>NC_138529.1:120578308-121178308 GCF_964234715.1 Podarcis melisellensis | reverse complement strand
CAGTGGTACCTCTGGTTGCAAACAGGATCCGTTCCGGAGGCCCATTCGCAACATGAAAAGAGCGCAACCCGCAGCATCGTGTCTGCGCATGCACGAGCGGCGAAACCCAGAAGTAACCCTCTCCGGTACTTCTAGGTCGCCGCAGGACGTAACCTGAAAGAATGTAACATGAAGCGGACATAACATAAAGTATGACTGCGCTTAAGTTGTGTTGTATTGCAGAAATAAAGTTATGTTTGGTGTGGATGACTGCAATATAAAAGAATATATTGGTCCTGACCCCAACGAAAGGTGCATTGCTATTTAAAATCCAAGCTGACCTTTCCACCCTATGCTGGCCCACGTCAAAACAGGGCGGCTGCTTCTCTGTGTTCTTGCAAACATGTTTTCTCCAGCTCTGCATCTGCTCCTCAAGCCACAGAGAGACTCCAGAAGGTTGCCAGGGCGATGCTTCCCCGCCTCATAAATATTCTTATTTTCCCCGGGGATTTCTCCAGAAATTCATAATTTCTCGCCCTGAGTCTGAAAAGTCTGGTGCATAAAATATCCCCTGTCTTGTCAATTCCCTAAACAGCTGCAGCCGGTGAGAGGAATAGAGCAAAAAGCCTACATCACAAATGAAAAGTGGCTGTGCTCTTACTTCTTTCCCTCGTGCTTTTAGGACACCCAAAACAGGCTAGTTTTAAATGCCACCACAAACATATTTTTTCAGGGTGACAGGTTGTGCACAACCATCTCATCCCCCTGCAATCCCAAGGGATGTGTTAGAGCCCCCCAACCTTCCAGGTGGCCCCTGAAATCCTACTTTGGTTTAAGAGAGGGATGAACCTAATATTGTTTTCAGGGTGGGTTGCTTGAACCCCCCTATGTGAATTGTCCCCTTGACCTATGTGGCCCCTTCAGCCCCCATTTTGGATTAAGGGCCCAAAGAACCTGAACGTTTTGCTTGGGATGGGCTGTGAGCACTCAACACAACCAACTCATCAATTCTTTTCTTTTAATAGTTTTTATTTGATTTTGCAAGTATAAGATTATAACAATACAGCCATACATATCTATATTTAAAGATCTCTCCAAATCTTTGAACTTCTCACCTTCCCCTCCAGTGGTTTTCAACTGCATAGTGTTCAATAGTCCATGTTTTACATCACTCCGTTTTCTCCATAGCAATTGCTACATTACAAGTGTTATTGCAATCCTGCTAATGTTTTCATCTGCTTACAGTGGTCATCAACTCATCAGTTCTGATCAGGAGGAATGGGTTTTGATTTCCCCCAATCTTCCACATGCTCCCTGAAACTTCCCCCTATTTAAAATTATGGGCCCAATGGAGCTAAACATTTTTGTGGGTTTCATGCTGTCTATAAGCGTCATCTGTTGCATGTCCCCACAAACATCTATGGGTCCCAGAAGCACAAGGGTCCTGAACACAAGGCCCATAAAGTTCCCACACCACTTTGATTGCGCGACGCACCCTGATTGCTTCCTGGTGTCTGCAGTACCGATGGCTCCCGCCTCCTGTGATTCTCCAATACAGTTTTGGAAGTTCCAAACAGCTGTAAAAGTTCTAAACAGTTCTATAAAGTTTATAAAAGTGAAATCTTCAACAGAAGCATGGTGTCCAGATCAAGGGACGTAATAGTCCCACTCTATTCTGCCTTGGTCAGACCACACCTGGAATACGGTGTCCAGTTCTGGGCACCATATATTAAGGTAGATATTGATGAGTTGGCAGGTATGGGGTGAAGGGTAACCAAGATGACCAAGGGCAGGGAGGAATGGGGGAGACCACCTCTCCATCCTGACCCTCCCAGGGAGGAGGAAGAGAAAGAAGACAGTATAGATTTACAACAGGGGTTTAAGGGAAGTCACGGCTCAGAGGCAGATGAGGGGGAAAGTTGGGAAATCATCGGAGAGCCAGAGCAACATCTGGCTGACACATCATTAGAAACCATTCTAGACCCACCATCTCCCAGAACCCAGCGAGCCTTGAAAGTAGGAGAGCAAAGAGCTCAAAGACAGAGGGTACTTAGCAGCACCTGCAGAGGAGGTGATGATGAATGAGGAAGTGAGAGAGCCGGGGGCTGGAGATTCACTTGGAGAAATAACAGGAGTGACAGTGGACATCCTTGTTCTGTTCCACGACTAATTACAAAATTTTGGTAATGTGAATTCCCTGTGATCTATATCTTCCAATGTTTTAACAATTTTTCAGCCAAATCCAAATTTCATAACTACTTCCATTAAGTTGGTTGGTTCTACATGATCAAATGAGGGTAAAGATTTTTTAAACTGAAACATTTTTCAAGAATCTCACTTCCCTACCTTCTTGAAAAATAATATTTTAAGAATCAGATGCTATTTTTAGTTTTTGCTGTCAGGTGCTCCTTTGCGTTCAGATCTGGTCTCAGCAAAATAATGTAGCATTTGGGAATGAAGATGCAGCCCAGGAGCCCAGCACTGGAGGCCAAGATGGAGAAAACCTGCACAGCTACCATGTATTTCCCCTTGGTGCTCAGGTAGGTGGGCACAAAGGACACCCAAACACTGCAGAAGACCAGCATGCTGAAGGTGATCAGCTTGGCTTCATTGAAGGCCCCAGGCAGCTTCCTGGCTAGGAAAGCCACTGTGAAGCAGATGGCCGCCAAGAAGCCCATGTAGCCAAGGGCACCATAGAACATGGCCACAGACCCTTCGTTGCATTGCAGGATGATCTCCCCAGGCTGGGAGTGCATGTCAGAGTCCGGGAATGGTGGCCAGATCCCCAGCCAGATCATGCAGATGACAACTTGGACACAGGAACAGGAAATGACAATGGAGTTGGCCAGACTCTTCCCCAGCCATCTCCTCACTGAGTTCCCTGGCTTGGTGGCCAGGAAGGCCAGAACCACAGTGATGGTTTTTGCCAACACAGAAGAAACAGCAACAGAGAAGATGATGCTGAAGGCTGTTTGTCGGAGAAGGCAGGTCCCTTTCCTTGGCCTCCCAATGAACAGGAAGGAGGACAAAAAGGAAAGCAGGAGGGAGACCAGGAGGATGTAGGAGAGGTCCCGGTTGTTGGCTTTGACTATGGGAGTTTCGTTGTATTTAATAAAGATTCCTAAATCAAAGCTTGTGGCTAAGGACCCCAGTAGGGCAAGAGAAAGTAGGACAACCCCCAGAGATTCTTCATAGGCTAGGAAGGTGATATGCTTGAACACACATTGATTTCGGTTCTTGTTTGGATGCTGATTTTCTGGGCATTTTTGGCAATGGTCTGCATCTGCGAGAGAGAGAGAGAGAGAGAGAGAGAGAGAGAGAGAGAGAGAGAGAGAGAGAAATGTCAAGTAATGTCTAATACGCTGGATTTGGCCAAGCCCTGAGCAGTATCTAGCCTCTTGGGAGAGATTCACTTATAGAAGAAGTCAGTCTTAGCCACAGATCACTACAGGTATTTAATTAGGTTTTTCTAAACATTAGCTCTACCCCAAAGAAATGTGGGACAGATTCCAGGGCTGGAGATCCCCTGCTTGGCTTCTGGCAGGTTGGGCTGCTTGGAGCCCCTATACCAGGGCCAAAAGGAGGATCAGGGGTCTGTGCAGAAGTCTAATATCTACCCTAGGTCCATAAAAATCTCCCTCCTTAAGGACCCCGGGACAGTTAAGTCTAGTCAAAGGCAACTATGGGGTGCAGCGTTCATCTCGCTTCAGGCCGAGGGAGCTGGTGTTTGCCCACAGACAGCTTTCTGGGTCATGTGGCCAGCATGACTAAACCGCATCTAGTGCAAAAGGACACCATGACAAATGCCAGAGCGCACGGAAACACCATTTGCGTGGCAAGTCCCCCCATGTGAAATGAAGACTAATAACACATTATGTAAGGTTAATGGGAGTAAAAGGCCACAACTTTATTGATTACAGGAATTGGAAGGTATTGGCCTTAGGCATTAGCTCCTATTGACTAACCGGCATGGTGACCGGGAAGGGTTATCCACCAGCCATGGGAGTCCTGTTGAAGTACACCAACTAGGATCCCACGGGTGTCACCGTTCGGGGCCGTGCCGTAGGCCCTCACCTCCCTAGGTTTCGGACAGGGCAACTGGACTACCCTTTTCATTGGGGGAAGGTGATGGCGCTTCCTCCCCCCCTCATTTGCATAACAATTACCCCTGCCAATGCCTAACCGCCAATACCGAGGAAATTGTGACGTTTTGCTATGAGGTAGGCGAAAAAACCAAACGGCTGAAGTGCGCCAAGTGGAAAAATTCCTACCAGGCCCCTTGCGGCGACCAACCGAAGTCCATAGCAAGGTCAAAGCTAGCTAAGCCTAAAGGGTGGGTGGGATGGGAAAAACCGGTCAGCTGGAACGGGGCAAAGAGGGCGGTCCCCGGGTACGCCGGCCTTAAATGGGTTAGGCCATGCCTCCACAGCCCGCCGATTGGCGGGCCAGGTCGTAGACACGCCCGGGGATTCCCTCGATCTTGCGGGGGCTAAGAGCCAGCCCCCGCGTGTGTGGGAGGGGGTGGGCCCGCAACCCTACCTCCTTCCCAGCTCGGAAGTAGCTTTACTTCCCGCTGCAGTGACATCTATCCTTCTATTTGCACTGGTGTCCTTTCGAACTGCTAGGATGGAAAAAGCTGAGACAGAGAAACGGGACCTCAGCTCGTCGCGTGGTTTCGAACTGCTGACCTTCCGATCAGCAAGACCAAGAGGCTCCGTGGTTTAGACCTCCCTCTTCACATTTGATCAAAGGTATTTTTGGGAATGAGATTGGGTAGTAGGACTGAGGAGTGGGATATGGGTGGGCAGGCATTTAGTGATTGACATGTTTATATCCTCCTTTACTATATTTATATATATATAATGTTGATGATACATTTTAGAACAATATCACAAACTATAATAATCAAAACAGATTGATGATGATGATGATTTGAATCACCCAGTTCACTCCCACACATGAACCATACCAGCCTTCTCCTGCCCAGAAATGGTTTTGAGAGATTCCTGACGGAACCCTTCTCTCTTCCCCAAGGCCAGCCTTCCCCTTGGATTCACCCACCTTCCTGAGTGGAGATGGTCCCTTCTGCACAGGGAAGACATTCATAACAGCAAAGAGGCTTCCCTTCCTGAATCACCTTGACGGATCCAGGGCGACAGCTTTCCACACACCTGGAAGTAGGAAGGGTCTAGGCACAAAGACGAAGAGCGTCAATGAGAATTGTTCTTTGAGAAATAGTATGTTGTCATCTGCTGTAGCATCTAGGCTATAGCTTGAAACTCAGCATTTCCCATCCCTGTCCATTACATGAATTATTCATGATTAAATTCAGAAAAAAACAAAGGACCTGCATTGAATAAAGTTCTGTATATGGGCCATGAACTATTCACTACTGATAAAATTCATGTAGCAACCGAAAAGCAAGGAACCCCCCTTTCCCCATACACACAGTTTAGCAGGAAGCCTCCTTTGGCAGCCAGCTGAGCAGAGGAGCTATACGAACTATCTGGAACAACAGCCCAGTGCTGGAGTTGACAGGCAACTGAGGGCAGCAGCGCACAGAACAGGGAGCACTTATTAGAGCTCACAGAAAAGAGAGCAAAATGACAGGCAATATTCCCACTCCCCGTCACCTGATTGAGCCACTTGGGCCACACAATGGCCTCCTGGTCGATGAAGCACTTCAGGTCTGGGGATCCCTGTCTGTCGATACTCCCAAACTTCACTCTGAGGACGGATTTATTGGGGAACACCACCCAGTTCACAATGTCCAAGTCGGCTGCCAGCTCCCCATTCTCATCCAAATACACTCTGTCCATGGAAGAATTGTAGAACTGGGTGTTTCCTAGGAAAGGGTTTAGCTGGAACAGAAGCAAAGATGAGAGCATTTAGAATAAAGGGAAGCAGAGGCCCCTGTTTTGCTAGCCCAGAAATGGAAAGTCAGCGAGGTCCCAGCTAAAGAGGATTGGCAACTTAAGTGGACAGAATATGGAGAACGTGCAGATTTAACATGCAGAATAAGAAAGCAAGAAGAAGATACATTGAAAGAAGAGTGGAAAGCATTTATTGAATATATGGAAAATAACTGTATACAGCTGAAAATGGTGGCAGCATTAAGACAAATTCAACCCCGTAAATAATGTTTGATGGATGTAAAAGAAGAAAACTGATTTGAATGGTTATAGTAAAATATGCAGGAGTGTATAAGATGTAAAATGGACCAAGGAAAGAGAAGAAGGGAAGTCATTGGATATTTTAGAGTTTGTAAAATGTTTATTTGGAATTGTTCAATTTAAAATTTAATAAAAATTATATAATGATGATGATGATGATGATGATGGAAGCATACTGACAATCCACTTCCCCTTTGCTTAGGGCTGGTTGCAAACTCAAATAGTAATGGAGGGATCTTGTCACTTTTGGTTCATACTGTTTTCTCTCTCACACACACCCCAATCTTAAATTCAGTTCTCCACATTTCTGAAGCATTTTTAAAATAATAATAATAGAAACTCATCAGAATTCTTCAGCATTTCTGTGTCATTTTCTCCTAGTAAGCATGTTTTTGAAGGATGCTGCCCCCTTGGATTATTTCAGAAAGAGTGAGTTAGGTTTGTTTTTCCTTTCAAGGCAAACTGAATGAAATCTCTAATATGGGCTTCAGCAGGGAAAGGCAGGAGCTTGGTGGAGGGAGCAGAGAGCCAGAGCAGAGTCAAGCGGGTGTCAAAGGAATAGAGACTAGAGACAGCCTGGTCAATGTCATCTCCCCTGCCAAAAATAATTCCAACTTGCGGGGAAAGGAGAATTGGGCACAAGAATTGGGAGCAGTTGCTCGGGGGGCTGTGCAATGAGGCAAGAATAAGAATAGCAAAGAGAAATGAAAGATGTATATGTATTAAAGAAGGTTTAAAATGGAAAATGGGTAATGTGTTTTGCAAACTTTGGGTTTTTTCCATCGTAGTTTTTTTCTAAAGGGCTCCGGTCTCTTGCTGAGATTAAGATTAACTAACTGGTTGTTGTTCTCTGCTAGCTAACATGTGAGTGTTGTAACCTTAGATCATGTGATGAAGGTATTGGATTGCAATATCTCCTTTTTGAAGGGAGTTGCCTTTTAATCTTTGGCTCCAAAACTCAATAGAGTCAATATGTAAAGGAAGCTCTCCTGAAGGTAAAGCAAAAAAGCCTGGAGGCAGAAAGGCAGGAGAGAGAGAGAGAGAGAGAGAGAGAGAGAGAGAGAGAGAGAGAGAGAGAGAGAGAGAGAGATTCTGCGAGTAAAGAGTGAATAATATTTCTATGCGCCTGGACAATAATTCATTTCCAAAGGAAATGAATGCTTCCAGTTCTTATGCTTCTAATCATTTCAAACTGCACAATATTCAATATCTGCAACACTACAATCAATTGTCATGCTCAGTTGAGATGTCTATGAAGGGAAAGAAAATACCTGCCATGGCTGTAGCCTTTGAAGTCCCATTCTCTCAGTTCCCCTCTGCTTAGATCTAGATGAATATGCAGCATTTAAGGCACGAGCCACGGCTTGCAGAGTGTTGTAGATCCTGTAGCTGTCTAGAGAGAGGATTCTTTCCAGATCATCTTGGGGAAGCCTCTCCAGTTTCTCTCTCTCTCTGCATCTTGTCCGGCCTTTCACTGAGAATGCATGCTTTGAATAGAAACAATTAAAAGCATCCTCCCAAAACTTCTTAATACCATAGAAAAAGGGTAGAAAATCACCGTATTTTGCCCCTTTACTTGTCTCAGTGAAGAAGGAAAATATACCATGGATGTGTTGGAAAGATATCTCATTATACATCAGCTCCAGGGCAACATCCCACAAAACTGTTGTGATGAAGATTTTCCCAGCAATGGATTTCATCAATATGTCAAAAAACAGTTGTATAATGAGTAGTCCATTTAAGAAAAAAGCCATTTCCCCATAGTAAACAAATACATGCACTTGCCTCCACTTGCGGAATGGAAGACGAGGGATGTATACTCCATTTGTATTATGTCCTGGGATACTTTGTGAGATGACAACACAGACACCGCTCTTGATGAGCACGGGTGTCAAGCTCTTCAGGAACCTCTCTCCATTGTTGGTGTCTGGTGCAAGGAGGCCAATCAAGGTCCATTGGAAGTGCTGGAGCAGCTTGACAATCCCTGGGTACAGGGCTTCTTCTTTGGGGACCATCCGGTAGAAAAAAGGGAAATGCCTCTTATCATTCAGAACATGAGAGACAAAAGCATAAGTGACCTGGGAAGAGAAGGAAGATTTGTATCTTGTTTGATTTCAGATCAAAGCCTAAATATTTCTAAGCCCAACATGAGATTGGGAAGGTCTTAGGAAGGAGGAAGGTCTATTGCAAGGACCCTTTGGTGGGAACAGTGATTTCCCTGAAGGTTGTGGCAGCCGTAAAGAAGGCAAATTTGATGCTAGGGATCAACAGGAGGGTAGTTGAAAATAAGACTGCCAATATCATAATGCTATTATACCTCTCTCCATTCCTACCTGTGGGATTTTATAGATGCCCAACACGTTTGAAATCCGGATGGAGTTTTGAGAGTCGGACCCTTCGAGAACAGCCAGTAAGTTAGTCTGTTTACCACAGCTGTAGTTTGGAAAGTTCAGCTGCCCAATGGCCAGCATGTCTAGCAAAGCGCCATAGGTCACCCTTCCATCAAAAAAGTTCTCATGGATGCTGTAGCCCAGGGTGATGTTGGGTAACAGCTTTTGATTCTGGTTGATCGCTTGAATGGCATACAAGAAGGAGAGGAGATGCCAGTACTTTGTGGGTCCTTTCCTGGAGGGAGAAATTATATACATGCCAACACTGACCAAGTGATATTTCTGTTCTACCTCTAACATTCAGCTCTACCTCTCTTTCAAAAAAAATCCTGCAGAATCTGTTCCAGCATTCTCTCATCTGTTCCAGCATTCTCAAGGCAGCCAACCAGATGCACATGCAAAACTGAGAAGCACAATAACACTTCCTCTACTTGAGATTCTCAGTTACTGTTACCCAGAGGCATAGTGCCTGTGACAGGGAATGGAGAACATAGCCATTGTTACTGGTAGCCACTGAGAGCCTAATCACCCCCAAATTTATCTGTCATAGGGATCTTCTTATGTTCTTAAAGGCAGGTACAAGATCATGAGAAAGGCCCCAGAAAGTAACTGGAGATGAGTTAGAACTCACGGAAATGGTAGCAAGTGGAACACCAGGAACTCCATCCCCACAAAAGGTCTTACCAAAAAAAGCTGGTGGAAGGACATTGGCTAAAGATATAAGGATGAAACACAGTGTTTGTGGCAGAGATGACCCCACTGATGAGGTGGTCTCCTGGCCTGAAATAATTAGGTGAATCTATCTCATCCCTTTCCAAAGACAAGAGGCATTTTGTCTTCAGTTTCCCACAGTCCCCATAAGGCAGTAGAAGCAGTAGAATGAGGACCATCTTTTTCCTCCCAGGAACGAGCACCTCCCTTACAAAGAATTACAAGTCTTTTGTTGTGGTCCTTGCAAGATGCAGTAACTTTCTTCTTACTAACGGAGCCCTACAGAGGGGTCACATCTGAAGTGGAGAGAAGTCAAGTTTTGGGTGGCTCAGGAGGCATATATCTGCCAGACCTTTCTGCCTCAGATCCATAACATCACGTTTAGTGGACTCAAAGGTGATCTTTGGAAGCAAAAAAAACCACACACACTATCATTTTGATAATTATATGGAGAAGTAGTACCACCTCTGCAAGTTCCTAGACACCTTATGCAGCTCCACCTGCAACTGCAGGGCTGAAGAAAAACATGTTTGCAAAAACTCCAAGATCTCCCTCCAAACTGTGAGATGCAAATGCCAAAGATTGGTGAAAAATAAGAGTTAGAAGTTACCTGAACTATTCTACGTGAGCTCTGGCAGAATCCCTTGCCTGCCCGCCCCCCCCCCCCGTGATGCTAACACAGGGTAGGGTTATCTTGATGAATTTGAGAGGTGAACAAGGGAACTGAAATTGCACGTAAAGACAGAAACAATTCAGCAGATTTTTTTGTAGGTTTCTTTTTTTTTGTTCTTGTTTTTATTATATACTTTTTGGTCTTATCCTGTATTTTTATGCTGTGAACCACCTTAAGATCATTGAGTGACGGGCAGTGTACAAATTTAATAAAGAAACAGACAAACAACACTTGGAGTTCCAAAGAAAGCATTCAACAAGGTGCCTCCTGGGTAAGCTTAGTAGTCATGGAATAAGAGAGGAGGTCCTCTGGTGGATCAGGAATGGAAGTTGCAGGAAGCCAAAAATTGGTTTAAGTGGATAGTCCTTCAAATGGGGGGGGGGGTGCCAGATGTTCTTGACCAAAATCTCGCAAGGACAATCTGGCCACATCGTTTTGCACCAACTAGAGATTCTGCACCAGACCCAAGGGCAGCCCCAGAAAGAGTGCATTGCAGTAGTCCAGCTCCAAGTTTTCCATTACTCCAGTGGTCACAAACAGCCATAGAGGACACGTGGGTCTCTAGTGACAAAGGTGTATCCAAGAGTACCCCCAAATTATGCACTTGCTCCTTTAGAAGTGGGAATCATCCAAAAAGCCTACAAATTGTGTTCCAAGCTTCTGTGTTCCTGTCACTCCCTAAGTGATGAAAACAAGACAAGACAACAGCATAACATTGGGTCCAAAAGAGCCACAACTCTATTGTTTACAGATGTGAATGGTTTGGCATCGGCATTGCGTATAGCCACTTATTCCACCCAAGTCCATATACTGGGGGTGCATCTAAGGGTAATCCATACCTGCCCCCCATGACCTTCATCAAGTAGGGGTTACCACTGAGGGGTCCCCGTTGGAGGAGTGCTATGGCCCTAGCCCCCGCCTGGGCATCCGGACAGTTTTGATGTGCAGGTGTAAATATAACCTCTAGGACCCATAGAAGGAATGGGGGGAAGGCATGAGATTAAGCGTAATTTTGGCATTTGAATCTTGTATTGCATTTTGTTGTATGTATATTTATGTTTTAAAATCAAATAGCATCAAACTGCTAGGTTGGCAGGAGCTGGGACAGAGCAATAGGATCTTGCCACTGTCGCACAGATTCGAACCGGAAACCTTCTGATCAGCAAGCCCAAGAAGCTCAGTAGATCACACTGCCGGAAGAGTCGCTCGGTCGAACACAAGTCCGACAGTCCACAGCGTGTTCAGAAGCAAAGAGAGAGACAGGAGCTGAACAGCTGAGGGAGGAGTTGCCCAGGTACGAGACAATGACAAGGGAACCCAAAGGGAGGGGGCAGCTAGTTGAGAGGTCACTTGAGAGTGTGGGGAACCCCCCTCACCACAGACTCGGAGGTCTGAACATGTCAGAGAACAAAGAAGTCAGTGGGAGGGAGGAACTTCCCATTGGCACCTAAAATGCTACAGAAGTCGGAAGGAGGATTTAGAGCAGTCAACTGCCCCCCTTGCGGAGAGCTGTGTATTTCTGCTTGCAACATGATGCTGTAATAAAAGGACTTCTTATCTGTGATGTTACCAAAGGAGAGGAGAACTCTCCACGCCTGACACAACATCACTCTTCCCACTTCCCCTTCCCTTTACTTCTCATGAAAACTCAAGGGATTTGTCCAAAGTTCTCCTTTGGGTCCACTAAAATGGACCCCATCTTTGAGAGGAACGTGAGGTGACATCCTGCTTCTGATTCAGTCAATGAATCAGTCAACCAAACAAACAATAATGCTCTCCACCTGATTCAAGTCTTCTCCAGACACCCTGCTGATTCAGCATTCATCCTGATTTACTTGATTATGTGGTGCTCTATAATAATAATAATAATAATAATAATAATAATAATAATAATAATAATAAAATTTATTTATACCCTGCTCTCCCCAGCCAAGGCCGGGCTCAGGGCAGCTAACAAGCAATAATAAAAACAAGTTGAATGAATACAACTTAAAAACAAGAAAATACAACATTAAAACATTAAAACATTAAAATGCAGCCTCATCACAGCAGGAGAAAGGTAAAAGAAAGAGGGGGAGGGAATCAAATTGACTCCAAGCCAAAAGCCAGGCAGAACAACTCTGTCTTACAGGAGCTGTGGAAACAAATCAGATCCTGCAGGTCCCTGGTCTCATGAGGCAGAGCATCCCACCAGGCCGGAGCCAGTGTTGAAAAGGCTAATCTAACTTCCTTAGGGCCTGGGAGCTCTAGGGTGTTGCTATTTATGGACCTTAAGGTCCTCCGTGTGCCATACCCATTAATCCAAAATGCGGCAGCTAGACTGGTGATTCAGAGTGGCCACTGGGACCACATAACACCAGTCCTGAGACATCTGCATTGGCTCCCAGTACATTTCTGAGCACAATTCAAAGTGTTGGTGCTGACCTTTAAAGCCCTAAACGGCCTCGGTCCTGTATACCTGAAGGAGCGTCTCCACCCCCATCATTCTGCCTGGACACTGAGATCCAGCACCGAGGGCCTTCTGCCGGTTCCCTCATTACAGAAACCAGACAGAGGGCCTTCTCGGTAGTGGCACCTGCCCTGTGGATCGCCCTCCCTTCAGATGTGAAGGAAATGAGCAGCTATCTTCTTTTTAAAAGACATCTGAAGGCAGCCCTGTTTAGGGAAGTTTTTAATATTTAATGCTGTATTGTTTTTAACATTTGATTGGAAGCCACCAGATGGGCGGGGTATAAATAAATTATTATTATTATTATTATTATTATTATTATTATTATTATCATTATTATTATTATTATTATTATTATTATTATTATTATTATTTTATACTGGGAGAGGCGGTCCAGTAGGTACGAGGGTCCTAGGCCATGAAGGGCTTTAAAGGTCAAAACCAGCACCTTAAATCTGACCCTGTACTCCACCGGGAGCCAGTGCAGCTGGAAAAGCACTGGGTGAATATGCTCCCGTGGCAGAGACCCCGTGAGGAGCCTCGCTGCAGCATTCTGTACCCGCTGGAGTTTCTGGAACAGCTTCAAGGGCAGCCCCGTGTAGAGCGAATTACAGTAGTCAAGCCTGGAGGTGGCCGTCGCATGGATCACTGTGGCCAGGTCGGGGTGGGAAAGGTAAGGGACCAACTGCTTGATGAGGTGAAGGTGGGAAGATGGAACATTTGTTGTGATTTGTGGGCAGGGAGATTATACAATATTCAATGGAATATCCACCCAGATTTGCATAAGAGGGGATCACATGCCTTCCTCCTAATCATTTAATCATTCTCCACTTCTCTGTGCGTTTTTGTGTAACTTTCAAAATTGCAAACCATTTTTAAAAGGGGCCTTCTTGCACTAGGGCAGAAATCTTTAACTGCAGGAAAACAAAGTTCTGCCATGCGCTGGAATCCCTCCTGCAAAATATTGACTGTCTGGAGGCACACTCTGATTTGATAGGTTCCAGTTGCCCCCATATGCCAGGACCATGAACTTAGGTGCTTCTCAGTTGAAGGTGCAGCAGCAGCTGATCCTTAAGTCCTGGCTGAACATGAGTATGCTGCAATTGAGAATGTTATGATTGTGCAAAGTGGCATTTAAAAATCCAAACCTACAAGGGGGTAAATAATGCAGCTGACTGTAAACACAGCTGAAACGCAATCTCATGAAATGTTCATGATGGTGAAAGTTGTGGTCACAGTTTCATTATGGTGTCAGTCCACCTTCAGCGAGGCTGATGGGCCTTTCCTCTCTCCTACAGGTCGCTAATGGAAGGTATTTGAGCATCTCAGGGTGGACTCTGTTTTATTTTCTGTGCTGGAAACAGCTGAGAGTTTAGATGCAGAAAGAATTAGAAATGTTGTTTTCATTCAATGTAGGGCACTTTTTCATTCCAGTGGCTATCGTGGGAAATTCTGGAATGTCCTGTCCTTCCTGGCTGCCATTTGTGAAATCAATCAGGACCTCAGGCTCTTACCCAACGTCACCCTCGGCTATGTCATCTATGACCATTATTCTAATGCAAAGAGGACTTCTGATGCCCTGCTAGACCTGCTCTCTACTGGGCATGCAGACATTCCAAACTATGACTGTGGGAAGAGGAATAACCTGTTGACTGTTCTTGAAGATGCTGAACCTGATATTTCTAGACATAAGTCACCTGTGTCAAGCATCTACAAAATCCCACAGGTATGGCTGGTTTGGTGTTAAGATGGAATTGTGCCTCTGCCATGGGCTTTCCTTTCTTTCCTTTTTGGATTCTCCCAAAGGTGAGGGTGGGATGGAACCTGGAAGCAGGAGCACTGAACACTGGTGTCAAATGTCCCATGACACCCCACCACTGCTTTTAAAAACCATGTTGCTTGTTTACAATGCATTCAAAACACAGTTTTTTGAGTAATGTAGCCGAGTCCCTAGTCTAATATTCTGGGATGTGATGCAGTCCCACAAAATATTGAGAGACCGGAGGCATTCCTGGAAGACCTCCTCCCGTTCTACACGGACAGCATTTTGTCTTGTTCTTTGTGTGTGTGGGGGGGGGGGGACTGTAGTTGGTCAACTGTCTGAGATTTGTCCTGGAACCACAGCAAAGCACTCACCTCTCCCTTTACGTCCTGGGCAAGTTATGGATACACTGTTCCGACTCTTCATAATAAAACCCAGTTCCCCTTTTTTCTACCAGATAGCCCCAAATGGAGATCCCCAGAATCTGGGGATCGTCCAACCGCTCCCAAACTTCAGATGGATGTGGATTCCCATATTGCGTGGGAAAGTCCTTAAACAATAACAATAACAATAATTTATTTATATCCCGTCTGTCTGGCTGGGTTTCTCCAACCACTCTGGGTAGTTTCCAGCAAAATATTAAAATACAATAATTCATCTCATATTAAAAGCTTCCCTAAACAGGGCTCCCTTGAGATGTCTTTTCAAAGTCAGACAGTTGTTTATTTCTTTGACATCTGGTAGGAGGGCATTCCACAGGGCAGATGCCACTACCGAGAAGGCCCTGTATCTTCAATTCCCACAGGGAGGGAGCCAGCAGAAGACCCTGGGAGTAGAACCTGGGTGTGCAGACAGAAGGATGGAGGTGGAGACACTCCTTCAGGTATACTGGGCCGAGGCTGTTAAGGGCTTTAAAGGTGAGCCCCAACACTTTGAATTGTGTCCAGAAACGTACTGGGAGCCAATGTAGGTCTTTCAGGACCGGTGTTATGTGGTCTCGGCAGCTACTCCCAGTCACCAGTCTAGCTGCTACATTCTGGATTAGTTGTTGTTTTCAGGTCACCTTCAAAGGTAGCACCACATAGAATGTGTTGCAGTAGTCCAGGCGAGTCCTCAACACCAGCCCACCCCCTGTCACCCAAGAACAGCACTTCTGTCTTGTCTGGATTCAACGTCAATCAGTTACCTGCCATCCATCCTCCAACCACCTCCAGACACTCACACAGGACCTTCACCGCTTTCACTGGTTCTGATTTAAAAGAGAGTTAGAACAGGGTATCATCTGCATACTGATGAACACCCAGCCCCAACCCCCTGATGATCTCTCCCAGCAGCTTCATGTGAGGCATCTGATCAAGGCCTGTATTTTAAAATGAGCTTAAAGATATATTTGCAAACGTTTGTATGTTTCATACCAGGCAGAAACCAGCTGGCTAAGTTGTTTGGCAATTGTTTATCTTCCTGCTCTCCTGAACAAGGGCCCCCCTGATTTACAGCAGTAGCAGGAGACAAGTTTCTTAAAGTTGTAAAAGGAAATTACAGGCTGGGAGCAAATGTTACACTGACCCTACATATTACAGAATACAATCAAGCTGCAAAAACACTAATTAAGAGTTGGTAAATAGTAAGATTTATTGTTTAACAGAAAATAATACCACGTGCCTCCCATCAGACTCTAGCCATATTTTCCTAAGGTTTAAGGTATACTGAGAGAGTTAAAGGGCAATAAAATTTGGGAAGAGTTAATGGGAAAAGCAGCTGGCTGGGAGTGTAAACTGGGAGGGGGGGTGTAAACTGAAGAGGCTTCTTTTGAAGCTGTTTTTACTGAGTTCCTTTTTTAATTTGCAAAGGCCTTTTCTTCTAAAAAGCTATCCATGTTATGTATGAGATTTTTTGGCTTAATGTAATTAAAAAGCTATCCATGTTATGTATGAGATTTTTTGGCTTAATGTAATTATGCAAAGGATTTAGAAAGTAAGAAATGTTAGATTCTTATGTTAGATTCTTATTTCATTGATGGTGTGAGAGAATGTGAACCCAAGATCTCTGTTTAGATAGAATTTAATACCATGAGCCATTTGTTTTGGAATGCAGGGGCAACAGGGGCAAAAGGTGATCTGGTAATTAAAGTGCCTTGTCAGGCAAATGTAAGATATATGGCTACTTGTCTGCCATTTATGGATAGAAGGAAATATAGCTCTTTGTCTCCCATAAAAGGTAATAGGAAATGGGTGTATCTTTTATCATTGGTTCTAGCAAACAGCCAATAGGAATTTCCACCAGGCTCATTGGACAGAGGCAGCCAAAGGAGGAGCAAGGGGGCTGGGCTGAGGAAATATAAGTGCTGGCCATCAGGGCTGGAGAGAGGCAGAGCTTTGGTAACCATATACCACTGTGCCTATCATTTATTTGTCTGACAAATAAATTATTATTTTAATTTCTCTGTTGCTGCGTTGAATATTTCATTCCAGCTAAGTGTTAACCACAAGCAGGTTGCTACACATGTAGATCTTAAAAAGCATGAGGGAGAGGATGGAACCCTGAGGCACCCCACAAGTGAGTGCCCAGGAGTCTGTACACTAATCCCCCACCACCACTTTCTGAACACGACCCAGGAGGAAGGAGTGGAACCAATCTATAACCCTCAGGTGCCAGCTCCTCTAGACGGTCCAGAAGGATGTCGTGGTCAATGGTATCAAAGGCCACTGAGAGCTCCAGCAGAACCAGGAAACAGCTTTCACCTTTGTCCCTAGAGCGCCGGAGATCATCGACCAGCACAAACAAGGCAGTTTCAGTCCCAATATGAGGCCTGATTCCCGATTGGAAAGGATCCAAATGGTCCCCATCCTCCAGGCATGCCTGAATTTCTTCAGCAACCACCTGCTCAATCACATGAATTTCTTCATGGGAAGCTAGATTCCTCTTGGAAGAGAAGCTGTTTCCACATTTCTAATATGCTTCATGCCCTGTACAGTGGTGCCTCAGTTTACAGACGCTTCAGATTACAGACTCTGATAACCCATAAATAGTACCTGGGGTTAAGAACTTTGCTTCAGAGTGAGAACAGAAATTGCGAGGCAGCAGCGTGAGGCCCCACTAGCTAAAGTGGTCTTCAGGTTAAGAACAGTTTCAGGTTAAGAATGGACCTCCAGAACTAATTAAGTTCTTAACCTGAGGTGCCACTGTATGGGTTCTTTGATGGCGGATGAGACCTGCCCTCTTTCTGAAGCTCTTCCCACATTCCAAGCAGTGATAGGGTTTCTTCCCTGTATGTATTCTGTGATGGGAAGTGAGATTGTGGCTGAGACGGAAGCTCTTTCCACATTCGAAGCACTGATAGGGTTTCTCCCCTGTATGAATTCTTTGATGGGACGTGAGACCCTGCCTCTGACTGAAGCTCTTTCCACATTCCAAGCACTGAAAAGGTTTCTCCCCTGTATGAATTCTTTGATGGGAAGTGAGATCCCCACTCAGACAAAAACTCTTTCCACATTCCAAGCACTGATAGGGTTTCTCCCCTGTATGAATTCTTTGGTGGGAAGTGAGACTGTCCTTCCGACTGAAGCTCTTCCTACATTCTGAGCACTGATAGGGTTTCTCTCCAGTATGAATTCTTTGATGCAAAGTGAGTTTGTCCTTCCGACTGAAGCTCTTTTCACATTCCAAGCACTGATAGGGTTTCTCTCCTGTATGAATTCTGTGATGAGAAGTGTGATTGTCCTTCCGACTGAAGCTCTTCCCACATTCTGAGCACTGATAGCCTTTCTTCCCGCTTTTAGTTCTTTGATGGGAACGGGAACTCTGACTGGAGCCCTCTCCATACTCCCAATTTTGATATGGCTTCTCCACTGTGTGGATTTTGTCATGGTCTCCCCCATTCTGCATTTCCATTTCATCACCACCTACAACAAAGACAGAAACTAATTAGATCCTCAGGAAGAAATGGAGCCCCCAATTACTGAACAATCCTAATGAACATTTGTGAAAGAGGAAGAACAGAAGATGTGAGGTCTTTCTACAGAGGTCATGGCCTTTGTCGACCAGCATTCACAGACGTATTTTTGAGAACTAGACGTTCAGAAAGTCTGGCTCTTTTCTAGGACGGATTTTTGTTGACACAATCATGAAATCCACTACAACTTAACAGTGGTCTTCTCTTTAAAAATTGGGCAGTGGCTAAAACAGAAACCCAAACCTGACAGAAATTACCTCAACTTCCCTAACAATTCTTGTATGTAAATGTTGCCTCCAAGTTGCTATGGAAAGGGTGACTGTCACTCCAGAAGGCCGTTTTTTCCAGTTAGGTCTGTTCTCAACTGCCGAGTGAGAGAGAGGTTTTCCGTGAGAGCACCTGCTGCCTGTTTTATGCTGCTATGGGCCTCAGAAAAAGTCTGTAAAGTCCCCTATATATAGAAGCACTTGTAATTCACTCTTCATACCTCATGTAGCAGTATTATTTGATGTTGAATTATTTTGGTTTTTTGAGTGTAGCTTATTATCTAGAATAACGAATGGGATAAATGTAGAAATAATCTAAATCAATAAAGAATATATATAGATATATTAGATATAAGCACATGTAAATGTGTTTTAGTATATCAAGTAATGTAATGTGTTCTGTTTAAACTCTCAACAGAGAATCTTGTGGAGTCTTTTCTAGGAGGAAAAAAAAGCTATGTTTTTCAAGGGTCAAACAACCCGGGACAACCTCCACACATATAAATACCACAGAAAATGGGTTTGGGGTCCACAAAATCCAGAAAACCACGAATAACCCAGAAAGACAGGTGCAGAGTTGTAAAGTGACACGTTTTACCTCAGAAACTGACATTAACATTTTGACCACTTTGCCAGTGTACTCTTAATTATCCTCTCAGAAACAATTTTTAAAGGCAGATTGAAAAGTAGAAAGAAATTTTTAGGATGCATAGAGGAAATTTTACACAGTGGAATAGGAGAATGAGAAGTGAGTGAGGCTGAGATACTTCAGAAAAGTGTGACTAGCCCAAGGTCACCCAGCAGCTGCATGTGGAGGAGCGGAGATGCGAACCCGGTTCCCCAGATTACGAGTCCACCGCTCTTAACCACTGCGCCACACTGGCTCTCCTTAATCTTAATCTAAGTACAACAACCACAAGAGCTCCTGAATAGACAACCAGCTACGTGATGTTGAATGCTCTCTGTTCTCTCCTATTTCCCGTTTTTGTGTTCCAGTTTAAACCAATTCATGAACCCAGAACTCATACACTGACCATTAATGATGAACCATATATTATAGACATTCCTGCAAATTTATTCTGCTAGTTTTGAGATATACAAATGACATGAGCAGACCCGGTCTACATGTTTGTATCATTTATTATTCACATGTTCCTTGTTTTTAAAAACAAATAAAAAGTTACTCCAAAAAGAAAAGGGCGACACACAGCATAGGCCCCATCTGCATTCAAACTGCAAAGCAGCATCGCGTTACTTTAAAGAGTCGTTGCTTCTATTGCTGTGTGACGGAGCTGTAAGTTTTTTGATATAAGCAGGGCATTCAGGTCACAGCACTGGTATTAGACATTTTGAGCTGCCAATACATCGTGGTGGCTGGGGAACTGTCATGTATTCCTAGCTCAAATTGCCTGCAGATAACAAAGGTGCAGGCAGGCAGGTGGTGGAGCCAAAAGAGGTTCTCACCTTCTCAATCTCCACCCGCCTGCCTGCCTGCCTCCCTCCACCCCCAGGCTGAGCAAGCCCCAATACCTCTCTGGCTCCATCCCTCCATGTCCCCATCTCCCCTCCCCTAGAACTCACCAGATCTCTCTGAGAGCCCTAGAGAGGAGCACTCAGAGGTTGTGAGGAGGGATGCAGGAGACAACCTGACCAGGTCAACCGTCCATCTTCCCCCATCCATCCTCGCTAGCTTTGCAGGATCCATCTCTTTCATCCTTCCTGAGGAGTCAAGGAGCCAAAACAAGCTGCAGGGTCCTGGGAGAGAGGAAGAAGCAAAGGGAGCCTCAAAGACCCTGCAGGGAAGAAGAGAAGAGAAGAAGAAGAGTTTGGATTTGATATCCCACTGTATCACTACCCGAAAGAGTCTCAAAGTGGCTAACACTCTCCTTTCCCTTCCTCCCCCACAACAAACACTCTGTGACGTGAGTGGGGCTGAGAGACTTCAGAGAAGTGTGACTAGCCCAAGGTCACCCAGCAGCTGCATGTGGAGGAGCGAAGATGAGAACCCGGTTCACCAGATTACGAGTCTACCGCTCTTAACCACTACACCACACTGGCTCTCACTGGATTCTCCTGCCCCTGGAAAAGCACAAATGGGGCAGCCCCTTCCCAACAGAAACCCCATTTATAAACCTTTCCAGTGGTTCCAATTTCCTCTGTTTACTCCTCTGCCCACTTCGTAAGGCCGGCATGGTCTGCTCACTAGTGACCTGAGAATAGATCCCATTGAACTCAGTGGGGCTTATAGATAGAACTTGGTGCAAAAACCAGGCACCATCTTGTCTCCAAGCCTGAAGACTGCAACCCCAGGCATGCTTATCTATGGTAACATAAAGCAAAAGTTCATAAAAGTTTTCATAGTCATAAAAAGAAACTCGATTCTTACAAGTTTGGAGGGAAATATAAATATTTATTTGAAAAGAAAACAGCATGGTGACTTTCCCCATTAGAAGCAATATTTTTGAAAAAAGTAAATATGAGGATAAATTGGCCAACACATAAAGAGCTGTTAACAGAAACTGACAAGCAATTAAAATTAAAGGACTTTGAAGAAGTAAGAGAAAATGTAATAGACTGGTTACACTATTTACAACTAAATGAAACTTTTAAAAATCATAAAAAGAAAGGATTTAGTTATCAAGTGTCAAGATTTCAGAGAGAAATAGTAGAAAGTAGTACAAAACTGCTGTCAAAAATGAACGATCTGCTTTTGGAATGGGAAACTAAAGAGGACCAGGTCAAATGCATTATGATAAAATGGGCAAAGGATGTGGGAAATAATATATTAATGAAGGACTGGAAAAGGCTTTGGACGTTAGATTTGCAAGTTAGGCCACCGGGACCACCTAACACCGGTCTTGAAAGACCTACACTGGCTCCCAGTATGTTTCCGAGCACAATTCAAAGTGTTGGTGCTGACCTTTAAAGCCCTAAACGGCCTTGGCCCAGTATACCTGAAGGAGCGTCTCCACCCCCCATCCTTCTGCCCAGACACTGAGGTCCAGTGTCGAGGGCCTTCTGGCGGTTCCCTCCCTGCGAGAAGCCAAGTTACAGGGAACCAGGCAGAGGGCCTTCTTGTTAGTGGCACCCGCCCAGATGTCAAAGAGAAGAACAACTACCAGACTTTTAGAAGACATCTGAAGGCAGCCCTCTTTAGGGAAACTTTTAATGTTTAATAGATTATTGTATTTTAAGATTCTGTTGGAAGCCACAAAGAGTGGATGGGGAAACCCAGCCATATGGGCGGGGTATAATTAATAAATTATTATTATTATTATAGATTTGAAATTTTCTGCATGTACTTTACTGAAGGAGAACTACATGAAAATGATGTATAGGTGGTATTTGACCCCGGTTTAATTAGCAAAAATTTACTTCTCCCTCGCTGGATCAACACCTGGGCTTGCACGTTCCTATGACCCTGGTGAGCGAAGCCATTGGGAATCTCCCAGCAGGATCACCCTGGTACTTTACTAATAATAGTGGAAGCGATGCAGAGTGACTCTTCTGAATATTCCGTGTATACCAGTAGTATACAAGGAATCTTTACAACCCCAAGTAGCTGATTCCCCAAACAATCTGCCCTGCAAGCAAAAGGAACCTCTGACAAGCACTTGAAGAAGCCCAACCTGGAAATGGAGCCCCATGTGCTTTCCCATTTCAGAAGTCCCACCTGGCCCTGAGGGAACCGGATTCGCAGGAGAAACAGTTCCCCTCTCCTCTCCTCGGACAAGTGAAAGGAAGTCTCCCCCTGCTGAAGAGATGACAGCCCTGCTTGCCTGGAATTCACATTTTGCTGACCACGCTGCACTGGTTCTCCCAGTCTCCTCGCTAGAACAGAGGAGCAGGAACATGATGGTACAGGACCTTCTCCCTCGTCACAGAAGGAGACGCAGTTACAACCATCTCAAACCAATGCGAAGCCCTTGCTCCTGCAAAAATTACCCACAATGCAACTGCGTGACAATCAAGTGACCTAGCTTTTCTCCTGGACTGGAATGTGGCCGGGTGGTCTGCATCCAGCCGAGATCCTTGTTTTAAAGACTTTCTCTCCCACCATTGCGTCATAATGATCCTGGAAAATGGACAGCGGATGAGCAGTTACTCAACGGATTTCATTCATTCTCAACTGGGGCAGATCTAGGGGTAAAGCGTGGAAGAGCGAATGGGGGCCTGGGGGTCTTAGTCTCCACTACGCTACGTGCCATTTCAAGCCCTCTCCCCTCATTCAAGTCATAAGCCAGGGCAGTGTTAATCCAATTCAGCCACCAGGCCCTCTTGGTAATTAACACTGATGTGACCCCAATGAGGCAGAAATCTCAGATCAGAGACTTGTGGGTTGAAAGGGAAATTTATACCACTGACCTTATTTTGCTGAACCCAAAGGCATCTGGAGTTTTAGGAGGGGATCTCAATGCCAGATGGGGCCCTTATTATCATGCCCTTTATGCACAGCACAAATGGTCTCCTCCCAACCATGAAGCCAGTGGATTCCTCCTCACCCGTTCTTCAAAGAATCAGAAATCAAACTTTGCAGGCATCTGCTTGGCTCAAACAGCATTCAGGCTAAACCTCTACATCTTAAATGGTGCCCTGGAAAGTGACTATCCCAGGAGGGTAGTAACTTCAAACTGCAGAGTTTTGAGAAATTAAAGGACAAAGTGAGAGATTGGCTCCACTATTATCAAATAATGGAGGTTTATAAGATGGATAAGAAAATTGGTTTCCAGGTGGAGAAATCGAAATTGGAAACAGAATTGTTAGAATCCAGTACTAAAAATTTATCAAAAATGTATAACTTGCTGTTGAAATGGAATACGCAGGATGAAACAGTTAAATCAGTTATGATTAAGTGGGCACAAGATATTGGTCATAACATTATGTTTGCTGACTGGGAAAGGTTGTGGACCACCGGCATGAAATTTACGGCGTGTAACGCCTTGAGAGAAAATATTATGAAAATGATATATAGGTGGTACATGACCCCAGTCAAGCTGGCAAAAATTTACCACTTGTCAGACAACAAATGTTGGAAGTGTAAAGAAAATGAAGGCTCATTTTTTCACCTCTTGTGGACATGCCCAAGGATTAAGGCTTTCTGGGAAATGATATATAATGAAATGAAAAAGATGTTTAAATACACTTTCCTGAAGAAACCAGAGGCCTTTCTCCTGGGTATGGTCAGCCAAGTGGTGTTAAAGAAGGACAGAACTTTGTTTTTGTACAGACTACATGGGACTTGCAGAGATGACGGGCAGAATCCGAGACCAGGAGAAAGAGACAGTGGAAGAAGATTGGAAGAAATTTAAGGACTATCTTAATAAATATTACAAGATTAAAGAATGTTAGATTGACAGGACTTAAAAATATTGGTTTTCAGAGACATTAGAGTAAGAAAAGGAATGGAATTAGTAAAAAACCTTTGGGAAATAAGGGAATGGAGTTGCTGATGGGATAATGAAACTAGAATACAAAACGGTGAGGTATGAGGAAGTCGGGGAAATAAGGTTGAGAAAATAAGTTTTGAAATTATACTTGTTGTTTTTTGTTTGTGTTTGTTTTCATTGTAGTTGTTTTGTACTTGTATGTTTTTATTGGAAAATTTAATAAATATTACTTAAAAAAAAAAAAAGGAAAGTGACTATCCCGACCTCTCCGGCTCCAGAAGGAGAGCTATAGACCAGGGGTCAGCAACCTTTTTCAGCCGTAGGCTGGTCCACCATCTCTCAGACCATGTGGTGGGCCGGAATATATTTTGAAGAAAGAAAGAAAAATGAATGAATTCCTATGCCCCACAAGTAACATAGAGATGCATTTTAAATACAGTGGTACCTCAGGTTACAGACGCTTCAGGTTATAGACTCCGCTAACCAAGAAATAGTACCTCAGGTTAAGAACTTTGCTTCAGGATGAGAACAGAAATTGTGCTCCGGTGGCACGGCAGCAGCGGGAGGCCCCATTATTATTATTAGCTAATGAGGTCCTTCAGGTTAAGAACATTTTCAGGTTAAGAATGGAACTCCAGAATGAATTAAGTACTTAACCCAAGGTACCACTGTATTCCACTCATGTAAAAACCAGGCTGATTACTGGACCGTCCACGGGCCGGATTTAGAAGGCCTCAGTTTTACAATGTACTCCAAACCTGCCTGGTGTTTTCACATGAGCAGAATGTGTGCTTTTATTGAGAATGCATCTCTGGGTTATTTGTGGGGCATACGCAGAGAAAGCCTTTGACAACATCTGTTGGAGCTTTATGAAGAAGAATCTCCAGGGGATGGGGGTAGGCCAAGGTTTCCAAAACAGTATAGGTGCAATATACTCTAAACAAAAAGCAAAATTAATTGTAAATAATGTGGTAACGGAGGAAATATCAATAGAAAAAGGTACACGACAAGGATGCCCAATATCCCCATTGCTTTTTATATCAGTCCTGGAGGTTTTGCTAAACATGATTAGAAAGGACCAGTTGGTTAAAGGAATACAGGTCGGAGTTAAACACTATACGTTAAGGGCTTTTGCAGATGATCTAGTGTTTACAACAGCCAGATACTAGTACTAAAAGAGTATTAGAATTAATTGAGATATTTGGTCAAGTAGCAGGATTTAAATTGAACAAACAGAAAACGAAAGTGCTGAAAAAAAACTTAACAATGGAAGAAAGAGAAAGATTTCAGAATGAAACAGGTTTGGAAATAACGAAAAAAGTGAAATACCTGGGGGTGAATTTAACATCTAAAAACATAAACTTATTTAAAGACAATTATGAAAAGTGTTGGTCAGAAGTAAAGAAAGATCTAGAAATATGGTCCAGGTTGAGACTTTCCTTGTTAGGCCGAATTGCTGTTATCAAGATGAATGTATTGCCGAGAATGCTGTTTTTGTTTCAGATGTTACAGATTTTGGATAAGATGGACTGTTTCAAGAAGTGGCAGAAAGACATATCTAAATTTGTCTGGCAGGGCAAAAAGCCCAGAATAAAATTTAAGATTTTAACTGATGCAAAAGATAGAGGGGGCTTTGCCCTGCCGGACTTAAGACTTTATTATGAATCAGCAGCATTCTGCTGGTTGAAACAATGGCTACTTCTTGAGGATACAGACATTTTGGATCTGGAAGGGTATGATAATAACTTCGGTTGGCATGCATATCTATGGTATGACAAGGTAAAGGTGCACAAAGGTTTTAAAAACCATATTGTTAGGAAAGCATTGTACAATGTTTGGAATCGATATAAAGACTTGTTGGAAAGTAAAACTCCCAGGTGGTTGTCACCAATGGAAGCGAAGGCAGTGAAAAAACTTAATATGGATACTAAATGGCCAAAATACTGTGAAATTCTAGAACAAGATGGTGAGAAACTTAAACTCCAGAGCTATGATAAATTAAAGTCCAATGTGCAAGATTGGTTGCACTACCATCAGATAAATGAGACATTCAAACAAGACAGGAAGATAGGATTTCAGAAGGAGAGGTCGAAATTAGAAACAGAACTGTTAGATCCCAATACAAAGAATTTGTCAAGAATGTATAACTTGCTGTTGAAATGGAATACACAGGATGAAACGGTGAAATCAGCTATGATTAAATGGGCACAAGACATTGGTCATGACATTTTGTTTGCTGATTGGGAACAGTTATGGACCACCGGTCTTAAATTCACGGCATGCAATGCCTTAAAAGAAAACATAATGAAAATGATCTATAGGTGGTACATGACCCCAGTCAAGCTTGCAAAAATTTATCACCTGCCCGATAATAAATGTTGGAAATGTAATGAAATGGAAGGTACTTTTTATCACCTTTGGTGGACCTGCCCGAAGATCAAAGCCTATTGGGAAATGATCTACAGTATAATGAAATTAAGAAAGTCCTTAAGTGGACTTTTCATAAGAAACCTGAGGCTTTTCTTTTGGGCATGGTCGGCCAACTGGTGCCAAAGAAGGACAGAACCTTTTTTATGTATGCTACTACAGCGGCAAGAATTTTGTTGGCAAAGTATTGGAAGATGCAAGAACTACCGACTCTGGAAGAATGGCAGACAAAGGTGACGGACTTTATGGGACTGGCAGAGATGACCGGCAGAATCCGCGACCAGGGGAAAGAGACAGTGGAAGAAGATTGGAAGAAATTTAAAATATATCTTTAAAATTGTTGTAAAATTGAGGAGTGTTAAGATGTCAAGGGGTAAGAGGTAAAGAATTACAGCAGTAAATAATAACTTTAAGGAAATTTAACGGACGAGAACTACTAGATAAACAGATTAAAGGGTTACTAAAGAACTCTAAAATAAGGATGCAGTGAATGGGAGGTATGGGGAAGTCGGAGGAAAGAAGGTGTATGAAAATAAGATATATGTTTAAATGTTTTGTATGTTTTAGTTTGTTGTTTTGTTTTGTGTGTTTTTTCTTTTTTGTTAAAAATTAATAAAAATTGTATTAAAAAAAAAATATTTGTGGGGCATAGTTCCCTAGACCAGATATAGTTTCCTATATAGTTTGGTATACAAAGTACGTCCTGGAGGCTGACATCCGTATAAACGACCAAACTGATTAAAGAAAGAAAAAAGCTGAGCTACGTTAGAAAAGCGATCCAATCATAAGAGATCTGGCTCTCATCGCCCTGCTAAAAATGTAGCAGTTTCTGCCAGGAGAAAAGACACAGTAGCGATGCTGGCCAAGAGGAAGACCCCCCCTTCCTCCTCCTCCTCCTCCTCAGCTCTTTCTGGAGACTCCAGGGCTCTCTCTGCAGGCTCCCCCCTCCAAGACCCCCTCCCCCCTCCCTGGCTTGGCTTGGGGGAATGTCTCCCCCCCATTTGGCGCCCCCCAGGCATGATCTGACCAGCCCCCCCGGCACCCTCCCCCGCAGCCCCTTCTCCCCATTGCACCAGACTCACCCCCAGGCAGCTCTTGCAAGAGAGAGAGGGAGGGAGGCGGAAGCAGCCCCTCCGCTTGCAGGCGGGAATGGCGAGGGAGGGGCTTTGCTCGGGAGGACCTTGCCCCCCCCACGCCTCCACTTTCTGTCCTCTCTAGAAACCCAGCTCTGTTCCTTTTAACCCTTGGCAAGCCGAGCCCAAGCGGAGCCCCGCTCTCTCCTCCTTCAAGGCAGGAGCTCAGGAGGAGTTGCTAACCCAGAAATATTACCTCGTGTTAAGAACTTTGCTTCAGGATGAGAACAGAAATGGCCTTGGATCCTAAGCCTATGTAGCAAATGCATAGTTTGGGGGTACTCTTGGATACACCTTTGTCAGTAGAGAGCCACGTGTCCTCTAGGGCTGTTTGTGAACAGGAATAGCCGGAGCACTGGAAAACTTGGAGCTGGAAAACTTGGAGCTGGACTGCTGCAATGCACTCTTTCTGGGGCTGCCCTTGGGTCTGGTCCAGAATCTTGTTGGTGCATCATGATGTGGCCAGATTGTTCTTGCGAGCTTTTGGTCAAGAACATCTGGCACCACAGCCCGACATTTGGAGGAACTATCCACTTAATACTATTTTCTGCTTCCTGCAACTTCCATTCCTGATCCACAAGAGGACCTCTTCTCTTATTCCATGGCTACTAAGCTTATTCAGTACAACTGTAAACTCCCCCTGATGTCACCGGGGGTCGTGCCATGGCCCTAGCCACCAGCAAGGGCGTCGGACAGGATCCACGAACGCCAGATTCCTTTACCGGAATACCCATAAAGTGGAGAGGTAGGCGATGGCCACACCCTGCCCTCCAATACACAAACATATTCCAATGCCTAACTGCCACTACCCAAAAAGTTATGACGATTTGCTACGAGGTAGGCGAAAAACCAAGTGGCCGGTGCCCATCTGCCATTTGGATAAAAATTCCTACCAGGCCCCTTGGGCGACCAAGGCGACAAGCCACAGGTCCATAGCAAGGTCAAGAACCAAGCTATGGTGGTGGGTGATCTGGCGAAAACCAGCAGCGCAATGAAAGATGACCCAGAACGGAACCCCCATGCAAACGGCGAGTTGCCTGTATTTAAGTTGTGTTGTATTGCAGAAATAAAGTTCTGTTTGGTGGGGATGGTAGCAAATGCTTGGAGTTCTTTGTAAACCTCAGAGAATGCACAAGGAGACAAAGCTTCTGTGATAATTCAGATTGTCCAGAAGGTTCACTTAGTGGAGAATGTGTCTGGTAAGGGGGAAGATGGCCTTGGGGATGTGGAGAACCAAGCATGTCAGTGTAATCTCAGCACTGCAATACCTCAAGGACTGCCTCTTCCCATATGAACCTACCTGGACCCTGAGATCATCTTCTGAGGCCCTCCTTCGTGTGCCTCCTCCTCGAGAGGTCCGTAGAGCGGCAACACAAGAACGGGGCCTTCTCTGCAGTGGCTCCCTGTCTGTGGAATGCTCTTGCCAGGGAAGTTCGCCTGGCGCCTTCATTATACACCTTTAGGCACCAGGCAAAAACCTTCCCCTTTAACCAGGCCTTTGGTTGACCTGACTAACATCCTATACCCCTTTAAAATGTGTCTCATTTCGGGGGGTGGGTGTTATTGGGTTGTTGTTTTTATTCTGGTTATATATGTTGTGATATTTTCTGTGAGCGCCCCTGAAACCTCTATGTATACAACGGTAAATAAACCCCATAAATAATAATAATTATTAGTATTATTATTATTAATAATAATAATAATCTTGTAAAGGGAGTGGATTTCATGAGTTCACAGTGTTCAGATGTAGGTACTCTATGTAGAGCGTGTATATATTTGCACACTTCCTAAAATAATATATTGGTCCTGACCCCAACGAAGGTGCATTGCTATCTAAAATCCAAGCTGACCTTTCCACCCTCGGCTGGCCCACGTCAAAACAGGGCAGCTGCTTCTCTGTGTTCTTGCAAACATGTTTTCTCCAGCTCTGCATCTGCTCCTCAAGCCACAGAGAGACTCCAGAAGGTTGCCAGGGCGATGCTTCCCTGCCTCTTATTTTTCCCAGGGATTTCTCCAGGGATTTCTCCAGAGATTCATAATTTCTCACACTGAGTCTGAAAGGTTTGGTGCATAAAATATCCCCTGTCTTGTCAATTCCCTAAACAGCTGCAGAGGGTGAGAGGGATAGAGCAAAAAGCCTACATCACAAATGAAAAGTGGCTGTGCTCTTCCTTCTTTCCCTCGTGCTTTTAGGACACCCCAAACAGGCTAGTTTTAAATGTCACCACAAACATATTTTTAAGGGTGGCAGGTTGTGCACAACCATCTCATCCCTCATTCCATTTTCTACATAGCAATTGCTACATTACAAGTCTTATTGCAATCCTGCTAATGTTTTCATCTGCTTACAGTGGTCATCAACTCATCAGTTCTGCTCAGGAGAAATGGGTTTTGATTTTCCCCAATCTTCCACATCCTCCCTGAAACTCCCCCCTTTTTTAAAGTTAAGGGCCCAATGGATCTAAACATTTTTGTGGGTTTCATGCTCTCTATAAGCGTAGTCTGTTGCATGTCTCCACAGCCATCTATGGGTCCCAGAAACACAAGGGTCCTGAACACAAGGACCATAAAGTTCCCGCACCACTTTGATTGCGCGATGCACCCCGATTGCTTCTTGGTGTCTGGAGTACGGATGGCTCCCGCCTCCCGTGATTCCCCAATACATTTTTTGGAAGTTCCAGGCAGCTGCAAAAGTTCTAAAGAGTTCCATAAAGTTTTAAAAAGTGCTAATACTTATGAGTAGTAATGTTACAGATGCAATGATTCCAACTTTACATTTCGGGGTGACCTTTTTTCACAACTGAGAAGAATTAGTCCCCTTTTCAGTATTTCTAAGCAAAAGTTCGTCCCATTATAATACAGGGAGTGGGGTTTGTTTGTTTGTTTGCTTGTTTGCTTGTTTGTTTGTTTGTTTGTTTGTTTTTGAGGTCAAAAAGTTATAACTCTAGTGCATATTCTATTTTTCTTTGTTATATGCAGCAAAAAGGGCAGCTCCCACTCTTCTTCCTGACTAGCCCTCCCTTCCCTATTTTGCTCTCCTTTGGCCTAACTGCAGCAAAGGTCATTTTCTTTGCTTTCTGGTCCACCTAAGGAACAGTTGCCCAGGCTGCCCAGAACTGCCTTGTCCTTCACTGATTTATCTACCCCCCCTCCCCAAGCAACAAGCCTTCAACCTTTCCTTTCCTCCTCTTCCTCCTCCTCCTCCTCTGTTTCATTGTCATTCCCTTTCCCACAACATTCCCACCGCTGGAGAGACCTGTCAGGAATAAGCATGGGCTAATGGTATCAAATAGCATGGGAAACAACCCTACTGGAAAAATTAACCAATAAACTGAAACTGACATGGGGAGAAATAGAAGAAGACACCTTCACCCCTGTATGGCTCCCCTTTATCACACACACAGCCCAACAAGACAATGACAAAAACCCACCAACAGCATACAAATCAATATGGCTAACCTGATCCACAACACCCACCCACCCCACTCACACACGAAAACAAAGACCACCACAGCCAACCACAAATGAACAACCACCCCATAGGCCAACCCCAACCTCTCTCACCACCAAAGGAACACAAGTGAACAGCAAAGAACCTGCACAAGCAATGTTGACACCAAACCCTACATATAGTAAGTAAAATAGAAACATCGCCGCCCGACCCCAACCCCAATCGTCTCCCCCCCCCTCCACCGCTGTCCCCTTTTCTTCCTAATGTCTCAAAAAATGATAGTGAATTGTAAAAATGTTACATGGGGGAAAATACGAGAGGGAGACATTGCACACTTTTGTAAATCATCAAATTTTTAATAAACAACCACCAAAACATTCCCACCACTGTGGAAATGTCTGCCTGGAGCTCCCCCCTCCATAATACACTCCCTCCTTACTACATTCAGTGGAAACATTCGAGGATTCTTCTGAGGAAGTGAAATGAAACGGGGCGGGGGGGGGGAATTGAATTATTTGGGGGGGGGTTAGAGATGACAGTTGAGTGGGTAAGATTCTGGACAAATGTGGACCTAGGTCCCTGTGTATATGGTCTGAAGGAGCAAAATGTTAACAACACCTTTGCTGAGGCTGAAGAGAATAAGCAGAGGCCTAAATATAGGACAACTGGCTTATTAAACCAGAAGCTTAACATGACTCAACAGTGTGATGCAGCAACCTTTTTATATATTAAATAATAATATTGATTACCCATCCTCACTGTAAGTTCCCTGCATGGCTCACAACATTTTAAAATACAGCATTGAAAGGTGTGGTTTTTTAATTATACAATTGGGGGGAAAGATAACAAATTTTAACTCTAATAAAAATAATGTTGAAATCTTAGTCTGCTTCAACAGAAGTATAGTGTCCGGATCAAGGGAAGTAATAGTCCCACTCTATTCTGCCTTGGTCAGACCACACCTGGAATACTGTGGCCAGTTCTGGGCACCATAAATTAAGGAAGAGATTGATGAGTTTGCAGGTATGGGGTGGAGAGTGACCAAGATGACCAAGGGCCAGGGCGGAATGGGGGAGACCACCTCTCCATCCTGACCCTCCCAGGGAGGAGGAAGAGGAAGAAGACAGTATAGATTTACAACAGGGGTTTGAGGGAAGTCACAGCTCAGAGGCAGATGAGGGGGAAAGTTGGGAAATCATCGGAGAGCCAGAGCATTCTAGACCCACATTCTCCCAGAACCCAGCAAGTCTTGAAAGTAGGAGAGCAAAGAGCTCAAAGACAGAGTAAAATAGAAACACCTGCAGAGGAGGTGATGACGATGACAAGTAAGGAAGTGGGAGAGACTGGGGGTGGAGATTCACTCAGGACAACACCATTATCCAGGAGGCTGGGTTCTATGGCCTCACTCTGTAAGCTTGGGGAGGGGAGGGCAAAGGACTGTAAGAAACTTTTCCTTGTCTTTAGAATTTCCTGGGCAATCAGCCAGGAACCGTTGATAGCACCCTAACATTGGGTATGTTCAGTCTGCATAGAGGCCTACATTTGTTATTTTCATTTATACTCACTCCTATGCCAGAAAGGGCATTGTATAATTGGAGGGATATTCCTCTAAAATTAAGAAAAATAACAGGAGTGACAGTGGACATCTTTGTTCCATTCCACAACTAATTACAAAATTTTCGTAATGTGAATTCCCCGATCTATATCTTCCAAAGTATTAAGAAATTTTCAACCAAATACAAATTTCATAACTACTTCCATTAAGTTGGTTGGTTCTACATGATCAAATGAGGGTAACGGTTTTTTAAACTGAAACATCATTTTTCAAGAATCTCACTTCCCTACCGTCTTGAAAAATAATATTTTAAGAATCAGATGCTATTTTTAGTTTTTGCTGTCAGGTGCTCCTTCGTGTTCAGATCAGGTCTCAGCAAAATAATGTAGCATTTGGGAATGAAGATGCAGCCCAGGAGCCCAGCACTGGAGGCCAAGATGGAGAAAACCTGAACGGCTACCATGTATTTCCCCTTTGTGCTCAGGTAGGTGGGCACAAAGGACACCCAAACACTGCAGAAGACCAGCATGCTGAAGGTGATCAGCTTGGCTTCATTGAAGGCCCCAGGCAGCTTCCTGGCTAGGAAAGCCACCGTGAAGCAGATGGCCGCCAGGAAGCCCATGTAGCCAAGGGCACCATAGAACATGGCCACAGACCCTTCGTTGCATTGCAAGATGATCTCCCCAGGCTGGGAGTGCATGTCAGAGTCTGGGAATGGTGGCGAGATTCCCAGCCAGCTCATGCAGATGACAACTTGGACACAGGAACAGGAAATGACAATGGAGTTGGCCAGACTCTTCCCCAGCCATCTCCTCACTGAGTTCCCTGGCTTGGTGGCCAGGAAGGCCAGAACCACAGTGATGGTTTTTGCCAACACAGAAGAAACAGCAACAGAGAAGATGATGCTGAAGGCTGTTTGTCGGAGAAGGCAGGTCCCTTTCCTTGGCTTCCCAATGAAGAGGAAGGAGGACAAAAAGGAAAGCAGGAGGGAGATGAGGAGGATGTAGGAGAGGTCCCGGTTGTTGGCTTTGACTATGGGAGTTTCATTGTATTTAATAAAGATTCCTAAAACAAAGCTTGTGGCTAAGGACCCCAGTAGGGCAAGGGAAAGTAGGACAACCCCCAGAGATTCTTCATAGGCTAGGAAGGTGATATGCTTGAACACACATTGATCTTGGTTCATGTTTGGATGCTGATTTTCTGGGCATTTTTGGCAATGGTCTGCATCTGAGAGAGAGAGAGAGAGAGAGAGAGAGAGAGAGAGAGAGAGAGAGAGAGAGAGTAATGTCTACTACTCTGGATTCAGCCAAGCCCTGAGCAATATCCAGCCTCTGGGGAGAGATTCAGTTGTAGACCAAGTCAGTCTGAGACAGCCACAGATCACTGCAGGTATTTAATTAGCTCTACCCCAAAGAAATTTGGAATGGATTCCAGGGCTAGAGATCCCCAGCTTGGCCTCTGGCAGGTTGGGCTGCTTGGAGCCCCTATACCAGGGCCAAAAGGAGGATCAGGGGTCTGTGCAGAAGTCTAATATCTACCCTAGGTCCATAACAATTTCCCTCCTTAAGGACCCCGGGACAGTTAAGTCCAGTCAAAGAGAACTATGGGGTGCAGCATTCATCTTGCTTCAGGCCAAGGGAGCTGGTGTTTGTCCACAGACAGCTTTCTGGGTCGTGTGGCCAGCATGACTTAACCGCTTCTGGTGCAAAGGAGCACCATGACGAATGCCAGAGCGCACGGAAACACCCTTTACCTTCCCGCTGCAGTGACACCTATCCATCTACTTGCACTGGTATATATTGATGATGATACATTTTTGAACAATATCGTAAACTATAATCATAAAAAGAGATTGATGATGATGATAATTTGAACCACCCAGTTCTCTCCCACACATGAAGCATACCAGCCTTATCCTGCCCAGAAATGGTTTTGAGAGATTCCTGACGGAACCCTTCTCTCTTCCCCAAGGCCAGCCTTCCCCTTGGAGTCACCCACCTTCCTGAGTGGAGATGGTCCCTTCTGCACAGGGAAGACATTCATAACAGCAAAGAGGCTTCCCTTCCTGAATCACCTTGACGGATCCAGGGCGACAGCTTTCCACACACCTGGAAGTAGGAAGGGTCTAGGCACAAAGACGAAGAGCGTCCATGAAAATTGTTCTTTGTTGTCATCTGCTGAAACTAAGCATTTCCCATCACTGTCCATTACATTAATGATTCATGATTAAATTCAGAACAAAACAAAGGACCTCCATTAAATAAAGTTCTGTATATGGGCCTTGAGCTATTCACTACTCATAAAATTCATGTAGCAACCGAAAAGCATGGAACCCCCTTTCCCCATACACACAGTTTAGCAGGAAGCCTCTTTTGGCACCCAGCTGAGCAGAGGAGCTGTAGGAACTATCTGGAACAACAGCCCAGTGCTGGAGTTGGCAGGCAAGTGAGGGCAGCAGCCCACAGAACAGGGAGCACTTATTAGAGCTCACAGAAAAGAGAGCAAAATGACAGGCATGATTCCCACTCCCCGTCACCTGATTGAGCCACTTGGGCCACACAATGGCCTCCTGGTCGATGGTGCACTTCAGGTCTGGGGATCCCTGTCTGTCGATACTCCCAAACTTCACTCTGAGGACGGATTTATTGGGGAACACCACCCAATTCACAATGTCCAAGTCGGCTGCCAGCTCCCCGTTCTCATCCAAATACACTCTGTCCATGGAAGAATTGTAGAACTGGGTGCTTCCGAGAAAAGGGTGGAGCTGGAACAGAAGCAAAGATGAGAGCATTTAGAATAAAGGGAAGCAGAGGCCCCTGTTTTGCTAGCCCAGAAATGGAAAGTCAGCGAGGTCCCAGCTAAAGAGGATTGGCAACTTAAGTGGACAGAATATGGAGAACGTGCAGATTTAACATGCAGAATAAGAGAGCAAGAAGAAGATACATTGAAAGAAGAGTGGAAAGCAGTTATTGAATATATGGAAAATAACAGTATACAGCTGAAAACGGTGGCAGCATTAAGACAAATTCAACCCCGTAAATAATGTTTGATGGATGTAAAAGTAAAAAACTGATTTGAATGGTTATAGTAAAATATGCAGGGGTGTATAAGATGTACCAATGGACCAAGGATTGGATATTTGTAAAATGTTTATTTGGAATTGTTATATTGAAATTTTAATTAAAATTATATAATAATAATAATAATAATAATAATAATAATAATAATAATAATAATAGAAGCATACTGACAATCCACTTCCCCTTTGCTTAGAGCTGGTTGCAAACTGAAATAGTCATGGAGGGATCTTGTCACTTTTGGTTCATACTGTTTTCTCTCTCACACACAAACCCCAATCTTAAATTCAGTTCTCCACATTTCTGAACCATTTTTAAAATAATAATAGAAACTCATCACAATTCTTCAGCATTTCTGTGTGATTTTCTCCTAGTAAGCATGTTTTTTGAAGGATGATGCCCCCTTGGATTCTTTCAGAAATTAGGTTTGTTTTTCCTTTCAAGGCAAACTGAATGAAATCTCTAATATGGGCTTCAGCAGGGAAAGGCAGGAGCTTGGTGGAGGGAGCAGAGAGCCAGAGCAGAGTCAAGCGGGTGTCAAAGGAATAGAGACTAGAGACAGCCTGGTCAATGTCATCTCCCCTGCCAAAAATAATTCCAACTTGCGGGGAAAGGAGAATTGGGCACATGATGGGAGCAGTTGCTCGGGGGGCTGTGCAATGAGGCAAGAATAAGAATAGCAAACAGAAATGAAAAATGTATATGTATTAAGGAAGGTTGAAAATGGAAAATGGCTAATGTGTTTTGCAAACTTTGGGTTTTTTCCATAGTAGTTTTTTTTCTGAAGGGCTCCAGGCTCTTGCTGAGATTAAGATTAACTAACTGGTTGTTGTTCTCTGCTAGCTAACGTGAGTGTTGTAACCTTAGATCATGTGACGAAGGTATTGGATTGCAATATCTCCTTTTTGAAGGGAGTTGCCTTTTTGTCTTTGGCTCCAAAACTCGAAAGAGTCAATATGTAAAGGAAGCTGTCCAGAAGGTAAAGCAAACAGCCTGGAGGCTGAAAGGCAGGAGAAAGAGAGAGATGGAGAGAGGGAGGGAGGGAGGGAGGGAGGGAGGGAGGGAGGGAGGGAGAGAGAGAGAGAGAGAGAGAGAGAGAGAGAGAGAGAGAGAGAGAGAGAGAGAGTTCCTGAACCTGTGCTGGACAGAATGATGTTCTCATTCTGTTATAAAGAGTTTGTGAGTAAAGAGTGAATAATATTTCTATGCGCCTGGACAATAATTCATTTCCAAAAGGAAACGAATGCTTCCCGTTCTTATGCTTCCAATAGTTTCAAACTGCACAATATTCAATATCTGCAACACTACAATTCATTGTCATGCTCAGTTGAGATGTCTATGAAGGGAAAGAAAATACCTGCCATGGCTGTAGCCTTTGAAGTCCCATTCTCTCAGTTCCCCTCTGCTTAGATCTAGATGAATATGCAGCATTTAAGGCACGAGCCACGGCTTGCAGAGTGTTGTAGGTCCTGTAGCTGTCTAGAGAGAGGATTCTTTCCAGATCATCTTGGGGAAGCCTCTCCAGTTTTTCTCTCTCTCTGCATCTTGTTCGGCCTTTCACTGAGAATGCATGCTTTAAATAAGAACAATTAAAAGCATCCTCCCAAAACTTCTTAATACCAAAGAAAAAGGGTAGAAAATCACCGTATTTTGCCCCTTTACTTGTCTCAGTGAAGAAGGAAAATATACCATGGATGTGTTGGAAAGATATGTCATTATACATCAGCTCCAGGGCGACATCCCACAAAACTGTTGTGATGAAGATTTTTCCAACAATGAATTTCATCACTGTGTCAAAAATCTGTTGTATAATGAGTAGTCCATCTAAGAAATAAGTCATTTCCCCGTAGTAAACAAATACACGCACTTGCCTCCACTTGAGGAATGGAAGACGAGACATGCATACTCCATTTGTATTCAGTCCTGGGATGCTTTGTGAGATGACAACACAAACACTGCTCTTGATGAGCACGGGTGTCAAGCTCTTCAGGAACCTCTCTCCATTGTCAGTGTCTGGGGCAAGGAGGCCAATCAAGGTCCATCGGAAGTGCTGGAGCAGCTTGACAATCCCTGGGTACAGGGCTTCTTCTTTGGGGACCATCCGGTAGAAAAAAGGGAAATGCCTCTTATCATTCAGAACATGAGAGACAAAAGCATAAGTGACCTGGGAAGAGAAGGAAGATTTGTATCTTGTTTGATTTCAGATCAAAGCCTAAATATTTCTAAGCCCAACATGAGATTGGGAAGGTCTTAGGAAGGAGGAAGGTCTAGTGCAAGGACCCTTTGGTGGGAACAGTGATTTCCTTGAAGGTTGTGGCAGCCGTAAAGAAGGCAAATTTGATGCTAGGGATAAACAGGAGGGTAGTTGAAAATAAGACTGCCAATATCATAATGCTACTATACCTCTCTCCATTCCTACCTGTGGGATTTTATAGATGCTCAACACGTTTGAAATCTGGATGGAGTTTTGAGAGTCGGACCCTTCGAGAACAGCCAGTAGGTTAGTCTGTTTACCACAGCTGTAGTTTGGAAAGTTCAGCTGCCCAATGGACAGCATGTCTAGCAAAGCACCATAGGTCACCCTTCCATCAAAAAAGTTCTCATGGATGCTGTAGCCCAGGGTGATGTTTGGTAACAGCTTTTGATTCTGGTTGATCGCTTGAATGGCATACAAGAAGGAGAGGAGCTGCCAGTACTTTGTGGGTCCTTTCCTGCGGGGAGAAATTATATACATGCCAACACTGTCCATGTGATATTTCTGTTCTACCTCTAATATTCAGCTCTACCTCTTTCAAATCAGAACCAGTGAAGGCAGTGAAGGACCTGTGTGAGTGTCTGGAGGCGGTTGGAGGATGGATGGCGGCTAACAGATTGAAGTTGAATCCTGACAAGACAGAAGTACTGTTTAGGGGGGACGGGAGGCAGGCAGATGTGGAGGACTCCCTGGTCCTGAATGGGGTAACTGTGTCCCTGGAGGGCCAGATGCACAGCCTGGGAGTCATTTTGGACTCACAGCTGTCCATGGAGGCGCAGGTCAATTCTGTGTCCAGGGCAACTGCTTACCAGCTCCCTCTGGTACGCAGGCTGAGACCCTACCTGCCCGCAGACTGTCTCGCCAGTGGTGCATGCTTTAGTTATGTCTCGCTTGGATTACTGCAGTGCGCTCTATGTGGGACTACCTTTGAAGGTGACCCAGAAACTACAACTAATCCAGAATGCAGCAGACTGATGACTGGGAGCAGCCGCCGAGACCAAATAACACCGGTCTTGAAAGATCTACATTGGCTCCCAGTACGTTTCCAAGCACAATTCAAAGTGTTGGTGCTGACGTTTAAAGCCCTAAACGGCCTTGGTCCAGTATACCTGAAAGAGCGTCTCCACCCCCATCGTTCAGCCCGGACACTGAGGTCCAGCGCCGAGGGCCTTCTGGCAGTTCCCTCACTTCAAGATGCCAAGTTGCAGGGAACAAGGCAGAGGGCCTTCTCGGTAGTGGCACCCACCTTCCCACCAGGTGTAAAAGAGAATAACAACTTCCAGACTTTTAGAAGCAGTCGGCCATGTTTAGGGAAGCTTTTAAATGATTAACAGACCACTGTATTTTAATATTTTGTTGGAAGCTACCCAGAGTGGCTGGGAAAACCCAGCCAGATGGGTGCGGTATAAATTATTATTAATTATTATTATTATTATTATTATTATTATTATTATTATGGATCTAAGACAGTGATTAAAAGATCCAGAAAGTACTATCATAATTCCACTTTGAGAAAGTAGATATTTCCCCCTTTTATGTTAAACCTAAGGCAAAAAGACACCCTTCTCCTACCATCATTTTTCAGAAGAATCCTGCAGAATCAGCCTAAAGGCTCATCTGTTCCAGCATTCTCAAGGCAGCCAACCAGATGCACATGCAAAACTGAGAAGCAGAATAACACTTCCCCTACTTGAGATTCTCAGTTACTGGTACCCAGAGGCATAGTGCCTGTGACAGTGAATGGAGAACATAGCCATTGTGACTGGTAGCCACTGAGAGCCTAATCATTCCCCAATTTATCTGCCATTGGGATCTTCTTATGTTCTTAAAGGCAGGTACCAGATCATGAGAAAGGCCCCAGAAAGTAACTGGAGATGAGTTGGATCTCATGGAAATGGTAGCAAGTGGAACACCAGGAACTTCCATCCCCACAAAAGGTCTTACCAATAAAAGCTGGTGGAAGGACATTGGCTAAAGATATGAGGATGAAACACAGTGTTTGTGGCAGAGAGGACCCCACTGATGAGGTGGTCTCCTGGCCTGAAATAATTAGGTGAATCTATCACATCCCTTTCCAAAGACAAGAGGCATTTTGTCTTCAGTTTCCCACAGTCCCCATAAGGCAGTAGAAGCAGTAGAATGAGGACCATCTTTTTCCTCCCAGGAACGAGCACCTCCCTTACAAAGAATTAGATGTCTTTTGTTGTGGTCCTTGCAAGATGCAATAACTTTCTTGTTACTAACAGAGCCCTGCAGAGGGTTCACATCTGAAGTGGAGAGAAGTCAAGCCAACCTCATTCTGGTGCAGTTATCATCTGTCCTAAATCTCATTCCCCCCAAGTTTTGGGTGGCTCAGGAGGCATATATCTGCCAGACCTTTCTGCCTCATATCCATAACATCACGTTTAGTGGACTCAAATGTGATCTTTGGAAGCAAAAAAACCACACACACTATCATTTTGATAATTATACGGAGAAGAAGTACCACCTCTGCAAGTTGCTAGACACTTTATGCAGCTCCACCTGCAACTGCTGGGCTGAAGAAAAACATGTTTATGAAAACTCCAAGATCTGCCTCCAAACTGTGAGATGCAAATGCCAAAGACTGGTGAAAAGTACCAAGATTAAGAGTTAGAAGTTCCCTGAACTATCATACGTGAGCTCTGTCAGAATCCTGTTGGTTTTCTGGTTCTTTTAACAAATTTCCCCCCACTGATGCCAGCTCAGGATAGGGCAACTCTGATGAATTTGAGAGGTGGAAAAGGGAACCGAAATTGCAAGTAAAGACAGAGGCGATTCAGCAGATGTAGTTTCGTGGGTTTATTATTATTATATGTTTTGTGGTTTTATCCTGTATTTGTATGCTGCGAACTTCCCTGAGATCATTGGGTGAAGGACAAATGTAATAAACACCCACCCACACCCACACCCTGGGTTTCCCAAAAAACGTTCTGTCAGAGAAGTTCCCTCTCTGACAAGGGTAGATCAAACAGGCACAGAGGCGGAGGGAAGAGCTGGCCTCCTCCTCAGAGAGGAGGGAGAAGTATGGTTACCAGATTTTTTTCAATGAAACTGAGTAGCAACAGGGAGTCAATAGTGGGGATGGTGAGGCAAAAGACCCTGGGCCCAAGCACACATGCATATTGTATAAAGGTGCAAAGCCCTCCTTTCACACCCTGCGAAACATAAATGCACAGAGGTTTTTTTAAAAAACTGGGCAACAGTGCGCCACCCACCCGTGACTCCCAAGCCTTCCCTGATCTCCTGCCCCCTTCTCTCTTTGTTTTGACAGATCAGGGGAGGCTCAGGAGTCACGGGCGGGCGGCCGTTGCCCAGGAGGGGACAGCCTGGTAGTGCAGTTGGCTCTGACTGGCTTCAGGAGCTGCTCGCTGCTTGCTGCTGTGGTGCAGGAAAAATGGTGGGCGCCATGGCAGCGAGCAACTCCTGAAGCCAGCCAGAGCCAACTGTGTTAAAAGGCTGGCTCTGGGCTGCTGAGGCTGCCGCTGCCATGTTTCCCAGGGACAGATTTGCAAATCTGGGGACATTCCGTGGACAGAATTTGTCCGGGGACAGATTTGGAAATCCAGGGACGCCTGGCAACCCTGGAGTAGCAGAGTGAGGTACAGTGAACTGGAATGCAATTAACAGGCTCCAATGAAGACATAAGAGAAGGGGAGATATGAGGGGTGGAATTGCCCAGAAACAGGAGACTTTCGAAACTAGCTGAGAAGAGGGGGGCTGGAAGGAGGAAAAGGTGGGGGATTTCTTGTTGGGGCAGGAAAGGGAGAAATCGCCATGTTTGGGCAACTGGATCATCATTGGAGGATTGATAAAGCTTAGCTCTTACCAGAGCTCCTTGTAATGGAGTAATAAATCTGCATTAATTAATGTTGCGTTCTGAAGGCGAAGGAAAGGATTGGGCCCTGTTTAATAAAATACACACGAGGCTTGGCCAGCAAGACTCTGGGAGGAAGTGCCAATAATATAATCTGCCACACCCTGGCCCAGGTCCCTTTTATTAAGAAAAGAACTCTTAACACAGCGTTTGTAAGACCCAGTCAGATTTCCTCTGAGCATTTCAAAAAATCCCCCACGTGGCCACATCGTTTTGCACCAACTAGAGATTCTGCACCAGACCCAAGGGCAGCCCCAGAAAGAGTGCATTGCAGCAGTCCAGCTCCAAGTTTTCCAGTGCTCCAGTGGTCAGGCTATTCCTGTTCACAAAGAGCCCTAGAGGACACGTGGGTGTCTAGTGACAAAGGTGTATCCAAGAGTAACCCCAAACTATGCATTTGCTACATAGGCTTAGGATCCAAGGCCATTATTGTTCTCATCCTGAAGCAAAGTTCTTAACACGAGGTAATATTTCTGGGTTAGCAACTCCTCCTGAGCTCCTGCCTTGGAGGAGGAGAGAGCGGGGCTCCGCTTGTGCTCGGCTTGCCAAGGGTTAAAAGGCACAGAGCTGGCTTTCTAGAGAGGACAGGAAGTGGAGGCGTGGGGGGGGGAGGTCCTCCCGAGCAAAGCCCCTCCCTCGCCATTCCCGCCTGCAAGCGGAGGGGCTGCTTCCGCCTCCCTCCCTCTCTCTCTTGCAAGAGCTGCCTGGGGGTGAGTCTGGTGCAATGGGGAGAAGGGGCTGCGGGGGAGGATGCCGGGGGGGGGGGGCTGGCCAGATCATGCCTGGGGGGCGCCAAATGGGGGGTGAGCCTGCAGAGAGAGCCCTGGAGTCTCGATCAAGGGCTGAGGAGGAGGAGGAGGAGGAAGGGGGGTCTTCCTCTTGGCCAGCATCGCTACTGTGTCTTTTCTCCAAGCATAAACTGCTACATTTTTAGCAGGGCGATGAGAGCCAGATCTCTTATGATTGGATCGCTTTCCTAACGTAGCTCAGCTTTTTTCGTTCTTTAATCAGTTTGGGCGTTTATACGGATGTCAGCCTCCAGGACGTACTTTGTATACCAAACTATATAGGAAACTATATCTGGTCTAGGGAACTGTGCCCCACAAATAACCCAGAGATGCATTCTCAATAAAAGCACACATTCTGCTTGTGTAAAAACACCAGGCAGGTTTGGAGTACATTGTCAGGAGCAGGGCTAGGCAAACTGAGGCCCGGGGGCCGGATGCGGCCCAATCGCCTTCTAAATCCGGCCCGCGGACGGTCCAGGAATCAGCCTGGTTTTTCCATGAGTAGAATACAGTGGTACCTTGGGTTAAGTACTTAATTCGTTCCGGAGGTCCGTTCTTAACCTGAAACTGTTCTTAATCTGAAGGACCACATTAGCTAATAATAATAATGGGGCCTCCCGCTGCTGCTGTGGCGCCGGAGCACAATTTCTGTTCTCATCCTGAAGCAAAGTTCTTAACCTGAAGTACTATTTCTTTGTTAGCGGAGTCTGTAACCTGAAGCGTATGTAGCCTGAAGCGTATGTAGCCTGAAGCGTATGTAACCCGAGGTACCACTTTGTGTCCTTTTATTTAAAATGCATCTCTGGGTTATTTGTGGGGCATAGGAATTTTTATTTTTTTATTCAAAATATAGTCCGGCCCACCACATGGTCTGAGGGACGGTGGACCGGCCCACGGCTGAAAAAGGTTGCTGACCCCTGGCCTATAGCTCTCCTTCTGGAGCCAGAGGTCTGGATAGTTACTTTCCAGGGCACCATTTAAGATATAGAGGTTTAGCCTGAATGCTGTTTGAGCCAAGCAGATGCCTGCAAAGTTTGATTTCTGATCTTTGGAACAATGGGTGAGGAGGAATCCACTGGCTTCATGGTTGGGAGGAGACCATTTGTGCTGTGCATAAAGGGCATGATCATTAGGGCCCAATCGGGCATTGAGATCCCCTCCTAAAATTACAGATGCCTTTGGGTTCAGCAAAATAAGGTCAGTGGTATAAATTTCCCTTTCAACCCACAAGTCTCTGATCTGATATTTCTGCCTCATTGGGGTCACAGCAGCATTAATTACCAAGAGGGCCTGGTGGCTGAATTGGATTAACACTGCCCTGGCTTATGACTTGAATGAGGGGAGAGGGCTTGAAATGGCACGTAGGGGAGTGGAGACTAAGACCCCCAGGCCCCCTTTCGCTCTTCCACGCTTTACCCCTAGATCTGCCCCAGTTGAGAATGAATGAAATCCGTTGAGTAACAGCTCAACTACTGGTATACAAGGAATATTCAGAAGAGTCACTCTCTGCATCACTTCCACTATTATTAGTAAAGTACTAGGGTGACCCTGCTGGGAGTACAAGATTCCTGATGGCTTCGCTCACAAGGGATATAGGAACGTGCAAGCCCACTCACCACAACAAGGTGTTGATCCAGCGAGTGAGAAGTACATTTTTGCTAATTTAACCAGGGTGTCAAATACCACCTATACACCATTTTCATGTAGTTCTCTTTCAGTAAAGTACATGCAGAAAATTTCAAATCAATAATAATAATAATAATAATAATAATTCATTATTTATACTCCGCCCATCTGGCTGGGTTTCCCCATCCACTCTGGGCGGCTTCCAACAGAATATTAAATTACAGAATGATGGTGGTGGAGACGCTCCTTCAGGTATACTGGGCCGAGGCCGTTTGGGGCTTTAAAGGTCAGCACCAACACTTTGAATTGTGCTCGGAAACATACTGGGAGCCAGTGTAGGTCTTTCAAGACCGGTGTTAGGTGGTCCCGGTGGCCTAACTTGCAAATCTAACGTCCAAAGCCTTTTCCAGTCCGTCATTAATATATTATGGTCCACATCTTTCGCCAATTTTATCATAATGCAATTTATCTGGTCCTCTTTAGTGTCCTATTCCAAAATCATTCATTTTTGACAGCAGTTTTGTACTACCTTCTACTATTCCTCTCTGAAATCTTGACACTTGATAACTAAATCCTTTCTTTTCGTGATTTTTAAAAGTTTCCTTTAGTTGTAAATATTGTAACCAGTCTATTACATTTTCTCTTACTTCTTCAAAGTCCTTTAATTTTAATTGGTTGTCAGTTTCTGTTAACAGCTCTTTATATGTTGGCCAATTTATCCTCATATGTACTTTTTCAAAAATATTGCTTCTAATGGGGAAAGTCACCATGCTGTTTTCTTTTCAAATAAATCTTTATATTTCCCCCCAAACTTTGAGAATCGAGTTTCTTTTTATCACTATGAAAACTTTTATGAACTTTTGCCTTATGATACCATAGATAAGCATGCCTGGGGTTGCAGTCTTCAGGCTTGGGGACAAGATGGTGCCTGGTTTTTGCACCAAGTTCTATCCATAAGCCCCACTGAGTTCAATGGGATCTATTCTCAGGTCACTAGTGAGCAGACCATGCCGGCCTTACGAAGTGGGGAGAGGAGTAAACAGAGGAAATTGGAACCACTGGAAAGGTTTATAAATGGGGTTTCTGTTGGGAAGGGGCTGCCCCATTTGTGCTTTTCCAGGGGCAGGAGAATCCAGTGAGAGCCAGTGTGGTGTAGTGGTTAAGAGCGGTAGACTCGTAATCTGGTGAACCGGGTTCGCATCTTCGCTCCTCCACATGCAGCTGCTGGGTGACCTTGGGCTAGTCACACTTCTCTGAAGTATCTCAGCCCCACTCACCTCACAGAGTGTTTGTTGTGGGGGAGGAAGGCAAGGAGAATGTTAGCCACTTTGAGACTCCTTCGGGTAGTGATAAAGCGGGATATCAAATCCAAACTCTTCTTCGTCTCTTCTTCTTCTTCCCTGCAGGGTCTTTGAGGCTCCCTTTGCTTCTTCCTGTCTCCCAGGACCCTGCAGCTTGTTTTGGCTCCTTGACTCTTCAGGAAGGATGAAAGAGATGGATCCTGCAAAGCTAGTGAGGATGGAAGGGGGAAGATGGACAGTTGACCTGGTCAGGTTGTCTCCTGCATCCCTCCTCACAACCTCTGAGCGTTCCTCTCTAGGGCTCTCAGAGAGATCTGGTGAGTTCCAGGGGAGGGGAGATGGGGACATGGAGGGATGGAGCCAGAGAGGTATTGGGGCTTGCTCAGCCTGGGAGTGGAGGGAGGCAGGCAGGCGGGTGGAGATTGAGAAGGTGGGACCTCTTTGGGCTCCACCACCTGCCTGCCTGCCTGCCTGCGCCTTTGTTATCTGCAGGCAATTTGAGCTAGGAATACATCACAGCTCCCCGGCCACCACGATGTATTGGCAGCTCAAAAGTTCTAATACCGGTGCCGTGATCTGAATGCCCTACCAATGTCAAAAAACTTACACAGCAGTAGAAGCAACAAACTCTGCATAAGGAAGTCAAGGAGGAGAATCATGGGATCATGGACCCTCTCGGTAAAGCTCCCCGTTGGATCATAAGATCAGTTTTGAAATTCCATACATACCTCTATGTGCTGAACCTCCACTGTTTGGATGGAGACCAAGAGCATCTGGGATTCTCACATCCACACCGTGAACCCTGAATAGAAGGAGATCAACTGTGAATGTTCTTTGTCTAGTCATGGCTTTTTAAACAATTACAGATAGGTAGCCATGTTGGTCTGCCATAGTCAAAACAAAATAAAAAAATTCCTTCCAGTGGCACTTTAAATGCAGTGTATCTGAAGAAGTGTGTATCTGAAGAAGTGTGCATGCACATGAAAGCTCATACCAAGAACTAACTTAGTTGGTCTTTAAGGTGCTACTGGAAGGAATTTTTTTATTTTGTTTTTAAACAATGACCAGGTTTGTCTGAACTGACCAGTAACTTCAATGTGTTCCTCTGCTAATTCAGAGTGTTAAATTGGGATATGAAAACATCAATTCCCCCCCCCCCCCGCAAGAGATATATAGCTCCCTTTCTGTTCTTCAGACATAGAATATTCTGCCACCTTTAACTTTTCAATGATAGTTAAAATTCTGTCACATGACTCTGGCAATCTTTCTTTTCTTCATGTTTTAGACAAAAAAAAGGGTTCTTATTAAATTGTGATGTTATCTTCTAAATTCATAAATTTTCTTTAAATTGTGAAGAATTTCTCTGGCAGTAAGTTGTTGTTGTTGTTTAGTCGTTTAGTCGTGTCCGACTCTTCGTGACCCCATGGACCAGAGAACGCCAGGCACCTCTGTCCTCCACTGCCTCCCGCAGTTTGGTCAAACTCATGCTGGTAACCTCGAAAACACTATCCAACCACCTCGTCCTCTGCCGTCCCCTTCTCCTTGTGCCCTCCATCTTTCCCAACATCAGGGTCTTCTCCAGGGAGTCTTCTCTTCTCATGAGGTGGCCAAAGTAATGGAGCCTCAGCTTCACAATCTGTCCTTCCAGTGAGCACTCAGGGTTGATTTCCTTCAGTATGGAGAGGTTTGATCTTCTTGCAGTCCATGGGACTCTCAAGAGTCTCCTCCAGCACCATAATTCAAAAGCATCAATTCTTCGGCGATCAGCCTTCTTTATGGTCCAGCTCTCACTTCCATACATCACTACTGGGAAAACCATAGCTTTAACTATACGAACCTTTGTTGGCAAGGTGATGTCTCTACTTCTCAAGATGCTGTCTAGGCCTGTCATTGCCCTTCTCCCAAGAAGCAGGCGTCTTTTAATTTCGTGGCTGCTGTCACCTTCAGACCATATTTTGCGCTCTCCTCTTTCACCCTCATTAAAAGGTTCTTTAATTCCTCCTCACTTTCTGCCATCAAGGTTGTGTCATCTGCATATCTGAGGTTGTTGATATTTCTTCCGGCAATCTTAATTCCGGCTAGGGATTCATCCAGCCCAGCCTTTCGCATGATGAATTCTGCATATAAGTTAAATAAGCAGGGAGACAAAATACAGCCTTGTCATACTCCTTTCCCAATTTTGAACCAATCAGTTGTTCCATATCCAGTTCTAACTGTAGCTTCTTGTCCCACATAGAGATTTCTCAGGAGACAGATGAGGTGATCTGGCACTCCCATTTCTTTAAGAACTTGCCATAGTTTGCCGTGGTCGAAACAGTCAAAGGCTTTTGCATAGTCAATGAAGCAGAAGTAGATGTCTTTCTGGAACTCTCAAGCTTTCTCCATAATCCAGCGCATGTTTGCAATTTGGTCTCTGGTTCCTCTGCCTCTTCTAAATCCAGCTTGCACTTCTGGGAGTTCTCGGTCCACATACTGCTTGAGCCTTCCTTGTAGAATTTTAAGCATAACCTTGCTAGCATGTGAAATGAGTGCAATTGTGCGGTAGTTGGAGCATTCTTTGGCACTGCCCTTCTTTGGGATTGGGATGTAGACTGATCTTCTCCAATCTTCTGGCCACTGCTGAGTTTTCCAAACTTGCTGGCATATTGAGTGTAGCACCTTAACAGCATCATCTTTTAAAATTTTAAATAGTTCAGCTGGAATACCATCACTTCCACTGGCCTTGTTATTTGCAGTGCTTTCTAAGGCCCATTTGACTTCACTTTCCAGGATGTCTGGCTCAAGGTCAGCAACCACACTACCTGGGGTATACGAGACATCCATTTCTTTCTGGTATAATTCCTCTGTGTATTCTTGCCACCTCTTCTTGATGTCTTCTGCTTCTGTTAGGTCCTTTCCACTTTTGTCCTTTATTATGGAAATCTTTGTACGAAATGTTCCTTTCATATCTCCAATTTTCTTGAACAGATCTCTGGTTCTTCCCATTCTATTGCTTTCCTCTATTTCTTTGCATTGCTCGTTTAAGAAGGTCTTCTTGTCTCTCCTTGCTATTCTTTGGAAATCTGCATTCAATTTCCTGTATCTTTCACCATCTCCCTCGCGTTTTGCTTGCCTTCTCTCCCCCGCTATTTGTAAGGCCTCATTGGACAGCCACTTTGCTTTCTTGCATTTCCTTTTCATTGGGATGGTTTTCGTTGCTGCCTCCTGTATAATGTTACGAGCCTCCATCCATAGTTCTTCAGGCATTCTGTCCACCAAATCTAAATCCTTAAACCTGTTCCTCACTTCCACTGTGTATTCATAAGGGATTTGACTTAGATTGTATCTTACCGGCCCAGTGGTTTTTCCTACTTTCTTCAGTTTAAGCTTGAATTTTGCTATAAGAAGCTGATGATCTGAGCCACAGTCAGCTCCAGGTCTTGTTTTTGCTGACTGTATAGAGCTTCTCCATCTTTGGCTGCAGAGAATATAATCAATCTGATTTCGATGCTGCCCATCTGGTGATGTCCATGTGTAGAGTCGTCTCTTGTGTTGTTGGAAAAGCGTGTTTGTGATGACCAGCTTGTTTTCTTGACAGAACTCTATTAGCCTTTGCCCTGCTTCGTTTTGATCTCCAAGGCCAAACTTGCCAGTTGTTCCTTTTATCTCTTGACTCCCTACTTTAGCATTCCAATCCCCTATAATGAGAAGAACATCCTTCTTTGGTGTCACTTCTATAAGGTCTTGTAAGTCTTCATAGAATTGGTCAATTTCAGTTTCTTCAGCACAAGTAGTTGGTGCATAAACTTGGATTACTGTGATGTTAAAAGGTCTGCCTTGGATTCGTATCGAGATCATTCTATCATTTTTGAGATTGCATCCCAGTACAGCTTTCGCCACTCTTTTGTTGACTATGAGGGCCACTCCATTTCTTTTACGGGTTTCTTGCCCACAGTAGTAGATATGATGGTCATCCAAACTGAATTCACCCATTCCTGTCCATTTTAGTTCACTGATGCCCAGGATGTCAATATTTATTCTTGCCATCTCATTTTTGACCACCTCCAACTTACCCAGGTTCATGGTTCTTACATTCCAGGTTCCTATGCAATATTTTTCTTTACAGCATTGGACTTTCCTTTCGCTTCCAGGCATATCCGCAACTGAGCGTCCTTTCGGCTTTGGCCCAGCCACTTCATCAGCTCTGGATCTACTTGTACTTGCCCTCCGCTCTTCCCCAGTAGCATGTTGGACGCCTTCGGACCTGAGGGGCTCATCTTCCAGCGTCATATCTTTTATATGCCTGTTGTCTTTGTCCATGGAGTTTTCTTGGCAGGGATACTGGAGTGGCTTGCCGGTTCCTCCTCCAGGTGGATCACGTTTGGTCAAAACTCTCCACTATGACCTGTTCATCTTGGGTGCCCTGCTCGGCATAGTTCATAGCTTCTCTGAGTTCTTCAAGCCCCTTCGCCATGGCAAGGCAGTGATCCATGAAGGGGCTGGCAGTAAGACATCTGCCTAAATACATTGTATCACTTCAAATCTGTATAACACTATTCTCATTCTACTATTCCACTGTGTAAAATTTCCTCTATGCATCCTAAAAATTTCTTTCTACTTTTCAGTCTGCCTTTAAAATTTGACCAATGTTAGAATTGGAGTGGATTTCATGATTGTGGCAACAAAAATCCGTCCTAGAAAAGAGCCAGACTTTCTGAACCTCTGGTACTAAAAAATACGTCTGTGAATGCTGGTCGACAAAGGCCTCTGTAGAAAGACCTCACATCTTCTGTTCTTCCTCTTTGACAAATGTTCATTAGCATTGTTCAATAATTGGGGGCTCCATTTCTTCCTGAGGATCTAATTAGTTTCTGTCTTTTTTGTAGGTGGTGATAAATTGGAAATGCAGAATGGGGGAGACCATGACAAAATCCATACAGTGGAGAAGCCATATCAAAATTGGGAGTATGGAGAGAGCTCCAGTCAGAGTTCCCGTTCCCATCAAAGAACTCACAGTGGGAAGAAAGGCTATCAGTGCTCAGAATGTGGGAAGAGCTTCAGTCGGAACACCCATCTCACTTCTCATCACAGAATTCATACAGGAGAGAAACCCTATCAGTGCTTGGAATGTGGAAAGAGGTTTCGTCTGAGTGGGGATCTCACTTCCCACAAAAGAATTCATACTGGAGAGAAACCCTATCAGTGCTTGGAATGTGGAAAGAGCTTCAGTCACAGCACCAATCTCACTTCCCACCAAAGAATTCATAGAGGAGAGAAACCCTATCAGTGCTTTGAATGTGGGAAGAGCTTCAGTCAGAGCATCCATCTCATGTCCCATCAAATAATTCATACAGGGGAGAAACCCTATCAGTGCTTGGAATGTGGAAAGAGCTTTTGTCAGAGTGGGCGTCTCACTTCCCACAAAAGAATTCATACTGGAGAGAAACCCTATCAGTGCGTGGAATGTGGGAAGAGCTTCAGTCGGAAGGACAGTCTCGCTTCCCATCAAAGAAATCATATAGGGGAGAAACCCTATCACTGCTTGGACTGTGGAAAGCACTTCAGTCAGAGGATCCGTCTCACTTCCCATCAAAGAATTCATACAGGGGTGAAACCCTACCAGTGCTTGGAATGTGGAAATAGCTTCAGTCACAGGCAGAGTCTCACTTACCATCAAAGAATTCATACAGGAGAGAAACCCTTCCAGTGCTTGGAATGTGGAAAGAGCTTCAGTCAGAGGAGCAGTCTCACTTCCCATCAAAGAATTCATACAGGGGTGAAACCCCACCAGTGCTTGGAATGTGGAAGGAGCTTCAGTTACCGGCAGAGTCTCACTTACCATCAAATAATTCATACAGGGGAGAAACCCTATCAATGCTTGGAATGTGGAAAGCGCTTCAGTCAGAGGAGCAATCTCGCTTCCCATGAAAGAATTCATACAGGGGAGAAACCCTATCAATGCTTGGAATGTGGAAAGAGTTTTCGTCGGAGTGGGGATCTCACTTTCCATGAAAGAATTCATACAGGGGAGAAACCCTATCAGTGCTTGGAATGTGGGAAGAGCTTCAGTTGGAAGGACAGTCTCACTTCCCATCAAAGAATTCATACAGGGGTGAAACCCTACCAGTGCTTGGAATGTGGAAAGCACTTCAGTCAGAGGAGCAGTCTCGCTTCCCATCAAAGAATTCATACAGGGGTGAAACCCTACCAGTGCTTGGAATGTGGGAAGAGCTTCAGAACGATGGCAGGTCTCACCCGCCATCAAAGAACTCATACAGTGGTACCTTAGGTTAAGAACTTAATTAGTTCTGGAGGTCGATTCTTAACCTGAAACTTTTTTTTTCTTTCAAAAATTTATTAGTTTTTACAATATCAACGACAAACAAAAATATAAAACAAACAAAACATAACAAACATAAATCATAACCTTATTGAAAATAACAGTTATTTACTTTGTAAAACGACTTTCTCGTTTCCCCTTAGTTGAATTTCATTGCATATCCTTATAATGGTTTTCCAAATCCCAATTTTAATACCCTTTAAATTAAACATTAACATCTTTAAATCTTCTCCTTCTTGTATTAAACATATTACGACCACAACTTTCACCATCACGAACATTTCATGAGATTGCGTTTCAGCTGTGTTTACAGTCAGCTGCATTATTTACCCCCTTGTAGGTTTGGATTTTTAAATGCCACTTTGCACAATCATAACATTCTCAAATGCAGCATACTCATGTTCAGTCAGGACTTCAGCATCAGCTGCTGCTGCACCTTCAACTGAGAAGCACCTAAGTTCATGGTCCTGGCATATGGGGGCAACTGGAACCTATGAAATCAGAGTGTGCCTCCAGACAGTCAATATTTTGCAGGAGGGATTCAAGCAGTTGATTCCCTTACCTTTACCGCCCCAACCTGGCCACAGTGATCCATGCAACGGCCACCTCCAGGCTTGACTACTGTAATTTGCTCTACGTGGGGCTACCCTTGAAGCTGTCCCAGAAATTCCACCAGTTGCAAAATGCTTCAGTGAGGCTCCTCACGGGGTCTCTGCCATGGGAGCATATTCACCCAGTGCTTTTCCAGCTGCACTGGCTCCCGGTGTAGTACAGGGTCAGATTTAAGGTGCTGGTTTTGACCTTTAGAACCCTTCACGGCCTAGGACCCTCGTACCAATGGGACCGCCTCTCCCGGTATGGCCCACGGAGGACCTTAAGGTCCATAAATAGCAACACCCTAGTGGTCCCGGGCCCTAAGGAAGTTAGATTAGCCTCAACCAGAGCCAGGGCTTTTTCAACACTGGCTCTGGCCTGGTGGAACGCTCTGTCTCATGAGACCAGGGCCCTGCAGGATCTGACTTCTTTCCGCAGGGCCTGTGAGACAGAGTTGTTCTGCCTGACCTTTGGCTTTGAGTCAATTTGACTTTCTTTTTCTTTTCTCCTGTGATGAGGCTGCATTTTAACGTTTCAATGTTGTATTTTAATCTTGTTTTTAAGTTGTATTCATTCAACTTGTTTTTGTTATTGCTTGTTAGCTGCCCTGGCTGGGGAGGGCAGGGTATAAATAAAATTAATTGTTGTTGTTGTTGTTGTTGTTAAAGAGCACCACATAATCAAGTAAATCAGGATGAATGCTGAATCAGCAGGGTTTCTGGAGAAGCCTTGAATCAGGTGGAGAGCTTTATTGTTTGCTTGAATTATTCATTGACTGAATCAGAAGCAGGATGTCACCTCACATTCCTCTCAAAGATGGGGTCCATTTTAGTGGACTCAGAGGAGAACTTTGGGCAAATCCCTTGAGTTTTCATGAGAAGTAAAGGGAAGGGGAAGTGGGAAGAGTGATGTTGTGTCAGGCGTGGAGAGTTCTCCTCTCCCTTTGGTAACATCACAGATAAGAAGTCCTTTTATTACAGCATCATGTTGCAAGCAGAAATACACAGCTCTCCGCAAGGGGGGCAGTTGGCTGCTCTAAATCCTCCTTCCGACTTCCATAGCATTTTAGGTGCCAATGGGAAGTTCCTCCCTCCCACTGACTTCTTTGCTCTCTGATATGTTCAGACCTCCGAGTCTGTGGTGAGGGGGGTTCCCCACACTCTCAAGTGACATCTCAACTAGCTGCCCCCTCCCTTTGGGTTCCCTTGTCATTATCTCGTACCTGGGCAACTCCTCCCTCAGCTGTTCAGCTCCTGTCTCTCTCTCTCTCTCTCTCTGCTTCTGAACATGCTGTGGACTGTCGGACTTGCATTTGACCAAGCAACTCTTCCGGTCGAGTCTGTGATTAACGATCTGAGCCTTTGATGAGGCTCCAAGCACATTACCCCATTACGCAGAGTATCCAGCACGCAGGGAAGGAGCCGAGATAGTATGTGCTACATTGCAAAGAACGTTTTATTTCTAACTACGAAGACAGAAAAGAAATATACATGCTCTCTCTGTGAAAGCAGAGAGCAACTGAACAACAAAGGAACAGGAAACCAGTAAACATCACATCCGTCTCCCATCTTCGGTGAGACTTCCAACAGTATGGAATCTCTGGAATGCAAGACAGAGTCTTGTGACTCCCAAGCACTGCACAGTGGCAACAAACAGAAACTAACATGGACAAGGTGGGGGGTGACTTTTCCCCTCCATCTCTCCATCGGAGGGAAGCTGGTCTGCCATAGAATGCATTCCCCAGTCCTCGTCCTTAGACTATTCCCTGACATGTTGAGATCATTTGGGTTGCCCTTTTTTAAATTTTGCCGTCAATCATGGTATCCTCCTGACTTAGAACTGACTTAGTGAGATGGGTGTCAGAGGCACCATATTACAGTGGTTCTGTCCATATCTTCAATGTCATGTCCAGAAAGAAGCGCTTGATGACTGCTCCTCACCCCCACACCGGCATTTGTGCTATGGGGTGCTGGAAGGTATTATTCTCTCCCCAGCACTATTTAAGATCTATACGCTATATAAAATCTATATGAAGTCATGGGGTGTGGTCCTGAGGAGTTTTGGAGCAAGGGGCCACCAGGCAGTTGGAGGATGGATGGCGGCTAATGGATTGAGGTTGAATGCTGACAAGATAGACGTACTGTTCTTGCGGGACAGGGGGTGGGCTGGTGTGGAGGACTCTCTGGTCCTGAATGAGGTAACTGCGCAGTCCAGGAGTCATTTTGGACTCACAGCTGTCCATGGAGGTGCAGGTTTATTCTGTGTCCAGGGCAGTGCCTACCAGCTGCATCTGGTATGCAGGCTGAGACCCTACCTGCCCGCGGACTGTGTCCACAGAGTGGTGCATGCTCTGGTTATCTCTTGTTTGGACTACTGCACTGTGCTGTACGTGGGGCTACCTTTAAAGGTGACCCAGAAACTACAACTAATCCAGAATGCGGCAGCTAGACTGGTGACTGGGAGCGGCTGCCGAGGCCACATAGCACCGGTCTTGAAAGACCTACATTGGCTTCCAGTACGTTTCTGAGCACAATTCAAAGTATTGGTGTTGACCTTTAAAGCCCTAAATGGGCTCGGCCCAGTATACCTGAAGGAGCGTCTCCACCTCCACACTGAGGTCCAGCTCTGAGGGCTGGGTACAAATAATTATTATTATTATTATTATTATTATTATTATTATTATTAACTATAATAGTATGCCGATAACACATAGCTCTAGGGACATGGGTGGCACTGTGACCTACTGAGCTTCTTGGGCTTGCTGGTTGGAAGGTTGGCGGTTCAAATCCGTGCAACAGTGGCAAACTCCCATTGCTCTGTCCCAGCTCCTGCCAACCTAGCAGTTTGATGTTGTTGTTGTTTTTAAAATATATATATTTTATTTTAAAACATTAAGAAACATACAACAAAAAGCAATACAAGATTCAAATGCCGAAATTACGCTGAATCTCCTGACTTTCCCCCATCCCTTCTATGGGTCCTAGTGGTAATATTTACACCTGCATATCAAGACTGTCCAAATTTTGTCTTTCCAAATTCTCCATACTTTCCATTAATTTACAAGTGTGGTTAAAATCCTGCTAATGTTTTAACCTGCTTACAATGTTCTTGCTTTCTGAGCTTCCCAGTTACTTGGTCTGCCATCCGTCTCCCGTGAGACTTCCAAAAGTCTGGAATGTAAACAGAGTCTTGTGACTCCCAAAACTGTGGCATAAACAGAAATCTAACACCTGGCAGAATTTTTTCCATTTCGCAACTTGGCCCAGGCCATTTGATTTTCACCTTCCTCATAGCAATCCCCACAACTTTGTGAGGTCAGGCATTGGGGAAGCCTTAGTTTTGGCTGGAGGGGAGGTTACAGCCTCTGTCCGCCCCTTCTTGGTTAAGGATATGCTGTTAAAGGGATCTGTGAGGAGTTGTTTCAGCCCGGATGCCCAGGCGGGGGCTAGGGCCATAGCACTCCTCCAACAGGGACCCCTCGGTGGTAACCCCTACTTGATGTAGGTCATGGGGGGCAGGTGTGGATTACCCTTAGATGCACCCCCAGTAGATGGACTGGGGTGGAATAAGTGGCTATACACAATGCCAATGCCAAACCATTCACATCTGTAATCAACAGATTTGTGACTCATTTGGACCCAATGTTATGCTGTTGTCTGGTTTTCATCACTTAGGGAGTGACAGGAACACAGGAGCTTGGCACACAATTTGTAGGCTCTTTGGATGATTCCCACTTCTAAAGGAGCAAGTGCATAGTTTGGGGGTACCCTTGGATACACCTTTGTCACTAGAGTCCCATGTGTCCTCTATGGCTGTTTGTGAACAGGAATAGCCTGACCACTGGAGTAATGGAAAACATGGAGCTGGACTACTGCAATGCACTCTTTCTGGGGCTGCCCTTGGGTCTGGTGCAGAATCTCTAGTTGGTGCAAAACGATGTGGCCAAATTGTCCTTGCGAGATTTTGGTCAAGAACATCTGGCACCCCCCCCCCCCATTTGGAGGACTATCCACTTAAACCAATTTTCGGCTTCCTGCAACTTCCATTCCTGATCCCACCAGAGGACCTCTTCTCTTATTCCATGTCTACTAGGCTTACCCAGGAGGCACCTTGTTGAATGCTTTTTTGGAATTCCAAGTGTTGGTTTGTCTGTTTCTTTATTAAATTTGTACACCACCCTTCACCCGATGATCTTAGGGTGGTTCACAGCATAAAAATAAAGGATAAGATCAAAAAGTACATAATAACAACAAGAACAAAAACAAAACAAGAAACCTACAAAAAAATCTGCTGACGTATGGTCACGTATGGTAGTTCAGGTAACTTCTAACTCTTAATCTTGGTATTTTCCACCAATCTTTGGCATTTGCATCTCACAGTTTGGAGGTAGATCTTGGAGTTTTCGCAAACATGTTTTTCTTCAGCCCTGCAGTTGCAGGTGGAGCTGCATAAAGTGTTTAGGAACTTGCAGAGGTGGTACTTCTTTTCCATATAATTATCAAAATGATAGTGTGTGTGGTTTTTTGCTTCCAAAGATCACATTTGAGTCCACTAAACGTGATGTTATGGATCTGAGGCAGAAAGGTCTGGCAGATATATGCCTCCTGAGCCACCCAAAACTTGGGGGGGCTGAGATTTAGGACAGATGATAACTGCACCAGAATGAGCTTGGCTTGACTTCTCTCCACTTCAGATGTGACCCCTCTGTAGGGCTCTGTTAGTGAGAAGAAAGTTACTGCATCTTGCAAGGACCACAACAAAAGACTTCTAATTCTTTGTAAGGGAGGTGCTCATTCCTGGGAGGAAAAAGATGGTCCTCATTCTACTGCTTCTACTGCCTTATGGGGACTGTGGGAAACTGAAGACAAAATGCCTCTTGTCTTTGGAAAGGGATGAGATAGATTCACCTAATTATTTCAGGCCAGGAGACCACCTCATCAGTGGGGTCATCTCTGCCACAAACACTCTGTTTCATCGTCATATCTTTAGCCAATGTCCTTCCACCAGCTTTTATTGGTAAGACCTTTTGTGGGGATGGAGTTCCTGGTGTTCCACTTGCTACCATTTCCATGAGATCCAACTCATCTCCAGTTACTTTCTGGGGCCTTTCTTATGATCTGGTACCTGCCTTTAAGAACATAAGAAGATCCCAATGGCAGATAAATTTGGGGGTGATTAGGCTTTCAGCGGCTACCAGTCACAATGGCTATGTTCTCCATTCCCTGTCACAGGCACTATGCCTCTGGGTACCAGTAACTGAGAATCTCAAGTAGGGGAAGAGTTCTTGTGCTTCTCAGTTTTGCATGTGCATCTGGTTGGCCGCCTTGAGAATGCTGGAACAGATGAGCCTTGGGTCTGTTTCTGCAGGATTTTTTTTGAAAGAGAGGTAGCGCTGAATATTAGAGGTAGAACAGAAATATCACTTGGACAGTGTTGGCATGTATATAATTTCTCCCCCCAGGAAAGGACCCACAAAGTACTGGCAGCTCCTCTCCTTCTTGTATGCCATTCAAGCGATCAACCAGAATCAAAAGCTGTTACCCAACATCACCCTGGGCTACAGCATCCATGAGAACTTTTTTGATGGAAGGGTGACCTATGATGCTTTGCTAGACATGCTGTCCATTGGGCAGCTGAACTTTCCAAACTACAGCTGTGGGAAACAGACTAACTTACTGGCTGTTCTCGAAGGGTCCGACTCTCAAAACTCCATCCAGATTTCAAACGTGTTGGACATCTATAAAATCCCACAGGTAGGAATGGAGAGACGTATAATAGCATTATGATATTGGCAGTCTTATTTTCAACTACCCTCCTGTTGATCCCTAGCATCAAATTTGCCTTCTTTACGGCTGCCACAACTTTCAAGGAAATCACTGTTCCCACCAAAGGGTCCTTGCAATAGACCTTCCTCCTTCCTAAGACCTTCCCAATCTCATGTTGGGCTTAGAAATATTTAGGCTATGATCTGAAATCAAACAAGATCCAAATCTTCCTTCTCTTCCCAGGTCACTTATGCTTTTGTCTCTCATGCTCTGAATGATAAGAGGCATTTCCCTTTTTTCTACCGGATGGTCCCCAAAGAAGAAGCCCTGTACCCAGGGATTGTCAAGCTGCTCCAGCACTTCCGATGGACCTTGATTGGCCTCCTTGCACCAGACACCAACAATGGAGAGAGGTTCCTGAAGAGCTTGACACCCGTGCTCATCAAGAGCGGTGTCTGTGTTGTCATCTCACAAAGCATCCCAGGACCGAATACAAATGGAGTATACATTCCTCGTCTTCCATTCCGCAAGTGGAGGCAAGTGCATGTATTTGTTTACTATGGGGAAATGTCTTTTTTCTTAAATGGACTACAATTTATACAACTGTTTTTTGACATATTGATGAAATCCATTTTTGGGAAAATCTTCATCACAACAGTTTTGTGGGATGTCGCCCTGGAGCTGATGTATAATGACATATCTTTCCAACACATCCATGGTATATTTTCCTTCTTCACTGAGACAAGTAAAGGGGCAAAATACGGTGATTTTCTACCCTTTTTCTTTGATATTAAGAAGTTTTGGGAGGATGCTTTTAATTGTTTCTATTCAAAGCATGCATTCTCAGTGAAAGGCCGGACAAGATGCAGAGAGAGAGAGAAGCTGGAGAGGCTTCCCCAAGATGATCTGGAAAGAATCCTCTCTCTAGACAGCTACAGGATCTACAACACTCTGCAAGCCGTGGCTCGTGCCTTAAATGCTGCATATTCATCTAGATCTAAGCAGAGGGGAACGGAGAGAATGGGACTTCAAAGGCTACAGCCATGGCAGGTATTTTCTTTCCCTTCATAGACATCTCAACTGAGCATGACAATGAATTGTAGTGTTGCAGATATTGAATATTGTGCAGTTTGAAACTATTCGAAGCATAAGAACGGGAAGCATTCGTTTCCTTTTGGAAATGAATTATTGTCCAGGCGCATAGAAATATTATTCACTCTTTACTCACAAACTCTTCATAACAGAATGAGAACATCATTCTGTCCAGCACAGGTTCAGGAACTCACTCTCTCTCTCTCTCTCTCTCTCTCTCTCTCTCTCTCTCTCTCTCTCTCTCCATCTCTCTCTTTCTCCTGCCTTTCAGCCTCCAGGCTGTTTGCTTTACCTTCTGGACAGCTTCCTTTACATATTGACTCTTTCGAGTTTTGGAGCCAAAGACAAAAAGGCAACTCCCGTCAAAAAGGAGATATTGCAATCCAATACCTTCATCACATGATCTAAGGTTACAACACTCACATGTTAAACCAGTTAGTTAATCTTAATCTCAGCAAGAGCCCGGAGCCCTTTAGAAAAACACATTACCCATTTTCCATTTTAAACCTTCCTTAATACATATACATTTTTCATTTCTGTTTGCTATTCTTATTCTTGCCTCATTGAACAGCCCCCCGAGCAACTGCTCCCATCATGTGCCCAATTCTCCTTTCCCCGCAAGTTGGAATTATTTTTGGCAGGGGAGATGACATTGATCAGGCTGTCTCTAGTCTCTATTCCTTTGACACCTGCTTGACTCTGCTCTGGCTCTCTGCTCCCTCCATCGAGCTCCTGCCTTTCCCTGCTGAAGCCCATATTGGAGATTTCATTCAGTTTGCCTTGAATGGAAAAACGAACCTAATTCACTCTTTCTGAAACAATCCAAGGGGGGAGCATCCTTCAAAAAACATGCTTACTAGGCGAAAATGACACAGAAATGCTGAAAAATTCTGATGAGTTTCTATTATTATTATTATTTTAAAAATGCTTCAGAAATGTGGAGAACTGAATTTAAGATTGGGGTTTGTGTGTGAGAGAGAAAACAGTATGAACCAAAAGTGACAAGATCTCTCCATTACTATTTGAGTTTGCAACCAGCTCTAAGCAAAGGGGAAGTGGATTGTCAGTATGCTTCCATTATTATTATTATTATTATTATTATTATTATTATTATTATTTAATATTAATTAAATTTTCAATCGAACAATTCCAAATAAACATTTTACAAATATCCAATGACTTCCCTTCTTCTCTTTCCATGGTTCATTTTACATCCCTGCATATTTTGCTATAACCATTCAAATCAGTTTTCTACTTTTACATCCATCAAACATTATTTACGTGGTTGAATTTATCTTAATGCTGCCACCGTTTTCAGCTGCATACAGTTGTTTTCCCTGTACTCAATAAATGCTTTCCACTCTTCTTTCAATGTATCTTCTTCTTGCTCTCTTCTTCTGCATGTTAAATCTCCAATTTCTGCATATTCTGTCCACTTAAGCTGCCAATCCTCTTTAGCTGGGACCTCGCTGACTTTCCATTTCTGGGCTAGCAAAACAGGGGCCTCTGCTTCCCTTTATTCTAAATGCTCTCATCTTTGCTTCTGTTCCAGCTCCACCCTTTCCTAGGAAGCACCCAGTTCTACAATTCTTCCATGGACAGAGTGTATTTGGATGAGAACGGGGAGCTGGCAGCCGACTTGGACATTGTGAACTGGGTGGTGTTCCCCAATAAATCCGTCCTCAGAGTGAAGTTTGGGAGTATCGACAGACAGGGATCCCCAGACCTGAAGTGCACCATCGACCAGGAGGCCATTGTGTGGCCCAAGTGGCTCAATCAGGTGACGGGGAGTGGGAATGATGCCTGTCATTTTGCTCTCTTTTCTGTGAGCTCTAATAAGTGCTCCCTGTTCTGTGGGCTGCTGCCCTCACTTGCCTGCCAACTCCAGCACTGGGCTCTTGTTCCAGATAGTTCCTACAGCTCCTCTGCTCAGCTGGGTGCCAAAGCAGGCTTCCTGCTAAACTGTGTGAATGGGGAAAGGGGGTTCCATGCTTTTTGGTTGCTACATGAATTTTATTAGTAGTGAATAGCTCAAGGGCCATATACAGAACTTTATTTAATGGAGGTCCTTTGTTTTTTCTGAATTAAATCATGAATCATTCATGTAATGGACAGTGGTGGGAAATACTTAGTTTCAAGCTATAGTCTAGATGCTACAGCAGATGACAACATACTATGCCTCAAAGAACAATTCTCATGGACGCTCTTCGTCTTTGTGCCTAGACCCTTCCTACTTCCAGGTGTGTGGAAAGCTGTCGCCCTGGATCCGTCAAGGTGATTCAGGAAGGGAAGCCTATTTGCTGTTATGAATGTCTTCCCTGTGCAGAAGGGACCATCTCCGCTCAGGAAGGTGGGTGACTCCAAGGGAAAGGCTGGCCTTGGGGAAGAGAGAAGGGTTCCGTCAGGAATCTCTCCAAACCATTTCTGGGCAGGATAAGGCTGGTATGCTTCATGTGTGGGAGAGAACTGGGTGGTTCAAATCATCATCATCAATCTCTTTTTATGATTATAGTTTATGATATTGTTCTAAAATGTATCATCATCATCATCATCAACATCATATATATATAAATATGATCAAATGTGAAGGAGGGAGGTCTAAACCACAAACCTTGGTCTTGCTGATCGGAAGGGCAGCAGTTTGAAACCACGCGACGGGCTGAGGTCCCGTTTCTCTGTCTCAGCTTCTTCCATCCTAGCAGTTTGAAAGCACACCAGTGCAAGTAGATGGATAGGTGTCACTGCAGCGGGAAGGTAAAGGGTGTTTCCGTGCGCTCTGGCATTCGTCATGGTGCCCCTTTGCACCAGAAGCGGTTTAGTCATGCTGGCCACATGACCCAGGAAGCTGTCTGTGGACAAACACCAGCTCCCTTGGCCTGAAGCAAGATGAATGCTGCACCCCATAGTTGCCTTTGACTAGACTTAACTGTCCCAGGGTCCTTAAGGAGGGAGATTGTTATGGACCTAGGGTAGATATTAGACTTCTGCACAGACCCCTGATCCTCCTGGTATAGGGGCTCCAAGCAGCCCAACCTGCCAGAGGCCAAGCTGGGGATCTCTAGCCCTGGAATCCATTCCAAATTTCTTTGGGGTAGAGCTAATTAAATACCTGCAGTGATCTGTGGCTGTCTCAGACTGACTTGGTCTACAACTGAATCTCTCCCAAGAGGCTAGATACTGCTCAGGGATTGGCTGAATCCAGAGTAGTTGACATTTCTCTCTCTCTCTCTCTCGCAGATGCAGACCATTGCCAAAAATGCCCAGAAAATCAGCATCCAAACAAGGACCGAGATCAATGTGTGTTCAAGCATATCACCTTCCTAGCCTACGAAGAATCTCTGGGGGTTGTCCTACTTTCCCTTGCCCTACTGGGGTCCTTAGCCACAAGCTGTGATTTAGGAATCTTTATTAAATACAATGAAACTCCCATAGTCAAAGCCAACAACCGGGACCTCTCCTACATCCTCCTGGTCTCCCTCCTGCTTTCCTTTTTGTCCTCCTTCCTGTTCATTGGGAGGCCAAGGAAAGGGACCTGCCTTCTCCGACAAACAGCCTTCAGCATCATCTTCTCTGTTGCTGTTTCTTCTGTCTTGGCAAAAACCATCACTGTGGTTCTGGCCTTCCTGGCCACCAAGCCAGGGAACACAGTGAGGAGATGGCTGGGGAAGAGTCTGGCCAACTCCATTGTCATTTCCTGTTCCTGTGTCCAAGTTGTCATCTGCATGATCTGGCTGGGGATCTCGCCACCATTCCCAGACTCTGACATGCACTCCCAGCCTGGGGAGATCATCCTGCAATGCAACGAAGGGTCTGTGGCCATGTTCTATGGTGCCCTGGGCTACATGGGCTTCTTGGCGGCCATCTGCTTCACGGTGGCTTTCCTAGCCAGGAAGCTGCCTGGGGCCTTCAATGAAGCCAAGCTGATCACCTTCAGCATGCTGGTCTTCTGCAGTGTTTGGGTGTCCTTTGTGCCCACCTACCTGAGCACCAAAGGGAAATACATGGTAGCCGTTCAGGTTTTCTCCATCTTGGCCTCCAGTGCTGGGCTCCTGGGCTGCATCTTTATTCCCAAATGCTACATTATTTTGCTGAGACCTGATCTGAACACAAAGGAGCACCTGACAGCAAAAACAAAAGATAGCATTTGATTCTTAAAATATTATTTTTCAGGAAGGTAGAGAAGTGATGTTCTTGAAAAATAATGTTTCTATTTAAAAAATCATTACCCTCGTTTGATCATGTAGAACAAACCAACTTAATGGAAATAGTTATGAAATTTGGCTGAAAATTTGTTAATCCTTTGGAAGATATAAATCACAGGGAATTCACATTACCAAAATTTTGTTCCAAAATTCTTGGAGCAGAACAAGGATGTCCACTGTCACTCCTGTTATTTTTCCAAGTGAATCTCCAGCCCCCGGCTCTCTCACTTCCTCATTCATCATCACCTCCTCTGCAGGTGCTGCTAAGTACCCTCTGTCTTTGAGCTCTTTGCTCTCCTACTTTTAAGGCTCGCTGGGTTCTGGGAGATGGTGGGTCTAGAATGGTTTCTAATGACGTGTCAGCCAGATGTTGCTCTGGTTCTCCCATGATTTCCCAACTTTCCCCCTCATCTGCCTCTGAGCTGTGACTTCCCTCAAACCCCTGTTGTAAATCTATACTGTCTTCTTCCTCTTCCTCCTCCCTGGGAGGGTCAGGATGGAGAGGTGGTCTCCCCCGTTCCTCCCTGGCCCTTGGTCATCTTGGTCACTCTCCACCCCATACCTGCCAACTCATCAATCTCTTCCTTAATTTATGGTGCCCAGAACTGGACACCGTATTCCAGGTGTGGTCTGACCAAGGCAGAATAGAGTGGGACTATTACTTCCCTTGATCTGGACACTACTTCTGTTGAAGCAGACTAAGATTTCAACATTATTTTTATTAGAGTTAAAATTTGTTATCTTTTCCCCCTAACTGTATAAAAATCAATGCTGTATTTTAATATGTTGTGAGCCATGCAGGGACCTTACAGTGAGGGAGGGTCATCAATATTATTATTTAATATATTAAAAAGTTGCTGCATCACACTCATGTTGACTCATGTTAAGCTTCTGGTGTAATAAGCCACTTGTCCTATATTTACGCCTCTGCTTATTCTCTTCAGCCTCAGCAAGGTGTTGTTAACATTTTGCTCCTTCAGACCATATACACAAGGACCTAGGTCCACATTTGGCCAGAATCATACCTGCTCAACTGTCATCTCTAACCCCCCCCCCCAAATAATTAAATTCCCCCCCGCCCATGTTTCATTTCACTTCCTGAGAAGAATCCTCGAATGTTTCCACTGAATGTAGTAAGAAGGGAGTGTATTATGGAGGTGGGAGCTCCAGGCAGACATTTCCACAGTGGTGGGAATGTTTTGGTGGTTGTTTATTAAAAATTTGATGATTTACAAAAGTGTGCAATGTCTCTCTTATTTTTTTCCCCATGTAACTTTCTTACAATTCAGTTTCCATTGGTACCATTCGCCCATTCACCCATGCTTATTCCTGACAGGTCTCTCCAGCGGTGGGAGTGTTGTGGGAAAGCGAATGACAATGAAACAGAGGAGGAGGAGGAAGAAGAGGAAAGGGAAGGGTGAAGGCTTGTTGCTTGGGGAGCGGGGTAGATAAAAGAGTGAAAGACAAGGCAGTTCTGGGCAGCCTGGGCAACTGCTGCTTAGGTGGACCAGAAAGCAAAGAAAATGACCTTTGCTGCAGTTAGGCCAAAGGAGAGCAAAATAGGGAAGGGAGGGCTAGCCAGGAAGAAGAGTGGGAGCTGTTCTTGTTGCTGCATATAACCAAGAAAAATAGAATATGCACTAGAGTTATAACTTTTTGACCTCAAAAACAAATTAACAAACAAACCCCACTCCCTGTATTATAATGGGATGAACTTTTGCTTAGAAATACTGAAAAGGGGACTAATTGTGAAAAAAGGTCACCCCGAAATGTAAAGTTGGAATCACTGTATCTGTAACATTACTACTCATAAGTATTAGCACTTTTAAAAACTTTATGGAACTGTTTAGAACTTTTACAGCTGTCTGGAACTTCCGAAAAATGTATTGGAGAATCACGGGAGGCGGGAGCCATCCATACTCCAGACGCCAAGAAGCAATCAGGGTGCGTCGCGCAATAAAAGTGGTGCGGGAACTTTATGGTCCTTGTGTTCAGGCCCCTTGTGTGTCTGGGACCCATAGATGGCTGTGGGGACATACAACAGATCATGCTTATAGAGAGCATGAAGCCCACAAAAATGTTTAGCTCTTTTCATTTGTGATGTAGGCTTTTTGCTCTATCCCTCTCACCATCTGCAGCTGTTTAGGGAATTGACAAGACGGGATATTTTATGCACCAAACCTTTCAGACTCAGTGCGAGAAATTATGAATCTCTGGAGAAATCCCCGGGAAAAATAAGAATATTTATGAGGCGGGGAAGCATTGCCCTGGCAACCTTCTGGAGTCTCTCTGTGGCTTGAGGAGCAGATGCAGAGCTGGAGAAAACATGTTTGCAAGAACACAGAGAAGCAGCTGCCCTGTTTTGACGTGGGCCAGCATAGGGTGGAAAGGTCAGCTTGGATTGTAAATAGCAATGCATCTTCGTTGGGGTCAGGACCAATATATTATTTTAGGATGTATGCAAATATATATACGCTCTACATAGAGTACCTACATCTGAACACTGTGAACTCATGAAACCTACTCCCTTTACAAGATTATTATTATTATTATTATTAATAATAATAATAAGAAGAAGAAGAAGAAGAAGAAGAAGAAGAAGAAGAAGAAGAAGAAGAAGAAGAAGAAGAAGAAGTTATGGGGTATATTTACCGTTGTATACATAGAGGTTTCAGGGGAGTTCACAGAAAAGATCACAACATATATAACCAGAATAAAAACAACAACCCAATAACACCCAACCCCCCTGAAAGGAGCCACATTTTAAAAGGGTATAGGATGTCAGTCAGGTCAACCAAAGGCCTGGTTAAAGGGGAAGGTTTTTGCCCGGTGCCTAAAGGTGTATAATGAAGGCGCCAGGCGAACTTCCCTGGCAAGAGCATTCCACAGACAGGGAGCCACTGCAGAGAAGGCCCTATTCTTGTGTTGCCACCCTACGGACCTCTCGAGGAGGAGGCACACGAAGAAGGGCCTCAGAAGATGATCTCAGGGTCCAGGTAGGTTTATATGGGAAGAGGCGGTCCTTGAGGTATTGCAGTCCTGAGATCACGCTGACATGCTTGGTTCTCCACATCCCCAAGGCCGTCTTCCCCCTAACCAGACACATTCTCCACTAACTGAACCATCTGAATTATCACAAAAGATTTGTTTTTTTAAAAAATAATATTTATTACTTTTCCAACAATTTAAACACTACAAAACAAAATAGACAATACAATACAATACAAAAACACCACACAACACTAACACATTAGACTAAGACCACAAAATAAAAACAGTTTAAAACACATCATACAGTTTCATCATCCTATCCTTCATTCACTTATTTCAGCGACCTCCTCACACCTCCCTTTTTGTATTCCACTTCTGTTAATTGTTTCAGCAATTCCTTTCCATCTTCCTCTGTTTTCTATCCTATAATTATCTAAACATATTCTAACCTTATTTTTTCTTTTAATACTCTAATACTCTAATAATCTATTTATACTTAATTCCTTATAACATTTCTACTAAAGACATATAACTTCATTCCCACATTTTTCTAACATTCATTAATTTTACAATATTTCTGTAAATAATCTTTAAACTTTTTCCAGTCTTCTTCCACCAACTCTTCTCCCTGGTCTCGGATTCTGCCAGTCATTTCCGCCAGTTCCATATAGTCCATCAACTTCATCTGCCATTCTTCCCGGGTGTTTAAATCTTGTGTCTTCCAATACCTCGCTATATGTATTCTTGCTGCTGTTTTTGCATACATAAAAAGAGTTCTATCCTTCTTTGGCACCAATTGGCCGACCATGCCCAGGAGAAAGGCCTCTGGTTTCTTCAGGAAGGTATATTTAAATACCTTTTTCATTTCGTTATAAATCATCTCCCAGAATGTCTTAATCCTTGGGCATCTCCACCAAAGGTGAAAGAATGTACCTTCAGTCTCGTTACATTTCCAACATTTATTTTCAGGCAAATGGTAAATTTTTGCAAGCTTGACTGGTGTCATGTACCACCTATAAATCATTTTCATTAAATTTTCTCTTAAGGCATTACATGCCGTGAATTTCATTCCTGTGGTCCATAACTGTTCCCAGTCAGCCATCATTATGTTATGTCCAACATCTTGTGACCATTTAATCATAGCTGATTTCACCATTTCATCCTGTGTGTTCCATTTCAATAGCAAGTTATACATTCTTGACAAATTCTTAATTTTTGAATCTAACAATTCTATTTCCAATTTTGATTTCTCCACCTTTAAGCCAACTTTTTTGTCCAAATTGTATGCCTCCATTATTTGGTAATAATGGAGCCAATCTCGCACTTTGTTTTTCAATTTTTCAAAACTCTGCAGTTTTATTCTGTCTCCATCTTGTTCCAGAATTTCCCAATATTTCGGCCATTTGGCCTCCATATTGAGTTTTTTCTGTGCCTTCGCTTCCATTGGTGACAACCATCTTGGGGTTTTCTTTTCTAACAAATCCTTATATCTTATCCAAACATTAAACAGTGCTTTTCTAACAATATGATTTTTGAACGCTTTATGTGCTTTTACCTTATCGTACCACAGATATGCATGCCAGCCAAATACATTATTGAAGCCGTCTAGATCCAACACATCAGTGTTTTCAAGAAGCAGCCATTCTCTCAGCCAGCAAAAAGCAGCTGATTCATAATAAAGTTTAAGGTCTGGCAGGGCAAATCCCCCTCTTTCCTTTGCATCTGTTAATATTTTAAATTTTATTCTGGGCTTTTTGCCCTGCCCCAGGTATTTCACTTTCTTAACCACTGTTAAACCTGTCTCATTCTGAAACCTCTCTTTTTCAGTCACTGTTAAGTTTTTCTCTAAAACCTTTGTTTTTAGTTTGTTCAATTTAAATCCTGCAACCTGACCAAAATCTTGAATCAGTTCCAAAACTCTTTTAGTACTAGATTCTGGCTCCTGTGATGTCAATACTAAGTCATCTGCAAATGCTCTCAATTTATACTGTTTGGCTCCGACTTGTATACCTTTAACCAACTGGTCCCTTCTGATCATATTTAGCAGAACCTCCAGGACCTAAATAAAGAGCAATGGGGAAATTGGGCAACCTTGCCGTGTTCCTTTTTCTATCTTAAATTCCTCTGTAACCTCGTTGTTAACAATTAACTTTGCCTTTTGTTCAGAGTAAATTGCACCTATATACCATTTCCAAATCAGCTTCAGCATCTTCAAGAAGGAGCAAACAGGTTATTCCTCTTCCCACAGCTGCACTGGTTCTCGGTGGAGTACAAGGTCAGATTTCAGATGCTGGTTTTGACCTTTAAAGACCTTCATGGCCTAGGACCCTCGTACCTATAGGACCGCCTCTCCCGGTATGGCCCATGGAGGACCTTAAAGTCCATAAATAGCAACACCCTAGAGGTCCCGGGCCCTAAGGAAGTTAGATTAGCCTCAACTAGAGCCAGGGCTTTTTCAACACTGGCTCCGGCCTGGTGAGACCAGGGCCCTGCAGGATCTGATTTCTTTCCGCAAGGCCCGTAAGACAGAGTTGTTCCACCTGGCCTTTGGCTTGGAGTCAATTAGATTCCCTCCCCTTCTTTCTTTTTCCTTTCTCCTGTGGTGAGGCTGCATTTTAATGTTTTAATGTTGTATTTTAATCTTGTTTTTAAGTTGTATTCATTCAACTTGTTTTTATTATTGCTTGTTAGCTGCCCTGAGCCCGGCCTTGGCTGGGGAGGGCAGGGTATAAATAAAATTTATTATTATTATTATTTAGAGCCACACATAAACAAGTAAATCAGGATGAATGGTGAATCAGCAGGGTGTCTGGAGAAGCCTTGAATCAGGTGGAGAGCATTATTGTTTGGTTGAATTATTCATTGACTGAATCAGAAGCAGGATGTCACCTCACGTTCCTCTCAAAAATGGGATCCATTTTAGTGGACCCAAAGGAGAACTTTGGACAAATCCCTTGAGTTTTCATGAGAAGTAAAGGAAAGGGGAAGGGGGAAGAGTGGTGATGTGTCAGGTGTGGAGAGTTCTCTTCTTCCTTTGGTAACATCACAGATAAGAATTAACAAGCAGTTGATCTATTTATAGTCCTTTTATTACAGCACAATGTTGCAAGCAGAAATACACAGCTCTCCGCAAGGGGGGCAGTTGGCTGCTCTAAATCCTCCTTCCGACTTCCGTAGCATTTTAGGTGCCAATGGGAAGTTCCTCCCTCCCTCTGACTTCTTTGCTCTCTGATATGTTCAGACCTCCGAGTCTGTGGTGAGGGGGGTTCCCTACACTCTCAAGTGACATCTCAACTAGCTGCCCCCTCCCTTCGGGTTCCCTTGTCATTATCTCGTACCTGGGCAACTCCTGTCCCTCTCTTTGCTTCTGATCACGCTGTGGACAAGGTGGGGTGACTTTTCCCCTCCATCTCTCCATCGGAGAGGAAACAGGTCTGCCATAGAATGCATTCCCCAGTCCTCGTCTTTAGATTATTCCCTGACATGTTGTGATCATTTGGGTTGCCATTTTTGATGCCGTCAATCATGGTATCCTCCTGAACTGACTTAGTGAGATGGGTGTCAGAGGCACCATATTACAGTGGTTCTGTTCATATCTTCAATGTCATATCCAGAAAATAGCACTCAATGACTGCTCCTCACCCCCACCCCGGCATTTGTGCTATGGGGTGCTGGAAGGTACTGTTCTCTCCCCACTGCTATTTAAGATCTATACACTATTTAAAATCTATATGAAGTCATGGGGTGCGGTCCTGAGGAGTTTTTCTGGTCCTTTGGTATGTCGGTACCTATAATTCCTAATAAGAAGACTTCTGGTTTTTTAAACAAAAGTTATTTTAAACATTTTTTCCAATTCATTATATATCATCTCCCATAATTTTTTAGTTACTTTATAGCCAAGTGGGGGGAGAATGTGGGAATTTTCCAATGTTATCCTGATGACAGTGAAGAGACTGAGGATAAACAACAGCAAAGGCCCACACCCACTAATGAAGGTTCTGATTCTGAATCTTATGATTCAGAGGATTTCAAGAGTGCTACAGCCTCTATGCGACCCTCTGAAGGCTTTGATGGAGAATTGGAAGAACCACTGTTCACTATAGGCCACTTTTCTCCTAAGAAAGAAGAGAGTGTTGAAGACTTATGACTAATTCGCAGGTCTGAAAGAGCCACGCAAGGTAGACCTCCAAAGAGATTTGCTGATGAATTTACACATCCACCACATATGATAAAAGTACCTTCTTTTTCTTTACATTACCAGCAGGTATTTGAACTCATTTTATTTGGAGCCAAATACCACCAGTACATCATTTTCATATAATTTTATGTCAGTGAACAACGTGCCATAAATTTCAAATCTGTTTTCCATAACCTCTTCCAATCTGCCATTTGTATATTGTGTCCCAAGTCCCAAGCTCTGGCTTCCATCACAGTGTCCCGTTGCGCCAGAAGCGGTTTCGTCCTGTTGGCTACATGACCCGGAAAGTTGTCTGTGGATAAACACCCGATCCCTCGGTGTGATGGCCTGGGAATCCGATTCAGAGAGTGAACCGGAGGAATCCCAGCCTGCACAGGAGTCCCCGCCTCCAGGGCCGGCTGAACTGGGGGAGGCCTTGATTCTGAGGAGCCTGCACCTGTGCCGGATCCTCAGGAGCAGGCACCAGGTGAATCCACTCTGGCTCCAGAGGTGGTTGAGGACTCAGTGCCTACAGGTGAGTCTCCCCCTGGGCCCAGTAACCCTTCAGCCTCTCCTGAACTGCAGAGGCTTAGGGCAGAGAGGCGAAGGGAACTGGTTTCTCCCAGGAGGAGTGCTCACCTTAAGGCCAGGAGAGGCGGGGCTCCTGGGGGCCGGGACCGCCCCTGGCCTCAGAGAAGATAAAGGCCAGTCAGCCCGGTCCCAGGTTGTGGGAGCAACGTCGTTGTTGAGTACCTGTTCCTGCCCGGACCCAGACCTGACCCTCCAGTGTTCCTGTCCCCGCCCGGCTTCCTGCTTCGGACCTCGCCCCGCTCCTTGTGAACTGTTTCCAGGGTAGTGACCCAGGACCGGACTTTGACTACGCCAACGGTAACCTTCCCCCCGGGACCAGCACAGTTTGCTCCCGCCACACCCGCACTCCCTCTTCGTTGGGGTGTGTTCTGTAAGAGCCAGAAGCCATGGCCAACCAAGCAGCTACGCTGGTGGCATTGGCCCAGGAGAACCAGGCCTTGACTCACACCGTTCAGCAGCTAAGCAATGCGGTTATGGCGCTTCAGCAGCGGTTGGACGCCTTACCGGCTCCTGTGGCTGACGCCCCGGCTTCTGGCAAGTACCCAGTGGCCTTGCCAGAGAAATTTGATGGGGCCCCAGCCAGCTTCCCCATGTTCCTTGCTCAGGCCAAGTTGTATATTCAGGGGCGAGCCAGGAACTTCCCTGACAACCTCACCAAGGTGCACTTTTTGATTAGTTTGTTGAAGGACCAGGCAGCCAAGTGGGCATTGCCGCTGCTCCAGCAAGACTCTCCTTTGCTAACAGACTATGTGGGGTTTTGTAACCACTTAGAGACTGTGTTTGGCAACCCTCTGAAGGGGAGCCAAGCCAATCGGGCAATTCGTCAGTTGAGACAGGACAAGTCCACAGCCGCCGCCTACGCCACAGAATTTCGGTTGTTGGCACAAGACTTGTCTTGGAATGACTCTGCACTTCGGGACCAGTATCTTGAGGGACTGTCAGATGAGATACTGGACCAGTTGGCCACGATGGATCATCCCACCACGCTGGACGCCCTCATACAGCGGAGCCTGCAGATAGACGATCAGTTGGAGGACCGTCGCCAGGCCCGGGACCGCCAGCACTCCTGGCTCCTGGCGCCAGTCCTTCCTAGCAGGTCCACGGCCACACCCAAGTCATCGGAGGAGCCTATGCAGCTTGGGGCTGCGTGACTTCGTCTCCCCCGCGGAGAAGGCACGGTGTCGAGAGAGGAACCTGTCCCATTAAACTTTAATTAGTTTAATGTAAATGCCCAGTGCACTTCCTTCTTTAAAAGTCTCACCACGGCAGAGGATTTCGCGCAGCAGCTAAGAAGGGCAGGAGAGGCAGCATCTTCCCAAAAAGGAGTCCTGGAGCATGCGGTTTGTAAATCAAAAAATAAGGTTTATTTACAAAACACCAAAAAACAATCCTGGCGACGAACCACACATCTCAGCAAAACACACACCCAAAAGGGAGAAGGGGAAGAACAAACAAACAGGGGGACTATTTATACAGATTCATGTTCCTGGAAGCCTAATGACCTCCAGCTGCTCAGTGATTAGAGCGTTTCTGCTACTCTTTTAACCCTTTGATAGCAACACCCCCTCTCGCTCGTAACACTGAGCTGTACCAACCTTAATACAAATTTAAACCTGAACAGAAACATTTATGAGATTGCGGACTCAAAGCTTTTGTAAAACCGTCTGCGAGATTTTCTTGGCTTGGGCAATACTTTAGTTCAATTAAACCTTGTTTTACACTTTGGCATACATTTTGATAACGGATATCCAAGTGTTTTGTGTGCGCCTTGAATTGACCTGATTTAGCTAGTTTAATACAAGGTTGATTGTCTTCCCACACTCTGATAGGTAGGGAACATTCTCCAAACAATTCTTGTACCAGTTGCTTATAAAATTCCAGTTCTCTACATATATCTGATAACGCATTGAACTCAGATTCAGTTGAACTTAAAGCTATAAGTGATTGTTTTCTTGATCTCCAACCAATTAGTGCATTTCCAAATTTTATCGCCATTCCTGACACTGATTTTCTATCTGGTCCAGCATCTGCCCAACTGCTGTCGGCCCAACATTCAAGTTGTGTGCTGCCCTCTGCTGATAGTTTTAAGCGAAAGCTTTTGGTAGTTTGGAGATACCTTAAAACTCTTTTTACTCCTTGCCAAGCATGCATTGATGGTTTTTCAGCTTGTCTACACAGCATGTTGACAGCATATGTTATATCGGGCCGAGTCCACTGTGCAATGTGGAGTAGACTGCCTATCACTGACTGGTAAACCCCGGGATTACAGAACTCTGCCTTTTGCTCAGTTTGAGCATCCTTTGTGTAACTTAACTCCATTGGGGTTTTAACACCAGCACAGTTGTTCATTTTAAACCTTTCCAGCAACTGCTGGATTTTAGCTTCTTGGCTAAGCCAATAGTTACCATTTTCATCTTGCTGAATTTTAACTCCTAGATAAACAGATACATTGCCTAGTGATTTTATCTGAAACCTTTCTCCAAGCTTTGTGGCAAATTGTTGTGCAAGTTTATCATCCTTTCCACTGTATAATAAATCGTCAACAAATATCAAAACTGCTTCTTGTTCACATCCCGAGCCTTTTAGATAAAGACACGCATCTGCTGCGCTCTTTCTGAACCCCATGCTCTCTAGAGCATCGTTTAAGCAGGAATTCCAATTACGGGCGGACTGTTTCAACCCATAAATGGATTTGTGTAGGCGCCAGACCTGGTTTGGCTTGTCTCCTTCAAAACCTGGTGGTGGTGTCATATAGACTTCCTCCTGTAAGTCTGCATTTAAATAAGCCACATTGACATCAAAATGAAACAGCTTATTTCCCTTCTTAGCTGAAGAGGCTAGAAGCATTCTTAATGACTCCGATCTTGAAGTAGGGGCATAGATTTGAGAATAGTGAACACCTTTGCGCTGCGAAAACCCTTTTGCAACTAGCCGGGCTTTATATTGCAACTCTTCAGTAGTTGTGGGCTTTAAACGATATACCCATCGACAACCTACAGCTTGTTGCCCTTTCGGAAGCTCTGTACTTGTAAACACACCGAGAGACTTCATTGAAGCCATCTCCTTTTCCATTGCTTCCTGCCACTTTACGGCTTCTGAGCTTGGAAGCTGTTGTACTTCCATATAGCTTTCTGGCTCACACTGTGCCATATTTACGTATACACTTGTCACCTTAAACCGCTCTGGCGGCTTGCCCTTCGTGGCGCGTTTTGACCTGCGCAATTGCTCCTCTTGTGCCCCCTCTGACCGTTGGCTGTCAGAATCTGTCTCAGACTTTATGTCTGGACGTGCCTCTAGGGATAAAGACCTCCGTTTAGATACCTCCCTTGGGCTTGGTGTTGCAGGTGACCTGCTTTGCTTTTGCTGTCTGCTAGGCCTACTGACTGGCGAAGTTGGAGCACTCCTAGATTCTGGCTTTTCTACCTTAGGAGAAGAACCTCGTGCCTGATCAGAATCTGCATCTGAACCATGTGCACCATTCCCTTCTGGCTCATCACTCTCTGGACTTTCTTTCTCAGCATGAATGCCTAAATCATCTCTCAAAATGTCAGGGTTAGCGTGTAAGTGAGTCCATCCGGACTGCTCACAAAAATCAGCGCTCCTACTGAGGACCACTCTTGTAGTATCCCCATCTGGGTCCACAAACCTCCAAGATTTGGCATGTGGTTCGTACCCGCAAAAGATGAGTTTCCTAGCCCTTGGACTTCCCTTTTTCCTTAACGCTTTTGGGATAAGTACATAGGCTTGAGATCCAAACACCCGAAAGTAATTAACTTTGGGCTTCTTCCCATATAAAGCAAAATAAGGCGTAGTATCAATTACCGAATTATATACTCGGTTCAGAATATGAGTAGCCGCCTGCCAGGCTTCCGCCCAGTAACTTTGAGGAAGTTTAGCATCAAACAACATAGAGTTTGCCAACTCTTGCAGAACCCTATTTTTACGTTCGGCCACGCCTCCTTCTTGGGGGGAATAAGGTGTAGACAGACGATGCTTAATTCCCTTTTTCTTAAAGAAATTCTGCAACACAGACCCGGTAAATTCTGACCCTCTGTCTGTCTGAAAAGCAAGTACTCTAGTACCGAATTCAAGTTCTACCGCATGAACCCAATTTTTAACTGTTTCTGCAGTATCTGCTTTTGTTTTGAGAGGAAAAAACCATGTAACCTTTGTTTTGTCATCCGAGAGACACAGTGCATACTTTGAACCTCCCATGCTAGCAACAGGCATTGGGCCACACAGGTCCATATGCACAAGTTGGAATACTTTGTCAGATTTCCTATCTGAACTGGGATAGCTGCATCTATGAACCTTCGCACTTTTGCATGCAGTACAATCCAAATACTTAGTACATTTGTTCAATTTGCACCCTTCTGATAATTCAGGTTGCCTTTTAACATACTGAAAATTAATATGCCCTAAACGGCGGTGCCATAAATGAACACAAGAATTATGGGTAGGCGTGTTCACACAACCAGCATGAACCTGTTCAACTTCATCTGGACTTGTCTCAAAATAATATAACCCATTTCTGCATTCCACCTGCAAAAGAGATACGTTATTCTTTGAAATAGTGCAAACCCCATTTTCAAACACAGTTTTAAACCCATTTCTATCAAGTTCTGACACAGACAAAATACATCCCTTCAGTCCCTTTAGCACGTAGGCATCAATTTCTGTTTGCAAACAATTTAAGAACACTGTGCCTACAGTCTCTAAGGAACGTTTAGTTGAATCTGCCATAGTCACAACTTTAGGGGTTTGCAAATGTCTGCAATTCTGCAAACGGACACTAGATGGCGCCACCAGGTGGTGAGATGCACCACTGTCGATCAACCAGCGTAGATTGCTGCCTTGGCCACGCCCTTGCATCAACGCCATTGCTGAAGCCATGTGCTGTGTGCTGTGGGAGTAGCCACGACCTCCTCCTCTTCTTCGACGTCCCCTGGAACTCCTTGTCTGGTAACTAGGGGTAACGGCCTTGTTGCTGTCTTGACCAGGTTCACGTGTGCAATTCCTGATTAGGTGGGAAGGGGAACCACAGCGAAAACAGTGTCTAGCTGCAAAAGCATTTACTGTGTGCTCAAACTCAGCATCAACACTCTTAGGCACAGCATAACTCCCCTTTAAAGACAAACCTCTTTCTCTTTGCCTTTTATCCTGTTCATCCGCAAGCCGAGAAGAAATGTATTCAAGGGTTAATTCAGTTGAAGGCATAGCTTCCAAAGTTAGAGCTAGAGTCTCATAGCTTTTATCAAGAGAAGACAACAATATGTATGACTGCTGCTCCATAGAGAAAGGAATGCCCAGCTGCCTTAGTTGATTAAAGGCAGACACCATTTTGGCAATATGTTCTTTCACACACGCTCCCGGTTGGAGACGTAAATCAAACAAACATCTTGTAGCATGGATCTTGGCCCCCGCAGTGTTTCTGGAATTTAACCGCTGCAGAACCGTCCAGACCTCATGCGTGTTCTTTAACTCAGAAACATAAGGCATTTGCTCTGGTCCCACTGCCAAAACTAGTAGACCTTGGGCTTTCCTGTCGCGTTTCTGTGAAGCTGCTGCTGCTGCTTTGGCTTCTGCAGACGCGTCTGCAGCTGCCTGTAAAGGCGGTGCTTCAGTACAGCTCCACAACTCTTTTGCTTGCAACCAAACCCTTACTCTAGCCTTCCAATCTTGCCAATTTTTTCCCATTGAGTCGCGTAAACGGGACAGTAAAACTTTCCTGGGACTCTGCCATCCTCCCTGGGGCTTAGGAACGATACTCACACACCTGTAGACTGTCTCCCAGCTGCTGAGGTGGCTCCTTGAGGAATCAGACGTCTTCCAGCGAGTACAAACTGCGCAGTGCCTCTTTAAAACTTTTCTAGGCACGTTGCAGGACTCAAGCTGCTTTGGAGGCTTTCGTTGTCGGCAACCGCTTCTGTCTTCACTCCAGTCCTTGCATAAATCACTCTGAACTGCTCTCCTTATCTCCTTCTTGACGTACAAACATCCATAACCTGTCCCATTAAACTTTAATTAGTTTAATGTAAATGCCCAGTGCACTTCCTTCTTTAAAAGTCTCACCACGGCAGAGGATTTCGCGCAGCAGCTAAGAAGGGCAGGAGAGGCAGCATCTTCCCAAAAAGGAGTCCTGGAGCATGCGGTTTGTAAATCAAAAAATAAGGTTTATTTACAAAACACCAAAAAACAATCCTGGCGACGAACCACACATCTCAGCAAAACACACACCCAAAAGGGAGAAGGGGAAGAACAAACAAACAGGGGGACTATTTATACAGATTCATGTTCCTGGAAGCCTAATGACCTCCAGCTGCTCAGTGATTAGAGCGTTTCTGCTACTCTTTTCTGCTACTCTTTTAACCCTTTAACCCTTTAACCCTCTACTGTGGCGGAAGCAGACACTACGCCCGGTCCTGTCCCGAGAAGTTGCCAGCCGCAGGGAAACCGCCAACCCCGGTAGCTGGGAGCCCTGGCAACCTGGGGTCCCAGACCATGCTAGAGGGGCCCTCACCAGTGGAATTGCGACACCTCATAGTCCCGGTACGTCTATACCCTCCGGGTGGGCCCTGGATTCTTACCCATGCTTTGGTAGATTCGGGAGCACCCTGTTGGTTTCTGCTTCCTTCACTGAGCAGCGAAAGTGCTTGTCACAAGACAGGTGTTTACATTCCACAGTCTGTACTGTTGGAGTTTCCCACGGGAAAGGGAGACTGGATGTGACGTACACTGGTTTTCTGTTTTTCACTGTTCTTTGCAGTTTTCAGTTTTGTTGTCTCTCTCCGTGCTTTAGAGGAGAGAGGATGCATTCTCTGCTCCGGCAGAGGCAAGATGTTTTTCTGTAACATACCAGCTTTGAAGTGTAAATAAAGCAATATAGAGTATGTGGCACGTACTCCTCATCCTTCCGCTGTGCACGGGACTCTGCTTATCACCAACACGTGGTTATGGGCTCCAGAAGTCGAATCGGAGTGCCGGCAAAGGATCGGAATGCAGAGGGACAGATCGGATCGGAATCTGCTCTGCGCGTAAAGATGATTGATGAGGTATGTGCTATTGCTCCGGGCAGCCTGCCAGCTTCTAATTAATGGCTTTATGGCTGGACTTTGAACTTTTAAAGCAGTTTGCCGGGCTCAGGCAAAGGAGCAAGTTACTTTGCTGGGGAAATCAAAAGTAACTTTTAAAAGCGCTTTTGGAATAAAGCAGCTGCAGCAATGACGCAGCAAGATTTAAAGCAGCAGAGATGACGCAGAAGGCTAATGCCAGAGTCATGATGGCCCTTCAGGATGCTTGTGGGATTCCTAAGCTCAATAAGAAAAACTATGCGGACTGGGTTCTCTATGCAGAGGCTATTCTGCGGAAAGAGGGTCTGTTTGAAGTTATTACAGACACCCCCCCAGCTCCAGTTACAGATGCATGGGAAGCTAAGGATTCCAAAGCAAGGGGAACTCTTACATTGATAGTATCCCCAGAAGAGCTCTGTCTATTGCGTGATAAGACCTCAGCCAGAGAAATTTGGGACGCTCTGAGAGAGGCTCACTTGAGGACAGAAGCTGGATCCACTATGTTTTACTTTAACAAGCTGCATAATATGGCTCTTGCTGAAGGTGGAGATGTGCGTATACATCTGATGGAGATGCAGAATCTGAGACATGAGCTGCAACAGAGAGGACTCAACTTTCCAGAGGCTGTGTATTCCTTCATGATACTACAATCTTTGGGTTCAGGTTGGGAGTCTGTTGCAACTCAGATTGCTGTACAGCCAACTGCTCAGCTGTCAGTGGACTATGTTACTGCCGTGATTCTGAATGAAGCAGATCGCCGGGGTGCTAGCTGCATGGGCAAGAGGGAGACTTCACAGACGTCATCCCATAGTGCAGTGGAACCACCAGATGGCGCCAAAGCTTTGAAGGCAGTGAAATGCTACTCGTGTGGACGTCTAGGCCATATGAAGAGGGAATGCAGATATCCCAGGGCCAAGACAGAGCAGCGCAGCGAAAGCTCATCGCGTGGAAAAGGCCGAGGCAAAGGCAAAGGTCCGGTGTTCAGGAGAACGCAGCATAAGGCAATGGTCTCACGCTTCACTCCAAAGGTTGCAGAGGTCCAGAAGACGTCTAGATCTTTCTTCGTTGTTGATTCAGCGGCGACCCATCACATGTGCAACGATAAGCGACTGTTTGTGTCTTTTACACCGCAGGAAGGTGCGATTCACCAGGCGGATGACCACACAATTCCCAGTAAAGGCTATGGAACTGTTGTTCTTCACAGTTTGGACTTATCGATACAGAATGTGCTTTATGTACCGGATGCCAAACATAATCTGCTCAGCGTTGGACAGCTGAATGAGCGGAAAATTGACGTTTCCTTTAAGAACAAAAGGTGCATCATCACAAAGAAAAATGATTATGTGTTGTATGCTGAATATGTTGATCGTTTGTATGTTTTGTATTATGATGATGTTGTGCAGGATGACACTTGTTGCATTGCAGGTTCTAACAAAAGTTTGCATGCAGAATGTATTCACGATTTTCATAGAAAATTTGGTCATTTGCATTTTGAGGCAGTATCTAAAATGCCTGCCTTGGTTGAAGGTATGACTATTAAACCCTGCAGGTACCACATGAAGTGCAAGGCATGCGCAGCAAACAAGGTGAAAATGGCTGCGAAAGGTAAGGTGTCTAGTAGGCAAGCTACAGAACCATACCAGATTGTTCATGCTGATTTGGTTGGACCACTAGCGCCCTCTTTGGGTGGAAATAGGTACTTCATGGTTCTCATTGATGCATTTTCCAGGTATATTTATGTGTACAATCTCAAGCAGAAATCAGAGGCTTTTCCTAGGTTCAAGGAATTCTGTGCTTGGTTGGAAAATGTGCATGGTAAGAAGATAAAGACTCTTTTCTCTGATCGCAGGGGAGAATTCACTTCTCAGCAGTTTGAAGCTTTTCTGACTGAGAAAGGAATTCAACACGATTTGTCTAGTCCTCGCTCGCCATGGCAGAATGGACTTGCGGAACGGGCAAATCAGACATTGCTTCAAGGGTTAAAAACCTTGCTGCATGATGCCAATCTTCCAGAGAGTTATTGGGCCGAATCTCTCTCGTGTTTTGTTTACAGTTACAATCACAGGTTATCTTCAGCGATTGGTTGTACCCCCTATGAGAAGATGTTTGGCAAGAAACCATATATCAAACACATGAAAAATTTTGGTTCTGATATGTGGGTTCACTCACCACAAAACTCCCAAGTTAGACAAGCGTGGATTGCATGGTATCTTTCTAGGTTATCAGAAAGGGTCTTACAGAATAATGATGACTGACTCAAAGACAATTAAGCTCACAAGAAGTGTTGAGTACAATGCAAAGTGGGGGGAGAATGTGGGAATTTTCCAATGTTATCCTGATGACAGTGATGAGACTGAGGATAGTCAAAAGCAACCACAACAACCCACACCCACTGATGAAGGTTCTGATTCTGAGTCTGAAACTGAATCGGGTGATTCAGAGGATTTCAAGAGTGCGAAAGCCTCTATGCGACCCTCTGAAAGCTCTGATCAAGAATTGGAAGAACCATTGTTCACAATAGGTCGTTTTTCTCCTAAGAAGGAAGAGAGTGTTGAAGACTTAAGGCTAATTCGTAGGTCACAGAGAGCCACAAAAGGCAGACCTCCAAAGAGATTTGCTGATGAATTTGCTAAGATAGCAATAACAGCTGTTAAAACCTCCAAGAAGGTATTTGAACCTTCAAGTTTCCAAGAAATCCAGGATTTGGATTCAAAGGAAGCTGAGCCATGGTTAAATGCCATGAAGGCTGAGCTTGATTCCTTAGAAAGGAACAAAACTTGGGAGCTTGTTCCAGTAGTTCCAGGAATGAAACTGCTTGGAAGCAAATGGGTCTTCAAAGCGAAGACTGATCAAAATGGCAAGATAGTCAGACACAAAGCCAGATTGGTAGCCAGAGGTTTTGCACAGGTACCAGGTGAAGACTATCACGAGATCTACTCACCCACAGTGAGGTATGAGAGCATTAGGCTTATGCTCAAGCTAGCTGCAGAGGAGAATCTACACATTAGTCACCATGATGTGAATACAGCTTTTCTGTACGGATCTCTAGATGAATCACTTTATATGCTTCCACCTGATGGCGTACAGGTAAAACAGGGATTTGTTTGTGCTCTGAAAAAGTCCCTTTATGGTCTCAAACAAAGTGCACGGTGTTGGCACACAAAACTCACTGAAGTATTGTTTTCTCTAGGTTTTCAGCAAGGGAAAGCTGATCCATGTGTGTTTGTCAAAGAGGAGGGGCAAAAGAAACTGTATTGTTTGTTTTATGTTGATGATTTATTATTCTTTTGGAAAGATGTCACAATGTACAATAACGCCCTAGCTCAACTGAAAGAGCACTTTGACATGAAAGATCTTGGTGAGGTAAACAACTACCTATCTCTGGAAATAGAAAGAGATCAAGATGGTAACATTCTAGTACACCAGTCACGGAAAATTGCTGATGTGTTAAGCAAACTAAACCTGATGGATGCTAACCCTGTAGACACACCGATGACAACAGGTTATCAGGTAGATGACACTGAAGAAGCATTTTCTGACACTACACTGTACAGAAGTGTGCTAGGCAAGCTAAACTTCATTGCCAGATGTTCAAGACCAGACATTGCTGTTAGCTGTAATTTGCTAAGCAGACAAGTCAACAATCCTACTGTTAAGGATTGGAAAGCTCTGAAACGCATAGCGCGGTACTTGAAAGGCACTATGCATTACAGACTGAGATTTAACAATCAGAAGTCTAGTGGTCTTGAGATATTTGCAGGTGCAAGTTTTGGAAGTGACACTACAGACAGGAAAAGTACGTCTGGAGTTTGCTATAAGTACAATCAGGGTCTTTTTGATTGGTCATGCAAGAAGCAAACAACAGTTAGCTTAAGTACTTGTGAAGCTGAACTGAATGCACTGTCTTATTCACTTAAAGATTGTGAATGTTTGTTACAATTGTGCAAAGACATGAAAATTCCTGTCAAATGTCCAATCCAGGTTTACCAGGATAACAAAGCATGTTTGGCTTTGCTGAATTCTGAAGGTTGTAAGCAAAGCACGAAGCACTTGCAATTGAAGTTGCAACATGCTAGGGAATGTATTCAGAAGGGACTCGTAACGGTGTCCTATATGCCAGGTAATGAAATTCCTGCTGATGTATTGTCCAAGATTGTATCAAGGGATCAACACTGTACCTATGTGCAGAAGTTGGGTTTGTACTGATATTGTATGAACACGCTGCCCAGTGATGTTCACAGAAAGGGGGAGGATGTTGGTTTCTGCTTCCTTCACTGAGCAGCGAAAGTGCTTGTCACAAGACAGGTGTTTACATTCCACAGTCTGTACTGTTGGAGTTTCCCACGGGAAAGGGAGACTGGATGTGACGTACACTGGTTTCCTGTTTTTCACTGTTCTTTGCAGTTTTCAGTTTTGTTGTTTCTCTCCGTGCTTTAGAGGAGAGAGGATGCATTCTCTGCTCCGGCAGAGGCAAGATGTTTTTCTGTAACATACCAGCTTTGAAGTGTAAATAAAGCAATATAGAGTATGTGGCACGTACTCCTCATCCTTCCGCTGTGCACGGGACTCTGCTTATCACCAACACACCCCGCTCCTATATGGACGCTGCTTTTGCTGCCCATCATCAGATGCCACTTCAGAACAAGCCAGAACCGGTACAGGTGAAGGCAATTGACGGACGGCTCCTGCGTTCAGGTGCCGTTACGCAGGAGACCCAGCCCTTGGTCCTCTGTCTCCAGCAGCACCGGGAGACACGAACTTTGGACATTGCCTCTATGCCCCGGTTCCCCCTGGTGCTCGGGATGGACTGGCTGGAGGCTCACAATGTTCAGATAGACTGGGTCAAACGGACTGTGCACTTCCCAGACCCATGTTCCCATGCTCAGTCCGAGATGCTAGCAGCCGCACCCACTGAGGAGGCTGCATCCACACTCCCAGCCGAGTACCGGGACTACCAAGACGTGTTCGAGGAACGGGGGGCAGACCAGCTGCCGCCGCATCGGTCTTTTGACTGCAGCATAGACCTCCAGCCCGGAGCGCCTCTACCAGTGAGTCGCTTATACTCTCTAACAGAGCCAGAGCGCAAAGCTTTGCAGGACTTCCTGTGCAAGAATCTGGAGTGTGGTTCATTAGGCCTTCTACCTCGCCCACCGCTGCGCCAGTGCTCTTTGTTAAGAAGAAATGTGGGGAGCTTCGCCTTTGCCATGATTACTGGGCCCTGGACAAAATTACCGTCCCAGACCGGTACCCCTTGCCCCTTATTTCGGAGTTGCTGGAGTGGGTGCAAGGGGCGCAGGTGTTCACCAAGCTAGACCTCCGGGGGGCCTACAATTTAATTCGGATTCGAGCCGGGGATGAGTGGAAGACAGCATTCGGGACCCAGTATGGGCAGTTCGAATACCTGGTTATGCCCTTTGGATTGTGCAACGCGCCCGCTGTGTTCCAATGGTACATCAACCACGTGTTCCAGGACTTGCTAGACAAGTACGTGGTGGTATACTTGGATGATATTTTTGTTTTCTCCCGTGACCCGGCTCGCCACGAGGGTCATGTCCGGACCGTGCTGCAGCGCTTGCGGGAGCACCGTCTGTATGCGAAGCTCAGCAAGTGCGAGTTCCATCAGCGGTCAGTGGACTTCCTTGGTCACCGACTCTCTCCAGATGGGGTGCAGATGGATCCTGGGAAGGTGGCAGCGGTTCGGGAATGGGCGGCACCTCGGAACCGCAAGGACCTACAGCGTTTCCTGGGGTTCGCCAACTATTACCGGACCTTCATTGCAGATTATGCTCATCGCACCACCCCGTTGACCCGGCTACTGCGCCCCAAGACGCTCTTTTCCTGGGACAAGGAGGCAGAGGAGGCGTTTCAGGGGTTGAAGGCCTGTTTCCAGAGAGCGCCGATCCTGCAACATCCTGATCCCTCTCGACCCTTTGTGGTAGAGACCGACGCCTCCAGTACGGCTCTTGGTGCCGTCTTGTCTCAGCAGTACGGACCTGATGCGCCACTCTTACCCTGTGCCTTCTATTCCCGCCAGCTTCTTCCAGCGGAGCATAGCTATACTGTATGGGAGCGGGAACTACTGGCCATCAAGGTGGCCTTTGAGGTCTAGCGCCACCATCTTGAGGGGGCATGACACCCGGTGGAGGTGAGAACCGACCACCGGAACCTGGAGTACCTCCAGACCACCCGCAAGCTGAACCAAAGGCAGATCCGGTGGGCGTTGTTCTTTTCCCGGTTCCAATTTCGAATCCGCTACATCCCTAGCTCCCAAAACCAGAAGGCGGATGCCCTGTCCCGAAAACCTGAAGACAACACAGACACGGTACAGCAGGCAGTACCCACCACGATCCTACCACCGGCTGCATTCCTGGCCACCCAGGAGGCTGAGCCACTGCAGGCTCGGGTGCGGAAACAGCAGCGGGTTGACGCGTGGGTCCAGGAACGACTCCAGGAACTGGCCGAAGGGTCATGCCCTCAGTATCCGGGGCTAGTCTTGCATCAGGGCCTTCTGCTGCACCACGGTCGCCTGTACATCCCGCCAGGGCCACTGCGGGCTGAGGTCCTCCAGATGACCCATGATGCTCCAGCACTTTGGGCGGTATCGGACCACCCATCTGGTAAGCCTTGAGTTTTGGTGGCCCCGCCTGAAGGCTGACGTGGCTCGCTACGTCGCTGGTTGTGATGTCTGCCGGCGGGCCAAGGGCCCTACCGGGCGACCCCCCCGGCCTACTTCAGCCATTGCCAGTCCCACCACGTCCTTGGCACACGGTTTCACTGGACTTTGTAGTGGACTTACCCCCATCTCGTGGCTGTACCTGCCTTCTAGTTTTCTCCGACCATTTCACTAAGATGGTGCACTGTGCCCCCTGCCCATCCGTACCCACAGCTAGGGAAACCGCTCAGTTGTACTTTCAGCATGTCTTCTGCCTGCATGGCCTACCTGAGCGTGTGGTGTCCGACCGGGGCATTCAGTTCACATCCCGGTTCTGGCGAGCGTTGCACCAGACCCTCGGGACAGAGGTCTGTCTCTTGTCAACCTACCACCCACAAACCGATGACCAGACGTAATGGGCGAACGCGGTGCTGGAGCAGTACCTCCGGTGTTACTGCAGCTACCAGCAGGATGACTGGGTCGACCACCTAGCATTGGCGGAGTTCGCCTACAACAACGCGGTGAATGCGTCCACCCAGCAGACCCCGTTCCAGGCCAGTTACGGTTATCATCCACGGCTGTTTCCAGATGGGCTGCCGGCATCCACGGTTCCTGCGGTGATGGAGTGGCTTCAGGAGCTCCAGGCCCAGCAACAGCTATTGATGGAGCAACTGTTCCAGGCCAAGGAGGCGTACAAGGCTCAGGCCGACCGCCACCGCCAGGTGGGGCCGGAACTCCACGTCGGTGACCTGGTATGGCTCTCCACCCACCACCTCCACCCCTCTCGACCTTCGTGGAAGTTGGACGCCCGTTTCACTGGCCCGTTTCCTATCGTGGACCAAGTCTCACCTGTGGCATTCCGTCTCCGGTTGCCCGCAACCCTGAAGGTTCACCCGGTCTTCCACAGGTCCCTTCTGAGTCCGGTGGCCCCACCCGATGAGTTCCACCCAAACTGTCCCCGAATGCAGCCAGTTTTGGTCCAGGGGGAGCCTGAGTACGAGGTGGAACACATTCTGGACTCCCGATACCGCAGGGGAAAGCTGCAGGATCTCATAGACTGGAAGGGGTATGGACCGGAGGCCCATTCCAGGGAACCAGCAGCCAACATCCACGCGCCTGCCTGCCTCCGAGATTTCCACACGGCGTACCCCAGCAAGCTGGGTCCAGACCCTCGGTTGAGGGGGGGGGCCTGGGAGGGGGGATGATGTGATGGCCTGGGAATCCGATTCAGAGAGTGAACCGGAGGAATCCCCGCCTGCACAGGAGTCCCCGCCTCCAGGGCCAGCTGAACTGGGGGAGGCCATGATTCTGAGGAGACTGCGCCTGTGCCAGGCTTAGGTGCAGGCATTCCACAGGGGGTGGGCCCAACCGGCCAATAGGCATTGCTTGGCCCCGCTCCCTGGGGGTATAACTTGGGGGTAACTCCTCCCCAGTTTGTCATTGGATCTCCCACCCTCCATCCCCTTTTTCATATATCTTATTTTCATACTAAGACCTTCCTATGAACATTGTCAGCTGCCATATTTGGGGCCTGGTGTCGGAACTCCGCACGACTGAGGTACTCCTCCTCGGACGTTCTTCCTCATCTCCGACGGTGATTAACGACTTAAGCCTTTGATGAGGCTCTAAGCACATTCCCATTCCGCAGTGTATACAAACATCAGCAGAAGGACGAGAAATATATGAGCTACATTGCTACGTTTTATTTCTAACTACACAGAACAAAAAAGAATATACATCTGCTCTTTGTGAAGGCAGAGAACCAACTGGAACAAAGAAACAGGAAACCAGTAATAACAACATCTGTCTCCCGTGAAACTTCCAACAGTCTGGAATGTAAACAGAGTCTTGTGACTCCAAAATCTGCACAATGGCATAAACAGAAATCTAACACCTGGCAGGAATTTTTCCATTTAGCAACTTGGCCATGGCCATTTGATTTTCACCTTCCCCATAGCAATCTTCACAACTTTGTGAGGTTAGGCATTGGGTAAGCCTTAGTCTTGGCTGGAGGGGAGGTTATAGCCTCTGTCCACCACTCCTTGGTTAAGGGTATCCTGTTAAAGGGATCTGTAAGGAGTTGCTTCTGTCTGGATGCCCAGGCGGGGGCTAGGGCCATAGCACTCCTCCAACAGGAACCCCTCGGTGGTTACCCCTGTTAGGATTTTTATCTCACAAGCTGCTCAGTGAGTAACACAATGGTTAATGGTTACTTATATCATGTGAGTGTCTGAGAGCATGGGAAAGTAAGTTGGAGTACTGTGGAAAGTTACTGTACTGCTGCTCAGAGAGATGGAGTCTGCGGATGGAGTCCCTGTATATAAACTGTAAATAAAGTAGTTTATAGCTACTGATTGTTTCTTTCTTCTGCAATGAGATGGCAGAAGACAATTGTGTTCCTCTCAGGAGGGAGGGGTCGCTTATCACCGGTTTCTCTGGACTGAGGAAGATTTACAGCCAGAGAGTGACCACCGGAGAGACGCCCCAGCGTTTTTCCAACAACCCCTACTTGATGTAGCTCATGGGGGCCCGGTGGATTACCCTTAGATGCACCCCCCAGGAGATAAACTGGGGTGGAATAAATGGCTATACGCAATGCCGATGCCAAACCATTCACATCTGTAAGCAATAGAGTTGTGGCTCATTTGGACTCAATGTTATGCTCTTGTCTTGTCTGGTTTTTCATCACTTAGGGAGTGACAGGAACACAGGAGCTTGGCACACAATTTGTAGGCTCTTTGGATGATTCCCACTTCTAAAGGAGCAAGTGCATAGTTTGGGGGCACTATTGGATACACCTTTGTCACTAGAGACCCACGTGTCCTCTATGGCTGCTTGTGAACAGGAATAGCCTGACCACTGGAGTAATGGAAAACATGGAGCTGGACTACTGCAATGTACTCTTTCTGGGGCTGCCCTTGGGTCTGGTGCAGAATCTCTAGTTGGTGCAACGTGATGTGGCCAGATTGTCCTTCCGAAATTTTGGTCAAGAACATCTGGCACCACACCACACCCCCATTTGAAGGACTATCCACTTAAACCTATTTTCTGCTTCCTGCAACTTCCATTCCTGATCCACCAGAGGACCTCCTCTCTTATTCCATGACTACTAAGCTCACTCAGGAGGCACCTTGTGGAACGCTTTTTTGGAAGTCCAAGTGTTGGTTTGTCTGTTTCTTTATTAAATTTGTACACCACCCTTCACCCGATGATTTCAGGGTGGTTCACAGCATAAAAATACAGGATAAGACCAAAAAGTATATAATAAAAACAAGAACAAAAACCAAACAAGAAACCTACAAAAAAATCTGAATCGCCTCTGTCTTTACATGCAATTTCAGTTCCCTTGTTCACCTCTCAAATTCATCAGAATAGCCCTATCCTGTGTTAGCATCGCGGGGGGCGGGCGGGCGGGCGGGGGATTCTGCCAGAGCTCACGTAGAATAGTTCAGGTAACTTCTAACTCTTAATCTTGGTATTTTCCACCAATCTTTGGCATTTGCATCTCACAGTTTGGAGACAGATCTTGGAGTTTTCGCAAACATGTTTTTCTTCAGCCCAGCAGTTGCAGGTGGAACTGCATAAAGTGTCTAGGAACTTGCAGAGGTGGTACTTCTTCTCCATATAATTATCAAAATGATAGTGTGTGTTGTTTTTTTGCTTCCAAAGATCACATTTGAGTCCACTAAATATGATGTCATGGATCTGAGGCAGAAAGGTCTGGCAGATATATGCCTCCTGAGCCACCCAAAACTTGGGGGGGGGCTGAGATTTAGGACAGATGGTAACTGCACCAGAATGAGGTTGGCTTGACTTCTCTCCACTTCAGATGTGACCCCTCTGCAGGGCTCCGTTAGTGAGAAGAAAGTTACTGCATCTTGCAAGGACCACAACAAAAGACTTCTAATTCTTTGTAAGGGACGTGCTCGTTCCTGGGAGGAAAAAGATGGTCCTCATTCTGCTGCTTCTACTGCCTTATGGGGACTGTGGGAAACTGAAGACAAAATGCCTCTTGTCTTTGGAAAGGGATGAGATAGATTCACCTAATTATTTCAGGCCAGGAGACCACTTCATCAGTGGGGTCCTCTCTGCCACAAACACTATGTTTCATCCTCATATCTTTAGCCAATGTCCTTCCACCAGCTTTTATTGGTAAGACATTTGTGGGGATGGAGTTCCTGGTGTTCCACTTGCTACCATTTCCATGAGATCCAACTCATCTCCAGTTACTTTCTGGGGCCTTTCTCATGATCTGGTACCTGCCTTTAAGAACATAAGAAGATCCCTATGGTAGATAAATTTGGGGGTGATTAGGCTCTCAGCAGCTACCAGTCACAATGGCTATGTTCTCCATTCCCTGTCACAGGCACTATGCCTCTGGGTACCAGTAACTGAGAATCTCAAGTAGGGGAAGAGTTCTTGTGCTTCTCAGTTTTCCATGTGCATCTGGTTGGCTGCCTTAAGAATGCTGGAACAGATGAGCCTTTGGGCTGATTCTGCAGGATTTTTCTGGAAAATGATGGTAGGAGAAGGGTGTCTTTTTGCCTTAGGTTTAATATACATGGGGGGGAAATCTACTTTCTCAAAGCGGAATTATGATAGTGCTTTCTGGATCTTTTAATCACTGTCTTAGATCCCTTTTAAGAAGAAGAATGTTATACCCCACCCATCTGGCTGGGTTTCCCAGTGGTCTGTTAAACATTAAAAGCTTCCCTAAACATGGCTGCCTGCTTCTAAAAGTCTGGAAGTTGTTCTTCTCTTTTACATCTGGTGGGAGGGTGTTCCAAAGGGCGGGTGCAACTACCGAGAAGGCCATCTGCCTTGTTCCCTGTAACTTGGCTTATTGCAGTGAGGGAACCACCAGAAGGCCCTCAGCGCTGGACCTCAGTGTCCGGGCTGAACGATGGGGGTGGAGACGCTCTTTCAGGTATACTGGACCAAGGCCATTTAGGGCTTTAAATGTCAGCACCAACACTTTGAACTGAGCTTGGAAACGTACTGGGAGACAATGTAGATCTTTCAAGACCGGTGTTATGTGGTCTCAGCGGCCACTCCCAGTCACCAGTCTAGCTGCTACATTCTCGATTAGTTGTAGTTTCCGGGTCACCTTCAAAGGTAGCCCCACATAGAGCACATTGCAGTAATCCAAGCGAGAGATAACTAAAGCATGCACCACTCTGGCGAGACAGTCTGTGGGCAGGTAGGTCTCAGCCTGCGTCCTAGATGGAGCAAGTAAGCAGCTGTCCTGGACACAGAGTTAACCTGCGCATCCATGGACAGCTGTGAGTCCAAAATGACTCCCAGGCTGCGCACCTGGTCCTTCAGGGGCACAGTTACCCTATTCAGGACCAGGGAATCCCCCACACCCACCCGCTCCCTGTACCCCAAAAACAGTACTTCTGTCTTGTCAGGATTCAACCTCAATCTGTTAGGCGCCATCCATCCTCCAACCGCCTTCAGACACTCACACAGGACCTCCACTGCCTTCACTGGTTTTGATTTGAAAGAGAAATAGAGCTGAATATTAGAGGTAGAACAGAAATATCACTTGGTCAGTGTTGGCATGTATATAATTTCTCCCTCCAGGAAAGGACCCACAAAGTACTGGCATCTCCTCTCCTTCTTGTATGCCATTCAAGCGATCAACCAGAATCAAAAGCTGTTACCCAACATCACCCTGGGCTACAGCATCCATGAGAACTTTTTTGATGGAAGGGTGACCTATGATGCTTTGCTAGACATGCTGTCTATTGGGCAGCTGAACTTTCCAAACTACAGCTGTGGTAAACAGACTAACTTACTGGCTGTTCTCGAAGGGTCCGACTCTCAAAACTCCATCCGGATTTCAAACGTGTTGGGCATCTATAAAATCCCACAGGTAGGAATGGAGAGAGGTATGATAGCATTATGATATCGGCTGTTTTATTTTCAACTACCCTCCTGTTGATCCCTAGCATCAAATTTACCGTTCCCACCAAAGGGTCCTTGCACTAGACCTTCCTCCTTCCTAAAACCTTCCCAATCTCATGTTGGGCTTAGAAATATTTAGGCTATGATCTGAAATCAAACAAGATCCAAATCTTCCTTCTCTTCCCAGGTCACTTATGCTTTTGTCTCTCATATTCTGAATGATAAGAGGCATTTCCCTTTTTTCTACCGGATGGTCCCCAAAGAAGAAGCCCTGTACCCAGGGATTGTCAAGCTGCTCCAGCACTTCCGATGGACCTTGATTGGCCTCCTTGCACCAGACACCAACAATGGAGAGAGGTTCCTGAAGAGCTTGACACCCGTGCTCATCAAGAGCGGTGTCTGTGTTGTCATCTCACAAAGCATCCAAGGACTGACTAGAAATGCAGTATACATGCCTCGTCTTCCATTCCGCAAGTGGAGGCAAGTGCGTGAATTTGTTTACTATGGGGAAATGACTTATTTCTTAGCTGGACTACTCATTATACAACAGTTTTTTGACAAAGTGATGAAATCCATTTTTGGGAAAATCTTCATCACAACAGTTTTGTGGGATGTCGCCCTGGAGCTGATGTATAATGACATATCTTTCCAACACATCCATGGTATATTTTCCTTCTTCACTGAGACAAGTAAAGGGGCAAAATACGGTGATTTTCTACCCTTTTTCTTTGATATTAAGAAGTTTTGGGAGGATGCTTTTAATTGCTCCTATTCAAAGCATGCATTCTCAGTGAAAGGCTGGACAAGATGCAGAGAGAGAAAGAAACTGGAGAGGCTTCCCCAAGATGATCTGGAAAGAATCCTCTCTCTAGACAGCTACAGGATCTACAACACTCTGCAAGCCGTGGCTCGTGCCTTAAATGCTGCATATTCATCTAGATCTAAGCAGAGGGGAACTGAGAGAATGGGACTTCAAAGGCTACAGCCATGGCAGGTATTTTCTTTCCCTTCATAGACATCTCTACTGAGCATGACAATCAATTGTAGTGTTGCAGATACTGAATATTGTGCAGTTTGAAGCGATTGGAAGCATAAGAACTGGAAGCATTCGTTTCCTTTTGGAAATGAATTATTGTCCAGGCGCATAGAAATATTATTCACTCTTTACTCACAAACTCTTTATAACAGAATGAGAATATCATTCTTTCCAGCACTGGCTCGGGATCTCCAAGTTTTTCCAAGTTTTATTGCGCTAAAAGCCAGTGACACTAAACACCACAAGATCAAACAAAAAGAAATCAACAACAGCATCAGGAAAAAAAAAGATTACACAAGGGAACTTCGTAGTGTGCCATTCAACAGAAGAGATTTACGCTTCCTGATTACTAAAGTGCAAAATTTGGCCACCTCATATGATATTGAGCTTGAGGAGTCTTCCAGCAGGTATTTTCGTAGACTTTCGGGGGAGGATTCCAAATAATGTTGTAGGGGTATAAATTTTGATAAAAGCGGCAAAATAAGTTGAACTCGTTCTTCACTATAAAATTCGCAAAATAGAAGGATGTGTGTGACAGATTCTACCTTATTAGACATACAGGGGCAGAGATGCGCATGCATTGGTACCCGCGTGAATTTGCCGTACAGCACTGCTGAGGGCATTGTCTCAAAGCGGGCTCTAGAGAAAGCCCATCTATAAGCTTCGTTAGTGATGTTAGTTAAGAAAGGGGCAGCTGCAAAATTAGGCCAAGCTTTTAAACATCTATACGTCTCCGGGAGTAGGCCGTCTTCTTGTTGTAATTCGACATCGTAAAGTGATAATTGCTTTTGCCTTGTTCAGAGTTCCAATAAGAAGATTTTCAGGGTTTAGGCCAATTTTTTTGATCTTGTTAGTTATTTGCATAAGCCAAGGAGGATAGGGAACTGCGGCCAGGAAGCAAGGTAACAGTCCCTTAGGATTGTAATGGATTTTCAGCCAGAGGGATATTGCTTGCTCCCAGACTTTTAATTCCACTCTGGGCAGTCCTGCCTCTTGCCTTAGGACTGCATTAGGTGTACACTTTGGGGTAGCAAATAATGATCTTAAGAATTTTGATTGTACTGTTTCAAGGGTCTTAAGGTTGGCAGAGAGGCTAATTTGAGAGCCATACAGGAGTTGGGCTAAAGATTTTGCCTGAAAAACTTTTAGGGCCATCGGGAGGAAGCCAGCTCCTTTCCTTCTGAATAATCTAAGGATGGCATTTGCACTTCTTCCTGCTGATATAGCTGATGTGGTCAGGTGTGTTGACAATTTGGCATTATAAGAGAAAGTAATGCCTAAGTATTGGAAGGTCTTAGTCTGTTCAATGGCGTTTCTCTTTACGCTCCAATTATCTTTCCTGAAGGAGCGGTTGAAATGTACAATTTTGGTTTTGGCAAAGTTAATTGTTAACAGTTCAGTGTTGCATTGGTCACTAAACTTTCCTAAGGCATGATTCAGACCCACTTTGGTTTGGGAGAGAAGAACAGTGTCATCCGCATACATTAAAACTGGTACTTTTCTGCCATTAGAGAACATGGGGAGGGGGTCCGATTTCACGGCAGCATGTGACCAGGGAGTTAACATAGATGTTAAATAAAAATGGGGCTAATAGGCATCCTTGTCTAACTCCTCTTTGGACTGGGATTTCTCTAGAGAGTCTGCTGTCCTGTGCGAGTCTTATCTGGAGGGTATTGTTCTCATGAAGCTTAATCATAAGAAGTAATAACCTTCTGTTAATACCCATACTGGCCAATTTGGCCCAGTGGCTCGGGATCTCTCTCTCTCTCTCTCTCTCTCTCTCTCTCCTGCCTTTCAGCCTCCAGGCTGTTTGCTTTACCTTCAGGAGAGCTTCCTTTACATATTGACTCTATTGAGTTTTGGAGCCAAAGACTAAAAGGCAACTCCCTTCAAAAAGGAGATATTGCAATCCAATACCTTCATCACATGATCTAAGGTTACAACACTCACGTTAGCTAGCTGAGAACAACAACCAGTTAGTTAATCTTAATCTCAGCAAGAGCCTGGAGCCCTTCAGGGAAAAAAATACTATGGAAAAAAGCCAAAGTTTGCAAAACACATTAGCCATTTTCCATTTTCAACCTTCCTTAATACATATACATTTTTCATTTCTTTTTGCTATTCTTATTCTTGCCTCATTGCACAGCCCCCCGAGCAACTGCTCCCATCATGTGCCCAATTCTCTTTTCCCCATAAGTTGGAATTATTTTTGGCAAGGGAGATGACATTGACCAGGCTGTCTCTAGTCTCTGTTCCTTTGACACCTGTTGACTCTGTTCTGCTCCCTCCACCAAGCTCCTGACTTTCCCTGCTGAAGCCCATATTGGAGATTTCATTCAGTTTGCCTTGAAAGGAAAAACAAACCTAATTTCTGAAATAATCCAAGGGGGCAGCATCCTTCAAAAACATGCTTACTAGGAGAAAATCACACAGAAATGCTTAACAATTGTGATGAGTTTCTATTATTATTTTTAAAATGGTTCAGAAATGTGGAGAACTGAATTTAAGATTGGGGTTTGTGTGTGAGAGAGAAAAGAGTATGAACCAAAAGTGACAAGATCCCTCCATGATTATTTGAGTTTGCAACCAGCTCTAAGCAAAGGGGAAGTAGATTGTCAGTATGCTTCTATTATTATTATTATTATTATTATTATTATTATTATTATTATTATTAGATAATTTTAATTACCGTATTTTTTGCACCATAGGACACACTTTTTCCCCTCCAAAAATGAAGGGGAAATGTGTGTGCGTCCTATGGTGCGAATGCAGGCTTTCGCTGAAGCCTGGAGAGTGAGAGGGGTCGGTGCGCACCGACCCCTCACGCTCTTCAGGCTTCGCACACCTCTCCGCAAGCAGCAGGAGCCCAGCGCTGGGCTCCCGCTGCTTGTGGAGAGTTGCCTGCATGCCGAAGCCTGCGCCCGCTGAGCTCAGCGTGCCCAGGCTTCACGGACCTCTCCGCAAGCAGCGGGAGCGCTCCCATGGCTTGCAGAGAGCTGCCTGTTTGGGGGCTGGGGTCGGGAAAAGCTCGAGCTTCCCCCGCCCCAGCCCCGCGCCTGGGGGGGAAATAATTTCCCCCCCTTTATTTCCCCCCCCCAAAAAAAACTGGGTGCGCCCTATGGTGCGAAAAATACAGTAAATTTTCAATCTAACAATTCCGAATAAACATTTTACAAATATCCAATGACTTCCCTTCTTCTCTTTCCTTGGTCCATTTTACATCTTATACACCCCTGCATATTTTACTATAACCATTCAAATCAGTTTTTTACTTTTACATCCACCAAACATTATTTATGTGGTTGAATTTATCTTAATGCTGCCACCATTTTCAGCTGTATACTGCTTTTTCCATATATTCAATAAACGCTTTCCACTCTTCTTTCAATGTATGTTCTTCTTGATCTCTTATTCTGTATGTTAAATCTGCATGTTCTCCATATTCTGTCCACTTAAGTTGCCAATCCTCTTTAGCTGGGACCTCGCTGACTTTCCATTTCTGGGCTAGCAAAACAGGGGCCTATGCTTCCCTTTATTCTAAATGCTCTCATCTTTGCTTCTGTTCCAGCTCCACCCTTTCTTAGGAAACACCCAGTTCTACAATTCTTCCATGGACAGAGTGTATTTGGATGGGAACGGGGAGCTGGCAGCCGACTTGGACATTGTGAACTGGGTGGTGTTCCCCAATAAATCCGTCCTCAGAGTGAAGTTTGGGAGTATTGACAGACAGGGATCCCCAGACCTGAAGTGCTCCATCGACCAGGAGGCCATTGTGTGGCCCAAGTGGCTCAATCAGGTGACGGGGAGTGGGAATCATGCCTGTCATTTTGCTCTCTTTTCTGTGAGCTCTAATAAGTGCTCCCTGTTCTGTGGGCTGCTGCCCTCACTTGCCTGCCAACTCCAGCACTGGGCTGCTGTTCCAGATAGTTCCTACAGCTCCTCTGCTCCACTGGGTGCCAAAGGAGGCTTCCTGCTAAACTGTGTGAATGGGGAAAGGGGGTTCCTTGCTTTTTGGTTGGTACATGAATTTTATTAGTAATGAATAGCTCATGGCCCATATACAGAACTTTATTTAATGGAGGTCCTTTGTTTTGTTCTGAATTTAATCATGAATCATTCATGTAATGGACAGTGATGGGAAATGCTGAGTTTCAAGCTATAGTCTAGATGCTACAGCAGATGACAACATACTATGCCTCAAAGAACAATTCTCATTGACGCTCTTGGTCTTTGTCCCTAGACCCTTCCTACTTCCAGGTGTGTGGAAAGCTGTCGCCCTGGATCCGTCAAGGTGATTCAGGAAGGGAAGCCTCTTTGCTGTTATGAATGTCTTCCCTGTGCAGAAGGGACCATCTCCACTCAGGAAGGTGGGTGACTCCAAGGGAAAGGCTGGCCTTGGGGAAGAGAGAAGGGTTCCGTCAGGAATCTCTCAAAACCAATTCTCCCTCGGCCTGACGCAAGATGAACACTGCACCCCATAGTTGCCTTTGACTAGACTTAACTGTCCCGGGGTCCTTTAGGAGGGAGATTGTTATGGACCTAGGGTGGATATTAGACTTCTGCAAAGACCCCTGATCCTCCTTTTGGCCCTGGTATAGGGGCTCCAAGCAGCCCAACCTGCCAGAGGCCAAGCTGGGGATCTCTAGCCCTGGAATCTGTCCCACATTTCTTCGGGGTAGAGCTAATGTTTAGAAAAACCTAATTAAATACCTGCAGTGATCTGTGGCTTTCCCAGACTGACTTGGTCTACAACTGAATCCCTACCCAGAGGCTAGATACTGCTCAGGGCTTGGTTGAATCCAGAGTAGTAGACATTACTCTTTCTCTCTCTCTTTTGCAGATGCAGACCATTGCAAAAAATGCCCAGAAAACCAGCATCCAAACATGAACCGAGATCAATGTGTGTTCAAGCATATCACCTTCCTAGCCTATGAAGAATCTCTGGGGGTTGTCCTACTTTCCCTTGCCCTACTGGGGTCCTTAGCCACAAGCTTTGTTTTAGGAATCTTTATTAAATACAACGAAACTCCCATAGTCAAAGCCAACAACCGGGACCTCTCCTACATCCTCCTGGTCTCCCTCCTGCTTTCCTTTTTGTCCTCCTTCCTGTTCATTGGGAGGCCAAGGAAAGGGACCTGTCTTCTCCGACAAACAGCCTTCAGCATCATCTTCTCTGTTGCTGTTTCTTCTGTCTTGGCAAAAACCATCACTGTGGTTCTGGCCTTCCTGGCCACCAAGCCAGGGAACTCAGTGAGGAGATGGCTGGGGAAGAGTCTGGCCAACTCCATTGTCATTTCCTGTTCCTGTGTCCAAGTTGTCATCTGCATGATCTGGCTGGGGATCTCGCCACCATTCCCAGACTCTGACATGCACTCCCAGCCTGGGGAGATCATCCTGCAATGCAACGAAGGGTCTGTGGCCATGTTCTATGGTGCCCTGGGCTACATGGGCTTCTTGGCGGCCATCTGCTTCACGGTGGCTTTCCTAGCCAGGAAGCTGCCTGGGGCCTTCAATGAAGCCAAGCTGATCACCTTCAGCATGCTGGTCTTCTGCAGTGTTTGGGTGTCCTTTGTGCCCACCTACCTGAGCACCAAAGGGAAATATATGGTAGCCGTTCAGGTTTTCTCCATCTTGGCCTCCAGTGCTGGGCTCCTGGGCTGCATCTTCATTCCCAAATGCTACATTATTTTGCTGAGACCTGATCTGAACACGAAGGAGCACCTGACAGCAAAAACTAAAAATAGCATCTGATTCTTAAAATATTATTTTTCAAGAAGGTAGGGAAGTAAGATTCTTGAAAAATGATGTTTCAGTTTAAAAAACCGTTACCCTCATTTGATCATGTAAAACCAACCAACTTAATGGAAGTAGTTATGAAATTTGGATTTGGTTGAAAATTTGTTAATACTTTGGAACATATAGATCACATAGATCACGGGGAATTCACATTACCAACATTTTGTAATTAGTCGTGGAACGGAACAAGGATGTCCACTGTCGCTCCTGTTATTTTTCCAGGTGAATCTCCAGCCCCCGGCTCTTTCACTTCCTCATTCATCATCACCTCCTCTGCTGGTGCTGCTAAGTACCCTCTGTCTTTGAGCTCTTTGCTCTCCTACTTTCAAGGCTCGCTGGGTTCTGGGAGATGGTGGGTCTAGAATGGTTTCTAATGACATGTCAGCCAGATGTTGCTCTGGCTCTCCCATGATTTCCCAACTTTCCCCCTCATCTGCCTCTGAGCTGTGACTTCCCTCAAACCCCTGTTGTAAATCTATACTTTCTTCCTCCTCCCTGGGAGGGTCAGGATGGAGAGGTGGTCTCCCCCATTCCTGCCTGGCCCTTGGTCATCTTGGTCACTCTCCACCCCATGCCTGTCAACTCATCAATATCTTCCTTAATTTATGGTGCCCAGAACTGGACACCGTATTCCAGGTGTGGTCTGACCAAGGCAGAATAGAGTGGGACTATTACTTCCCTTGATCTGGACACTATACTTCTCTTGAAGCAGACCAGGATTTCAACATTATTTTTATTGGAGTTAAAATTTGTTACCTTTTCCCCCTAATTGTATAAAAATCAATGCTGTATTTTAAAATGTTGTGAGCCATGCAGGAACCTTTCAGTGAGGGCTGGTAATCAATATTATTATTTAATATATTAAAAAGTTGCTGCATCACTCTCATGTTGACTCATGTTAAGCTTCTGGTGTAATAAGCCACTTGTCCTATATTTAGGCCTCTGCTTATTCTCTTCAGCCTCAGCAAAGGTATTGTTAACATTTTGCTCCTTCAGACCATATACACAGGGACCTAGGTCCACATTTGGCCAGAATCTTACCCACTCAACTGTCATCTCTAACCCCCCCCCCCAAATAATTCAATTCCCCCCCCCCGGTCCCTGTTTCATTTCACTTCCTGAGAAGAATCCTCGAATGTTTCCACTGAATGTAGTAAGAAGGGAGTGTATTATGGAGGTGGGAGCTCCAGGCAGACATTTCCACAGTGGTGAGAATGTTTTGGTGGTTGTTTATTAAAAATTTGATGATTTACAAAAGTGTGCAATGTCTCTCTCTCGTATTTTTTATTTCCCATGCAACATTCTTACAATTCAGTTTCATTTGTTGAGACATAAAGAAGAAAAGGGGGAAAGAGGTGGAGGGGGGAAGATGGTTGGGGTTGGGGTTGGGTGGCAATGTTTCTATTTTACTTACTATATGTAGGGTTTGGTGTCAGCGTTGCTTGTGCAGGTTCTTTGCTGTTCACTTGTGTTCCTTTGGTGGTGAGAGATGTTGGGGTTGGCCTAGGGTGTGGTTGTTCATTTGTGGTTGGCTGTGGTGGTCTTTGTTTTCATGGGTGAGTGGGGTGGGTGGGTGTTTTGGATCAGGTTAGCCATATTGATTTGTATGCTGTAGGTGGGTTTTTGTCATTGTCTTGTTGGGCTGTGTGTGTGATAAAGGGGAGCCATACAGGGATGAAGGTGTCTTCTTCTATTTCTCCCCATGTCAGTTTCAGTTTATTGGTTAATTTTTCCAGTAGGGCTGTTTCCCATGCTATTTGATACCATTGGCCCATGCTTATTCCTGACAGGTCTCTCCAGCGGTGGGAATGTTGTGGGAAAGGGAATGACAGTGAAACAGAGGAGGAGGAGGAGGAGGAGAAGGAGAAGGAGGAGGAGGAGGAGGAGGAAGAGGAGGAAAGGGTGAAGGCTTGTTGCTTGGGGAGGGGGGTAGACAAAACAGTGAAGGACAAGGCAACTGCTGCTTAGGTGGACCAGAAAGCAAAGAAAATGACCTTTGCTACAGTCAGGCCAAAGGAGAGCAAAATAGGGAAGGGAGGGCTAGTCAGGAAGAAAAGTGGGAGCTGACCTTTTTGCTGCCTATAACAAAGAAAAATAGAGTATGCACTAGAGTTATAACTTTTTGACCTCAAAAACAAACAAACAAACAAACAAACAAACCAACCAACCCCACTCCCTGTATTATAATGGGATGAACTTTTGCTTAGAAATACTGAAAAGGGGACTAATTGTGAAAAAAGGTCACCCCGAAATGTAAAGTTGGAATCACTGTATCTGTAACATTACTACTCATAAGTATTAGCACTTTTAAAAACTTTATGGAACTGTTTAGAACTTTTACAGTTGCCTGGAACTTCCGAAAAATGTATTGGAGAATCACGGGAGGCGGGAGCCATCCATACTCCAGACACCAAGAAGCAATCAGGGTGCGTCGCACAATAAAAGTGGTGCGGGAACTTTATGGTCCTTGTGTTCAGGACCCTTGTGTTTCTGGGACCCATAGATGGCTGTGGGGACATGCAACAGACCACGCTTATAGAGAGCATGAAACCCACAAAAATGGTTAGCTCCATTGGGCCCTTAACTTTAGAAAAGGGGGGAGTTTCAGGGAGGATGTGGAAGATTGGGGAAAATCAAAACCCATTTCTCCTGATCAGAACTGATGAGTTGATGACCACTGTAAGCAGATGAAAACATTAGCAGGATTGCAATAAGACTTGTAATGTAGCAATTGCTATGGTGAAAATGGAGTGAGGGATGAGATGGTTGTGCACAACCTGCCACCCTTAAAAATATGTTTGTGGTGACATTTAAAACTAGCCCGTTTGGGGTGTCCTAAAAGCAGGAGGAAAAGAAGGAAGAGCACAGCCACTTTTCATTTGTGATGTAGGCTTTTTGCTCTATCCCTCTCACCCTCTGCAGCTGTTTAGGGAATTGACAAGATTGGGGATATTTTATGCACCAAACCTTTCAGACTCAGTGCGAGAAATTATGAATCTCTGGAGAAATCCCTGGGAAAAATAAGAATATTTATGAGTCAGGGAAGCATTGCCCTGGCAACCTTCTGGAGTCTCTCTGTGGCTTCAGGAGCAGATGCAGAGCTGGAGAAAACATGTTTGCAAGAACACAGAGAAGCAGCTGCCCTGTTTTGACATGGGCCAGCCTAGGGTGGAAAGGTCAGCTTGGATTTTAGATAGCAATGCACCTTCGTTGGGGTCAGGACCAATATATTCTTTTAGGATGTATGCAAATATATACACACTCTACATAGAGTACCTACATCTGGACACTGTGAACTCATGAAACCCACTCCCTTTACAAGAATATTTTATTTATTTATTTATTTATTTATTTATTTATTTATTGAGTTTACCGATATATACTGTTGTATACATAGAGGTTTCAGGGGAGTTCACAGAAAAGATCACAACATATATAACCAGAATAAAAACAACAACCCAATAACACCCACCCCCTGAAAGGAGCCACAGTTTAAAGGGGTATAGGATGTCAGTCAGGTCAACCAAAGGCCTGGTTAAAGGGGAAGGTTTTTGCCCGGTGCCTAAAGGTGTATAATGAAGGCGCCAGGCAAACTTCCCTGGCAAGAGCATTCCACAGACAGGAAGCCACTGCAGAGAAGGCCCCGTTCTCGTGTTGCTGCCCTACGGACCTCTCAAGGAGGAGGCACATGAAGAAGGGCCTCAGAAGGTGATCTCAGGGTCCGGGTAGGTTTATATGGGAAGAGGCGGTCCTTGAGGTATTGCAGTCCTGAGATCACGCTGACATGCTTGGTTCTCCACATCCCCAAGGCCATCTTCCCCCTTACCAGACACATTCTCCACTAACTGAACCATCTGAATTATCACAGCTTTGCCTCCTTGTGTATTCTCTGAGGTTTACAAAGAACTCCAAGGATTTTCAGTCATCCCCACCAAACAGAACTTTATTTCTGCAATACAAAACAACTTAAGTACAGGCAACTCGCCGTTTGCACAGGGGTAGCATTCTGGGTCATTGCACAGCAGCAGTCACGCAAAAGCCCATTTCAGGGGGCCCGACGCCTCAGATCAAGGCAATGCCCCAAAGTGACCCCATTACCCCCACTTTCTCAGCCGGAATTCCCTCCTCCCGTGGATGCCTCTTCCTTTCCTTCCAGTCCTTCCTTGGGTCTCTTTGTTGGCACTGACGCCTCCCCTCCCTTGTGCTTGGAGCTGCGAGAGAGAAAGCAAATTGTGCAGGGAGGGGGGCGGTATGCAACTTTGCAAGTAATTATTATTATTATTATTTATTTGTTTGTTTATTTATACCCCAGCCATCTGACTGAGTTTCCCCAACAACTCTGGACAGCTACCAATCAAGTTTTAAAAACAGTACAGTATTACATATTAAAAACTTCCCTGAACAGGGCTGCCTTAAGATGTCTTCTGAATGTCAGGTAGTTGTCTCTTTGACATCTGATGGGAGGGCGTTCCACTACATGTCTGGTTCCCTGTAGCCTCACTTCTCGCAATGAGGGAACCGCCAGAAGGCCGTCGGCGCTGGATCTCAGTGTCCGGGCTGAACGATGGGGGTGGAGACGCTCCTTCAGGTATACAGGACCAAGGCCGTTTAGGGCTTTAAAGGTCAGCACCAACACTTTCAATCGTGCTCGGAAACGTACTGGGAGCCAATGCAGATCTCTCAGAACCGGTGTTATGTAGTCCCAACAGCCACTCCCAGTCACCAGTCGAGCTGCCGCATTCTGGATTAATTGCAGTTTCCCGGTCACCTTCAAAGGTAGCCCCACATAGAATGTGTTGCAGTAGTCAAAGCGGGAGATAACTAGAGCATGCACCACTCTGGCGAGACAGTCCGCGGGCAGGTAGGGTTTTAGCCTGTGTACCAGGTGGAGCTGGTAGACAGCTGCCCTGGACACAGAGTTAACCTGCGCCTCCATGGACAGCTGTGAGTCCAAAATGACTCCCAGGCTGCGCACCTGGTCCTTCAGGGGCACAGTTACCCCATTCAGGACCAGGGAATCCCCCACACCCACCCGCTCCCTGTCCCCCCAAAACAGTACTTCTGTCTTGTCAGGATTCAACCTCAATCTGTTAGGCGCCATCCATCCTCCAACCGCCTCCAGACACTCACACAGTACCTTCACCGCCTTCACTGGTTCTGATTTAAAGGAGATGTAGAGCTGGGTGTCATCTGCATACTGATGAACACCCAGTCCAAATACCCATGATCTCTCCCAGTGGCTTCATATAGATATTAAAACGCATGGGGGAGACGACGGAACCCTGAGGCTCCCCACAAGTGAGAGCCCATGGGTCTGAACACTCATCCCCCACCACCACTTTCTGGACACAGCCCAGGAGAAAGGAGCGGAACCACCGTATAACAGTGCCCCCAGCTCCCAGCCCCTCTAGATGGTCCAGAAGGATGTTATGGTCGATGGTGTCAAAGGCCGCTGAGAGATCCAGCAGAACAAGGAAACAGCTCTCACCTTTGTCCCTAGCCTGCCAGAGATAATCAACCCACCTGACTGTGCGAGGGAGGGAAGCCTTCCCTTTGTGTTAAAATGCACCTCGCCTCCTACACTGTGCCATTTGCAGCCCGCTGCGCCCCCCAAATCTGATCCGTTGGAGAGAAAGACAGGGAATGGGCGGAGGTGGCGGGGTTAAGGGTGGGTTGGGGGCGTGAAATGTCTCTTCCCAGTCCTCTCTAGACATTGGCCTCTCTTTCTTTAACCCTTATTGTCCAGGAGCTTTTCAACAAAGCACCCAGGAGACGGGGAAGGAAGCCAAAGTGGGAGTGGAAAGGTGGGCGCACGGGTGTTCATTGTGATATTGGGAATGTAAGCTGGCAACTTTGATTTGGGAGTTTGAAACCACCCCCGCCCATGCATTTCTTTGTGTTGTTCCCCTCCTCCCCATTGTTTCTTTTTTCCTTTCATTTGTTTTTATTACTAAGGTATAATTTCATGAAATGTGTAGCCGCCAGATTGTGACAACAATCTCAAAGCGGTGGAGAGGGGGGGGGGGAAGATAAAATTATCACTAAGGAAAATTAAGAGCCATCATAGAATCATAGATTTGTAGAGTTGAAATTATTAAATTTTGTGTGTGTGTGTGTGTGTGTGTGTGTGTGTATGCTATTATATATAAATATTTTTTATTATTTAGATATGTAACAAATTATATAAATAATAAAATTGTTGGTATCTAAAGAAGTGTAGATGTGCATGAAAGCCCAGAACAAACTTAGTTGGTCAATAAAGTGCTACTGGACAATTTTTTTATTTTAGGTTTTTTATTTATTTTGACTGCGTCACACCAACACGGCTACTTACCTGAAAATAAAATTGTTGTTCTTAAGTCGACAGAACGAACACTCAATTCTTTTCAGGCCTGTGAGTCAAAGCAGACAATACCACACCCAGGGTTTTTCTGGGGGGGGGACACACCGAAATGTTTTGTGAATTCAAAGTTTTGCCTCATTGAGGGGCAGTATTTCAATATGAGTAGGAAAATCGAGTCCTCCTAAACATTTTTAAAGAAAAAAAAAGCACTGACCATACTGATCTTGATTATTCCATGACTGATTCAGAGCTGTCTGTAGACCACACACCCCTCCTTAGCCAATCCTGCCACCGGCCCACAACAGTTGCTGGGGGGCTGGCAAAGTTGTTGAGCTATTTTTGCGGGGGGTGGAAAAATACCCTAGAAGTAGTTTAATGAACTCACAATGTTCTGAAAATAATGATTCCATGGTGTTTGTTCACACACAAACACATTCACATATATCATAAAATAATACATTGGTCCCCAATTTTATGAAAGTGCTTTGTCCGTTAATGGCCATGTCGACACCAGGGAGACACTTCTGTGAGATCCCCAAAACATGTTTTTCTTCTACTCTGCACCTGCACCACTGGAATGTTGCCAAGGCGATGCTTCTTTCCCTTATAATTATTCTTAATTCTTAGCAAAGCTCCAGGGATTCAGCCAGTGATTGCCTGTGAAAGCAATCAACTAAGCATTAGGCACGATGGCAAGCTGAGCTAATTTCTTGCACTGTTATCTGAAAAGTTTGGTGCATAAAATATCCCCAGGGCTACGGAGAGCCTGTCTTGTCTATTCCCTGGTGCCCTGATTGAGCATGATGTTGTTTGAGCATCTGAGGTTCACCCTCTGAAGGGTCTATTACAACATAAACCTTTTCATCTGCTTTCGGAAGTGCTGTTAACTCTGAGCAGCTTTGCTTTTCTTAACACCAACTTAGCACCTGGGCTCCAGCCTTGTAACATTTTCATGCAGCTTTGCAGCTTCTCTTTGGATGAGCAATTTTCTCTGTATTCAGCATCAACTGTTGTGATTCCATCCCCAAATCTCGCTCGCCGACACTTATCAATCCCCTTTCTGAACCCCCCCCCCCCCGAACCTTAAATATCTTTTTACACAAGCAATATCTTCATTCTGGTTTTAAATGTCTGTCCCAGCTCCTCCTACATGCCCAACTTCCAGGCATTATGACACTGTAGTCATGGCTTCCTCGGAGAGCCAGTGTGGTGTAGTGGTTAAGAGCGGTGGACTCGTAATCTGGTGAACCGGGTTCGATTCCCTGCTCCTTCACATGCAGCTGCTGGGTGACCTTGGGCCAGTCACACTTCTCTGAAGTCTCTCAGCCCCACTCACCTCACAGAGTGTTTGTTGTGGGGTAGGAAGGGAAAGGAAAATGTTAGCCGCTTTGAGACTCCTTTGGGTAGTGATAAAGCGGGATATCAAATCCAAATCCATTCAATATTTGTTCCAAAATGACTTAAACAGTTTCAGCTGGTGAGAAAAATAAAGTATACTTTTGTGATATTTTTTTAAAAATTACCGTAAGTTTTCCAAAAGTTCACACACACATTTCAATACATAATAAAATATTCCCCCCGACTTCCCACCCCCTTTTCCATAGTGCTTGTTTCTCTCCCTGTGCTGCATCCCCTCTTCTGTCTCTTAAACCTTAACAAAACTACTATAATCTTCAATCCCTTCTGTTGCTTGTGGTTCAAATCCTGCTCACGTGTTCACCATATAACATTTCCTTAAATAATCCGAAAACGGTTTCCATTCTTCCACAAAACCTTTGTCAATAGAAAAGTAGAGTATACACAAACAAAAAATTGACCAGTACCCTCCCTCCTTTCCACAGGACGTCCTGACCCTTCTTAGGGTCACTCTCCTTTAGGCTTGCCCAGTCTGGAGGTAGCATTATTATCAATTTACGATGGGGTGGAAGGTTCGCAGGCTAGGAAGGACTTGCTCACAAATTTATTGACAGTTGCACAAATTATGATAGCTAGGAAGTGGAAGGGGCGAGCAGAATATAAAATGGAAGAATGTTATAAAGAGGTGTGGGATATATCTATTAATGTTAAATTAATGTGTGCCATTAAGGTAAGACAGGGAATACGCAGGAGGAATAATTTTGAGAAGATATGGAGGGTGTGTGTAACCACCACCCCCAAGTTGCTGGGCATTGCCATTCAAATGGTGTGCATGCATGTGGTCTGTTATGTGTGTCAGGGCTGGCGTGCCCCTGCCCCCCCCCCCGCTTTCCCCTCTCTCTGCACCTCCCTCCCCACTTTTACTTTTTGCTATCTGTCCTGAATGTTTGAGCTGAGGGAGTTGGACCCGTGGGGATCCCTTCTAACTCTTATGATTCTAGGATTCTATGCTTTGCGTGAACCCCATGACCATCGCTTTAGCACCGAGCCATGGCGCACAGGCAGGTCTGCAAGAAGTGATGCAAACCACCCCTATAAATAAAAAATCCACCTCTCATTTTTTTTCCCTACCCAGACCCTCCTCCCATTGCACCCACCTGATCGTGAATGGAGACAGCCCCGCTCCTTTGCGTCAATGCACACACTGCAATATGAATTTATTTTTGAGAAAGACTGTGCGTGTGGCTGGGCGGGGAAGCAGAAAGGGGGAGAGAAGCGTCTCTTTCCAGGCCTCTCTAGGCATCCGGCCTCCCTTTCTTTAACCCTTGAGAGGGACTGATGCCCAAAACCAATGCCCCCAAACAGTCTCCCTCCAGAGGTGGCAGACTCTCCTTCCTTGGAGTATTTTAAGCAGAGGTTGGATGGCCATCTGTCAGGGATGCTTTAGATGAGATTCCTGCATTGCGGGGGGAGGGGCTGGACTGGATAACCCTCAGGGGTCCGTCCTGATTCTATGTGCAGAGAGGGAAAAGACAGGTGTGCTGGTGTTAATTGCGTTTATTCCGTTTTCTGTGCTGTGTTTTTCTTCCTTTCCTTCAAATTTTTCATCTGAAGAAAATTATTAATAAACCAAGTTACGACGAAAGATCAAGAGACTAAAGAAATATGATTACAACAGGCTGAAAACAGCATAGAGTTGGTACCGGTCATATCATGACCTAACCTGGGGAGAAAACAGCAAAGACCTGATGAAGAGAGCACAGCAGAGGTTATATTTTCTGAGAATCCTCCGGAAAAATAATCTCTCAAACGACCTGTTGATGGCATTTTACCATTGTACTGTTGAGAGTGTTATTAACTTATGGTCTGTATGTGTGGTTTGGGAGCTGCACGGTCAGGGAAAAAACAATGCTGTCCAGGGTTGTAAAGACTGCGGAGAGAATAACTGGGTGCACTCTTCCCACCTTGGATCAAATCTATGCTTCCAGGTGCCATAAGAAAGCTGCAGAGCTAGTGCAGGATAGTGCGCAACCCGGAAATGATCTCTTTCAGTGTCTGCCCTCTGGAAGAAGGTACAGGGTTATAAAGAAAGAGAAAGAAAGAGTTTGGATTTGATATCCCGCCTTTCACTCCCCTTCAGGAGTCTTAAAGCAGCTAACATTCTCCTTTCCCTTCCTCCTCCACAACAAACACTCTGTGAGGTGAGTGGGGCTGAGAGACTTCAAAGAAGTGTGACTAGCACAAGGTCACCCAGCAGCTGCATGTGGAGGAGTGGAGACGTGAACCCAGTTCCCCAGATTACGTGACTACCGCTCTTAACCACTACACCACACTGGCTCTCTGGCACACAAAGACTAGGACTAGCCGCCTGAGAAAGTTTCTATTCAAATTAGATTTTGGTTTTAAACGCAGTGTAAGGCACAGTGGAAGGGACACAGGTGGCGCTGTGGGTTAAACCACAGAGCCTAGGACTTGCTGATCAGAAGGTTGGCGGTTCGAATCCCAGCAACAGGGTAAGCTCCTGTTGCTCGGTCCCTGCTCCTGCCAACTTAGAAGTTCAAAAGCACATCAAAGTGCAAGTAGATAAATAGGTACCGCTCCGGCGGGAAGGTAAACGGCGTTTCCGTGCGCTGCTCTGGTTCGCCAGAAGCAGCTTAGTCATGCTGGCCCCATGACCCAGAAGCTGTACGCCGGCTCCCTTGGCCAATAAAGCGAGATGAGTACGGCAACCGCAGAGTTGGCCACGACTGGACCTAATGGTCAGGGGTTCCTTTACCTTTTTAAGGTACAGTGGTACCTCAGTTTAAGTACTTAATTCGTTCTGGAGGTCTGTTCTTAACGTGAAACTGTTCTTAACCTGAAGCACCACTTTAGCTAATGGGGCCTCCTGCTGCTGCTGTGCCGCCGGAGCATGATTTCTGTTCTCATCCTGAAGCAAAGTTCTTAACCCGAGGTACTATTTCTGGGTTAGCGGAGTCTGTAACCTGAAGCGTATGCAACCTGATGTACTACTGTAGTCTCTATGGGAGTATATTGTATTTAATTATGGGGTATCAGAACTTTTAGGGGGCTAACCAGGCTGGGATAGCAGCCTTGTTGGTTTCTGAATGTCTGATGTTTGGTGTTTTTTTTTCAATTTCGTTGTTCTGTATGGGACAATGATAAATAAAGATTATTGTTATAAGCCGGAAAATATCGAAATGTAAAGAGACAAGATTTTTTAATCATATGTGGTGGACTTAAGGTTTACTGGGAACTGATATATAATGACGTCATCCGGCACCCCAGGCCCAAAGGCCATTACTCGGGTTTAAACGCTCTCGGCCACGAAGCTCTCCCGGCCCTAACCCACCTCACAGGGTTGTCGCCAGGACGAGATGGGGATCCAACTATGTTATGGGCCGTTCCGAGCTCCTCGGAGGAAGAGCCGGATGAAAATAAACTGATTTACAACATACCGTTTCCCCGGCTCGCTTTCTTCTGAGGGAAAGGGGCAGCCCCGTTACCTCAGCTGCGCTTCCCCCACCCTCACGACGAACTTACTCAGCCCCGTCCTTCCCACCTCTGGCGTTCAGCCGCCGCCTCTTTGCCATCTGCTTCTTCGGCTTAACAAGCCCCTCACGACTACCGCCGCCCGCCAAACCGTCCCCTCAGCTTTGAACCAGCCAATCAGCTGCCGCCTTCTCGTGCGCCACAGCCAATCACCGCCGTAGCTGTGCCGCGCGCCGCGTTGGCGGCTGCGCAGAGCGCGAACAGAGACAGTCAACAGAAGCCCCCTGGCGCTCCTCGTCTCCTGTTCCGATCGCGCCTGCGTTAAGTTGTGCGCTATCAGCTGCAGCAGAAGAGGCGGGGTTTCCGTGTGACGGAAGCAGTCAAAGAACAACTTCCGGGTCTGAACGAAGCTTACATCCGGGTTTTGCCCTTTCTTTGAATTCCCGTCTGTTCCAGGCGTGCAGGGAGTTTTGCAGAACTTAAGTTGTGAATTGACTGGAAAAAGGAGGCGCGCAAGTCGGATTTCCCAGGTGGAAGACTTCAGATTTTACTCATGAGCTCTCCTTAATTTGCGATGCACCCAGAGCTGTCTCTTCATCTGCACAGGGAAGAATGCAGCCTTATTATCCGTCTGTTCAACCAGTAATAACAACAACAACAACAACAACAACAATAATAATTATTATTATTTATTATTTATACCCCACCCGTCTGGCTGGGTTTCCCCAGCCACTCTGGGCGGCTTCCAACCGAATATTAAAAACAATACAGCATTAGACATTAAAAACTTCCCTAAACAGGGCTGCCTTCAGTTGTCTTTTAAAAGTAAAATAGTTTATTGCCTTGACATTTATTGCCACAAAGAGCACTCTATCATGAGATATTTGGGTCGTTGCAATGATTTTGACAGAGAAATGAGGCGCTGGCGAGGCTTAAAGAAAGAGTATCAAGAAAACAGAGCCAGGAACCAAGCACACGCAGAACAGATAAGAGGAAAAACGAGAGCTTCAGAACCATAGATACAGCTGAGGACTGGGCAACATAAGGATGGCCAGAGGAGTATGTTGTCTCATGTCTTCTGGGTACCTAAATAAAGAAAACTTTAAATCCAAAACATTTGCAATAAAAATGGCAATGATGTTGGCAAAAAAAGAAAGAAAAGGAAATGATATACAGTGGTACCTTGGGATGCGAACGGGATGCGTTCCGGAGCCCCGTTCACATCCAGAAGCAAACATAACTAGCGATGGCAGGTTTGCGCACATGCACATAGTTTTTCACCGCTTCTGTGCATGCGCATGACATCATTTTGAGCATCTGCACATGCGCAAGCGGCAAAACCCAGAAGTAACGCACTCCATTACTTCCGAGTTGCCATGGAGCGCAACTCGAACACGCTCAACATGAAGCATATTCAACCTGAGGTATGACTGTATAATGAAATGAAAAGTATGTTTAAAATAACGTTGGTAAAAAACCCCCACAAAAAACCCCCACAAAAACCAGAAACCTTTCTTCTGGAAATTATAGGGATAGAACTACCTAAATTGTAATTTATTCACGTATGTGACAACAGCGGCAAGAATGTTACTAGCCCAAAAATGGAAAGAAAAAGAAGTCCCAGCAAAGGAAGCATGGATACAAAAACTTATGGAATATGCAGAAATGACGAAACCAGAAGAATAAGAAATCAAGATAACAACCTTTTTATAAAAGAATGGAAATGGATTATTGAATATTTACAGATAAATTGTAAACAGATAAAAACATTAGCAGGATTGTTGTAATAACCTGCAGTTTCATAAGAGTATATATTTAAAGCAGACAATTAAATGAGCAAATTAAATGAATTTGGATAGGCAGAAGATATAAAAAATGAATTTAAGGGACTGCAGGAAGAAGGGGAAGGAAGTCAAGTTTTAAAATGTCAAAATGAATATAAAATCAGTGAAATGTATATATCTGAAAAGTATAAATAAAATTGATGATGATGATGAAAATAATATCATCCCACTCTTGCATTTCCAAATCAAGGAATTTAGAAACCTTCTGGGGAAGAGGTCATCTCAGGGTTAGAACAATAGATTCCAGGTGGTGAGAGAGAGAGAGAGAGAGAGGGACAACACCCTCCTCCCAAAAGTGCATTGAGATCAGCACCAACACCCACCCACCCCACTAACACACCTTTTCTGGAGGAAGGGGAAACCTATGAAAGGCAGGTGATACAAGGGTTTGCCAAGTGGCCTCAGTGGCTGGGAATGCCTTTGGCCAGCTTTACATAGCAGGGCTGAGGGGGTGAAGAAAGCTTTTAGGTGGGGTGGGAGTTATGTGCTTTAAATGTGCGTCAGATGCACTTTGATGCATAGTGTTGGTCTGCAAGAGAGCCAGCAACAATTTGCTTAGCTTGAAAGAGAGTAAAAGTGTAAAAACATCTTTGCTGCGCTCTTTTTGGCACCTCCTAAAAAGGTGTTTGCAAGTCTATACAAGCGTGTTTCGTTTTTTAGCTACCTCTTGAATATTTTGAATGTCTGGTTGTAACTATTTTTTTATCCATAATTCTAATGCTTCCTTTTATATTTTTGTAGAGCCCTTCCGATCAAAACTCCCAATTTTTAAAGGTGAACAGGTCAAATCGGTAATGATACACTGGGCAACAGATTTGGGACATAACATCTAGGTGGCAGATTGGGAAAGGTTATGGAAAACAAACCTGAAATTCATGTCCTGTTGTACTTTGAAAGAGAATTATATGAAAATGATGTACCAGTGGTATTTGACTCCTACTAAGCTGGTGGGTGGTGCTGTGGGTTAAACCATAGAGCGTAGGGCTTGCCGATCAGAAAGTCAGCGGTTCGAATCCCCGCGACGTGGTGAGCTCCCATTGCTCAGTCACTGCTCCTGCCAACCTAGCAGTTCGAAAGCACGTCAAAGTGCAAGTAGATAAATAGGTGGGAAGGTAAACAGCGTTTCCATGCACTGCTCTGGTTCACCAGAAGTGGCTTAGTCATGCTGGCCACATGACCCGGAAGCTGTACGCCGGCTCTCTCGGCCAGTAAAGCAAGATGAGTGCCGCAACCCCAGAGTCAGGGGTCCCTTTACCTTTAAGCTGGCAAAAATGTACAAAACAAGTACAAATACCTGCTGGAAATGTAAAGAAAAAAAGGTACCTTTTATCATATGTGGTGGACCTGTAAGGTGGTAAAAGCTTTCTGGGGAATGATATACAATGAAATGGAAAAAAATGTTTAAAATAACTTTTGTTAAAAAACCAGAAGCCTTTTATTAGGAATTACAGGTACCGACATCCCAAAGGACCAGAAAAAGACTTTTTATGTAAGCAACTACAGCCGCCCGGATGCTACTAGCCCAGAGATGAAAATACAACAAAGTTCTTACTAAAAAAGAATGGCAAACCAAGCTGTGCAAAAATGGCAAAGTTGACTGGAAAACTGAGGAACCAAGAAGACAGAAACTTTACAAAATAATGGGGAAAAATTATAAGTTATTTAAGAGACCACTGTTAAGCAGATGGAACTACAGTAATACCTCGGGTTAAGTACTTAATTGTTCCGGAGGTCCATTCTTAAGCTGAAACTGTCCTTAACCTGAAGCACCACTTTAGCTAATGGGGCCTCCTGCTGATGCCGTGCTGCTGGAGCACGATTTCTGTTCTCATCCTGAAGCAAAGTTCTTAACCCGAGATACTATTTCTGGGTTAGTGGAGTCTGTAACCTGAAGCGTCTATAACCTGAAGCGTATGTAACCCGGGTACCACTGTATTGGCAGGATTTTCATTTGCACTATAAAAATTACCATGGAAAATATGGATCAATATAATAGTTTTGGAAGACGATGCAGTTTTAAATGCTTAAAATGGGACTCCATGGAGGGGGTGGGGAGTCCTGAGAGTCAGAGGAATCTCTGCATATAGGTATGTATTTGAATTTTTAAAATAATTTTGTATTGTAAAATCAAATAAAAATGATTTCAATTTTTTAAATAAAAAACCTCCCAATTTTATTTGTATCTTGATAAATTTTAGGCCAACTTGTAATTAACATTTGATTTTAATGGTATTGTCAAATTACCAATGTTTTAAATTGATTAAAACTGGCTTGGCCTTGTCCACAGTATGGAAGATGGCAGGACCCCCCAGATCGTGCTCTACAGGGGAGCTGGCTTCAGGCACCAGGCCCGTTGACAGACCAACTCTGCATTAACCAAAATGTCTGCAAATGTGACATGAAGGCAGGCAAAACCAGCCTCGCCATGTTGGAATCCCTTGCAGACGACCGGACTGCCTGGAGACAGGCAGTCAAGTTGTGCATCCGTAGCAGTTACCAGAAGAGGAACATGGCTGGGAGGAGCATAGAAAGAAGAAATGTCATGGCGCATCTGCAGCAGCACAACCGGACGCCTTCCTCTGCCCCGACTGCAACAAAACATGTCTCTCCCATGTTGGTCTCCACAGCCACTGCAGGCGCTGCAACCTTCCAACAGCTTGACCTCAACCCCAACGGCGCACTTCTCCATTGTCTCCCAAAACAGATGGATGACAACCAGCATTTTTTAAACTAATATTTTATATTGATTTATGTAAATGGCTTAGCAGTCTCTGGTGATTAAGTGGTATATAAAGCTGGTTTTAATAAAACAATAATAAATACCTGAAGGAGCGTCTCCACCCCCATCGTCCAACCTGGACACTGAGGTCCAGCGCCGAGGGCCTTCTAGCGGTTCCCTCACTGCAAGAAGTAAAGTTACAGGGAACCAGGCAGAGGACCTTCTCGGTAGTGGCGCCCGCCCTATGGAACGCCCTCCCTTCATATGTCAAAGAGATAAACAACTACCTGACATTTAGAAGAGATCTGAAGGCAGCCCTGTTTAGGGAAGTTTTAATGACTGATGCTTTAATGTATTTTATCTTTGCTAGAAGCTGCCCAGAGTGGCTGTAGTGTATTCCAGCACTGGCTTTGCTGCTAGGCAGCAGGAAGCAGGCGTTAAATTGAGGGCTTCCAGGACAGCATTCACACTGCCGTGAGCCCCTTCTTCGTCTCTACTCACCCTTAGCCAGCAACACCAGGATCTGGGAACTGGAACCTCAACGTACAGTGGTACCTTGGGTTAAGAACTTAAGTCGTTCTGGAGGTCCGTTCTCAACCTGAAACTGTTCTTAACCTGAAGTACCACTTTAGCTAATGGGGCCTCCTGCCGCCGCCGTGCGATTTCTGTTCTCATCCTGAAGCAAAGTTCTTAACCCGAGGTACTATTTCTGGGTTAGCAGAGTCTGTAAACTGAAGTGTCTTTAACCCGAGGTACCACTGTATCTACACTGGGATAATTCTAGGATCATTTAAGTCCACCATTCCAGTTACAAAAAGCACGACAACTCTCAGTTAGCGAAATGTGTCTTAATATGCATCGCTCCAAGAAGGAACTACAGTTCAATGGACAGGAGTTGTTTTTGCATCAAATGTGTATATTTTAATAGGAAAAATAGGCACAAAGGAAGCAGGCTGACTAGTCAGCTTTCGCAAGTGATGACAGGACTCAGTAAGGCACATGAGAGATATACACATCGGAAGCCGAAGAATAGGACGCCAACTCTTTGCTCGTGAAGGGAGCCTGGTCCATCAGCCTCAGGTATGATCTGCGTTAAAAGTTTGTTTCCTCACAGAGTATGCATACTGTACATTATACGTTCTGCTCTAGCTGAAGCTCTTTCTACACTCCCAAACATTTATTGGGGCAGGGGGGGAAGTGTGTTTGTGTGTGTGTCTCTCATGCAAATCATTCTGGCTCTATTTTAGCAATACTGTTCTTGTTTAATCACGGGAGTTATCGGCTGGTTTTCCTGTGCCAGTTCTCTGATGGGACATAAAATCGACACCCCGTCTGATGCCATTTCGACGCTCCAAGAGATGACGGGCCTTTCTTCTCCCCTGTGAATCCTCTGGTGTCGGTTCAGTTCCGCTTTTCTGAAAAAGCACTTTCCACAATCCAAGCACTGGTAGGGTCTCTCCCCGGTGTGGACTCTCTGGTGAGAGGTGAGGGTCGCCCTCTGCCTGAAGTTCTGCCCACACTCCATACATTTGTACGGCTTCTCTCCCGTGTGGATTCTTTGGTGTCTGATAAGGTTCTGCTTGTCGCAAAAGCTCTTCCCACAGTCCGAGCAGTTGTAAGGTTTCTCTCCCGTGTGGATCCGCTGGTGGGAGGTAAGGTTCACCTTGTGGCTGAAGTTCTTCCCGCACTCCAAGCACTTATACGGCTTCTCCCCAGTGTGGGTTCTTTTGTGGCTGTTGAGGTGAGATCTGTCGTAAAATCTCTTGCCACACTCGGAGCAGCTGTAGGGCTTGTCTCCCGTGTGGATTCTCTGATGCAACCTAAGGAGAGTGCTCTGGCTGAAGTTCTTTCCACACTCCATGCATTTGTACGGCTTCTCTTCCGTGTGAACTTTCCAGTGGCCGTTAACGTCTGATTTGTGACTGGCGTTTTTCACAAGCGCAGGGCAGGCATTCCTTCTTGTTCCTCTTGATTTTTCTGGCTGAACCACGATTTCACGAAAGTTTTCATCCCGGGAAGTGGCTGGTTCATCCAGCCACTTCTCCATCTGGTTTTCCTCCTGTTCTGTCGGTCCCTCTGGATTTCTGAAATTCTCTTCCATTTCTTGAAGCTTGCTTCTCTCACAGGGTCTGTTGTTGTTGTTGTTGTTCTTACTGGGCCATCCGCCACCTGTTGGAACAGAAAGAGAGTCAAGAAAACAGGCAAAAAGGAACCTTTGAGTCCAACCCAGTGGTGTGACAAATTAATACATGTGTGGTTCTACTTCCTTGGCCCTGCCAAAGACTTCGGAAGAACCGCTAGGTTGGAAAAAAAGATGAGGAAGACTGGGCAGCAATGTGGACAAAATCCCCATTCAAATTGGTTTCTGCTTCCATAAGGGAAATGGCACTCAAAATCTTGCAAGTGTTTTCCTGCTGGAATCCAACTGTTACAGTGATGGCCACCAACTTGGTTGGCTTGAAAGGAGAATTAGACAAATTTATTGAGAGTAGGGCTACTGATGACTACTACCCTCAAGGGCTATGTTGTAAACCTTCCTGTGGTCTCTCTTTTTTTGGGACAAAGTAATAATCCTAAATAAATAAGAATAAAAATGTGCACCCCACCACTGAGACCATTCCACTGAGACACGACTAAACAACAAATATATAAGAGAAGGAACTCATATTAACAACTCAGAGCAAAAACTTACCTAGCGAGGCTAGATTCCCAAAGTCCTCCACCAAGACTTCCCTGGGCAGGGCGTTTTGGCCTGGGTCCAGCAGTGCCCATTCTTCCTCTTCTTCCTTGGTGAAAGGCACAGGGACCTCTTCAAAGGACACAGGAAGCTTGTAGGGCAAGAAAAATTCCCTATTAACATGAGAGCCCAAGAATAGCACAATTTTTTTACTCCTCTACTCCTCCAGTGTATTGCCCACAGCGACTGGAAGTACAGTGGACCCACTGGTTACAAATTTAATTTGTTTCGGGGGTCCGTGCGCACCCTGAAAAATCCGTAACCAGAGGCGCCGCTTCTGAGCGCACGCGCGGAGCAACAGATCACTTCTGCACATGCGGCACAACCCAAAAGAATACACTTCCGGGTTTGCCGCTTTCGCAACTCGAAGATTACGTATCCAGAGCAGTACATAATCCAAGGGTCCACTGTACCATATTTTTCCATATACAGTGGACGCTCGGGTTGTGAATGTGATCCATGCGGGAGGCAAATTCACAACCCGCAGCGTTTGCAACCTGCAGCGCCGCATGTGAGCACGTGCGGCACGCAATTCGGTGCTTCTGCGCATGCGCAAAGCGCGGTTTAGTGCTTCTGCATATGCGCCGAGACCCGGAAGTAACCTGTTCCGGTACTTCCGGGTTTCAGCACGTCCGTAACCTGAAAACGCACAACTTGAAGCGTCTGTAACCCAAGGTATGACTGTATAAGACTAGGTCTTTTTAAAAAAAAATCTGAAAAATTGGGGGGCACCTTATACACAGATAGTGCACAGTGGGGATGTGGGACTGACTGCTGCCGCGAGCCAGATATTGTCAGTGGCTATAGGGCATGTTATTGTTGGCTGCAGCTCGTGTTGATGGGCTGTAGTGCTAGCGATTGGCTGCTTCTGCTGGCATGGGAATAGGTGTATTTATCAACCTATTTATTTCCTGTAAAAAAAGCTCAACTACACGGGGGTGTGTGTAATACATGGGAAAATACGGTAGCTCTGCAGTGTTTGAGATGTGTGGAGGAGGGGAGGTCTTGCTAAGCTGTGATCCTGCCATTGCAGAGGGTTTGAATTGCTTTGAATTTCATCACTCATTTATTTTATCGTGTTACTATCTTCCCTTGCGGGCTGTGCAAAGCACTACACTAAATCATGCTTTTTATAGGGAGGGGGCACACTGGGCGTGCGGTTATAGAAATAAAATGTGTATGGTGGCGGGGGCGATATGGTTGGGAACCAGCAATAAAAATTGTTGAAATGAAGAAATGAAAATAAAACAATTTGGAGGGGGAGGGAGAGGGAGGGAGGTGAGTGAAGAGATTAGTGGGAGTGGGGATGTTTAGTTTTTAACGTTTGATGTTTTATCATGTTTTAAATATTCTGTCGGGAGCTGCCCAGAGTGGCTGGGGAAACCCAGACAGATGGGCGGGGTATAAATAATAAATTATGATGGTGATGACGATGATGTCTGGCAATGCTGGATTAAACCCTTTGAAGGCCCCTAGGCAGTAAAAATCTTGCTTCCCACCCCTCCAATGATGTAGGTTCCTGAGTCAAGGGAGTCGTGGGACCCATAGGCCGGTGCCAACTCTACCTATTTGGTAATCCAGCCCTGGGCATTACTGAGGTTTGTGCATGATAGTAATAACAACAATAACAATAATAATAATAATAAATTTATTTATATCCTGCCCTGCCCAGCCGAAGCCGGGCTCAGAGCAGCTAACAACGGTAAAAATAACACAGTTTACATAAAATCACAATCAATTAATTGAAATACATTCTAAAATCAATTCATTCTAAAATCAATTCAGAATCAACTTAATGGGAACCATTGGGCTAGAGTTCTATGAGGATTACAGAAGGAGGGGGGTCAGGCTGCGCCCTGACCAAAGGCCTGGTGGAACAGCTCTGTCTTGCAGGCCCTGCGGAAAGATGTCAAGTCCCGCAGGGCCCTAGTCTCTTGTGACAGAGCGTTCCACCATATCGGTGCCACGGCCGAAAAAGCCCTGGCTCTGGTTGAGGCCAGCCTAACCTCCCCACGGCCCGGGATCTCCAAGATGTTTTTATTTGAAGACCCTAAGGTCCTCCGTGGGACATACCAGGAGAAGCGGTCCCGTAGGTATGAGGGTCCTAGGCTGTATAGGGCTTTAAAGGTTAAAGATGTGGGGGACTCCCTGGTCCTGAATGGGGTAACTGTGCCCCTGAAGGACCAGGTGCGCAGCCTAGGAGTCATTTTGGATTCACAGCTGTCCATGGAGGCACAGGTTAATTCTGTGTCCAGGGCAGCTGTCTACCAGCTCCATCTGGTACGTAGGCTGAGACCCTACCTGCCAGCGGACTGTCTTGCTAGAGTGGTGCATGCTCTATTTATCTCCCGCTTGGACTACTGCAATGCACTCTATGTGGGGCTACCTTTGAAGGTGACCCGGAAACTCCAATTAATCCAGAATGCGGCAGCTAGAATAGTGACTGGGAGTGGCCGCCGGGACCACATAACACCGGTCCTGAGACATCTGTATTGGTTCCCAGTACGTTTCCGAGCATGGGTCAAAGTGTTGGTGCTGACCTTTAAAGCCCTAAATGGCCTTGGTCCAGTATACCTGAAAGAGCGTCTCCACCCCCATCGTTCAGCCCGGACACTGAGGTCCAGCGCTGAGGGCCTTCTGGCGGTTCCCTCATTGCGAGAAGTGAGGTTACAGGAAACCAGACAGAGGGCCTTCTCGGTAGTGGCGCCTGTCCTGTGGAACGCCCTCCCACCAGATGTGAAGGAAGTAAGCAGCTATCTTATCTTTAAAATACATCTGAAGGCAGCCCTGTTTAGGGAAGTTTTTAATATTTGATGCTGCATTGTTTTTAACACTTGATTGGAAGCTGCCCAGAGTGGCTGGGGAGACTCAGCCAGATGGGCAGGGTATAAATAATAAATTTATTATTATTATTATTATTATTATTATTATTATTATTATTATTATTATATTTAAAGGTTTGGAAAGGGGGAATCAGGAGGGCTGGCGAGCCAAGCAAGCACTTTCAACTCCAAGATCAGGATGAAATACTCACCTGTTCCTCCTCCTGCTTCTTCCCCTCTACCTGGCTCAGGAGGAAGCCTTCTGCCAGGGCCACCGCCTGGGAACTGGTCTCCGCTCCGCACTCCCTGACCCAGTTCTCCATCTCCGGGGGGAGGATAGTCAGGAACTGCTCCAGGATCACCAGGTCCAGCATCTGGGCCTTGGTGTGCCTTTCCGGCTTCAACCACTGGCGGCAAAGGTCGTGGAGCTGGCTGCAGACCTCGCGGGGTCCCTCGGCCTCCTGGTAGCAGAAATGCTTGAAACGCTGGTATGGTCCCTTTGAGCGGATTGTGTCCCCGGCCAGGATCTCCTGCACGCTTCCTACCCAGAATTCCTCGCTGCCCCGGGCCTCCAAGGCGTGAGGGTCTCTTCCTGCCCCTTTCCCAGATTCGTCGCCTGCTTGGCTTTGCACGCTAAACTTTTCTTCGTGCTCAAGCGGAGCCCCGTACGACTCCAAAGGACTTCCTTGCTCCAGCTTCACTTTCATTCTTGCTCCTTCTCTGTCTCACAAGGTCAACGAGTTTCCTGGCAATTCAATTGATGCCTCTCTCTCTGAAGGAAAGGAAAAAGAAAAGAGAGACCTAAGAGCCACAGGGCGCTGACATGTATTTTAATCTGTTTTTAGTTTCTTGTTTAATTCTTTTTGAAAGCTTTGCAAAAGTTTGTTTTTAACCGCTTTTAGTGTTATTGGTATTTATTGTTATTTATTGATAATTTTACTGGTTTATTCTCCTCAAGGCTTTTTTTTTTACGATACAATAATCTTTATTGTCATTGTCCCATATAGAACGAAACTGAAAAATCTACATAAGAAATTCAAAACCCAACAAGCCTGCTATCCCAGCTGTCCCAACCTGGTTAGCCCCTAAAAACTTTGTTTCCTTTCAATCAAGCAACGTGTAAATATTATGAAATAAATAAATAAATGTTGCTTCCACTGGTTTTTTATATTGTATTTTTATGTTGTGAACCACCTTGAGATTTATGGATGGAGGACGGTATAAAAATTTAATCGATATTAATAATAAAAACAAATGTGTGAGACCAGTGGGTGCAAATAAAGTTTTCTGCTCGCTGTTCTCTCTGCCAAGGCTTTGCAAGCAGGAGTCTTTAGATCCTATACCCACTTCCAAAGTGACTTGATGGGATGTACCGTGTTCATTGCCTCTCTGCCTATAAAGGTAAAAGTAAAGGGACCCCTGACCATTAGGTCCAATTGTGACCAACTCTTGGGTTGTGGCGCTCATCCCGCTTTATTGGCCGAGGGAGCCGGCGTACAGCTTCTGGGTCATGTGGCCAGCATGACTAAGCCACTTCTGGTGAACCAGAGCAGCGCACGGGAACGCTGTTTACCTTCCCGCCGGAGCGATACCTATTTATCTACTTGCACTTTGACGTGCTTTCGAACTGCTAGGTGGGCAGGAGCAGGGACCGAGCAACGGGAGCTGGAGCTCATCCCGTCTCAGGGATTTGAACCACCAACCTTCTGATCGGCAAGTCCTAGGCTCTGTGGTTTAACCCACAAAAGCCCAGGAAAAACCTCTCCTCCAACAGGCTTCTTCCAGCTCTGCTAAATGGCACCCATTTAATGGGACGCTTCGGCAAGTGATCCTAAGGAGGCGCTTTTCTGCATACAAACCACTTGTTCTGCCAACTGAGCTATGGATGCCATCCTCACTCCCGGCACAGAAAACTGAAGACTGGCTCACGCATGCAAAGCTGGAATCTCTAAGCAGAACCCCTTTACCAGACATTGACCTCCAGATATCTCCTGGTCCTCTTTCATCCCAGCCACCATCAACCTCCCTCCATCAACTGCCCCTGTGACAGAGGAAGGCAGCGGGGCAGGGAAAGATCCTACAGCCTCCCCACTCAACTGTTGCTCTGGTCTCACAGATGAGAGTCTGCCGGATTGCTCCGCACCGGTGCTCAGAGATCCCGACCACAAAAGGCTTCTGCTTCCGTCACAGCAACTAGCACCCTCTGCAGCCGAGGCTTCCCTGGTGAGCCTGTAAGAACAAGGAGGACGTTGTTCATGAGAGCAGCTTCCCCAGGTGCTGGATCACACCTGATATCCATCTAAGCCTGCATCCTGCAACCAGAAGCGTGCAAGCAGTCCAGCTGCAAGGATCTTCTGGCTCCACCTGGTATGCCAACTGAGACCCTACCTGCCCACGGACTGTCTCGCCAGAGTGATGCATGCTCTAGTTATCCCCACTTGGAATACTGCAATGCGCTCTATGTGGGGATCACCGCAGATGGAGACAGCAGTCACGAAATTAAAAGACGCCTGCTTTTTGGGAGAAAAGCAATGACAAACCTAGACAGCATCTTAAAACACAGAGACATCACCTTGCTGACAAAGCTCCGTATAGTTAAAACTATGGTTTTCCCAGTCGTGATGCATGGAAGTGAGAGCTGGAACATAAAGAAGGCTGATCGCCGAAGAATTGATGCTTTTGAATTATTGTGCCGGAGGAGACTCTTGAGAGTCCCATGGACTGCAAAAAGATCAAACCTATCCATTCTGAAGGAAATCAGCCCTGAGTGCTCACTGGAAGGACAGATCCTGAAGCTATAGCTCCAATACTTTGGCCACCTCATGAGAAGAGAAGACTCCCTGGAAAAGACCCGGATGTTGGGAAAGATGGAGGGCACAAGGAGAAGGGGATGACAGAGAACGAGATGGTTGGACAGTGTTCTCGAAACTACCAGCATGAGTCTGACCAAACTGCGGGAGGCAGTGGAAGACAGGAGTGCCTGGCGTCCTCTGGTCCAGGGGGTCACAAAGAGTCGGACACGACTAAACGACTAAACAACAACAACCTTTGAAGGTGATTCAGAAACTACAATTAATCCAGAATGTGGCAACTAGACTGGTGACTGGGACTGGCCGCTGAGAGCATATAACACCAGTCCTGAAAGACCTACTTTGGCTCCCAGGACGTTTCCGAGCACAAATCAAAGTGTTGGTGCTGACCTTGAAAGCCCTAAACGGCCTCGGTCCAGTATACCTGAAGGAGCATCTCTACCCCCATCACTCAACCCTAGACACTGAGGTTTTTTGCTGGTTCTCTCACAGCGAGAAGTGAAGTTACAGGGAACCAGGGACAGGGCCTTCTTGGTGGTGGTGCCCTCCGTGTGGAAAGCCCTCCCACCAGATGACAAGGAGACAAAGAACAACACAATTTTTAGAAGGCATCTGAAAGCAGCCCTGTACAGAGAGGTTTTTAACGTTTGGTGTTTTATTATTCTTTTATATTTGTCGGAAGTTGCTCAGAGTGGCTGGGGAAACCGAGCCAGATATTATTATTATTATTATTAAGCAGCAAAAGAAAAATGGGTGCTCTGGAGCTGTTTTGCGTGTATGGTTGGTGAAAATGTCGGTTTTATTTTATTGAGGGAATGGCATTTGGGGGCGCCCTGATTCTGTATTGGGAGATGAAACAGCAGGAAAGGCTGGTCTAATGAGACAGGCACAAGAGACAGCCAATGGGATGAAGCACTGAGAGGAGAGCGAGCCAATCAGGAAGTGGCATCTGGTTCTGCCTGAACTAAGCCAGACCCATGACTGACTAAACTGGGTTGACGTTTCCTAGGCACAACAAAACACATGATGCATATTTCATCCTGAAGTACCAACGATTTATGTGAAGAACCCTGGCAGTTTTTAAGCAGAGGTTGAACAGCCATCTGTCATGGGTGCTTTAGCTGAGATTCCTGCATCGCAGGGGGTTGGACTAGATGACCCTTGGGTCCCTTCCACCTCTACGGTTCTAGGGTCTTTATAATATATCAGAAGAATCCTGAGGCAGCTGGCTCTGCCCAAACAGAGGTTCACCCAGCCCAAGCACCCTGTTCTCACAGTGGCAAAAGCTGTGTAACCATTATGGGATGCCCCACAAACCATCAGCACTCTCCCCTATTCAGAGTCCCAGGAACTGGGTTTTTCCGGAGGCATCCTGCCCATAATAGAGGAGGGAGAACAAACCATTCAGGTCTTTCAGAGTTGCCACAAAAAGCTCTATGAATTCAAGCCAGAAGCAGCAGACGGGGAGCCAGTATTTTGCAACTGGTGTGTTACTGGCTGCTCCACTGTCAGAGCTAATATGTCTCTGAATAACACCAGTTTTGAAGGGACGCGGGTGGTGCTGTGGGTAAAACCTCAGTGCCTAGGACTTGCCGATCGTATGGTTGGTGGTTCGAATCCCCGCGGCAGGGTGAGCTTCTGTCGTTTGGTCCCTGCTCCTGCCCACCTAGCAGTTTGAAAGCACGTCAAAGTGCAAGTAGATAAATAGGGACCACTTTATAGCGGGAAGGTAAACGGCGTTTCCGTGTGATGCGCTGGTGCTGGCTCGCCAGATGCATCTTGTCACGCTGGCCACATGACCCAGAAGTGTCTTCGGACAGCGCCGGCTCACGGCCTCTAGAGCGAGATGAGCACGCAACCCTAGAGTCGGACACGACTGGCCCGTATGGGCAGGGGTACCTTTACCTTTAACACCAGTTTATTTTTATTTATTTATTTTTTAAAATGCCAACCACTATAAATTAAAAAGAAATAAATGTGGTTTACATTACACATTACTGGGACTCACAAGTTTGGCCACTGTGAGAACAGGATTTTGGACTAGGATCACCCCACCTTTGGCCCCATCCACCAGCCAATGGCCATGAAAAATGGGAGGCGTATCTCATAGCACTTTGAAACGCCACAGGTTGGCGACAAAGCATGGGCTTTGCATGCATTAGGTCCCAGGGTTCAAGCCCTGGGCAGCATCTTCAGTTGGGGCGGGGTGGGGGGGAACCTTTACTTGAAACTCTGGAAAGCTGCTGCTACCAGTCCGTGCAGGCACTATTGAGCTAGATCATGGGTAGGCAAACTAAGGCCTGGGGGCCGGATCCAGCCCAATCGCCTTCTCAATCCGGCCCACAGGCAGTCCAGTAATCTGCGTGTTTTTACATGAGTAGAATGTGCCCTTTTATTTAAAATGCATCCCTGGGTTATTTGTGGGGCATAGGAATTTGTTCATTTTTTTTGTTTTTCTAAATATAGTCCGCGCCCCCCATAAGGCCTGAGGGACAGTGGCCCCCTGCTGAAAAAGTTTGCTGACCCCTGAGCTAGACGGTCCAGTAGGTCTGACGCTGGCAGTTAAAGCATCCCAACTCCCCCCACCCTGATAAGTTGCAAGGGGACGTTATTCATCGGTCTAATTGCTATTATCATGAATGATAAAGAATAACATTGCATCGTGACGCAGAGCACGGTTGCAATCGTGGGGGGCTGGACTTGATGACTGCTGGCGTCCCTTTCCAACTCCAATAATGCACATTGCAAGAATACTATTAACAATAATGCACGTTGCAAGAATACTATTAACAATGCAGAGCGTAATTTAACGAAGCAGAGGCTTATATAATGCAGACTGCTGTAGTAGTACTACATAATAATAATAATAATAATAATAATAATAATAATAATAATAATGAAACGCAGGCGCTTTGGCAGTGACACCCCCACCCCCCACCCCTTTCCACCTCTTTCCTGCCCCACACGGCCTCCTTTGCGTTCCCCAGATCCGGGGGGTGGTCAAGACGTGGCCCACCTCGCCCCCACCTGTCCGCAGCAGCTGAGGTTCCCCACCCCCAAAGATGCACCGACAATTTCTGCTTTGAACCCCGGGAGTGGGGGGGTGGTCTCTCCAAACCCACAAAAATTGTGACACCCCCTCCACCCCCCCCCCCGCGGAGTCAAGTGATTGCATCAGACAAGAGGGATCCAATGAAGAGGGTGGACCTTTTCTTTCCCTGCCTGGATTGTTTATGATCATGATTATTATTATAGGGGAGGGGGAGGGGTGGGAGATCAAAGGGGTTCTCCTGCTGCGCCGCAATTGCAACCGTGTTGCGCGATTGCGCCACAAAAGGTCCAGCGACAACCTCCCCTCCCCCTCCCCCTACTTTGCCCTCGCCCCACTTTCCTCCCCAGGACCTTCCCCGACCCCAAAAGCACCACCGTTCCTCCTCCGGCCCACCCCCTCCCCCACCCGCACGCCCCCCAGTTCCCCCCAGTTCTCCCATTTCACTCACCAGACCCCTCCCAACTTTCCCAAAAAAGGGGAGGAAGTGACCTTCCCGTCTCCGCTTCCTCCTCCTCCTCCTCTTCTTCCTCCTCGGTGCCTGTCTAGGAAAGCGCAGGCGACTTTCCCCCCCCCCCCAACTTATTAACCCATTTTCTTCGCTCTCTCGCCCGAAGGAAGCAAACCAAGAGGTTTTGCAAACCTCGCGGTTAGAATTGCAAACAGAATTGCAATTATTGCAAAAAAATAATAAAATATTGCTAATCTCTCTCTCTCTCTATATATATATATATTTTTATATCCCCATTTTTGCAACCATTGCAATTCCGTTTGCAATCCTAACTGAGAAAATCCCACTTTGCTAGATGCAGAGTAGCCCAGCAGAGGCGTGAGGAAAAAGCAAGCCCGCTGCCTGCAAAAAACAGAAATAAAATAGAAATCCCTTTGCTTTTTTTTGTTGCTGTTTTTGTTTATGTTTTCCCAAGGGGAGCGTGCAAAGCTTACACCACTTTTCCTTCCTCCCCCCCCCCTTTTTGTTTCTTGTGGAGAGTAACCCAATACAGGGTTAAGGAGAAAGAGAGAGCCGGGTGCCTAGAGAGGCCATGAAGCATCCACTTCCTGCCCCCCCATCTAGAGCCTCCCTTCTTCTATCTCCCCCACCACAACCAAAAAAATAAAAATAAAATCTGCAAGGGAGCTGGTGAGTGCATTTTGGGTCCAGTATGCAAGGAGAAAAGACCAGATGCTGAAAGGAAGAGGAGAGGCGCATGCTGGGAGGGAAAGGGGGGGATCGGGTCTCGTTTGCACCCCCCTTCCACTTTTCCCCAAATTGAGGGTGGCCTTTTTGGCTGCAAACCTACACCGTGCAGCCCCTTTCCTTCCTCCTCTGCTATGAAGGTTCCCAGTTTGCATTTCCACCTGTTGCAGGAATTTATGTAAAGATTGGGGGGGGTTGCCCCTCCAGCAGATGATAATAATAACAACAACAACAACAACAATTAATAATAATAATAATTCCTTCCAGTAGCACCTTAAAGACCAACTAAGTTAGTTCTAGGTATGAGCTTTCGTGTGCATGCACACTTCTTCAGATACACTGAAACAGAAGTTTCCAGACCCTTCTATATAGTGAGAAGGTGGGGAGGGGTATTACTCAGAAGGGTGGTAGGAATGGGTGATTGGCAGATAGCTGTGATGAGCCTGTTGAGGACTCTTAACGACTGCAATAGGTCTTACAGGAAAAAGCAAGGGGTGAGAAGGTGAAAAATGGCTTTGTCATGTATAATGAGATAAGAATCCAATGTCTTTGTTCAGACCAGGTCTCTCCATGGTTTTAAGTTTGGTAATAAGTTGCAATTCAGCAGCTTCTCTTTCCAGTCTATTTCTGAAATTCCTTTGTAGTAAAACAGCTACTTTGAGATCTTGTATAGAATGTCCTGGGAGAATGAAGTGTTCTCCTACTGGTTTCTCTGTCTTGTGATTCTTGATGTCAGATTTATGTCCGTTTATTCTTTGGCATAAGGTTTGGCCTTATAAACGGACATAAATCTGACATCAGGAATCACAAGACAGAGAAACCAGTAGGAGAACACTTCAATCTCCCAGCAGCTTCTATAAACGGACATAAATCTGACATCAGGAATCACAAGACAGAGAAACCAGTAGGAGAACACTTCAATCTCCCAGGACATTCTATACAATCACTACTGGAAGGAATTTTTTTTGTTTTGACTATGGCAGACCAACAGGGCTGCCTATCTGTAACTAATAATAATAATAATAATAATAAAAATTATGCCCCACTCTGGGCAGCTTCCAACAGAATTTTAAAATACAATAGTCTATTAAACGTTAAAAGCTTTCCTAAACATATCATACACACACACACACCCCGGCTACCAAAATCATCGCAATCACTTTGGCAAATGTCCCCACAAAACACTTCATCGCAGTTTTTCCTATCTCCATTCAAAGGGCTTCTGCTGCACATTACCAAATATAACAATTCGCTGATAAATGTATCTACTACTGGCTCACTGGGAAAACTCTTTAGAATGTCATATAAAATCGCTCCAGTATGGAACTGTACCATTCCAACATTGTTCTGTTCAGGAAAGGGATGACCTACGAAGGGGGGAGTCTGGGCAGCCATAATCCCTGAAACCTGGGATCACGTACACAGCAGCCTCTTGCACTGGCATCCTGGCAAATAGGTGCCAGACAGGCATTTATCCCATGGACAATGGCAAACCGTTCAGGAATGGATTAGGCCAGGGGTCAGCAATATTTTTCAGCCGTGGGCCAGTCCACCGTCCCTCAGACCATGTGGTGGGCTGGAGTATATTTGCGGGGGGGTGGGGGTGGAATGACCAAATTCCTATGCCCCACAAATAACCCAGAGATGCATTTTAAATAAAAGCACACATTCTACTCATGTAAAAACAGCAGGCAGGCCCCACAAATAACCCAGAGATGCATTTTAAATAAAGGCACACATTCTACTCATGTAAAAACACCAGGCAGGCCCCACACAGCTTTTCTAAGCTCTGGAGGGGATCAGACATGCACAGCCAAACTGATCAGGATTTAAAGCCCTCTCGATCAGCTGATAGGTGGGGGTGAACTCTGGTTGCTTTGGTTGTGTGAGCAGCCTATGTAGAACCATCATCATCATCATCATCATCAATTATTCATACCCTGCCCATCTGACCGGGTTTCCTCAGCAACCCTGGGCAGCTCCCAACAGAATATTAAAAACACGATAAAACATCAAACATTAAAAACTTCCCTAATCAGGGCTGCCTTCAGATGTCTTCTGAAAGTCAGATAGTTATTTCCTTGACATCTGATGGGAGTGCATTCCACAGGGCAGGTGCCACTACCGAAAAGGCCCTCTGCCTGGTTCCCTGTGACCTCACATCTCACAGTGACGGAGCTGCCCGAAGGCCCTCGGAGCTGGACCTCACTGAATGATGGGGATGGGAGGCGCTCCTTCAGGTATACTGGGCTGAGGCTGATATTACCCACCCAGCTGACCTTGGAGTCTCCCTGCCTCTCTCCCCATGAATTTGTCTTAAATCGTCTTTTAAAGCTCTTGCGGAAAGACACAAGCTTTGGTGAGCATCTCTGATTCCTTGTGTCTCCTAACCAGAAGATCCTACTGAAGACACATCAACCATCCATTTCTATACCATTAAACCATAACAAAAGGGCTGGTCACCCAGCACCGTAATGTGCCGTAGTCTGGGATTTGTGTTTTTCTTAATGGGTTGGACCAAGCAAAACATTTCCAGCAAATGAAGCTTTTTAGAATTTTTAACTCCTCTACTTGCCTCCTTGCCCAAATGCCTCAAGATGCTTCCTCACTCCCAATCAAAAAATGCTCCATGCAAATCAGTGGTTCCTAAATGGGGTGGTAGTGCCCCCCTGGGGCGAGCAATGGGATTACCTAGGGGGGCACACTAGAGACGAGGCAGCGGGTGGTGCTGAGGTCTAAACCACTGAACCTCTTGTGCTTGTTGATCAGAAGGTCGGCGGTTCGAATCCCTGCGACAGGGTGAGCTCCCATTGCTCTGTCCCAGCCCGTGTCAACCTAGCAGTTTGAAAGCACGCCAGTGCAAGTAGATAAATAGGTACTGCTGCAGCGGGAAGGTAAATGCCATTTCTGTGCGCTCTGGTTTCCGTCACGGCATCCTGTTGCGCCAGAAGCGGTTTAGTCACGCTGGCCACATAACCTGGGACACTGTCTGCAGACAAATGCCGACTCCCTCGGCCTGAAAGCGAGATGAGCGCCGCAACCGCATAGCCGCCTTTGACTGGACTTAACCATCCAGGGTCCTTTACCTTTACCTACTGGAGATGTAAATAACTATCATAGACTTTGAAAAGCTAGCATCACCAGATCAAATTCATCAGTTTCGATGAATTAATTAATTATTGGATTTTGAATAAATGTGCAATTAATTCTTACTGTTCTGAATTTTATTGTGTTATCTTCCTTTGTGGGACATGCAAACCACTATTCTGAATAACTTGCTATGGCCGTTGGCTAATGCAAATAAAGTTTATCTATCTATTCCAAATAATGCTTTTTTCATAGGGCACAGTGGCACCGGGGATGACTGTATGGAACCAAGAACTCGGTGGCCAAAAAAGTTTGGTCTAAACTCTTCTTTCTTTTCAATAATCTGAGAAATGGGATGGCAGCAAGCTCACTTTGTTTTTGTTTTTCGGGAGGGGGAGGCAAACAAGAGTTTGACATCAGAAAGGGAAATATTTAATTACACATGTCAATGTTCTGTTTTATTCGACCCATGCTTTTACCGCAATATCACAAAATGCCAGGGTGGTGTATGCAATGATGCAACACAAAAAGCTAATAATAATAATAATAAATTTTATTTATACCCTGCCCTCCATAGTCAAGACCGGGCTCAAGGCGGCTAACACCAGGTATAAAAGCAATTAATTAAAATACAACTTAATGATAAGATTAAGTGATCCATGCGATGGTCACCTCCAGGCTTGACTACTGTAATTCACGCTACACGGGGCTGCCCTTGAAGCTGTCCCAGAAACTCCAGCGGGTGCAGAATGCTGCAGCGAGGCTCCTCACGGGGTCTCTGCCATAGGAGCATATTCACCCAGTGCTTTTCAAACTGCACTGGCTCCTGGTGGAGTACAGGGTCAGATTTAAGGTGCTGCTTTTGACCTTCTAGGGACTTCTAGGGTGTTGCTATTTATGGACCTTGAGACTCTCCGTGGGGCATACCGGGAGAGGCGGTCCTGTAGGTACAGGGGTCCTAGGCCGTGAAGGGCTTTAAAGGTCAAAACCAGCACCTTAAATCTGACCCTGTACTCCACCAGGAGCCAGTGTAGCTGGAAAAGTTAGACTAGATGACCCTCGGAGTCCCTTCCAACTCAACAATTTTATGATTCTATGGGTGGATAATCCTTATTCTGAATTTGGGGTGGAGAATATCCATCCTGGTTGTTTTTTATTATTGTTTTAGCCATAGAGTCGAGCATTTGCTGAATCTGTCTTCTTCCCTGCTTAGTAAGATATCCAAGCATTTAAATGCTTCCTCTGCTGCAAGGATTCTCTGATGTCCAATATGATGCACTCTCCAACTGGAGCTCTTTCCACCCTCCACAGATCGTGATTCTTTAACGTGTGAGTCCTCTGGTGTCTACTGAGCCTTTCGCTACTGCTGAAACTCTTCCCGCACTCCATACACTTATACGGCTTCTCTCCTGTATGGGTTATTTGGTGCGAAATGAGGGTCATGCTACGACTGAAGCTTTTCCCACACTCGACGCATCTGTATGGCTTCTCCCCTGTGTGGGTCCTCCAATGCGACGTGAGGTTGCAGCTCTGGCTGAATCTTTTCCCACACAGGATCTTTCACCGGTGTGGGTTCTCTGATGTGGGCCAAGATCGCCATTGTCACTGAAACTTTTTCTGCATTCTGTGCCGTTATGTGGTTTCTCCTCTTGGTGGGTTTGATGATGCCCATTCAAATCGTCCCTGAATGTTTTCTTGGACATCACACATTTTCCTTTTCCCTTCCACTTAGGATGATCTTGTAGGATCACGGGTGCCTTTGGGTTGGGATCCGGAGAAGGAGCAGATTTCTTCATCCTGTTCTTCGATTTGACAAAGGCAGCACACAGGAAACCAAATGGCTCTTTTGCAGACTCGTGCTCAGTTGGTTCCAATGGCACCACAGAGTACTCCTTGCAATTCTCATTGCCTTGCTCATTGCCTGAAAATTGAGGAAGCGGAAAGAGGGAGAATTTGGATTAGGCAGAAACCTAAGACCTTAACAACGAGGGCCTTCTGGCGGTTCCCTCACTGAAAGAAGTGGAGTTACAGGGAACTAGGCAGAGGGCCTTCTCGGTAGTGGCACCCTTCCATCAGATGTCAAGGAGATGAGTAACTATATAACCTCCAGAAGATACCTGGTTAGCCCTGTATAGGGAAGCATTTTAATGTATAATGTGTATTCCTGCGTTGAAGCGGGTGGGCTAGATGGCTAGATGTTTTATTATGTTGATATATCTTGAAAGCCATACAGAGTGGCTGGGGCAAACCAGTCAGATGGGTGGGGTACTGTTGTTGTTGTGTTGTTGTTTTTTTAGTTTTTCTTGGTTTACAAAAGTACAGTGGATGCTCGGGTTGCGAATGTGATCCGTGTGGGATCCATAGTGTTTGCACCCCGCATTGGCGCACACGCGAGTTGCAATTCGGTGCTTCTGTGCATGCGCAAAGCGTGATTTAGTGCTTCTGCGCATGCACGGCTGCCGAAACCTGGAAGTAACCCATTCTGGTACTTCCGGGTTTTGGCGGTCCATAACACCCCCCCAAAAAAAAGAAGAAGAAGAAGAAGAAGGGACTCGAGTGGCGCTGTGGGTTAAATCACAGAGCCTAGGACTTGCCGATCAGAAGGTCGGCGGTTCGAATCCTCGCGACGGGGTGAGCTCCCATTGCTCGGTCCCTGCTCCTGCCAACCTAGCAGTTTGAAAGCACGTCCAAGTGCAAGTAGATAAATAGGTACCACTCTGGCGGGAAGGTAAAGGGCGTTTCCGTGTGCTGCTCTGGTTCGCCAGAAGTGGCTTAGTCATGCTGGCCACATGATTCGGAAGCTGTACGCCGGCTCCCTTGGCTAGTAAAGCGAGATGAGCGCCACAACCCCAGAGTCGGTCACGACTGGACCTAATGGTCAGGGGTCCCTTTACCTTTAACCCCCCAAAATGCAACTTGAAGCATCTGTAACCCGAAGTATGACTGTATGTGCAATGTCTCTTTTTTCAGATCAGTTTCATGTTGAGACATTAGTGTTGCATTAGGAAGAAAATCTATTTTACTTTATGTGTGGGGTTTTGTGTCAGTGTCCCTCCTGCAGGTTCGCTTTTGTTGAGAGAGAGGGTTGGCCTAGGGTGTGGTTGCTTGTTTGTGATTGGCTGTGGTGAACTTTGTTTTCATGTGTGAGTGGGGTGGGCAGGTGTTTTTGAATCAGGTTAACCATATTGATTCAAAAGCTGTTGGTGCATTCGTGTCACCTGTAGGTGAGTTTTAGAGTGAGTTATTTCCTTTTCTTTGATATAGATTTAAATGGGGGGTTGGACCACATTCTGGTCCGCTGAGGAGGGTTCATCTCATAGCTTATGTCGTCCTCACAACATTCTTGTGATGCGCAGCGTAAATTAATAATGCAGAGTTTTTAAGTGAAGCAATAAGAGCTTTACTGAGTTAAAATAAACTTCTTCATAAACAACATGGTTCCAAACGGTTTGACTGAGATTACATACTGACTCTGCTCACAACTGAGTCAGACTGACTCTGACTGAACTCTTACAGAGAACACAGAGAGAAAATGGCTTGTAAGTATAAAATGGCTTATAAGTAGCTTATAAGGAGAATGAGTCACATGTCGGAGTGACTCAGCAGTTAGTAGTTAGGCCTGAATAACTTTAGTAAGCCCAAATGATTGCGCAGTCCCAGCACTTCCCAGCCTGCTTTGCTGCTTCTGCTCTCATGTGACTTTGTCACATGACATGTTGTTTTTTAAAAAAACATTTTCTTTATTAATTTATACACCGCTTTATATTCTTAATAAAAACCTCAAAGCGGTTTAAGGTAAAGGGACCCCCTGACAGTTAAGTCCAGTTGCGGACAACTCTGGGGTTGTGGCGCTCATCTCGCTTTATTGGCCGAGGGAGCCGGGGTTTGTCCGCAGATAGCATAATAATAATAATAAAATAATAAAATTTTATTTAGATCCCGCCATCCCCAGCTGAAGCCGGCTCAGAGCGGCTAACAACAGTAAAATAATACATGACGAAGCCGCTTCTGGCAAAACCAGAGCAGTGCATGGAAACGCCATTTACCTTCCCACCAGAGTGGTACTTATTTATCTACTTGCACTTTGACGTGCTTTTGAACTGCTAGGTTGGCAGGAGCAGGGACCAAGCAATGGGAGCTCACCCCATCACGGGGATTAGAACCGTCAACCTTCTGATTGGCAAGCCCCAGGCTCAGTGGTTTAGACCACAGCTGTTTACATCATATTAAATCAATAACACATTAGCCGGATGATGTTCCTCCGGCCTCATGAGGAGCCTCTTCAGTGGGGCTGGTGATTACGGGTTTGTGGGGTTTTGGAGTAGTATTTTGTATATTGTGGATACCACCCCTTTGCCGTGTCCCTTTGTTTTCAGGAGGAGGTTTTCGAAGGTTGTCAGGGGTGTAGTTGCTGCTGATTTTACTACTGGATTGTTTAAGAGGGCGTGTAATTGGTGGTCTTATTATTATTATTGGCAGGCACCGACTCCCAGTTCAAACTTACATTTTGCCTGCTCAGCTCCTTTCCTTTTCTCTTTGTTATCAGAAAGCGATTCTCCTCTCAAGGTTACTGCGTGGATGTTCCAGGTTCCAGGCAACATGATGCAACAAATGTAAATTTCCCCTTTTGTACTGGGTTTCTGCGCACAATTGCCCAACGCTCTTCAGCCTCCATCCAGGCCAGCGAGATGTATTCGATTGGAGCTCAGGGACACCTTTCAGCCTAGGTAAAACTCAAAAGAGGTGGGATATTCTTTCCAAGTCAGGACCCTCAGGATCTCACCATAACCTCTCTTGCCAGTTCAGGAGTCACGACTCCTTCCTCTGCCCTTCCAACTAGTACAAAGAACGGACGGGTGTCATCAGCTCTGGTAACTTCAACCAAAGTCTGTCTTTAGTCTTCCCATTGCTCTTCTTATTGCAATGCTAGATGGGATAGAATTGCTTCAGACAACAGCTTTATGCTCTTTGCATTCACCCTCTGAATTACCATCCTCATGAATGATTTCCATTTGATTCACAATGGCAACGAGCAGAAGCAGGTCTTCGCCTGCACAGGTTTTGGCTCAAAGTACAGCCCATAGAATCATAGAGTTGGAAGAGACCACAAGGGCCATCGAGTCCAACCCCCTGCCAAGCAGGAAACACCATCAGAGCACTCCTGACATATGGCTGTCAAGCCTCTGCTTAAAGACCTCCAAAGAAGGAGACTCCACCACACTCCTTGGCAGCAAATTCCACTGTCGAACAGCTCTTACTGTCAGGAAGTTCTTCCTAATGTTTAGGTGGAATCTTCTTTCTTATAGTTTGGATCCATTGCTCCGTGTCCGCTTCTCTGGAGCAGCAGAAAACAACCTTTCTCCCTTCTCTATGTGACATCCTTTTATATATTTGAACATGGTTATCATATCATGATATCGTATCATGGACACAGGTGGCGCTGTGGGTTAAAGCCTCAGCGCCTGGGACTTGCCGATCAAAAGGTCGGCGGTTCGAATCCCTGCTGCGGGGTGCGCTCCCGCTGCTCAGTCCCAGCGCCTGCCAACCTAGCAGTTCGAAAGCACCTCCGGGTGCAAGTAGATAAATAGGGACCGCTTACCAGCGGGAAGGTAAACGGCGTTTCTGTGTGCAGCTCTGGCTCGCCAGAGCAGCGATGTCACGCTGGCCATGTGACCCGGAAGTGTCTCCGGACAGCGCTGGCCCCTGGCCTCTTAAGTGAGATGGGCGCACAACCCCAGAGTCTGTCAAGACTGGCCCGTACGGGCAGGGGTACCTTTACCTTTACCTTTATCATATCACCCTTTTACCTCCTCTTCTCCATGCCCAGCTCCTTTAGCCGTTCCTCATAAGGCATTGTTTCCAGGCCTTTGACCATTTTGGTTGCCCTCCTCTGGACACGTTCCAGTTTGTCAGTGTCCTTCTTGAACTGTGGTGCCCAGAACTGGACACAGTACTCCAGGTGAGGTCTGACCAGAGCAGAATACAGTGGCACTATTACTTCCCTTGATCTAGATGCTATACTCCTATTGATGCAGCCCAGAATTGCATTGGCAGCAACAGGACAGTTTGATGTTTTATTATTATTTTACATGTGTTGGAAGCCACCCAGAGCGGCTGGGGCAACCCAGCCAGATGGGTGGGATGTAAAAATTGTTGTTGTTTTGAAATTATTATTATTTTACTGAAATTGTATATTAAGGTAGGTGGGCTATTTCAAACTGTTAGAAGACAAGTGCTACAGATTGCAGTAACAGACCTTGCCAGTTACTTTGATAGTTAAAGAGATTTAGGGAAGTTTTTAATGTTCAATGTTTTTTAATATTTTGTTGGAAGCTACCCAGAGTGACTGGGGAAACCCAGCCAGATTTGCGGCGTACAAATAATTTTTTTTAATTATTTTTATTTTTATTTAGTTCACTTGGTAGAGCATGAGACTCTTCATTTCATTCTGTTATTTTTTCCCCATTTACAGCTTTTACAAAACCAGAAAAACAATCTTTACAAATCTAATTTACCTCCCTCTCGATTTCCCTCCCCACCTTTCTGTGGAGGATATTTATTTCATATCTTTTTATCACTGCATATCCGATTCAATCAATCTTTATTTATACAGCTATTAGCCCATAAAGTATGTACGACCGATTCAAATATATCTGCAAATTTTCCCTTATTTCCTTTCCCTTGTCTCTTACTGCACGGGTTTATTTCAGTCCTGCCGATTGTTTACAATGTACTGCCAAACAGTTGATAATTTCCCCCCATGTTATTTTTAAAAAAGTCTCTCTCCTTGATTTCTTATCCTTCCAGGGAGTTTTGCCATTTCTGCATACAGTATTCCATTAATTTTAATTGCAACCGGGGTACCTTACATAAACAATTTTTTCTGTTCATTAGTAGGGCTTCCATACTTCCGGAATTTCCCGGACGTAGCCAGGGCCTGTCCACCAAAAATTGTGTCTGGGCAGAATTTCCGTTTTAAATGTCAGGGAAAACCCAGGCATATGGCAGCCACGCTGGAAGTATAGGGTTGTTTTTGTTTGTGTGTGATTTTGTTTAAGAAAAGCTTAACCATTTTTGTGTCTGGATATGCCCCTACAAGCCCCTCCTATAAATCAATAAAAATATAAAAAACCACATAGCAAACTGAGGTTCTTTGCCCCCCCCCCCAACAAAAATCCTGGCTACACCCATGTATCCCACTCTCAGTTTTACTTGTGGACTGCCATCTGTCCAGATTTTAATTTGTTCTGAATTAATTTTGAGATGTATTTTAATTAATTGATTGCCTGTTTTTATGTTCTTTGTATACTGTGTTAAGAAACGCGGGTGGCGCGGTGGGTTAAACCACAGAGCCTAGGACTTGCCAATCAGAAGGTCGACGGTTCGAATCCCTGCGACGGGGTGAGCTCCCATTGCTCCTGCCAACCTAGCAGTTCAAAAGCACGTCAAAGTGCAAGTAGATAAGTAGGTACCGCTCCAGCGGGAAGGTAAACGGCATTTCTGTGCGCTGCTCTGGTTGGCCAAAGCGGTTTAGTCATGCACCAGGAAGCTGTACGCCGGCTCCCTCGGCCAGTAAAGCGAGATGAGTGCAGCAACCCCAGAGTCGGCCACCACTGGACCTAATGGTCAGGGGTCCCTTTACCTTTACCTATACTGTGTTAGTTTTATGATGTTAGCTGCCCTGAGCCCGGCTCCAGCCGGGGAGGGCGGAGTACAAATAAAATTATTATTATTATTATTATTCAGATTTTCACTTTTTGAAATACGGCAACCTGATCAATTATGTGTACTTAAAAGAGACTCTTCATGGTCAGAGTTGTAATTTCAAGCCCAGTGTTGGGTGGAAGAGTCCTGCATTGCAGGTGGGGGTTGGACTAGATGACTTTGGGGGTCCCTTCCAATTCTAGGATTCTACCAAACACTTCAGGATCCCGTTCAGGTTGCCCGCACAGGTGTGGGAACCCATGGCCACTCCTTCCCCAACGTGGGACGAGGAGCTCGTCTTCCTAGAGAGACAGGAAGTTTCAGAGGAGGCGGGAGCGGCTATTATCTGGGAACGGGGCGGGGGGGGGGCGTTGGTCTCTGCAGCCACACGCGGAGGAGAGACTTTGGTAAGGAGGCGAGGTGGCTGCAGAGGGAAGAATTCAGAAAGGTGCAACATATTTGGGGGGAGATATTATGGGTGGTTGGGGGATATTTGCATCCCTCCCCATGCCGAATCTGCAAACCGGGCATCCGGGAGAGGAGGAGGGAGGTAGGGGGGAAAGTTTGGGAGGTGGGGGAGTGAAAAAAGGTCGACACGTGTTGGGACTTTGCAGTTTAGAGACGTTTGTAGAACCGTGCATGGCACGGAGGGGGGAAAGTTTTTTCTCCCTCTTCCGCAGGGCTAGAACTGGTGGATCCGCTGCCCCCCACCCCCCGCAAAAAAGCTGCAAGTTGGAAGTTTCAGGAATCGTAGAAACGGGAGGGTACCCCCCAAGGGCCATCTAGTCTGACCCGCTGCAATGCACGAATCTCAGCTAAAGCATCCCAGTTGGTTAGAGGGGGGTCTGATAAGGGCAAGGTTGCAAGGCTGCCTATTGCATTGCAGGCGGTTGACTCAGTGGTTCTCAAGCTGTGGGTCCCCAGATGTTGTTGGACTACAACTCCCATCATCCCTGAGCTCTGTCCTTGCTAGCTAGGGGTGATGGGAGTTGTAGTCCAACAACATCTGGGGACCCACAGGTTGAGAAAGGCTGGGCAAGATGAACCTGGGGGGTGGCTGTCCCTCCCAACTTTACGGTTCTTTGATCATCTACATGCAGTGCAGAGTCAAACTGTGGAACTCGCTCCCCCAGCGGCGTAGCATGGGTTGTCAGCACCCGGGGCAAGGCAAGTAATTTGCGCCCCCTAACCCCCAGATGTTGCGGCCGGCCCCCCCTGCACCCCCACGCTACGCCACTGCGCTCCCCGCCCCCGGGGTGGGAGGCAGCGATGGGCCACCCTCGGGTGGCATTGAAAGAGAACTGAGACCAACTCATGGGATGGTAAGGCTATCAATGGGCTGCCAGCCTGGGAGGTTGTGCTCTGGTACCCCACGTTGAATGCCAGCTGTTGGAAACAGCAGGAGGGGAGAGTGGCCTTGTGTTCGAATCCTGGTGGCTTGTCTCCCATGGACATCTGGTTGGCTTCTGTGAGAATTGGGTGCTGGGCTGGGTAGGCCATTGGCTCTCATAATAATAATAATAATAATAAATTTTATTTATACCCCGGCCAGAGCCGGGCTCAGGGCGGCTAACACCAGTAAAATTACAGTAAAAACATAATTTAACATAAACATAAAACCAATTTAAAATACAGGTTAAAATGCAATTTAAAATGCAGCCTCATTTTAAAAGTAGCCCATAGATCAAAACCATAAGGGGGGGGGGAACAGAAGGGTCAGACCGAGTCCAAACCAAAGGCCAGGTGGAACAGCTCTGTCTTGCAGGCCCTGCGGAAAGATGTCAAGTCCCGCAGGGCCCTGGTCTCTCGTGACAGAGCGTTCCACCAAGTCGGGGCCAGTACTGAAAAGGCCCTGGCCCTAGTTGAGATGTTGTTATGACGAGTGGAAAACAGGGAACCCCGTCCCCCTTTTCCCTCTGGGAATCCATTGATTCTGCCCTCTGCCATGCATGCTTTAGCTGAGATTCCTGCATCGCAGGGGTTGGACTAGATGACCCTCGGAGGTGCCCCCCTTCCAACTCTAGAGCAGATCCTCTCTGGAGCTGCCTTCACCTCTTTGTAGAGATCAACCCAGGTCTTGTCGGTGGGGGTGGGGGAGGTAAATCTTTGTTATAGAGGAAGGAAGCAGAGGGCTTCCTGCTCTGCTTTTGTAGCCCCCAAGTCAAAAGAATACAAATGGCCTTTGGAGGAGATAATAGCCTGTGAGTAATAAGACAATGGCAAACTGGCCACGTGAGATTCCTTTGCTCTGTCTTGACAAAGAGTCAAGGCTGGAGGAGATTTCATCATTGAACAGAATTTATAAACCTCTTGGTTTTAGGGGGGACGGACCCCCAAGGCAGTTTACAAAAAAAGAAAACACCGTAAAATTATCACTTAAGAAAAAATTACAACAATCATTTCAAACATGCAAACAGTTAAAACCACAGTAGAACAGACTACGGCAAATTAAAACTCATACAAACTTTCTGAACATCTGGTAGGCTTGACTGAATAAGAATATCTTTAGCAAGAAATGCAGGGAAGGCACCTCTGATATCCATAGGCAGGGAGTTCCAAAGTTCCTGTTAAAATATGTTGGGGAAGGGGGCGTTTATTTGATTGCTTTTGTTTTGGTTATGTATTTTTGTGATTTTATGCTGTAACTGCCCCGAGACCTGCAGATTTAGGGCAGTATGCAAATTCAATAAATAAGAATAAATAAATATTTCTATACCGCTTAATATTTTTAAATGAAAATCTCAAAAGCGGTTTACAGCATATTAAATCAATAAAACAATAGCCAGGCGATGTTCCTCTGGCCTCATGAGGGGCGTCTTCAGTGGGGCTGGTGAGTCTGGGCCCAGCCCCCTAGGCCAGGGGAGCAGCCTTTGCGCCCCACAGCCAAGCGATGTTCCTCTGGCCTCATGAGGAGCCTCTTCAGTGGGGCTGGTGAGTGTGGGGCTCACCCCCGTAGGCCAGGTGGAGGGGCCTTGCTGGGAGCGGCCTTCACACTCACAGCCAGGTGATGTTCCGCCAGCCTCAATAATTAATTGTTTGTGCTCCCATACTAAACTACGGTGGTACCTTGGTTTAAGAGCTTAATTCATTCCGGAGGTCCGTTCTTAACCTGAAAATGTTCTTAACCTGAAGCACCACTTTAGCTAATGGGCACTCCTGCTGCCACCGCGCCCCCGGAGCTCGATTTCTGTTCTCATCCTGAAGCAAAGTTCTTAACCCGAGGTAATATTTCTGGGTTAGCAGAGTCTGTAACCTGAAGCGTATGTAACCCAAGGTACCACTGTACTGAGTTCTTAATCGGGGAGATAAGTAAAATGCCCCTGCCCCAGCTGGACTTGGGGGGGGGGAATAAATACCCCCTGCCCCAGGGAGTTTTGCTGCTGTTTCTTGCATTGAAGAGACTGGTCCAGAGCTCCTCCTGAGATTTAGTTTGAGGATAAGATGCAAGACCTCCACGTTGCTCTCTCAACAACACTGTAAAATGGTTAGAACAGGGATGCAGAGCATCTTTTTTGGGGGGGTGCACAGGGATAGCTCAGTTGGTAGAGCATGAGACCTCTTACTCTCAGGGTCGTAGGTTGGGGGGTTTTTTTAATTTTATTTGGATTTTTTTAAATAAAATGTTTTGGAGGGGAAATCTTTTTCTAAAGATCGTTTTCTTTTCAGGTTCCATTATAGTCCAAAGGCTATTCATCAGGAAATAAGGATTTGTTTTAAGTTTTTCATGTGTGCTATAACTCAGTCTAAGGTGTGTTTTTTTAAAGTGTTTAACCACAGCAGTTAACAAACGTGGATACATATGCTATAATGTTATAATCTGAAGGCAGCCCTGTTTAGGGAAGCTTTTAATATTTGATGTATTACTGTATTTTAATATTTGGTTGGAAGAATAAATTATTATTATTACTATTATTGTTGTTGTTTTAGTTACATAAATTGTTTAAATTGTTATTATGGAAATTATCAGTCTATGTATTTCTAATAGTATAACCAAATCAGTAATTTTTGATATAAGTGTAAAACCTACTCTGAGAATTTATTGTTCCAAAAATGAATTGTAAATATTAAGATTATACCACCAAGAATGAGTCTTTCTGCAAAAAAAGAACAACAAAGATTTAAATCAAGTCTTACTGACTTTAAATCGTGATTTAAAACGTGATATAAATTGAATTGATTTAATTCTTCCCCTCCCCTTTCTTTCCCCTGCAGGGACCACTTGAGAGCTGCTCCCTTCATTGAAGTGCAGCCCAGTTTCTGCCTCCTTATCCTCCATCTTCCAAAGGCAGCCCAATGGCGTCAGAGGCACAACCTGGACCATCTCTTCTTAGGGATGGAGTGGAAAGAGGGGCCAAGCAGCGCCCGCAGGTAGGGAAAGAGCAATGGGGACGAGGGAAGAGGCAACTCTGCCTCCCTTTATGTCGAGTATGTAGGAATCAAGCCTTGTCAGAGGAATGTGCCACTCTCCAGGCACCCGGCTGATTTCCTTGTTGACCCCCCCGTCTGCGACTCCCGGCAAGATACAGGCGAGGCCTCTATCGGCGATCCTCCTCAAACGTGAGAAGAACACACCACTCCTTCCCTTCCCTCTCCTCCCTGCCATCTCCAGGGAGGGGAAAGAGACAGACAGAAATGTATTTACATGCCTTTATTTCTGTCTTTTGCAGCAGTACAGAGAAACATGTCTGCACTCTCTTAACACGGACAGCAGAGAGATTTTTACTCCACCCCTGTACTTCCAGTACAGGTCAGATGACACACTGAGCGAACATCCGGTGCTCAGTACAGTGAATGGACTGCCCCTTTCTTCCCAGGGTACAGTCACAAACATCAACATCCTGTTTGGCTTTCCAGCCAGCTGCAGCTCGCTGCTGCATTGCTCCTTTTTCGTAACATACTCCCCCAAAAGAATCAATGCGTGTTGCGAGCAAAGCGTGATCCAGAGAAGAAAACAAACAGTTGTTATACATATAACATTCCCCTGTTGTTTCAGTTCCACCCTCGGAACTACCTGCCACTGGTTTCCCCAGTGTACCTCTCTGGTTGTTTGGCTTCCAAGGAATGATCTAAGGGAAGGGAAGGGATCTAAGAGAAGCGATATTTCCTTCTTCTTCTTCCAGGGTCTGGTCACCTTTGAGGAGGTGGCCGTGCGTTTCACAGAGGAGGAGTGTGCTCTGCTGGATCCAAGCCAAAGAGCTCTGAACAGGGAAGTCATGGAGGAGAATTACGAGACAGTGACCTCTCTGGGTAAGGAAACATGTTTCTGCATGCAGTGGAGGAATAACTGGTCCAATCCAGTGACCCCCAGCCCAGTGTCTTGTTCACGGTAGTATCCTGTTCATCCCTAGAAAATGTCTGTGGGGAAGCCTGCAAGCAGGATCTTAGCGTTAAGAACAGGGGTCAGCAAACTTTTTCAGCAGGGGTCCGGTCTACTGTCCCTCAGACCTTGTGGGGGGCCGGACTATATTTTGAAAATAAAAATGAATTCCTATGCCCCACAAATAACCCAGATATGCACTTTGAATAAAAGCACACATTCTACTCATGTAAAAACACCAGGCAGGCCCCACTGATAACCCAGAGATGCATTTTAAATAAAAGGGCACATTCTACTCATGTAAAAACACGCTGATTCCCAGACTGTCTGCAGGCCAGATTTAGAAGGCGATTGGGCTGGATCCGGCCCCCAGGCCTTAGTTTGCCTACCCATGGTAAAGAACATCTTGCCCACCGGTGGTTCCTGGTGTTCCCAGAGAAAACCAGTACATTTGGTGAAGTCTTAAGAGCAAACGATTGCAAAACTTCCGCTTTCGCATGTAACCCCAAGATTTATTATGAATACTATTATAGTGGTACCTTGGAAGTCGAATGGAATGCGTTCGGAAGTCCGTTTGACTTCCAAAATGTTCAGAAGTCCTGTCAGACGTTCAGCTTCCAAAAGCATTCTCCCTCTCCTCCATTAGCTCAGTCAGTAGAGCATGGGGCTCTTAAATCTCAGGGTTCAAGGGTTTGAGCCCCACGTCAGGCAAATGATTCCTGCATTGCAGGGGGTTGGACTAAATGACCCTCAGGGTCCCTTCCAACTCTACAATTCTGTGAACACAGAAATGTTGCAGTGGCTTGAATCTCCATGGGAAAATACTTCATCTCAAATTGTAAATTTGAAGTACCCCACAGCCTTGGCTTGCTGTGGATGAGGAAGAAGGGCTGGCTTCCGGGGCTGGTTTTTGCTTTCTGTGTTTTGAGCCGTTGTAGTCCAAACCAAGACAGTTAGCTTTGCTAAGTTCTGCAGCGTCATCCCTGCAACAGATGTTTCATGTGTGAGCCAGAGAGAGCCAGTGTGGTGTAGTGGTTAAGAGCAGTAGTCTTGCAATCTGGGGAACCGGGTTTGATTCCTCGCTCCTCCACCTGCAGCTGCTGGGTGACCTTGGGCTAGTCACACTTCTTTGAAGTCTCTCAGCCTCACTCACCTCACAGAGTGTTTGTTGTGGGGGAGGAAGGGAAAGGAGAATGTGAGCCGCTTTGAGACTCCTTAGGGTAGTGATAAAGCGGGATATCAAATCCATACTCATCTTCTTCATGCTGAGCTCCATTTCATGCTGAGCCCTTTTGCTAGTCAATAAGGGATCGAAATTGGCCCTCTTGGGTTTGAGGTCGTAGACTTGGCTTGACTGGGAATGGCTGGATGTTTTGTGGTCCAAAGTAACTGCTCTCTCTTTCCTTGAAAGAATCAGACCTCAATTCGTACTGGGAAGAAAGGCAAGAGCAGCTTCTCCAAGGTGACAAAGAAGGGGAGACATCAGCAGGTAGGTTGTGTTTTCGCTCAGGGATTTGAAGGTGTCACAATTTTGCTCTTGTTTGGAGGACAAATCTATACCTGATTTCTGCGCAGCAGAAACCGAGCTGACGGTTAACTTTTTCAGCTGGATTCCTTCTTTAACTTCTGCCCCGTTAAGGAAGTTAGTCGTATCAGTCTAGTGTACAAGGGTGAGCATTCCAGCACATGGAAAAGACATTTCTTCCATAGAACTTAATCAAACTTAATCAGAAAAGACGATCAATGAGGTTAATGACATAAAAACCTGATAAAATATCAGCATTACCATTCTAAAAATAATGACCATTGGTGCAGAGCTGAGTAAACCCTGTTTAAATCCCAGTTACCTGAATCAAACTGGGCAGCGAGCAACAGGTGATATGTTCCTCCCAAATGAAAGCGCGAGAGATGCTCAGATTTCCCTTTGAATGAGGTGGTTTTTTTGTAAGCTTTATCCATTATCAAAGAAAAACAAGACGTACTGGCATATTTCTGTGTTCCTATAATTTACTAGTGTCTTTTGACCGCAGCCAAAACCATAACCAAGGAGGAGCGCTTTGTTCCCCACTTGGTCTCTTCCCCAGCCTTGTTCATGTCTTATCTCCTCCAACCCCAACCCCAACCCCAATTGCATCAAAGGAGACACACCTGTGCTTAGTGAAACCAGGTGGGAGATAGAGCAGGAAAGGGCTTGTGTTGTTGCCGTCTTGAGACTGTAGGATATTCAGAAGCTAACCTCAGATTGAGCTGGGCATGAAGAGAAGAAATGGAAGATGCTTAATCATAATAATGATGATGATGATGATTTTATTTTTACCCCACCCATCTGGCTGTGTTGCCCCAGCCACTCTGAAAATGACAAAATCAGAGAAGCAGAGAACTGGGCTCAATCCATAACGAGATCTCTGCTTGCCATTTGAGTGACATTTCCTTTTTCTCCCTCCCCTGAAACAGGCAGTGGGCAGAACAATGAGAATTGCGGGGAGACATCCGCCGTGGTGTCGTCAGAAAACACAGAACACGAAGCATCAAAAGAAATGTCTGTAAATCAAATAGAAACCCCAGATCTTGAAAGAAACAAGTCAAAGAAAGCAAAAAAGAAATCTACAGCTTCTCAGGACACTGATGTCCATGAACCCCTCGTCTCTAAGAAAGATCACACAGAAAACAAATGTACAGAGTGTGGTGAAATATTTAGATATAGATCACAATTAAAAATGCATTACCGAACTCATGGGCTTCATACAGAGGTGAAACCATTTAAATGTACGGTGTGTGGAAAGAGCTTCAGCCATAGTGGAAGCCTTAGCATGCATCATAGAATCCACACAGGGGAGAAACCATTCGAATGTACCGAGTGTGGAAAAAGTTTCACTGGACGTGGTGACCTTTCTAAGCATCAGAGAATCCACACAAGGGAGAAACCGTTCAGGTGCATGGAGTGTGGAAAATGCTTTAGTCAGAGCGCTCACCTTACTTTACATGAAAGAACACATACAGGGGAGAAACCGTTTCAGTGTATGGAGTGTGGAAAAGGTTTCACTGGAAGCGGTGACCTTTCTAAGCATCTCAGAATCCACACAAGGGAGAAACCGTTCAGGTGCATGGAGTGTGGAAAGGGCTTTACTCAAAGAGCTCACCTTACTTTTCATCAGAGAACATACACAGGGGAGAAACAATTCAAATCTTTGGAGTGTGGAAAGAGCTCCAGTGGGAGTGGTGACCTTGCTCAGCATCAAACAACACACACAGGGGAGAAACAGTTTAAGTGTCCAGAGTGCGGAAAGAGTTTCAGTGGGGGTGATGGCCTTATCAAGCATCAAAAAATCCACACAAAGGAAAAACCGTTCCTATGCAAGGAGTGTGGAAAACGCTTTAGTCAGAATGCTCACCTTATTTTACATCAAAGAACACACACAGGGGAGAAACCATTTAAATGTACGGAGTGTGGAAAAAGCTTCTGTGGGTCTGGTGACCTTACTAAGCATAAAAGAATCCACACAAGGGAAAAACCGTTCCTATGCAAGGAGTGTGGAAAGAGCTTTAGTCAAAGTGCTCACCTTGCTTTACATCAAAGAACACACACAGGGGAGAAACCGTTTAAATGTACAGAGTGCGGAAAGAGCTTCAGTGGGAATGGTGACCTTACTAAGCATCAAAGAATCCACACAAAGAAGAAATCATAAAAAACATAGAACCACCTCTTTTTCTATCTTGGGCTGCAGCTTCTTCCTTACATTATTTATTTTGTTGTCGCCAGGTTTGGCACTGCTTTCCTTTGGGGTGAAGACAGAGGCAAAGTTGGCGTTGAGCAGTTCTGCCTTCCCTTAGTCAATAGTATTTCTCAGTCTTCTTCACAGAGAGGACCTACCACTTGTTTGTTCTTCCTCTTGCTTTGAACATAGCTGAAGAAACCTTTATTATTATGTTTAGCTCTTTTGCAAGCCTGAGCTTTAGCCCGCCTGACATTCACCCTTCAACTTCTATTTCTTATAAATGCCCTTGTTAATTCTCAGCTGATCTCTTAAGCCATACCATGTTCCTGTCTTGTTTGGATTGCCTGCATTTGGGCATTCAGTATTTCACCTTTAAGAAACTCCCATCCATTTTACACTCCCTTCCTCTTGGAGCTCCTTAAGCTTTTTGAAATTGGCCTTAAAGTCCAGAGTGCATGTCTGACTACACTCAGCTTTTCCTTGTTTGTGTATCATAAAACCCAGGAGGACATGATCTCTTCCTCCCAAGTTTCCCAGTACTTCGACCAGTTCCTCTCTGTTGGTGAGCATCAGGTCCAAGATAAACGATCTCCTTGTTGCTCCTTCCATCTTCCTGGGAAATGAAATAGTCAGCAAGGCAATGGGTGAATTTATTGGACCTTACATTCTTGGAAGAATTTGAGTTCCAACAAAGTTTGGGGTAGCACAAGTCTCTGATGACTACGATATCTCCTTTTTAAATGTTTGGTTCTCTGTTCTCAGAAGGCATCATTCAATTCTTCAGTTTCTTCTACACAGTTGTTTCTCTCTAAATACAGTTGCAATTGAAATTATTCAACCTCCATTGCAAAACAGGTTCATTATCAAAATTTACAGACTTTCAGCTGTTTGCCATGAGCAAATCAAAGAAAGGCAATTGAAAAAACTCAACACAACGGATGTTTCCAATGCTTTCCCCAAATTCTGCTGACAATGCAACTTATACTGGCTTATCCAGTCTCACTATTATTCAAACACTTAATGTCAAGGATCTTTAGCACTTAGTAGAGCAGCTTTTTGCTCCTATGACCTGCTGCAAATGAGATGTGTAGCCAGACACCAGCTTCTGGCAGCTGAAGAATCTCATGAGCAATGGCCTCCAGTTCAGTAATATTCTTGGGTTTGCATGCCTCAACCGCCCTTTTCAGATCCCACCAGAGGTTTTCTATGGAGTTCAAGTCAGGTGACTGTGATGACCACCTTCCAGGACTTCTGCAACCAAAGTCTTGGTGGGATTTTTGCTTAAGCCAAACCCTTCCTGATGGCACCACTTGCACGGCCAGTGGTTTATTTCCAGTAATTTCCTCTCCCTGGGCCACAGCCCTCAATAGGAAGAAATGATGAACATACCACCTGTGCCCAAAAGCCTTTCAGCCTTGCCCAGAGTCCCTTGTTAGACGTTGAAGGCTGTGTGCGGCGGTATTGTGAATGAGAAGGAACAGGTAGTTGACCAGTGGGCTTTATAAGACTTGGCAACTTCTCTGCCAAATCTTGAATTTATGCACCTGGAAGACGAACACACCTCCCGGGACATTCTGTTTCCTCTCGCACACTGCTGCCTCTGTCCACCTCAGTAGGGAGACACCAGCAGTGCCCCACATCTTTCACCTCTGCGCAGTGGCAGAATTTTTGTATTCACTCTGGCTGCTCGCACATCAACAAAAACAAGCGGCTTTAATGTTTGATGTTGAGAAAGTATTTGATAAGGTTTCCTGGGATTTGTTGTTTAAAGTTTTAGAATATATGAGTTGTCAGAGCATCCACAATCAGATCTGAAGGGTTTAGATCCAGAATGAAAAATGACTCTAAGTCAATCTCCTCCTCTGGTGTGTGTGTGTGGCAGAAATCATTCTGGGCACTGTACCTTTTCGAAGCCACCTTGGTGTATTCTGAGGTCAGCAACTGCTGTCCTAGCTCCTCCGGCCCAGAAACTCTGTCCGAAGTGAGGGCGTGGAATTGATTTTGCAGCTCCAATGACTCGGCCTGGCTCCTGACAGTCCTCCTTCTGTGCCACGTACCTCCAGGCATCTTGTCTCCTGCTATGGGTGATCTTCCGCCTCTGTAGGGGCACCTATCCAAGTTGGTGTTCCAGCACAGTCCACTCAGCGCTGTCAAGGGACTCCACATCTTGCCCCAAAGCTCGAAGTCTGGCAACTAGGTGGACCTCAAGTTGCTGTACCTTCTCTTCCAGCAAGGTGCCACAGGTGTGCTTTTGCACATTCTCCGGCAGGAAGATAAACGTGGCACAGGTCTGGCAAGTCCTTGCAGCAGCACCCTCACGTTCCTATGCCCCTGAGGCAGCACTGCAAGCCTCGCCACCAAACACCCTCACAAATTCCCCTGTTCACAAGGTCCTGGAAGCTGCAATCAGCTAAGTATATCTGCTGATGGTTTCCAACTCCTTCCGACTTCCTCTCAGCAGTAGCTTCTATCCCTCAGACTGTGGGCTCTAGCGGAGCACACAGCCACAAACCGGCTCACCATCAAGCCTCCAAACAGCTCAAACAACCATCTGTTTTGTTTTGTTTCGTTAACCTGTTTTATTAAAGATTTATTGGTTTACAAAAGCATGTGCAATGTTTCTTTTTTCAAGATCCATTTTCTACAGATCAGTTTCATTTGTGGAGACATTAGTGATGCATTAGGAAGAAAAGGGGGAAAGGGAGGGGGCATGGTGAGTGGGGGTGGGGTTGGGTGGCAATGCTTCTACTTGTGTGGGGTTTTGTGTCGGCGTCACTTGTGTGGGATCTCCCTACCATTCGCTTGTGTTCCTTTGGTGGTGAGAGGTTGGAGTTGGCTTAGGGTATGGTTGTTTGCTTGCGATTGGCTGTGGTGAACTTTGTTTTCATGTGTGAGTGGGGTGGGCGGTTTTTTTTTTAATCAGGTTAACCATATTGATTCGTATGCTGTTGGCGGATTCTTGTCGCTGTCTTGTTGGGCTGTGTATGCGATAAACGGGAGCCATACCGGGGTGATGGCGTCTTCTTCCATTTGTCCCTGTGTCAGTTTCAGTTTATTGGTTAGTTTTTCTAATAAGGCTGTTTCCCATACTATATAGTACCATTGGTCCATGCTTATTCCTGACAGGTCTCTCCAGTGTCTGGCTATGATGTTTCTGACTGCTGAGAGGGTGGGTGAGATGGTTTGTGTATGCTCTTCGCAATAAGCACCCTCTGCTCACTCAGAGAGATATTTACAGTTCTTTATTTTACATATGTACAAGCAGCACAGTACAATCATGCATCTGAATCGTCCGGTTCAGATTTGAGGAGTGGTCTTCCCCTGCTTCTCCTCCAATAGAAAAGGCAGGGGAACTTCATGGGACGTCTCTGATCCCTGCGCTTTAACCTTCTCCTTTGCATAGGCTCTCCGTCTGTTCCTGAGCTCCCTGTGCGGTGCTGGGGCTCTGCTTCAGCATCAGGGAGCCTTCCCTCCTCCTGGCTCTCTCCCTCTTCCCCTTTCGTCACTTCCTTTCTGTCTCCTTCTGACTGTTCCCACTCTGACTCTATACCCCCGACTCAAAGGCATTCCTTGGCAGTCCCGTGACAGTGGGTTATGAGCTCTTTATGATGTGAGTGGGCATTATTGTCTTGGAAGATGTTTAGTAGGGTGACTTCTAATACTGGCTTAGTTATTTTGCATATTTCTTATATGATCGTTGTCTAGAATAGTTGGATTTGGGGCATTCCCGCCAAAGATACCAGCTCTCTATCTTCAGTCTCCTCCACTGATCCCTCTCAAACGTCCCTGTTTAAAATTCCAATGCATATAGTAGGAAGGGAGATGAGTGACACTGTGGTTTAAACCAGTGTGCCGTGATAGGGTGAGCTCCCCTTGTTCGGTTCCAGCTCCTGACCACCTAGCAATTCAAAAGCACATCAAAGTGCCAGAAGCGGCTCAGTCATGCTGGCCACATGACCCAGAAAAACTGAGAACAAACGCTGGCTCCCTTGGCCTGTAAAGCGAGATGAGCGCCACAACCTCAGAGTCGTTTGCGACTGGACTTAACTGTCAAGGGTCCCTTTACCTTTATAGTAGGAAAGTGCTCTGTTCAGAACAGCTCTACTTTTTATACCCCGCCCTTCTGGCTGGATGTCCCCAGCCACTCTGGGAGGTTCCCATCAGAATATTAAAAATACGCTAAAACATCAAACATTAAAAACTTCCCTAAACAGGGCTGCCTTCAGATGTCTTCTAAAAGTCAGATAGTTGTTTATTTCCTTGACATCTGATGGGAGGACGTTTCACAGGGCGGGCACCACTACCGAGAAGGCCCTCTGCCTAGTTCCCTGTAGCTTCACTTATCGCAAGGAGGGAACCACCAGAAGGCCCTCGGAGCTGGACCTCAGTGTCTGGGCTGAACGATGGGGGTGTAAACGCTCTAAAGGTCAGCACCAACACTATGAATTGTGCTCGGAAACATACTGGGAGCCAGGGATGATCCTTTAGGACTGGTGTTATATGGTCTCGGCAGCCTCTCCCATTCCCCAGTCTAGTTGTCGCATTCTGGATTAGTTGTAGTTTCCAGGTCGCCTTCAAAGGTAGCCCCATGGAGAGCGCATTGCTGTAGTCCAAGCTGGAGATAACCAGAGCATGCGCCACTCTGGCAAGACAGTCAGAGAAAATGTTTGGCACCAGCTTGGCTGCAGGAGTTTCTGGAAGAAAGCATGCGAGGCATCATCTTACGAACTCCACTCTGGATTTGTGTAGCCTTTTCCTCTCCTGAAGATACCCTGCAAGGCAATGGAGGTTAAGGATCAGACTTCCTTCTCCTAGATGGGCTCCCTTTTCCAGGTGGGTGAGCCCCATCTGCCCCTCACTTCCCTCTGCAACAGAAAGCACCTTTTCAACTGTTGGACCCACTCATGATCCTGTCTGCTCAATCTACCAGAGCCTGTTTTCGCATGCAGGGGACGTCCCCAGCTTGCCAGGGGTTTGATACCCTCACCTGGTTTAGCCAGCCAGTTGAAGCCGTTTCCCAGAGTGTGACCACTGTTGCCTGCTGGCAGCTTCTAGGAGCCACAGGTGAGAGCTGAGTGCAGGTTGGGGACCAAAATTGGACCAACTACCTGAGAAGGAGCATGACGTGTCCCCCACCAGAGGTACCACCCCATACACCCCCTTTTTAACATACCCCAAATATCAGTATTATGATATATGCAGTATTCTGATGTATGTAGAACCGGAAGGGACCCAGCGGTCATCTAGTCCAACCCCCTGCAATGCAAGAATTGAAGCTAAAGCATCCATGACAGATGGCCACCCAACCTTTGCTTAAAAAACTCCAAGGAAGGAGAGTCCACCTGCTCTTGTGGAACCCCATTGCACTGCTGAACAGCTCTTAATGTCAGAAAGTCCTACCCTCTAGAGCAGGAGAAAACAAGCACATTCTGTCTTCCATGTGACAGCACTTAAGATATTTGAAAATGGCTATTATCTCTCAGTCTCCTCTTTTCCAGGCTAAATATGCCCAGCTCCTTCAACTGTTCTTCATAAGGCTTTGTTTCCAGACCTTTGATCATCTTGGTTGCCCTTCTGTGCACACATTCCAGCTTGTCAACATCCTTCTTAAATTGTGGTGCCCAGGATTGGACAAAGTATTCCAGGTGTGGTCTGACGAAGACAGAATAGGGTATTACTATTACTTCCTTTAATCTGGACACTAGGCTTCTGTTGATGCAGCCGAGAATAGCATGTTAAGCTTGTGGTCCACCAAGACCCCCAGGGGTGTCCAAACTTTTTTCAAAGAGGGCCAGAGAGAGCTTTTTTTAGGATTTTACCCCAGAAAATAAACTTCCACAGGGGCCAGATTAAACTGACCAGTGGGCCAGATTAGGCCCCTGAAATGGACTTTGGACATGCCTGCCCTAGATCCTTTTCACATGTACTGCTAGTAAGTCAAGTATCCACCATCCTATATTTTTGCATCTGGTTCTTCCTGCTTAAGTGTAGAACCTTACATTTGTCCCTACTGAAATTCATAATCTGGCGTTTCTCTCCCTCCCGCGGCTGGGTCTTCAAAAATCTATTGAACGTGCTTAGTGTGTATTGCAAGCAGGGATCTTTATCCATAAACTACTCTAAGACCAATATTGTGGTTTTTGGTAGGCATACATGGTTCTTAGACCAGCAAGCCATAGAACAAACCAAACCTGCATTTTTAGATATCTGGATGTTCTTATTAGTGGAAACCCTTTCATGGAAATGACATATGAAACAGTAAAATCTAAAGCACTGAAAACTATAGGGGCATTGATGGAATTTTATAGGGAAGTCAACCGACTTCTTTTTCAACATTTCCCTTCCCACCTTTTCTTTCCCTTTGTTGTTTTTCTGTGGGATTGAGCGTTCATAAGTATCAGGACCCTGAAGAGTACATGATTTATTCTCTGACTTGTTTCTCTCTGTCCTTATCAGTCCCTTTCTATTCTCGGACGCCTCTTTTCCTGGTTTCTGCTTGGCTGTTTCTGATGACAACTTTTTCTCCTGTCCTTTGCCTGTTTTGGGGAAAGAAGGAAGAAGGGAAATGTGTTAGGAGTTCAAGGCAGGGACCAATGATCTGATCAGCAGTCAAAACCAACGACCTGCTTCTCTTCATTCATCACCTCTGGAGTTCTCCTCTTTTCTATTTTCACTCCCTATGGAAACCTCTGAAGACAAAAATACAGCGTTCCAGGAGGCAGGAAACTGGTTCAAATGGCAGTTTGCAAATCTGCAGAGTGCCATGGGCCAGGAGTCCACTTGGCCTGCTGAACAGCAGCCTGAAAGAAGAGGAGTGACTCCACCTTCAGCTGACCAGCCTTCAAGGACTCAGAGGAGAAGGCAGTGATGAGAAGCATCTGGCGCCATCCTTCTTAAGCAGGACTGTTGCAAGGAGATAAGGAATACCGTATTTTTTGCTCTATAAGACTCACTTTTCCCCTCCTAAAAAGCAAGGGGAAATGTGTGTGCGTCTTATGGAGCGAATGCAGGCTGCGCAGCTATCCCAGAAGCCAGAACAGCAAGAGGGATCACTGCTTTCGCTGTGCAGCGATCCCTCTTGTTGTTCTGGCTTCCGAGATTCAGAATATTTTTTTTCTTGTTTTCCTCCTCCAAAAACTAGGTGCGTCTTATGGTCTGGTGCGTCTTATAGAGCGAAAAATACGGGTACCTGTTACCCATTCAGGATAGGCTCAAGAATCGACAGGCACAGCAGTGGAGAAAAAGAAAGTAAAAATTTATTGCTGAGCAATAAAGACCCAGAGGAATGATTTCCAGAGCCTGGGCCCAGAGCCCTAGGGGCTTTAGGTTTATATACCTTATTCCAAACAGCATTAAACATTACATATTCATAGACTGCAGCAAAATCAAACCAATGAACATGGGTGCAGCCCTTCCTATGTCCATGTAAAGATTACTTCTGCTTTTCCATATATGTGCATAAGAAATAGCGGCCTTTACCCTATTTTCTGCAAACTAGCAGAAGGAGGGGGAAAACCCTTTGGCAGTTGAAGCCAAAATCCCCCCTTCTGTTATCAGGCAGATGCCTTATGTTATGTGGCAAACATCCAATTTCCTGTTTCTCAGGTCGGCGTGACCGTCTCGTGCTATTTTCATGAGCCTAAGAAACAGCCTGAGGAATGTTCCCTACAGAATGCAGACGTAGCTAAATATTTATTTACTTTCTGCAAGCACAGAACAGGGCAGAGAGAGACTTTGATTCTTAACATTTTAAGCACTTCTAGCATTAACAATTAAGCATTGTTACGGTATATACATAAGGCATAAAGGTAAAGCTCTTCCAGATGGCCTTGCCACAGGACATCAAGCAGCAGTCAGATGCTGGAAACATCGCTTATAGTTCCTGGCCCTACCTTGCTGCTTCCTGCTCGCTTTGACCCTTATCACTATGATCATTGGATTCCCTGACCCCTGGACCATCTGACCATGTGGATTGCTGTTCGTCCGACCCTAGGTCTGGACCTCACTTTGGATGCTAGCACCTCAGAGACCCTTCAAGTTGGCTGGTCTCACTCCACTGAGCTCTGAACATTGCGGCTCAGCAATGAGACTACTGCAAGGTGGAGATTTTGACAGCTGCATGCTCCTGCTCCGATGAGGCCAATCCTGAGGAAATGTTCTCCGCCCCCTAGTAGCTGGCCAGAGAGAAAAGCCCAGCCTTGGGACGCCAGTCTAAACCACTGAGCCTAGGGGTTGCCGATCGGAAGGTCAGCAGTTCAAATCCCAGCAACGGGGTGAGCTCCCATTGTTCGGTCCCAGCTCCTGCCCACCTAGCAGTTCAAAAGCACATCCAAGTGCAAGTAGATAAATAGGTACTGCTCTGGCGCGAAGGTAAACGACGTTCCCGTGCGCTGCTCTGGTTTGCCAGAAGCGGCTTAATCATGCTGGCCACATGACCTGGAAGTTGTCTATGGACAAATGTCGGCTCCCTTGGCCTGTAAAGTGAGATAAGCGCCCAACCCGAGTCTGCATCTTGAAAGACCTACATTGGCTCCCAGTATGTTTCTGAGCACAATTCAAAGTGTTGGTGTTGACCTTCAAAGCCCTAAACAGCCTCGGCCTGAAGGAGCATTTCCATCCCCATTGTTCATTCAGAGCGCTGAGGTCCAGCGCTGAGGGCCTTCTGGCAGTTCCCTCATTGCGAGAAGCCAAGTTACCAGGCAGAGGGCCTTCTTGGTAGTGGCACCCGCCCTGTTGAACACCCTCCCACCAGATGTCACAGAGATAAACAACTACCTGACATTCAGAAGACAACTGAAGGCAGCCCTGTTCAGGGAAGTTTTTAATGTGTGACATCTTTAGTGTATTTTTAGTCTTTGTTGGAAGCCGCCCAGAGTTGCTGTGGAAACCCAGCCAGATGGGCGAGGTACAAATAAATTGTTGTTGTTGTTGTTAAACTACAGTTCCCAGGGTTCTTTGGCAGATGCCAGGACAGCCAAGTAGAATGGTGGGTGGGGGAGATACAACAGTACAATATACAAAAGTCAAAACGCTGAAACAGAGAAACATTCTCCAAAGCACCTAGGTAGGCCGATAATGCCAAGGTTGCAGGTTCGATCCCCGTAAGGGAGAGCTGCAAATTTCTGTTTTGCAGAGGGTTAATCCACAGGGGTGGGGGGTGTCAAGAAGAGCCTATCATGAAGCGTGGATAGGAAGGGGGGTCTCTTCGCCGTCCTTTTGTTTTTGCTCGTCGTTGGTCGGGGGTGGGAAGGAGCTTGTTTTCCTTCTGTCACCCAGTTCAACTACGGCCATTTCCCTCCGCAACAAGCCTCGTCCTCCCGCTCATCCCGTGCAGGAAACTGGACGTCAAACAATTTTGTGCAATGCAAAAAAAATAAAGAATGGTGCAATGCAAAAAAAAAATGTTGCGCCATGCAAAAAAAGGCAACTTTTTAGTTGCATCTACATGGCATAGATCAGATCCCCCATCCCGCCTCCCCACCATTATCACCCCCCCTTTATCTGCGCCTTTACCTCTTTGCCCTCCCCAGGAGCCGGCCTCCCCCTCAGTCCAAGGGATCTGACCTCGCGGGTTTCCCCTACCAGGAAAAAGAGTGGAGGGGCATCCTCTGAAATCTCTCCTCCCCACTCTTAAAATCGCCTACTCTTCCCTCTCCCCCCCCCCCCCGACTTGGAAACAGCCTCCGAACAGCGCTCCCTGCAGCTTTGAGAACCATGGCAGCGACACTTCGGGTTCCCTTTCGAACGCGGCGGCCCATAGAGCTACGAATGCAGAGCCGCCCCTCCCAGCTTGTGATCTGCGGGGGGGGGGGGAGCGGACTGTGGTGGCGCCCCCGGTTTCTGCTCGCAGGGAGAGGGAGATCTTCACCCTTCCCTCTGGCTCAATGACCTCCGGCTACTCGAGAGGCGGGGAGGGGTCTCAACCCGCTTTCCTCCGAAGTGGAGCAGGAAGAAGGGAAAGAGGTGCAACATATCTGGGGGTAATTTTGCATTGCTGGGAGGGGGGGAGGGGTTTTGGGGGGGGCGAGAATGGGAGAAGAGCAGGGAGGAGCGCCCCCCCCCCGGGACGTTGATCCAGGCCACCCAGCTGACAAATGTCGTCTCTCCACCCCACCCAGGTCCTGGGGGGTCCCTTCGATGCCCCCCATAAAATATTTGAGGGAACCGCTACCACTAACCCAAGTGGATGGGCATTGCCATTCAAATGGGGGGGGGGGGAGCCGTGTCATGTGATTGATTGTGTAAAGTTGGGGCTCGCCTGCTCCTCCTATCTATCATCTATCTGTCTGTCTGTCTTAACCCGTGTTTGAACAGAGGAATGGATTCTGAGACTTGCATTTGGTGCAGGGATGTGAAATGGTTTAGGGACTTAAAAGCCTTCTAAATAGTCTCAAGCCTGGATGAATCAAATAAATGCCCCCTGTCCAGCTCACTAGGGGAAGAACATGCATCTCCACCACCAGCAGCAGGTTTTTTTAAAAAAATAAATTTTTATTAAGTTTTTCTTTTACAAGTAATTTTGACAACCATGATTACAAATTTACGATTTTTGAACTTCCACCAGCACCTCCCTCAATCATCCATTTTTCATATCTTGACGCATTTTCTGTGTAGTATTGCCGATTTGATATTAACCTTCCATCTCTGTTTCTTTCTTACAATATATCTTGTATTGTCACAAAGCCTCTTTAAAACCCACTAGCGTTGTCTGTTCATCACATATAGTTTTCAGATATTCCGCAAACTTTCCCCAGTCCTCAATGAATTTGTGAGCTTTCTGATATCTAATTTTTCCAGTCATTTTATCCAATTCTGCATAGTCCATAAGTTTCATTCTCCACTCGCTCAAGGTCGGTAGTTCCTCTTGTTTCCATTTTTGGGCCATTAATATTCTTGCCGCTGTTACTGCATATTGAAACCACCAGCGGGTTTTTATGCTTTTTCTTTCCGAAAAGGGGATATTCTCCAGATACCCTCTTGGGAGTTTGTTGGAGGGGGAGATCAAAGCCTCCATGTGTGTGTGGGGGGGATCTGGACTCTCTTGCAGGATTGGCTCAGCTCAGGGATGCTGAGGGTCTTTTTCTGCTGGGGCTGCCAGCCTCATTCTCGTCCGCCTTGAAAACATCCAGATTGACAGGGAAAAACCTCTTAGCGTTAAAGGGGTTCCAAAGCCCACCACTTGGGCAGTGCTCACACAACAACCCTGTGAGGTTGGCCAGGATGATAAGCCGAGTAAAATGTAGTGATTGGAAAAGGAGAGGGGAGCGTTCTTCAGCCAGAGGGCCACATTCGCTCCCTTAGTAGCCTTCCAGGGGCCACTTCCATTTGTGGGCGGGGCCAGAGACAAAGGTGGGTGGAGCTAGGGATGTGACTGAGCTTTGTCCAGTAGGTACAGTGGTACCTACAGGGTTACATACTTAATTTGTTCCGGAGGTATGTTCTTAACCTGAAGCACCACTTTAGCTAATGGGGCCTCCTGCTGCTGTTGCGCCGCCGGAGCACAATTTCTGTTCTCATCCTGAGGCAAAGTTCTTAACCTGAGGTACTATTTCTGGGTTAGCGGAGTCTGTAACCTGAAGCGTATGTAAACTGAATCGTATGTAACCCGAGGTACCACTGTATTCACACAATCGTATGTAACCTGAGGTACCATTCAAAGGATCCTTTCCGGCCACGTAAATTCTGTCAGCAAGGACTCAGGGCAGTGATGGAGAGGGTGTTTGGCTTGGGGAGATTCCTGAGTGCTGGATGGGGAGGACTCGAAGGCTGGATTTTGGCCTAGGGTGCCGACATCACCAAACTTCGTATCTCCTTCCCCCAGTCCTAGTTTGACCTAGTTGAAGTGCTCTCAAGCCAACCACCTCACACACCAGCTTGTATGGAGCTTCTGCAACCTGATTCTCTCCAAATGCCAGTTTTCTTCCAACCAGAGGTGGGCAATAATTTACGAGGTTGCTTTTCTCTTTATTAAAAATGTTTGCAAAGGTCAGGAAATGGTTTGCCAGATAGCTGTTTGAAGGAAACGAAAAGCGAGGTATATAGATATATGAGTGTTTGGAAGAGGTTGGAGGATGGATGGCGGCTAACAGATTGAGGTTGAATCCTGACAAGACTGATGTACTGTTTGTGGGTGGACAGGGTGGGCAGGTGTGGGGGACTCCCTGGTCCTGAATGGGGTAACCGTGCCCCTGAAGGACCAGGTGTGCAGTCTGGGAAGCAATTTTGGCTCACAGCTGTCCATGGAGGTGCAGGTCAAAATCTGTGTCCAGGGCAGTTATCTACCATCTCCATCTGGTATGCAGGCTGAGACCCTACCTTCCCACAGACTGTGTCCACAGAGTGGTGCATGCCCTGGTTATCTTCCGCTTAGACTACTGAAATGCGCTCTACGTGGGGCTATTTTTGAAGGTGGCTTGGAAACCACAACTAATCTAGAATGTAGCAATTAGACTGGTGACTGGGAGTGGTCGCCAGGACCATATAACACCAGTCTTGAAAGACCTACATTGGCTCCCAGTACGTTTCCGAGCACAATTCAAAGTGTTGGTGCTGACCTTGAAAGCCCTAAACGGCCCTGTAGGCCTGAAGGAGCATCTCCACCCCCATCATTCAGCCCGGACACTGAGGTCCAGCTCCAAGGGCCTTCTGCTGGTTCCCTTAACTGTGAGAAGTGAGGTTGCACGGAACCATGCAGAGGGCCTTCTTGGTAGTGGCACCCGCCCTGTGGAATGCCCTCCCATCAGATGTTAAGGAAATTAACAACTACAGTGGTGCCTCTGGTTGCGAACGGGATGTGTTCCGGAGGCCCGTTCGCAACATGAAAAGAGCGCAACCTGCAGCACGCGTGGCTTGTGATTTGGCGCTTAAGCGCGATTTAGCGCTTATGCACATGCGCGAGCAGCGAAACCCAGAAGTATCCCTTTCTGGTACTTCCAGGTCACCGCGGGACGTAACCTGAAAGAACATAACATGAAGCAAACGTAACATGAGATATGACTGTGTCTGACTTTTAGAAGACATCTGAACGCAGCCCTGTTTAGGGAAATTTTTAATGTGTAATGTTTTACCGTTTTTATGTGTTGTAAGCTGCCCAGAGTGGCTGGGGAAACCCAGCCAGATGGGCAGAGTATTATTATTATTAATAATTAAGAATAACCTTTCTTTATGTGTTTTTGAATTTGATCCTAAAACTTTACTAAGTTGTGTATCTGGATGAACATATGCTGAATGTCCCCTAAAGGCTGAGACAGCTTATAATGCTATAAACCTCCTGTACGCAGGATGACATGTTCCCTGTTTCTCTCTCCTGCAGACCCTGCAATGGCACCACTTAAGAGCTGCTCCCTGCTTTGAAGTACATCGTGACAACAGCTGAGAGAGTCCCAGAAGTGGCCCAGTTTACGCCTCCTCCAAATCGCCTACAGCCAGTGTAATGGCCTCAGAGGCACTGTTTGGACCATCTCTTCCTAAAGGTGGAATGGAAAGAGGAGCCAGGCAGCTTCCTCAGGTAGGGAAAGAGCAACGGGAGGAGGGAGGAGGGAAGAGGCACAGATGGGACCACCCAGCCTCCCTCTGTGTTGAGTGGGGATGATGGGGATCTAAGAGAAGCTCTGTTTTCTTCCTCTTCTTCTTCTTCCAGGCCCTCTTGACCTTTGAGGAGGTGGCTGTCTTTTTCACGGAGGAGGAGTGGGCTCTGCTGGATCCTGGCCAAAGAGCTCTGCACAAGGAAGTCATGGAGGAGAATTATGAGATGGTGGCCTCTCTAGGTAAGGACAGATTTTTATTCCTCTTGGCTGTTAGACGTTGGAGGCGCGAATTTGCTGTTTGTGCCATTTAATCATGCAGTGTAGGAAGAACATACGAATAGCCTGTTGGATCAGGCCAGTGCAGTGGTCCATTTGGCCTGCTTCCTGTTTTCATAGCGCCCAACAGAGGCCTGTGGGAAACCCGCAATCAGTATATGAGCACAAGAGCAACTTTCCCCTCGCCTCTTGACTGGTCCAACTCCTCAATGCAGGAATACGCAGCTGTCCCGTTCAGGGATTGAACCTGCGAGCTTGCCGTTATCAGCTCCATTCTCTAACCAGCTGAGCTATCCTGGTTGTCGGGTACGGAGGCTGATGAAGGCACAAGTTACATTTTTTGATACAAGATCAGCAATTTAAGTTCTTCGTCAACTCTTGGAATGGATGCCCACTGGATCTAGCAATCTTTTTTATTTATTTGTTTTAATTTTTTAAAACATCATTTTAAATTACATTTGAGTGTAGATTGCTCTCAACTAGGGCCAGGGCCTTTTCAGCACTGGGCCCGATCTGGTGGAACACTCTGTCACAAGACACTAGGGCCCTGTGGGATTTGACATCTTTCTGCAGGGCCTGCAAGACGGAGCTGTTCTGCCTGGCCTTCGGCTTAGACCCACTCTGACCCCTTATATGTGATTTGGTATATAAATTTCCCCTTGGCTTTTTTGCTGGCCCATGTAGGTATGACTGTGACGTTAACATATGAGAGAGTGCTGGAGGTGAAATAGTTAAACAGGTTACCCACTCAGGACCCAGGGGGGTGGAGTCAGTGGGACTATAAAACCAGCTCTGGGAGGGGCAAAGGGAAGAGTTCGTTGAGGAGTTCGTTGGCAGTTGGGTGGTTGGTTGGAGTGGGAGTGAATTGGGATAGAGTTTGTGGGTAGGTTGAGTTAGTGTAGTCAAATAGGCTGAGTCAGGAACAGTTAGGGGCTAGGCAGACAAGTAAATAGTGAGTGAGAGCAGGTAGCGAAAGTTATAGGTCTGGATAGGTACCCCATGAATGTAATTGACCGATACCATTTATGAAACCACGTGCTTGTTAAACTGCAATAAATAAACAAAAGTTTATGTTTCAATTTAACCCTGACTGGACTCAGCATTGTCCCAGGTAGGGCCTGGGTGGTGGCAGCGAGAAAGAAAGTGGTGGCACAGGGATCAATAGACGGTGAAACATCCGGGGACCCTGTGTGATTGCCACAATGACAGTACATAATCCCTTTCCTTGGCTTTGAACTCGTAGATACGGATCAGTTAGAAATGGCTGGATGTTTTGTGATCAAAGGTATCTAATACTGTCTATTTCCTTGAAAGAATCAGACCTCCGTTCCTGTTGGGAAGAAGGACACAGTCCATTTCTCCAGGATCTCAAAGAAGGGGAGACCTCAGCAGGTAGGTACTTAGTTGTGTTCTGGGGTTCTTTTTCTTCTGGAAAGAGAGGAAGGAGGGGTCTGTTGCCTTTATGTCTTGCTTCTGGGTTCCTGTCCGCATCTACGTGGCCCATGTAGGGCTCTAGGAATAACCCACAAGGACAAATGTGGACCCCAGAGCTTCTCCAGCTAGTCCTTGGGACTGTGTCCCCCTCACTACATGACACATATCCCTTGCTAACCTCAGATTCAGCTGGGCATGGAAAGGAGAAGGGGGAGATACTTGAAAATGGCAAAATCAGAGTAGGAGAGAAATGGGCCCGATTCATAGTGTCTGCTTCTACCTTGCAATTTGAATGACCTTTTCTTTTTCTCCTTCCCCTCCGAAAAGGTAACGGGCAAAACAGGGAGAAAAATGGGGAGCCATCCATGGTGTCATCAGAAAATTTAGAGCAAGAAGCATGGAAAGAGACTTTTGTAGATCAAGGAGCACCCCAAAAGCATGTAGGAAACATGTTGAAGAGTGGGGGAATTAAATCCTCGGCTACTGAGGACACCAGTGTCCATGTACCCCTGAGTTCACAGGAAGATCACACAGGAAACACTGGGAAAGCATGTCCAGAACGCAGCAAACTATATAGTCACCCAACTCAATTTAATGTACGTTACAACATCCACGCAGGAGAGAAACCACTGAAATGTTTGAAGTGTGGAAAGAGCTTCAGTCATAGTAAAACTCTTACTCAACATCAAAGAACTCACACAGGGGAGAAACCGTTCAAATGCCTAGAGTGTGGAAAGAGCTTCAGTCGCAGTGGAACTCTAACTCAGCATCAAACAACACACACAGGGGAGAAGCCATTTAAATGCAGAGAGTGTGGAAAGAACTTCAGTGGCATTAGTAACCTTACTAAGCATCTAAAAACCCACACAGGGAAGAAGCCATATAAATGCAAGGAGTGTGGGAAGAGCTTCACTCATAGGAACACCCTTACTTTACATCAAAGAACCCACACAGGGGAGAAACCGTTCAACTGCATGGAGTGTGGAAAGAACTTCACTCATAAGAATACCCTTACTTTACATCAAAGAACCCACACGGGGGAGAAACCGTTTAAATGTATAGTGTGCGGAAAGAGTTTCAGACATGGTGGAAGCCTTAAGTTACATTACACAACTCACACAGTGGAGAAACCATTTAAATGCAAGGAATGTGGAAAGTGCTTTAGTTGGAGAGGTTACCTTTATTCACATCGAAGAACCCATACAGGAGAGAAACCTTACACATGTATCGAGTGTGGAAAGAGCTTTACCCAGAGTGGAAACCTTACTGCACATCAAAGAATCCATACAGGGGAGAAACCATTTAAATGTATGGAGTGTGGAAAGAGCTTTTGTGGGAAAGGTGACCTTACCCAGCATCAAAGAACGCACACCGGGGAGAAACCATTTAAATGTATGGAGTGTGGAAAGTGTTTCAGTAGCAGTGGGTATCTTAATGTACATCAAAGTACACACACAGGGAACAAACCATATGCGTGCATAGAGTGTGGAAAGAGTTTCAGCACAAGTGGAAACCTTAGATTCCATCAACAAACCCACACAGGGGAGAAACCATTTAAATGCATGCAGTGTGGAAAGGGTTTCAGTCAGAGCGGAAGACTTATTGCACATCAAATCACCCACACACCGGAGAAACCATTTAAATGTATGGAGTGCGGAAAGAGCTTTTGCCAGAAAGGAAGCCTTATCGCACATCAAAGAACCCATACTGGGGAGAAGCCATTTAAATGTATGGAGTGTGGAAAGGGATTTAGCCAGAAGGGAAGACTTACTGCACATCAAATAACCCACACAGGGGAGAAACCATTTAAATGTATAGAGTGTGGAAAGAGTTTTAGTCAGAGTGGAAACCTTGCTTCACATCAGAGAACCCATACAGGAGCAAAACCTCACAGATGTATGGTGTGTGGAAAGGGTTTTGGTTCAAGGCATAACCTTACTGTGCATGACAGAATCCATACCAGTGAGAAACTACTGAAATGTATGGAGTGTGGAATGACCTTTAGCCAGAGCAGAAGCCTTATTGCACATCAAAGAACCCACACAGGGGAGAAACCATTTAAATGTATGGAGTGTGGAAAGAGCTTCAGTCGCAATTACTATCTTACTTTGCATCAAAGAACCCATAGAGGAGAGACACCATATAAATGCATGGAGTGTGGAAAGAGCTTCTGTGATAGGGGGAGCCTGAAATCACATCAAAGAATCCACACTGGGGAGAAGCCATTTAAATGCATGGCATGTGGCAAGAAGTTCCCTAGGAGTAGTGCCCTTACTGTGCATCAAAGAATCCACACAGGGGAGAAACCATTTCAATGCAATGAGTGTGGAAAGAGCTTCCGTAGGACTAGTGACCTTACTGTGCATCAAAGAACCCATACAGGGGAGACACCCTACAAATGCATGGAGTGTGGAAAGAACTTCTGTGATAGGGGAAGCCTCAAATCACATCAAAGAATCCATACAGGGGAGAAACCATTTAAATGCATGGAGTGTGGGAAGAACTTTCGTAGGACTTGTGACCTTACTGTGCATCGAAGAATGCACACAGGGGAGAAACCATTTAAATGCATGGAGTGTGGAAAGAGCTTCAGTCAGGGAAATAGACTTACTTTACATCAAAGAATCCACACGGGAGAAAAACCCTTTAAATGCATGGAATGTGGAAAGAACTTCAGTCAGAGAAGTAAACTCACTTTACATCAAAGAATCCACACAGGGGACAAACCATTCAAGTGCATGGAGTGTGGAAAATGCTTCACTCAGAGGAGTAAACTTACTTTACACCAGAAAATCCACACAGGCGAAAAACCATTTACATGTATGGAGTGTGGGAAATGCTTCAGTCAGAAGAGTAATCTTACTTTACATCAAAGGACCCACAGTGGGGAGAAACCATTTAAATGTATGGAATGTGGAAAGTGCTTCAGTCAGAGGAGTAATCTTAATTTACATCAAAGAACCCACACAGTGGAGAATTCGCATTAATGTATGGAGTATTGAAAGAGGTTCACTTGTTCTTACCCTCTTATTTTACATCAAATAATCCACATTGGGGAGCCACATTTACACGTGGAGTGTGGAAAGAACTTCAGCTGGGAGAGGTGACCTTACTAAGCATCAAAGAACCCACACAGGATAGAAGCCATTTAAATGCATGGCATGTGGAAAGAATCTCTCTAAGCCTCAGATCCCATCGTCCAATCCAACCGGGGAGAAACTCTTTAAATGTATGGCACATCAAAAGAGTTTCAGACATAGTGGAAGCCTTAACTTCTATCCAAAACCCATGCTGGGGAGAAATTCATGAGTGTGGAAGGAAGCATGTAATGGGAAGTCTCAAATCACACCACAAAACCCACACCATGGAGAAACCCTCTAAGTGAATGGAATAGGAAAAGAGCTGCAATGGGAGCAGGAAACCTTACTGTACATGGAAGAACCAAGGGAGGCATGAAACTACAGTGTAGAAACAAGAACTTTGGGGCAGCTGGACATGCATTGCCTAGAGTCTCCTTCATCAGATGCTGAGTAGAGAGTATGTTTCGGCACGGCCGTGCCGCCATGGCCCATAGTGGGATGGAAGGCTGACAATGGACATGTCCATTGGCTCTGGCCCACCAGAGGCTACCCTGAAAAAGCTCTCAGATCATTGTGAGTTGCCCAAAGAAAAAATGAGGTTTTACTTGGGCAATAAATTAGTTGTTATAAGTAATTTTTTTTATCTTCTCCTTTATTTTTTCATTTCATTTTTCATTCTATTATTTTACAGATATTTTAACAAAAAAAATTACATAATCAATTTAAAACACCAAATCTTAATATCGACCCTCTCCCCTCCCTTTCTGCAGATACTTATGTTATCTCTTTTACTACTGCATATCCAATTCAAACCTTTTTACGTACTCTTTCTTTTATATTCTATTTAACTTGCTCTCACTGCACATTTTTATATCAGTCCTGGCAATGATTTTGAGTTGTTTACAATGATCCTTCAAATAGTCCATGAATTCTATACTAAAGCATCTTCCTTCTTGATTTCTTATTCTTCCAGTACGTTATTGCATACTCCATCAGTTTTTTGTTGCCAATCCTCCATGGTTGGAACTGCTGCTTCTTTCCATCTCTGGGAATATATCATTTGAGCAACCGTAGTAGCATACATAAACAATATTTTCTGTTCTTTGGGTACCATTAAACCAGTTATTCCTAATAGAAAAGCTTCTGGGGTTTTTTAAAAATGGGTGCAGAATGCTGCAGCGAGGCTCCTCACGGGGTCTCTGCCATGGGAGCATATTCACCCAGTGCTTTTCCAGCTGCACTGGCTCCCGGTGGAGTACAGGGTCAGATTTAAGGTGCTGGTTTTGACCTTTAAAGCCCTTCATGGCCTAGGACCCTCGTACCTATGGGACCGCCTCTCCCGGTATCCCCCACAGAGAGCCTCAAGGTCCATAAATAGCAACACCCTAGTGGTCCCGGGCCCTAAGGAAGTCAGATTGGCTTCAACCAGAGCCAGGGCCTTTTCAACACTGGCTCTGGCCTGGTGGAACGCTCTGCCTCATGATGCGTTTTCCTTGATTATCCTTGATGAAAGCCAGTGTGGTGTAGTGGTTAAGAGTGGTAGTCTCATAATCTGGGGAACCGGGTTCACGTCTCCGCTCCTCCACCTGCAGCTGCTGGGTGACCTTGGGCCAGTCACACTTCTCTGAGGTCTCTCAGCCCCACTCACCTCACAGAGTGTTTGTTGTGGGGGAGGAAGGCAAGGAGAATGTTAGCTGCTTTGAGACTCCTTCAGGTAGTGATAAAGTGGGATATCAAACCCAAACTCCTCTTCCTGGACACCAGTTTGACCTTGGGTCTAACCTTCCTCCAAGACAAGAGGAGCTTGTTCCCTGGGATTAACCTCTCTGTTGGCACCTTCTGTTAAATTAAGATGTCGCTCTGGGAATATAAAACATTAGATTACGGGAGGGGTGGAATTTAGCTAGGCGAATGCATGTACTTAGATATGGTTAAATTCATAGTTAATTTTAATCCCCTGAGCTACATTATAGCTGGCAGGTAATGCCCACTTTACCAGATGCTTTCATAGATTTAGTTTCACAACTTCTTCCTCCCATTTAATCAGTGCGTTGTATAGTGTTATTTTTAAAAGAATGGTAGATTATTGCACCTTAAATAAAATGAATTACATTCACTTTTATTATGCTGGTGATTTTTAAAAAATAATTTCCCCAAGCATGATTTCTGCTTCAGATGGTTATCTGGGTCTCCAGTCGACCAGTTTACCCCCTCAGCCAACACCTAGGTGTCTATATCAGCTGACTGCATAATGGGTCACACAACACATCACCAGCCATGAAACTGGGAATTTCATCTGGGAGCTGCAATAATTGCAGAGATAAGGTCACTCTGAGCTTGGTATAAGAGGAGGTACCTGAACCAATATACCCATCTGGTTTCCGAAAGGCCCCAAACAGGATGAGGATGACTGGAGAGAGAGAGTGGTAAAAGGTAAAGGGACCCCTGACCATTAGGTCCAGTCGTGGTCGACTCTGGTGTTGCGGCGCTCATCTCGCTTTATTGGCTGAGGGAACCGGCGTACAGCTTGCAGGTCATGTGGCCAGTATGACTAAGCTGCTTCTGGCGAACCAGACCAGCGCATGGAAACGCCGTTTACCTTCCCGCCGGAGCGGTACCTATTGATCTACTTGCACTTTGACGTGCTTTCGAACTGCTAAGTTGGCAGGAGCAGGGACTGAGCAACAGGAGCTCACTCCGTCATGGGGCATTCAAACTGCCAACCTTCTGATTGGCAAGTCCTAGGCTCTGTGGTTTAACCCACAGCGCCACTGAGTGGGCAGGGAGCAAAATTCACAGGTCCCCCCCACACCTGCCCAGCACCAAGGAGGAGAAATATTCAGTTCTCTGATGGCAAAAGCACGAAATTTTGGTTCCTAAAGAGGGAAAACACTTTTGCTGTTATTTCTGTTGCCAGTCTAGTCCTCCCTGGCGGTAGAGGGGGTAGTATGCCAGTGGAGTGGGGGGACGGGACTTGGTGCAGAGGAAGCAGCCTTGATAGGGAGAGGAAAGGTGCGCCCTATATTTGATCCCACCCCTGAGAGCAGCTGGAGCCCCCAAACCACCTCAGCATGGGCAAGGATGATTTGTGAGGAGGGGGCACACTTCCAGCGATGATGGGATTCTGAAATCTTGAGCTTGCCGGGCAGCAGTGGGGTGTTGAAATTAAGCCAGAAAGCAGCATTGCATTTTACAAAATAGGACTCTGGCTGTTTTTATCGGGTGTGTCATGCTGGTCTACTGTGTTCTCTGAACTTTCCCTGTCATCTTCTAGCAGCAGCAGCCACCCGCATTCATCGGACAGGAAGGCAGGCTTCCGTCATGACTATAATCCCTAGATTACTTAAAAATCTAAATCCCTCCAAGGCGAAATGAAGGCCACTGGAATCAAAGACCTCTTCATCTTATTGATGACGAGGATGAAGACTTGTCTCACTTGGCTGCGAGAGATCGCCATAGAAGAAGATGATTATTAAATTGTGAATAGGATTCATGCTGTCTTGACCTAGAATAAAGAGAGACCCAGGGTGTATCTAAGGATTAACAAGGTCTTGCTATCGCCTCTGAGGACATCAGCTTTGACACCACAATACTTCTAGCGCATATTGAACCTAGGCATTTAAGAAACGAGGAAAGAAAACAAAATGAAAACACCAAGAAAAAGTGGAAAGACAGTTTCCTGTGGGCTTAGCTTAGGGGATAGTTGAGAGATGAATTTGGAATCCAGTAGATAAGATCCAGAAAAATCCAGATGGTAGGAACAGGGTGGAAAATGCCACTTTGTTTTCTAAGTTTTCTAAGACAAAAGACCTTTCAGCATTTTTTTTCTTCCCTTGTTCCAGAGTCTAGACCCGTGGTTCCCAACGTGGGGCACACGCCCCACATGGGGGCAATTCGAGAATGAGTTATTAACCTTTTGGCTTCCTCCATGTGAATAGGAGTTCACTTTTTGAATAATAAGGATTATATGTCACAGGGGGGAAGAGGCATTAGGATTTTAGAAATAATAATAATAATAATAATAATAATAATAATAATAATAATTTATTATTTATACCCTGCCCATCTGGCTGGGCTTTCCCAGACACTCTGGGCGGCTTCCAAAAAAATATTAAAATGCTGTAATACATCAAACATTAAAAGCTTCCCTAAACAGGGCTGCCTTCAGATGTCTTCTAAAAGTCTGGTAGTTGTTGTTCTCTTTGACATCTGGTGGGAGGGCATTCCACAGGGAGGGAGCCACTACCGAGAAGGCCTTCTGCCTGCAGTGAGGGAACCGCCAGAAGGCCCTCGGTACTGGACCTCAGTGTCCGGGTAAAACGATGGGGGTGGACACGTGGGGGGAGGTGGGGCACGGCCAGAAAAAGTTGGGAACCACTGGACTAGGTAGAGACAGGCTTTTCTGCCCCCATTTTCCCCAGGTAACATTTAAGGCTACTTCAGCAAATTTGTCTAATCATCTTTAAAAGCCACCCAACTTGGTGGCCATCACTGCTTCAGGCAAGAGCAAGCATCATACTTTGATTATACGCCTTGTGAAGGAGGACTTTCTTCTGTCTGTCTTCCATCTTCCAACATTCAGATTCCTTGGAGGTCCATGAGTTCTAGTTTCTAGACTTGCAGGTATAGGGCGATATAATAAAAACAACAACAACAACTTCTCTCTCCACTTATACCCAGCTTTTGCAGTCAGACCACATATCTTTACTTATGATACCATCATATAGACCTCTCGTACGCAGAATTAGACCATCAACTAGAGAGATACGAGTGTGGCCAGTAGGTGCATCTGAGCAACTTCAAGATTGCTTTCGGAGCACCGAGTGGTCGCTTTTTGTGGAGAATAATGTGGACACATACGCTTCAACAGTACTGTTCTACGTTAAAAGCTGCATTGATGTTGTCACTACCACCAAACAAATACGGGTGTTCCCTAACAACAAGCCCTGGCTAAACAGGGATGTGTATCTTCTGTTAAAGGCAAGAAATGCTGCTTTTCACTCTGGTGATGCGCAACAGTATAGAGAAGCCAGAGCCAAATTGAAAAAGGGCATTAGGGATGCCAAAGCTATGTACTGCCGGAGGATCAAAAAGCATTTTGAGAGCTCCGACCCTCGTCGAGTATGGCAAGGCCTGCGACAATTTACAGGGCAAAATATTAAAAACGAACTGGCTAGCAGCAGTGCGCACCTGGCTGATCAACTGAATCAATTCTTTAGTCGCTTCGAGGTGGGAACTGGAACTACCGTCACTACAGCATTGGCTACCAGCACATCATCAGAAACTATTACTGATAAACAACCATTTTTATTACAGACCTCTGACGTACAACGTGCCTTTCGGAGCATTAACATTAGGAAGGCAGCTGGACCGGATGGAATCATGGGACGAGTTATTAGGGACTGCGCTGCAGAATTAGCTGGTGTATTTACGGACATTTTTAACCTATCCCTGTTGCAGGGTTCTGTCCCTACCTGCCTGAAGACATCGATTATAGTGCCAGTCCCCAAGCAGTCAGTGGTGGTATCTCTCAATGACTATAGACCAATAGCCCTAACATCTGTCGTTATGAAATGTTTTGAGAGATTGGTGCTAGATCATATTAAGGCTGGTCTTCCATCCACTCTAGACCCGTTCCAGTTTGCATACAGAAGAAACAGATCTACTGATGATGCTATTTCCATCGCTGTCCATACTGTACTGAGTCATCTAGAACGACAGGGAACCTACGCAAGGCTGTTGTTTGTGGACTACAGTTCTGCCTTCAATACAATTCTGCCAGACAGGTTATTCCTTAAAATGACCAATTTGGGTATACATCAGAAGATCTGTCTGTGGGTAAGGAATTTCCTGACTGATAGGCCGCAGACAGTGAGAATGGGACCTTACTATTCTTCTACTCTAGTATTAAGCACAGGAGCCCCTCAGGGATGTGTGCTAAGTCCCTTTCTCTATTCCCTGTACACATTTGATTGCACCCCACTGTATAAGTCCAACACAATCATCAAATTTGCAGATGATACAACAGTGGTGGGGCTCATTAGTGAGAACGATGAGACTGCTTATAGGAAAGAAGTACAGGGGTTAATTCAATGGTGTAAAGAAAACAATCTTATGCTTAACACCAAAAAAACCAAAGAACTCATAATTGACTTTAGGAGAAAGAAAAGTGTATTTTTACCATTGCACATAAATGGCGAGGAGGTGGAGAGGGTTGGTAGTTTTAAATACCTGGGCATTTATATCTCTGAGGACCTCTCATGGACTGCAAATATTAATATGGTTGTGAGGAAGGTGCAGGGGAGGTTGTATTTCCTGAGAATGCTCAGGGGACTGAATCTATCTCAGCACCTACTTCTGTCCTATTATCACAGTACCATCGAGAGTGTCTTAACTTATAGTATATTATCGTGGTATGGGAGCAGCTCTGAAATGGATAAAAAAGCTTTACAGAGAATAATTAAAATTGCCCAGAATGTTATTGGGCTCCAACTACCAACCCTGGATGAGATCTTCACGTCTCGCAGTTTGAAGAAGTCACACAATATCCTGAGAGATCCCACCCATCCTGCTCACAACTTCTTTGAACTGTTGCCTTCGGGCAGAAGATATAGGACAATGAAAACACGAACCACACGCCTTCTGAATAGTTGCTATCCAAGAGCTCCGATTGCACTAAATAATGATCTCAGGGCCAGTTGCAAGAAATAGCAAGCAGGGAGTAGGAAGGAATGAGATAGGTTTTAGGTTATGTTATGCCTTTAATAGGTTATGTTATATTCTGGATTATGTTATGTTTTATAGATTATGTCTGAATAGGATGAGAGTGTTGGAGATACGTGCAAATGTGTATGTGAACCCGGTCTTTGGGTGTTTGATTTTCGTTGTTGTGTATACTGTGTATATACGGACAATGACAATAAATTTATCTTAATGCTTCAATCTGGGACTGGGTAAAAGACGGATCCAGCTGATTTTAAACGGATCCTCATGAATTCATGTGATTTTTTTTCATTCAAATTAAATAAAACCACCATGATACTGTAGACCGTGTCTTAGTCAGTAAGGTAAAGGGAAAGGAACCATTAGGTCCAGTCGTGGCTTTATTGGCCGAGGGAGCCAGCGTTTGTCCGCAGACAGCTTCCAGGTATGTGGCCAGCATGACTAAGCCGCTTCTGGCGAACCAGAGCAGCGCATGGAAATGCTGTTTACCTTCCCGCTGGAGCGATACCTATTTATCTACCTGCACTTTGACATGCTTTTGAACTGCTAGGTTGGCAGGAGCAGGGACCGAGCAACGGGAGCTCACCCCGTCGCAGGGATTCGAACCGCTGACCTTCTGATCAGCAAGTCCTAGGCTCTGTGGTTTAACCCACATTGCCACCTGCGTCCCTGCAGACCATGTCTTAGTCTGTAGGCAGCATCAAAAAAATCACGCATCCACTGTTTTGTGAGGATGCAATGGTGCAAAAACATGGTTAAAAAACACGGATCCTCATGATTTTTGCACCAGATCAGCCCAAAGTCACCATCAGATCAAACATCATAGCCATGGGCACAGCAAGCACCACAAAAATCACGGATCCACTGCTTCCTGGCGGCACCGTGCCCCAAAAATCCCCTTAAATCTCAGCTCTTTTCGGTCCTTCGTCAGCACTCTGTGTCTGTGTGTGTTTGCATGCTCGTGTGTGTGCGCGCACCCCATCACTTCCGGTTCCCACTCGAACGCAGGCAGGAGTCATAGGGGTTTGCTCTACAACGCACTTGAAATGCGTGGAAAGAGGCGATTGAGTGGCGAGAGGCGGTTTCCGGCCAGGAATTTTGGGATTCCTAGAGGGGCAGGAGGTTTTTTTTTTGCAAAGGGGAGGAGTGTGTGGGGGGGTCACAGTCCCTCCCTTTTTCTTTTTTGCAGGGAAGGAAATCGTCTTCTCGGCGATGGGGGAGGAGGCTGATGCCTGGAGAGGTCAAACAGGTAAAAGGAGCAGAGGGGAGGATAATTCTATTTTTATTTTTTGGAATGGGAAAGGAAGGGTGGGGGTGGGGGGTGCTAATCCATTCAAAGGAGCTGCAAAGTGGAGGCCAGGCGGCTGCATGGCTCTCCGTTGCACGAAATCCTTTGAAGCCCCCCCCCCAGCCCCGGCCCCCAAATCCCAGAGCTCAGACGACATGGGATGTACGGGGTGGGGGGGTGGAAGTAAGAGGCTGGATGCAGAAGAAACAGCCTTGCCCGAGTGGGATGCATGGAGCAGGAGCAGGACTCCTCCTGCCTCCCCTTCCCCACAAAAAAAGAGGGGCGGAGGGACCCCCACCTCAAAGAATCCAGGTTTATCCAGCTGCAGCGAGCGCTGGTTCCCTTCCAACAGTCCTATGGGGCCCCCCTCAATGCAGAGAATATGGCGTGGTGGGGAAAGTTGGAGGGGCTCTGATTCTTTCATGTTATGGAACCATAGAATCTTAGAATAGAATTAGAATACAATAGAATTTGTTATTTATACCCCGCCCATCTGGCTGGGTTTCCCCAGCCACTCTGGGCGTCTTCCAACAGAGTATTAAAATACAGTGGTCTGTTACACGTTAAAAGCTTCCCTAAAAAAGGCTGCTCTCAGATGTCTTGCTGTAATACTGTGCTGGTAATCAGCACCTTACTGACTAAGACATGGTCTACAGCAGGGGTGTCAAACTCAAATTCATCTGGGGCCGCATCAGCAGTTTGGTCACCCTCAAAGGGCCGGTTGTATCTGTAGGACTTTATCAAAGTTATTTTTCCTTAGGCACTGGTGTGTGTTGTCTTGAACCTATACACTATTTAATATACCGATTCCAGTACGATTTTAAATAAGAATAGAAGAAGAAATAATAATGATTTTTTAAAAAGATGACGAGATGGGCTTCCAGGCAGACTGGAGCTCCAGCGGGGAGGAGACAGGAGCCTGTCCCAACAGAGCAGAGCAGAAGCAAATGTTGCCTCCCCCCGCCCTGCCGCTTCACTCAGGAGTCGGAGGATACGGAGCTGCAGTTTGGACAGCAGCAGTTTCTTCCTCGCAAGGGAGCCCCAGCGGCACTGCGGGCGCAGGTGGCCAAGATGTCCTGCTGGGGCCCCGAGCTGCTGCAGTTGCTCCCGGGGAGGGGGCTATCCGCCAAGTCCTCCGGCCCGGAGAAAGCTGATGTGTTGGCGTGGGAAGGGGGGGGTGTTTCGTAGCCAGGCTCCCGCAGCCAAGTTGCTGGCAGGCTCCCACTTTGCTCCAGCCGCCCAGATGCCGGTGCGGTCCTCTTCGGGGTGGGAGGCGCCCCTGCTTTGTGGTGTGGCACACCGCCCGGCCAGCCGGCTCCCTCCACCCCACTCTGCGCAGCTGAACCGGCAGCAGCCTCGCCTCTCCCAGCCCAGCGGGGCGCGCCGCCTGTGGCAGGACCTGCACCGGGTCCCCGCTCTCAACTCGCCTCTGCCGTTCCCTTCCCCGCTTGCCGGCCCCGCTATTTACCCACCAGGGCGACCCCCAGCCAGCCCCTGGCCCCACCGCCCGCGCCCCCGGCCATCTCCTCGCCAGCTGCAGCGCCGCAGTGGCCTCTTCTTGTGGCCCGAGCGAGTGAGCGAGCGGCGTCCCAAGCGTGGCTCTCGCTCCCTGCCCTCGTTGCCAGCCTCTGCAGCTCTCTCAGGCTCCAAACGTTGCCGCGCGTGCCACCCGCCCCCTCGAACAGCCGCGCCCGGGAGGCTCCGAGGGGCGGAGGCAGCCGGCTCCGAGCTTGGCTTCGCGGGACCGCCTCCTCCGCAGTGAGCCCCGGACTGGAGCGAGCGAGCAGAAAGCCTCTTTGCCCGGCCCGCGAGGCAGGCGAAAGTTGTGGGACCAGCCGGTAGGCAGTGCCGACGGGGCGTGTCGGTTGGAGCCCTGTCTGCAAGCAGGCAGGGAAGGCTGTTCACGTGGGTCACTTTTTAGAAAGGCAGAGAGCCTCCGCCGGAGTGCGGACCCTAAAATCTGGGTCGGGACCAGTAAAAAGGACGAGAAGCTTGCTTCCTCACCCTTGATGCCACGGGCCACATGACGAGGTCTGGCGGGCCGGATTCGGCCCGCGGGCCTTGTGTTTGACACCCGTGGTCTACAATATCATGGCGGTTTTATTTAATTTGAATGAAAAAAAATCACATGAGGATCCGTTTAAAATCAGCTGGACCCGCCTTTTACCCAGTCCCAGATTGAAGCATTGCAAAAGCTGGGTATAAGTGGAGAGAGAAGTTGTTGTTGTTGTTTTTATTTGACATCTCTTTGACATCTGGTGGGAGGGCGTTCCACAGGGAGGGTGCCACTACCGAGAAGGCCCTCTGCCTGGTTCCCTGTAACTTGGCTTCTCATAGTGAGGGAGCCATGAGAAGGCCCTCAGCACTGGACCTCAGTATCTGGGCAGAATGATGGGGGTGGAGGCGCTCCTTAAGGTATACTGGACTGAGGCTGATTAGGGCTTTAAAGGTCAGCACAAACACTGCAAGGGACCCCACGAGTCATCTAGTCCAACGCCCTGCGGTGCAGGAAACTCATCTAAAGCCTCCATGAAATACGGCCATCCAACGTCTGCTTAAAAACCTCTGGGGAAGGAGAGTAAAAGCTAAGGAAAGCATTCAAAGCTAATCTTGTGGTCTAGTTTATTTTGGATATTTGGTTGCTTTGTTTTCAGCTGTGTTGTTTTCATATTAGGTGAACTGCTCCTTGCTTTTTTCCTTGACCCGAAAAAATAAAATAAATAAAACCAATCAATCAATCTTTATTACGGTCCAGAGACCCAACAGAAATAATATAGATAAATAAAATAAAGGAGCCTGTTTGGCTTCCTTCCTGCTAAGCCAGGGCTCAGCAAACTTTTTCAGCAGGGGGCCAGTCCAATGTCCCTCAGACCTTGTGGGGGGCCGGGACTATATTTTTTTGGAGGGAGAATGAATGAATTCCTGCACCCCACAAATAACCGAGAGATGCATTTTAAATAAAAGCACACATTCTACTCATGTCAAAACACGTTGATTCCTGGACCGTCTGTGGGCCAGATTGAGAAAGCGATTGGGCAGCATCGGGCCCCCTTGCCTTAGTTTGCCTACCCTTGTGCTAAGCAAAGGGTGGTGGTGGCATTTGAAACTGACTGGCATCCTGAGAACCAGGCCTTGTTAAAAAGGCTGGAGGAAATAAAAAATATTTGCTTCCCTTCTCACCTGGAGTTTCAAAGGAGCTTCTCCAGGTGTTTGATGGAGGGAACAGCTGGGCTTCTCTTGCAGGACTGGCTCCAAGCTGAATGGTGCTGAGTTGAAGGGTCCTTTTCTTCTGGGGCTACCACTACCACCCTCTCCGGTAACTCACAAATTCTTCTTCTTCTTCTATCACTCGTAACTGAGTAAGATTGTTTTCCACAAACACGGTTTTAACAATGAGTCCGTAAGTGACTGTGGAGGCCAATTCTGGATTCACACATCCTTCCACAGTAGGGATGTAGGTTTCCAAGCGGGAGTTGATCACAGTGAGGGTTTGCCAAGCGTGCCTTCCTCTTAGCATGTTTCTCCCTTGTGTCCTGGGTTGCAGTGTCTTTAAAGCCCATGACACCTTTGGTAAAGGCTGTTCTCCAATTGGAGCGCTCGCAGGCAAGTGTTTCCCAATTGCCGGTGTTTATACTTGTTGTTGTTGTTTAGTCGTTTAGTCGTGTCCGACTCTTCGTGACCCCATGGACCAGAGAACGCCAGGCACCTCTGTCCTCCACTGCCTCCCGCAGTTTGGTCAAACTCATGCTGGTAACCTCGAAAACACTATCCAACCATCTCGTCCTCTGCCGTCCCCTTCTCCTTGTGCCCTCCATCTTTCCCAACATCAGGGTCTTCTCCAGGGAGTCTTCTCTTCTCATGAGGTGGCCAAAGTATTGGAGCCTCAGCTTCAGGATCTGTCCTTCCAGTGAGCACTCAGGGCTGATTTCCTTCAGTATGGAGAGGTTTGATCTTCTTGCAGTCCATGGGACTCTCAAGAGTCTCTCAAGAGGTGTTTATACTACTTAAAAAAAAAAAAACATTTTTTGCCTTGAGACAGTCTTTAAACCTCTTTTGTTGACCACCAGCATTACACCTTCCATTTTAAAGTTTGGAATAGAGTACAGTGGTACCTCATGTTACAGACGCTTCAGGTTACAGACTCCGCTAACCTAGAAATAGTACCTTGGGTTAAGAACTTTGCTTCAGGTTGAGAACAGAAATCGCACAGCGGCAGCACAGCGGCAGCGGAAGGCCCAATTAGGTAAAGTGGTACCTCAGGTTAAGAACAGTTTCAGGTTAAGAAGGAACCTCCAGAACGAACTAAGTTCTTAACCCGAGGTACCACTGTAGTTTCTTTGGAAGACGATAATCAGGCATCTGCACAACATGACCAGTCCAATGAAGTTGATGTTGAAGAATCATTGCTTCGACACTGGTGATCTTTGCTTCTTCTAGGACACTGGCATTAGTTTGCCTGTCTTCCCAAGTAATGTGTCAAAAAGTTTCGGAGACACCATTGACACAAATACACACACAGAGCAGGCCTCACTACTTCTTAAATAAAATTTGCATCCTGTTAAATTGTCAGCAGAATTGCAGATGAAAAAGACATGGCGACTTTTACGTGCCTCAGGAGGCATGCCTAAAATTACGAGTCCGGAAAAGAATACAGCGAAGGTAGAAAGTAGAAACTATTGGCTGAGGCTTCGAAGTACAGTCTCACGAGAGTTTTGTAAGGTGGGCCAGTATGACAGCTAGGGTCGGTTTTAGGTTGAGGTTGTGGTTGGGGCAGCTAAACCTTTCTCAGACCAGCCCACCTTACCAGGCGGCTGTTGTTTTGTTGTTATATTTATTTGTACCCCCCCCCCTTCCTCCTGACAGAGACTCAAGACGGCTTACGGATAAAATAAGAACAGTGAAAAGCAGTCAGTTTCCAAAAGCCCGTTGGGACAAGAAAGTCTTCGCCTGCCGGCGGCAAGACCGCAAAGAGAAAGCTTCTCTGGCTTCTCTAGGGAGGCAATTCCAAAGTAGGGGGGCAGCCACCGAGAAGGCCCTCTCCCTGGGAGGGTAGCAGGACAGAGAAAAAGGGCCTCCATTGCAGATCTCAAAACCCAGGTAGGTTCTTAGGAGGGAATACAGTCTTTAAGATAGCTTGCTTTGAATTGTGCCTGGAGGCAGACTGCTAGCAGGTGGAGTTGTTGTAAGAAGGGAGTCTTATAACCAGCCCTGGTTAACAATCTGACTGCAGCTCTTTTGAGCCCACTGACGTTTCTGAGCACTTTCCCAAGGCCGCCCCACATAGAACCCCACATACAGTAACCCAGCAGATGTTACCCAGTGAATTAGAATCGTAGAAACGTACAGTTGGAAGAGACCCTGCGGATCATGCAGTCTGACCCCCTACAATGCAAGAACGTGCAGCTCTCCCGTACGGGGATTGAACCTGCAACCTTGGCGTGAGTGTGGTTGAGATTTCTGTTGCAGCCGTAATAATAATAATAATTTATTATATATACCTCGCCCATCTGACTGGGCTTCCCCAGCCATTCTGGGCAGCTTCCAACAAACATAAAAGTATAATACTGTAAAACATCGAACATTAAAAACTTCCCTGTACAGAGCTGCCTTCAGGTGTCTTCTAAAAGTCGGATAGTTGTTTATTCCCTTGACATCTGATGGGAGGGCGTTTCCACAGGGCGGGCACCACTACCGAAAAGGCCCTCTGCCTGGTTCCCTGCAACCTCACTTCTCGCAGGGAGGGAACCGCCAGAAGGCCCTCGGTGCTGGACCTCAGTGTCCGGCCTGAGTGATGGGGGTGGAGACACTCCTTCAGGTATACTGGGCCGAGGTCACTTGTGGCTTTAAGGTTAGCACCAACACTTTGAATTGTGCTCAGAAACGTACTGGGAGCCAATGTAGGTCTTTTATGTTATGTGGTCTCGTGAATGTCATGAATAGCATTTATGCTTTTGCTTTCTCAGGAAGAACGGCCCTGTTGCTGAAATCTGAGCTCATCTCCTGCTTTTTGTGCGGGGGAGAGATGTTTGTGCAGGACGCACAAGGCCATAAGATATATTACGAGACTGTTTATTTGTAGGTATGCATTTTTAACTTCAGTTTATCTACTGGTGGTTCCCTCATTGCGAGGTTACAGGGAACCAGACGGAAGGCCTTCTCGGTAGTGGCATCTGCCTTGTGGAACTTCAGATGTGAAGGAAGTAAGCAGCTATCTTATCTTTAAAAGACATCTGAAGGCAGCCCTGTTTAGGGAAGCTTTTAATATTTACTGTGGCATTGATTTTAACACTTGATTGGAAGCCGCCCAGTGACTGGGGAAACTCAGCCAGATGGGTGGGGTATAAATAATAAATTATTATTATTATTATTATTATTATTATTATTATTATTATTATTGGGTGTGCAACACAAGGCAACCGAGAACATAACAGTTTCTAAGTTGACATCTCTAAGACAAAAGCAGGGAGTACCTTAAAAACATAGAAGAGCAGTCCTAAACTAAAAACGTCAGGTGATCTCAAGAGGCTGTCTGTATGCCTGATTTTGGGCTCACTAATCTGATGCCCACAGATGGCACTTGTGAAAGTCAAATTCAATGCCCCCAGAATGAAACAGTCTCCACATTCCCAGCTAAAAACACTGAAATTTAGATAACAATCTTCTCTTTTCTCCTAAGAAGTGAGTCTGTTCTACCCCTTCAGAGTTTTACTCCCTTACCTTCCTCCCAATAAAAATTTCCTCATAAACCCACACATGTGAAAGCGAGAGATGTGCTTGGGAGATGAAGAGAGGTATCCACCAAGCCTTTGGCCAGGGCACAGCCTGACTCCCTCCTTTGGCAATCTTCACAGACCTCTAGCCCAATGGTTGCCATCAATTTGATTTGAATTAATTTTATAATGAAATGATTTTAGAATGTTGTATTATTTTTATTGTTGTTAGCCGCCCTGAGCCCGGCTTTGGCTGGGGAGGGCGGGATATAAATAAAAAATTATTATTATTATTATTATCAAGAGGGACCAGAAAGGAATTTATGTTATTGTCTTCAGACAGTAGCATAATCAATTTATTCAGCAGGGCATAGAAAGAGGAAGAGAGAGAACTCTGGAGATGATAAATAAAGAGTAGCAGGCTTGAACACCTAACAGGTTTTCATGTTCATTTCTTATTTCCCCAAACAGGCCATAAGCAGGACAAATAAAATTATAGGAAATCATCTGTGGTGTCAGCAGAAAGAAGGAAGAAAAAGGACATCTAGAAATCCAAGGATACATTTGAGGCACAAAGGAAACCAGAGAGACAGAGACACAGAGAGAGAAATCCTTCCATGTTGATGATATCCACGAAATCTTGATCCCAGTGGAATATGACAAAGGGACAATAAGCAAGGGAAAGGGTCCTGGGGTGGGGAAGGGGAATATTCTAAAATAAACCAAAGTTAAATAAATATAGCAGAGCCTATAGCAGGGGAGATGCAAGGAGTGCAGCAAGAGCTTGCTAAGGGAGCACTTACTGAACATCAAATAGCCAACACAGGGATGAAATCATATAGATGCTTGTGGACTTATGCTCATAGCAGAACCCACACAGGAGAGAAGCCGCATGAATGCATGCAGTGTGGAAAGAGCTTCAGTTTCATGGGAAACCTTAGTACACATGAAAGAACCCACACGGGAGACAAACCGTATACATGCACGGAGTGTGGAAAGAGCTTCAGTCAGAGTGGACACCTTCATTTACATCAAAGAACCCACACGGGAGAGAAGCCGTATGAATGCATGCAGTGTGGAAAGAGCTTCAGTTACATTGGAAACCTTATTTCACATGAAAGAACCCACACGGGAGAAAAACCCTACATATGCACAGTGTGCGGAAAGAGGTTCAGTCAGAGTGGACACCTTACTTTACATCAGAGAACCCACACGGGGGAGAAACCATACGAATGCCGTGAATGTGGAAAGAGGTTCAGTCAGAGTGGCCTCCTAACCTCACATCAGAGAACCCACACAGGGGAGAAACCATATGAATGCAAAGAGTGTGGAAAGAGATTCAGTCAGAGTGGACACCTTCGTTTACATCAGAGAACCCACACGGGGGAGAAACCATACGAATGCCACGAATGTGGAAAGAGCTTCAGTCAAAATGGACGCTTAACTTCACATCAAAGAATTCACACAGGAGAAAAACCATATCAATGCATGGAGTGTGGAAAGCGCTTCAGTCAAACTGGGCACCTTACTTCACATCAGAGAATCCATAAACGGGAGAAGCCGCACAAATGTCTGGAGTGTGGAAAGGGTTTCATGGACAATGGAGCACTCACTAAACATCAGAGAATCCACACAGAAGAGAAACCACACACGTGTTTGGAGTGTGGAAAGAGCTTCAGTCGAAAGGCAAACTTCAGTTCACATGAAAAAACCCACACAGGGGAGAAACCATACAAATGTCTGGAGTGTGGAAAGAGTTTTAATTCTCGTAGGAGTCTTACTTTACATCAGAAAAACAACATGGGAGAGAAACCCTGTGCATGCGCTGAGTGTGGAAAGAGCTTCAGTACAAGCTGCAAACTTACTTCACATCAAAGAACCCATACAGTGGATCAGCCGTATGAAATAGCATGGAATTTGCAACAACTTGAATTAGAATGAAATGTATTGACCCACGAATGGAAAGTCCCTCTCTCCCTCGAATCAGAGAATTGTAGTGTTGGAAGGCTCCCCCAAAGGTCATCTGGTCCAATCACCTGTTATATAGCTCCATGCACTTGCAGATTCTTAGCTTCTTTTATGTCTTGCTCTTTCCTTTCCCCCACCTTTGTTTTTGTCTCATTTTGTTTTATTACAGAAAGTTACGGAATAAGAAATGCATACTAACATTTTTGCTATATGTATTATTGAAAAATTGTAATAAACAGGTGAGGGAGCCCAGTTTTTTCCATGATTGGTTTGACCGTTATGGAGCCTCCCACTTCTGCGGAAGTTCTGTCACAGTGAGGCCCTTACTATCTCTCATATAAGGAGAGAGACAGCAGAATTGATCACTGTGGTTAAAGCTTCTGTCCAGGCCTTATTAAGCCTATAGTCTCTTCCAGATGTCTCGCTTATTCAGATTATACCGCATTCATCCACAGTTGAAGCATGGTGGTTGGACTAAATCTGGTGTCATTAGACAATGATTCTGGTTTGTTTATGGGGCAGTCGTATCGCTATCCTGATCTGCCGATATGGTGTCAATCATTCATAACTTTCCAAATCACAAAAGGGCCATTTAAACGCCCACAAATACCTATACCCACCAGTGGTTTGTTGTGCTGTTGTGGATGTCCTGTGTTCTTCCACGAAGAAAAAGGAGCAGGCCTAGACCACAGAGCCAGAATACCCCATTTTCTCCAGCGTAATTCAGTTCAGTGTTCAGAGAGGTGGCGAAGAACCCAGGAGCTCCCTTGACAGAAGTGCGAAGCAGTGCGTTCCAACCCCCTGGCCTTTCTTAACACAAGCCAAGCCTCAAAGCGTCTCTCTGTTGTCAACAAGAAAATCTTTATAACAAACCGCTCAGCAAATTAAAGGACCGATGTGCCAGTTAATATCTGTCTAGACTGAAAAGGAACTATGTGACCTGGTAGAAATCCAGATCTACTGAGTGCCAACTTTTACTCTAAGCACATCAAATATCAAAGTAAAGGATGTTTTGATGAAAACAGCTGTATGTGTAGCCTTCATAATAGAACGATTGCTTTCTTCTTATGTGTACAGATCTCCTACAAATCGGATAGCTTTCCTTTGGTCTAAAAGAGATATTTCCCTCTGGCAATTGTGAAGATGACCAACCATTTTGAATGTGTTGTAAAAATTTCCTCTTCAGAGGGGAGACGGGGTATAGATATTGCCACCTTTTGGGGCCCCAAAATCTTGTCTTCTCTTGTTGATAGAATCAGGCCTACGCCTAGGGAATTATTTGTTTTCTTTTGTCCTAATTTGCTAGGTGGCATTTTCTGTATTAGTTTGATAAACTTACATTTTTCTCCTTTGTAATCTTGAATTGCATTTGCTTAAGTAAAGAAACATGCTAAATAAATCGACGAAACTGCAAGCCTTCCCTGAACCCTAAATATTCTCTGTGCTGATATGGAGGGGGGAGTATAAACGCACATCCCTAAATCTAATTCGGTGAGTGGCCCCTGGGTCCCGTGTCAAGGTATTCTTGCGGCCCACTTGGTCTGAGGGGTTGGACTGCCCTGCTTTGAATTAAAAATCCCCCAGACACTGCAAAGGCTCCTCATAGGGGAATTGTTCTGTCTCTTTGATTATTTTGGGTCGCCTGAGCTATACTTCCACACACACACAGTGAAATAAAATCATCAGGCAAGCACACAGATCCTGAACTTGGTGCAACACGGACAGGCTAATGGAGTAATTAAAGAGCAATTAACACAAATTTGATATAAAACTGGGGAAACGAGAATGTGGGGGAGGGGAATAGATTATGTAGTAAAGGTAAAGGGACCCCTGGCCATTAGGTCCAGTCGTGGTCGACTCTGGGGTTGCGGCGCTCATTTCGCTTTATTGGCCGAGGGATCCGGCGTACAGCTTCCAGGTCATGTGGCCAGCATGACTAAGCTGCTTCTGGCGAACCAGAGCAGCGCACAGAAACGTGGTTTACCTTCCCGCTGGAGCAGTACCTATATATCTACTTGCACTTTGATGTGCTTTTGAATGCTAGGTGGGCAGGAGCAGGGACCAAGCAACAGGAGCTCACCCTGTTGCGGGGATTTGAACCGCCGATGTTCTGATTGGCAAGTCCTAGGCTCTGTGGTTTAACCCACAGCGCCACCCGTGTCCCCTAGATTATGTAGTAGAAAAGAGTTAATAAAATGAACCATGGATGGGGGGTGGGTAGAGGGAAGTCGATGATAATTTTTAAGTCCAAATCCAAAATATACATTTATCTGTTTAAATTTGTAAAAAAAAAAAAAAAGGAAAAGGAAATGATGTGTGTGCAAGAAAAAGAGATTGGCACGGGCTCCCCTTCTATCCAGCCAGGAGTTGGCGCAACCCCAGAGCATTGGTTTTTCCTCTTCGGGGATACTGCATTTTGCTTGCCACTCAAACGCCAATTTGCGCCCTCCTGGAAGAGGGAGGCGCTGCTGCTGGAGCCCACGTGGGGTGACGCGAACGTTCCAAGCTCCATTCACAAAAAGCAGGAAGGCGCGCGGGGGCGTGCGCGGTAAGGAAGAAGTGTTGCCGTTCGCTCTGCAGCCTCTCTAGGCGCCTTGGACTCGATCTCTTTAACCCCGAGATGCACTTTTCCGTAGCAAGAAAAGCGGGGGGGGGGGGGAGTAGAGGGGACAGTCCCCCCCCTTCTCCAAGTCCACTTTGCAAGAGCAAGAAGAGAAGAAGTGGATCTCTCCCCGGATCCAGCAACGCCTGAGTGATCGCCTCTCCCTGGTTGATTCCCTTCCTCCGTCTGATCTCCCCCTGTGCAAAGACCTCCCCCGCCCAAAAAAGCCAGACTCGCTAAGGGTTAAATCCCACGCACCCACCCACCCCCCCGCATTTCAAGGAGAGTCACATCCTGCTGCATTTGGGTCTGGACAGGAGAGTGGAATTTGGGGGGCGGGGGGTGGAAGGTGATGCCTCCCCGCCGGCAGGATGGGGAGTGGGCGCTGTGTGTGTGTGTCTGTGTTGCGGACTCCGGGCATCGGAATCAAGAGTTGCAGCGACTCTCCAAAGCTCCGGAGGAAGGGCATTCCCAGCCCTACCTACGGACGCCGAATGTAGGGTTTGAACCCGGGACCATCTGCATGCGAGGCAGATGCCCTGCCACTGAGCTATGCTCCTTAGCCTGGACGTAGCGAATCAGAGAATTGCAGAGTTGCAAGGAGCACGAGGGACATCCTAGCCCAGCCTCCTGGAATGCGGGAATCTTTTGCCCACCGTGGGTTTCAAACCCACGACCCTGTGATTAAGAGTCTCGTGCTCTGCAAATATGTTTTGGGAGGGTGGTTTATTGGTTTGTTTTTGTTCCTACTGACTGAGCTAGAGAGAGAGAGAGAGAGAGAGAGCGCTGTACACAGCTACCGGTTTGGGGGCATCTATTGAAGACCTTTGTACGCCAACAGGCCTATGCAGGTTTCTAGAATGTCCCCTGTAGCAAGTAATTTTAATGATTTCTTCATATTGCTTTTGAATGTTGCTATGTGGTTCTGATGTTTAGCAAGAGAAAAGTGTCAGCTTTTAAGTTACAAAGGACTCTTTGTCTGGATTATATATACTGTGTGTGTGTGTGTGTCTGTGTGTGTGTGTGTGTTAAAGGGACACAGGTGGCACTGTGGGTTAAACCACAGAGCCTAGGGCTTGCCTATCAGAAGGTTGGCGGTTCGAATCCCCGCAACAGGGTGAGCTCCTGTTGCTTGGTCCCTGCTCCTGCCAACCTAGGAGTTCAAAAGCACGTCAAAGTGCAAGTAGATAAATAGGTACCGCTCCGGCAGGAAGGTAAACAGCATTTCCGTGCGCTGCTCTGGTTTACTAGAAGCGGCTTAGTCATGCTGGCCACATGACCCGGAAGCTGTACGCCGGCTCCCTCAGCCAATAAAGCGAGATGAGCATCGCAACCCCAGAATCGGCCACGACTGGACCTAATGGTCAGGGGTCCCTTTACCTTCTATATATATGTGTGTTACGGAAATTAGGGGGGGCACATCTTTAAAGTTGTTAAATGTTACAAATATTATGCCTGAATTTATCCTTTCAACTTGACAGCTCAGGAAAGTTACCTAGCTTTAAAAATAATATAAAATCAACTCCTTTGCCAGTTTCCTGCATTCCAAAGCTATTTTCCCCTTGAAAAAGGACTCCAGGAGGTTCCCAGAGGTGACAATTGCTGAGCTGATGGTTGGCCAAGGGAAGCCTAATCCCATCACCAAAACTTGCCAAGGGGTCAAGACATGCAAAGGAAGTTCTATTGTAATCTGGGTGGTGGGACTTCAGAGGTGTTTGCCTATGCTCATCTTATACCTGGGTTTTGCCCTGCGATGTCTGCTTATTCTAATCTTGTGCCAAGGACTTGCCTGGACATGTTTGCCAAGGTTAACCCCTCCCCTTTTGTGACATGTCAGTGATGTAGCAATGATGTTGTAAGAACTGTATGGTGGGAAAGTTTTAAAAGTCCTTGTCACCCTATCCTCGGGGTTCAAAATTCCTCTTTGAACCTGTTGCACAATAAACTTTGGTCTACAGCTATTTGCTCCGGTTGGTGGCTGGACTCCTCTGTTTATTCCGCAGGGACCCGCGGGCTCTGCCCGACCAGCTGGGTGACTGAGCAGCCTCGCACCTAGATTTTCCGTAATAATACACACACACACACACACACACACACTGACAACAAGAGATAGGGGGCAGTCATAGAATCATAGTGTTGAAAGGAACCTTGTCTGTCATCTATTCCAACCCACTGCAATGCAGGAATATGCAGCTGTCCCATATGGGGATCGAACCTGCAACCTTGGCGTTATCAGCACCATGCTCTAACCAACGGAGTTACGTCCACGGGAAAGAGAGACAGGGGAAGAATGTTTCTGAACAAGGGCATGGTGCAAGGTTCTCTCGATCTCTGGTTCTTCCTGTTTGTTTCTGGAGGGGAGATTTTCTCAGATTGACAGCTGGAAACATTCAGCTTGCTTGGAAGCTGTCTGTTAACGTCCCTCATTGAACTTCTGGGAGTACGCAGGAGGCCTCCCCCCACAGGTCCAAGATGGATCTTTCGGACAGAGCAGGAGGAGACCCTGGTGCCACCAAGACTGGGAGCAGTGGAGGATTCTGGGAAGGAACGGTGAAGAAGATCCTAAGTTCAGGAGAAGCCGGCATAGATGTTGGGCGCCAGCGGTTCAGGGAGTTTGGCTACCAGGAGACCGAGGGGCCCTGAGACTTTTGCAGCCAACTCCACAGTCTCTGCCATCTGTGGCTGAAGCCAGAAAGGCTCACCAAGGCCCAGATCCTGGACCTGGTGGTCTTGGAGCAGTTCCTGGCTGTCCTCCCCCCGGAGATGGAGAACTGGGTCAGGGAGTGTGGAGTGGAGTGGAGTTCGCAGGCGGTGGCCTTGGCAGAAGGCTTCCTCCTGAGCCAGACAGAAGAGAGGAGGCAGGAAGAGAGACAGGTGAGAGGCTTATCCCCACCTCAATCATCCAGGCAGTTCCAAGGAACTGAGAAGGCAGCCATGGTTCTGAATACCAGTTTCTGGAAACCGCAGCAGAGGAGAGTGTTCTTGTGCTGCTTCGGTCCAGCTTGCTGGTTTCCCACTGTAGAATTGGAAGGGACCTCCCACACTTATTCTAGTCCAGCAGTTCTCAAGCTGTGGGTCCCCATATGTTGTTGGACTACAGCCCCCATCGTCCCTGAGCTCTGGTCTTGCTAGCTAGGGGTGATGGGAGTTGTAGTTCAACAACATCTGGGGACCCACAGGTTGAGAAAGGCTTATTTCTAGTCCAACCCCCCTGCAATGCAGAAATCTCAGATAAAGCATCCATGATAGTTGGCCACGCAACCTCTGCTTAAAAACCTCCAAGGAAGGAGAGTCCACCACCTCCCGAGGGAAACCGTTCCACTGTCAAACAGCTCTTAACTGTCAGAATTTCCCCCCGTAGATTTAGTCGGGATCTCACTTTTTGTAACTTGAAGCCATGGGTTTGAGTCCTACCCTCCAGAGCAGGAGAAAACCAGCTTGTTTCCTGCATGTGACAGCCCTTGAGATATTTGAAGATGGCTATCATATCTCCTCTTTTCTGGGCTAAACATACCCAGCTCCTTCAACCAGTGAAGTCGGTGAAGGTCCTGTGTGAGTGTCTGGAGGCGGTTGGAGGATGGATGGCGGCTAACAGATTGAGGTTGAATCCTGATAAGACAGAAGTACTGTTTTTGGGGGACAGGAGGTGGGCGGGTGTGGAGGACTCCCTGGTCCTGAATGGTGTAACTGTGCCCCTGAAGGACCAGGTGTGCAGACTGGGAGTCATTTTGGACTCACAGCTGTCCAAAGGAGGTGCAGGTTAATTCTGTGTCCAGGGCGGCTGTCTACCAGCTCCACCTGATACGCAGGTTGAGACTCTACCTGCCCGCAGGCTCTCTTGCCAGAGTGGTGCATGCTCTGGTTATCTCCCGCTTAGAGTACTGCAATGCGCTCTATGTGGGGTTACCTTTGAAGGTGACCCGGAAACTACAACTAATCCAGAATGCAGCAGCTAGTCTGGTGACTGGGGGTGGCTGCCAAGACCACATAACACCGGTCTTGAAAGACCTACATTGGCTCCCAGTACATTTCCGAGCACAATTCAAAGTGTTGGTGTTGACCTTTAAAGCCCTAAACGGCCTCGGCCCAGTATACCTGAAGGAGCATCTCCATCCCCATCATTCTGCCTGGACACTGATGTCCAGTGCCAAGGGCCTTCTGGCAGTTCCCTCACTGAGAGAAGTCAAGTTACAGGGAACCAGGCAGAGGGCCTTCTCAGTGGTGGTGCTCACCCTGTGGAACACCCTCCCACCAGATGTCAAAGAGAAGAACAACTACCAGATTTTTAGAAGACATCTGAAGGCAGCCCTGTTTAGGGAAGCTTCTAATGTTTGATGCATTACTGTATTTTAATATTTTGTTGGAAGCCGCTCAGAGTGGCTGGGGAAGCCCAGCCAGATGGGCGAAGTATAAATAATAAATTTATTATTATTATTATTATTATTATTATTATTATTATTATTATTATTATTAACCATACCTCATAAGGTTTGATGTGCCGTTGGCCTGATCCAGCAGGCCCTTATGTTCTTAATACAGGTATAGATTGGTTATTCGTCCTTCACCCGGAAGTCCCAGCGCGGGAATACACACAATCTTTAAATGGGATTAAGCCTTAACAACATTTACTAGAGCCACGGAGAAGGTCCTCTTTCCGCTTCACAGCTCCACTTGTTTCTGCAGTAGAGTTTTTCCAGAAGACTTGAGGGTGGAGGGCGAGAATCCATTGCTTGGTTTGTCCTTCCTAGCCTCCTCTCCCTGTTCCCTGTCTGGGTGCCTTGCTTCTGTTTCAGGTGCAAAGCCTGTCCTTAGATGTGGCCGTTGATTCCCGCGAGTCAGAGAAGGACCCAACTGACCGTTGTGCAAAGCCCCTCTCGTGGGGCATCTCCCAGGAGGTACAAAGTCAGAATGATTCATTGGGTAAGGGAGGATCCTTTGTGTTAAGTTGTGGGCGAACATAGCAGACGACACAGCGATTTCTCCAGAGCAGCTCTTTACTTGCAAGCTGGACAGAACTGAACAGCAAACAGCTCAGCTAACTGCCTCTTCTCAAATCCTCTCCTTTTAAACTCTCCCTTCTGGAACCACAGCCAATCAGAGGCTGCCATTTGTTAACTATTTGCTGGCAGGGGAAAAAAGAATGGGAAAAAAGAAACGCTTGTTGCATCCAACCTGTCCAGCAAAACCAACTTTTCATTAGATGTGCTCAGGCCATCAGCATAGGTTCGGCTGAGAAGTCCAGAAGGCGTAGTAAGTCAGAGGGGGAGCTCTCTGATGCCAAGGACGTTCTGGCTGGCCCTAGTGGGTCAGAGGGGGTTCCTGAAGTAGTGTTGCGCCGATCAGCTCGGACGACGAAGGGGAAGCCCCCTGAAAGGTTTGCTGTCACTAGCGTGTGGGTCGGAATGGCACAGTGTGAACCCGAGAGTTTTGAGGATGTTCAGAAACTGCTTCAGGAAGAAGCCAGGAAATGGCATGAGGCGATGCAGAAGGAGATGAGCTCAATGGAGTCTCTAGGTGTGTTCTCCCTCACGAACTTGCCGGTGGGCAAACAGTAGCCGTTGGGTTTACTGTCTTAAACCCACAGCAACTGGAGAACCGCAGTACAAGGCCAGGTTAGTAGCGAGAGGATTCACGCAGCGAAGGGGGTTGCATTATACGGAAGTTTATGCTCCCACCTCCAGAAGTGAATCTCTACGCGTGCACTTGGTCATTGCTGCACAAAGAGGTTTGCTGGTTCATCACTTTGATGTGGATGTTGCCTACTTGAACTCAGACCTCCAGGAGGATCTGTATATGCTTCCTCCTCCAGGGTTTGAGGGCAATGAGCAAGGTACTGTATGGAAACTTCACAAGTCAATTTACGGCCTGAAGCAATCGGCCAGGAATTGGAATTTGTGCCTGAATGAAGCTTTGGAGAAGCTAGGTTTCAGAAAGAGTCTTGCTGACAGTTGCCTGTGTGCGTGTGAATATAAATCCTACGTCCAGCAAGCTTCCCAGGGCAGCTCTGTATCCCTGGAAGCTCTGAGCTGGCCTAGCAGGATAGCAGAGTAGCAACAGCGGTCCTGAGTCCATGTGAGAAAGGGATAAATCAGGTCCAAAGACAGATTGGTTCTTATCTCTAGAAGCGTTTACTTACAAGCCATAAATCAGTCTCTTTCCATTGGAAACCTCCGCCATTTCGGCATCTCTCCGTGCTTCCAAGAGCACACATTCACAGCCTCTCCGTTGAGCTGTATCTCTCAGTCAGAAGTGAGAGCAACTCTGCTTGCAGACTGTGACGCAGTTCTCTGCGACAAGCTCCTCCCAGATACAGGACACCACAGAGTTTTAACACTGTCATTAGGAAGAACTTCCTGACAGTAAGAGCTGTTCGACAGTGGAATTTGCTGCCAAGGAGTGTGGTGGAGTCTCCTTCTTTGGAGGTCTTTAAGCAGAGGCTTGACAACCACATGTCAGGAGTGCTCTGATGGTGTTTCCTGCTTGGCAGGGGGTTGGACTTGATGGCCCTTGTGGTCTCTTCCAACTCTATGATCCTATGATTCTATGATTTCATGATAATGGCTATAATTTAAAATTTAAAAATTGTATGAGAAAATTTAAAAATTGTAAGAACATAATATATGTATGTAAGAAATCCTAAACTCAAATAAAATAAAATAAATTTTAAAAAAGAAAGTAATGCAAAACAGATTAATCAATTCGACTTTTAAAAACAACTCCTAAAACAGCAATTTAACATGAATTTTAATTAGCAGCGCAACAGTGAAAACAGAAGCTCAGGAGCACGTTCGGCTTCCGAAGCAAAGTTTGCAAACTGGAACACTGACTTCCAGGTTTGCAGCATTCGAGTTCAAAGTTGTTCAGGAATTCAGCTGTTTGAGAACCGAGGTACCACTGTATATAGACATGGTTGCCATACATCCAGAATTGTAAACAGCGTCCGGGCGGAAATTGCTGAAATGTCCGAGAAAATCTGGACGTATGACAGCCCATGTCGCAAGCGTAGATTTCGGCAAACTTAACTTGAAATAGATACGCGCCCCCCCGCCCCCCGTTCCTTCAAGCCCTCCTCAGAAGGCTTGGTTTCAGACCCTTGATAATCTTGATTGACTCCTCTGCATCATCTTCATGACGCTTTCCCTTAGCATATAGCAAGCTTTCAAACTGTGAGTTTTGTTCTGCAAATCCATTTTTTAAATTCTAACTGAAATGTTGCATTCAACTGATGGTAACTTGACCTGTCTCCCTCCCACCTGGAGGAAGAAGTTCCCTTTATAGGGACCCCACATACAATGAAGCAATACCACACGGCCCTAAACCTAACCTCCCAATACATCAACCTCAGCGGGTAAACATTCGCTCTGCTGTGTCAAAGTTTTACTGGACGTTTGGACAATATTGGCAAGAGCGCCTGTAATCTCACAGTCACCACTTCCCCAGAATAAGAATCACTTCCGTCCAAACCAGTAAGTATGTCTGTAATTATGACAATCTGACCAATGCCCAGATGACTTAAGCCCTATATCGGACTCCTCTCCATGGGTTCCCCCCTGAATATAGAGCATGGTCCAATCCCCTGGACATTCTCAGACTTACAGAAGTCTTTCTCTTTTTTTTATAATAATTTTTATTAGTTTTCACAACAAAGAACATAAAAAGAATACAACACAACAAGGGAGAGGAAACAAGACATTTACACAAAAGAAAAAAGACCTTACAAACTAAAAGACTTCCCCATACCTCTCCTACTCTGCATCCTTGTTTTACAATTTTTTAGCAACCCTTCAGTCCATTTCTATATATCTCCTCCTTAAGATTTCTTCCCTAAAATTTATAGTTTACAGCTGTAATTCTTTATTTCTTACCCCTCGACATCTTAACCATCCTTTATTTGACAACAGTTCTCAAGATACACTTTAAATTTTCTCCAGTCCTCCTCCACCGCCTCCTTCCTCTGGTCGCGGATTCTGCCGGTCATCTCTGCCAGTCCCATATATTCAATCACCTTCGTCTGCCATTCCTCCAGGGTGGGTAGTTCTTGCATCTTCCAATACTTTGCTAGTAAAATTCTTGCTGCTGTGGTGGCGTACATAAAAAATGTCCTATCCTTCTTCGGTACCAATTGGCCCACCATACCCAAGAGAAAGGCCTCTGGTTTCTTGGAAAACGTCCACTTAAGGACTTTCTTAATTTCATTATAGATCATTTCCCAAGTCTTTCTCAAGGTCATGAAGGAATCTGAAGAGGTGATTCAAGCAACACAAAAGGAGATTCCTCCTAAAGACCAGGAAGAACTTTCTGATAGTAAGAGACAACAGTGAAAAGGAACTCCCTCAGAAGAGAGAGGACTCTCCTTCATTGGAGGTATTTAAGAAGAAGTTGGATAGCCATCTGTCATGGATGCTTGAAATGAGGTTTTTTCTGCATTGGCGGGGGTTGGACTAGATTCCGAATCTACCATTCTATTATTCACCCTGCTGTGAGTTCTTGAATTGACTTTTTTACGAGTGAAATTTTATCCACATTCCATGCGCTGATATGCTTTCAACTCTGTATGAATTATTTGGTGGGCCATGAGAGTGGCACTCTGACTGAAGCTCTTCCCACATTCCAAACACTAAGAGGTTTTCTCCCCTGAATGAATTCTTTGATGGGAAGTGAGATGTGAGCTTTGACTGAAGCTCTTTCCACATTCGAAGCACTGATAGGGTTTCTCCCCTGTATGGGTTCTTTGATGGGAAGTGAGAGTGGCCTTTTGACTGAAGCTCTTTCCACAATCCAAGCACTGATAGGGTTTCTCCCGTGTATGGATTCTTTTATGGATTATGAGATGGGGGCGTTGACTGAAGCTCTTCCCACATTCCAAGCACTGATAGGGTTTCTCCCGTGTATGGATTCTTTTATGGATTATGAGATGGGGGCTTTGACTGAAACTCTTTCCACATTCAAAGCAGGGATAGGGTTTCTCCCCTGTATGGATTCTTTGATGCAAAGTGAGACTGTCCTTTCGACTGAAGCTCTTCCCACATTCCAGGCACTGATAGGGTTTCTCCCCTGTATGAATTATTTGATGGGAAGTGAGCTTATCGCTGTCACGGAAGCTCTTCCCACATTCGAAGCACTGATATGGTTTCTTCCCTGTATGAATTCTTTGATGGGAAGTGAGACCCTGCCTCTGACTGAAGCTCTTTCCACATTCCAAGCACTGAAAGGATTTCTCTCCTTTATGAAGTTTTTGATGGGAAGAGAGATTGCTGCTCTGACTGAAGCTCTTCCCACATTCCAGGCACTGAAAGGGTTTCTCCCCTGTATGAATTCTTTGATGGGAAGTGAGAGTATGCCTGTGACTGAAGCTCTTTTCACACTCCAGGCACTGATAGGGTTTCTCCCCTGTATGAATTCTTTGATGGCAACTGAGTTGTGCGCTTTGCTTAAAGCTCTTTCCACATTCTAAGCACTGATAGGGTTTATCCTCTGTATGAATTCTTTTGTGGGTAGTGAGATTCCCATTCTGACAAAACCTCTTTCCACATTCCAAGCACTGATAGGGTTTCTCCTCTGTATGAATTCTGTTGTGGGTAGTGAGATCCCCATTCTGACGAAACCTCTTTCCACATTCCAAGCACTGATAGGGTTTCTCCCCTGAATGAATTCTTTGATGGCAAGTGAGATGTATGCGTTTATTAAAGCTCTTTCCACATTCTAAGCACTGATAGGGTTTCTCCCCCGTATGAATTCTTTGATGGGAAGTGAGACTCTGCCTGTGACTGAATCTCTTCCCACATTCCAGGCACTGATAGGGTTTCTCCTCTGTATGAATTCTGTTGTGGGTAGTGAGATTCCCATTCTGACGAAACCTCTTTCCACATTCCAAGCACTGATAGGGTTTCTCCCCTGAATGAATTCTTTGATGGCAAGTGAGATGTATGCGTTCATTAAAGCTCTTTCCACATTCTAAGCACTGATAGGGTTTCTCCCCCGTATGAATTCTTTGATGGGAAGTGAGACTCTGCCTGTGACTGAATCTCTTCCCACATTCCAGGCACTGATAGGGTTTCTCCCCCGTATGAATTCTTTGATGGGAAGTGAGAATGTCCTTCCTATTGAAGCTCTTTCCACATTCTCTGCAGTGATACAATTTCTCTCCTCTGTGAATTCTTCCTTGTGAAGTGAGGCTAACCCTACGAATGAAGCTCTTTCGTTGATGGGAGGTGGACTGGGAGCTCTGGCCGATGTTCTCTCCATCCTCTGAATATTTATTTGATTTCTCTGATATGTGGATTCTGTTGTGGTCCCCCTTGTTCTTCCCTTCCCATTCATCACCATCTGCAATGAAGAGAGAATATAATTATTGCCTCAGGAAGAAATGGAGCTCCAGATTATTGAACAAAGATCCCCACCCCTCATCTCACCAAGTGACTTGAGAGTGCTCCGTTTCAGCCTCAAGAGGACAGCCTTGAAGTCTAACTTAACGCCATTATAGATGTGCAGCATCTTCAACCCCCTAACACTTGAGCATGCCTGAGGGGTGCCTGATTCTCTTGAAACCAATGGGGCGCCACTGCCTGCCTACTGTGACCAGGGTTCAGATGACACAGAACCATCAAACCCACCACCTGAGCCCTCCCCCAGCAATGCACTGCCATGTTAGGGTAAGTCATGCTAACTCTGCATTGCTGCCCCGGACCCCAACCCCACTCAGAGCAAAGGGGACGTGGTTCACATCCAATATTGAACAAATTTAATGAATGCTTGTGATAAAGGAAGGACTGAAGTTAGATGTGAGGCCTTACAATAGTTTTCACTGCCTTTGTTGGCTGGTATTAACTGACATACTGCTTGCCTTTTATTTGGGATAGATTTGATTTGGCTCAATCCTGGAATCCACCCCATATGCAAGGTCAGTCATCTCTTTGGTCAATCAAATGCAAACAGAAGCCAAAACAACAAACCTGACAGAAGTTACTTCAACTTCCCTAAAAACTCTCAAGCCCACATTTAAGAAGGCCTGGGTGGTTCAGCCAAGCCTGGAATTTGTTTAAAAAGGCATGACTAGACAAAGAATATTCACAAACAGTTGATGTCCCTCCATTCAGGGCTCACGATGTGGATGTTAGAATCCCAGATGCTGTTGGTCTTCACCTGCACACTCCCCATCAGCTGTTCCCTCAATCTAAATTTGGTCTAAATTTAAACTTTTTTCTAAATATATTTCTTCACATTGAATTTCCTCTCATTTTCATGAGGAAACCAACTCTGTATACCGTATTTTTCGCTCCATAGGGTTCACCGGACCATAGGGCGCACCTAGTTTGGGGCACCCCAGCCCCAAATAGCAAAGAAACCAAGACAGTGAGCGGGATCCATCCCGCTGGCTGTCTTGGCTTCCTCTTTAGTCGCACGCAAACTCACCAGCGGGGAGAGGCTGCGGGCGGCTTTGGCAGAAGCCAAGACAGCGAGCGGGATGGATCCCGCTTGCTCTCTTGGCTTCGTTTTTAGCTGCGGGGCTGGGGCGGGGGAAGCCTGAGCGACCCCATCCCCCAGAAGAGGCAGCTATCCACAAGCCTTTTGAATGCGGCGGGAGTTCCCGCCGGGCTCCAAAGGCTCCCGGACAGCAGCCTGAAGCCCGGGTGTGCAGCGCCAACCCCTGCTGCGCACCGACCCCTATTGCCCTCCAGGCTTCAGCGACAGCCTGCATTCGCTCCATAGGACGTACAAACATTTCCTCTTCATTTCTGGAGGGGAAAAAGTGCGTCTGATATTCGGAAAAATAAGGATAGTTTAATTGGTAACATAAAATGGAAAATGACTATTACTCACACTTAATCTAAGCCCAACGGCCACAAGAGCTTTTGACTAGGAATTCGACTATGCGAAGTTGAATGTTCTCTGTTCTCCGCTGTTTACCCTTTTTTGTTTCAATTTATACCAATTCATGAACTCAGAACTCATATACTGATCACCAGCGAGGAACGACATGTTATTCCTGCAAATTTATTCTACAAGTTTTGAGATATACAAATGACATGAGAAGAATGAGTCTATATATTTGTATCATTTATTGTATCCTTGTTTTTAAAAGCATAAAAAGTTATTCCAAAAAGAAAAGATAATGGGGCAACTCACGAAGGCCCCATCTGCAGTCAATCCTGAAATTAGGATCAGGTAATTTAAGAATTTAGGATCAGCTTCGAGTGCTGCGCGATGGATCAGTGATTTGTTCTGTTGCTCTGTTTTCTCCTATCTCTCCTCCTCCAATTTAAACCAATTCATGAACTCAGAACTGCTACACTGACCACTAATGATGAACCATATGTTATAGACATTCCTGCAAATTACTTCTACTAGTTTTGAGAATCATATGAGAAGACTGAGAAGACTCAGTCTACATATTTGTATTATATATTAGTCTTATATGATCCCTGTTTTTAAAAGAAAATGAAAAGTTATTCCTAAAAGAAAAGTAAAAGGCGAAACACACTGGCCCCATCTGCAGTCAATCCTGAAATTAGGATCAGGTAATTTAAAGAATCATGGCTTCTAGTGCTGCACGACGGATCAGTGAGTTCTCTGACATTGGTAGGGCATTCAGAGCACAGTACTGGCGCCAATACATCACGGTGGCCGGTGAGCTGTGACGTATTCCTGGCTCAAATTGCCTGCAGATGTCAAAGGCGCTGGAAGGCAGGTGGAGGAGCCCAAAAAGGTGCCCACCTTCTCAATCTCCATCCGCCTGCCTGCCTCATCCCACCCCCAAGCTGAGCAAGCCCCAGTACCTCTCCGGCTCCATCCCTCCATGTCCCCATCTCCCCTCCCCTGGGACTCACCAGATCCCTCGGAGGTCCCTGGGAGGGAACGCTCAGAGGCTGTGAGGAGGGATGCAGGAGACAACCTGACCAGGTCAACTGTCCATCTTCCCCCTTCCATCCTCGCTAGGTTTACAGATTAAGTCTCTTTCATCCTTCCTGAGGAGTCGAGAAGCCACCACAAGCTGCAGGGTCCTGGGAGAGAGGAAGAAGCAAAGGGAGCCTCAGAGGCCCTGCAGGGATTCTCCTGCCCTAGATATTCCCCTGCTCCTGGAGAAGCACAAATGGGGCAGCCCCTTCCCAACAGAAACCCCATTTGAAACATCTCCAGTGATTCCCATTTAATCTGTTTGCACCTCACCCCACTTCATAAGGCTGGCATGGTCTGCATAGTAGAGACCTGAGAATAGACCCCATTGAACTCAGTGGGGCTTATGGATAGAACTAGGTGCAAAAACCAGGCACCATCCTGTCCCCAACCTGAAAACTGGAACCCCAGAGCATGGGCAGAATACAGCCGAGTAGCTATTACATGTAGGTGCCCCCACGACTCAATGCAAGAGATGCCTTAACAGTTGAGCTGGCTGGGCCCCAAACCTCTTTCTGCTCATCATTAGAGCTGCTGAGAGACCCTAGAAGGTTGGGAATAGAATCTGGCTCCTGCTGTTTCTTAGCCACCTCCTCATTTTCCTTATTCACGCAAAATGGAGTGATTTTTGGTTGTGCTTTCTTTAGAGAAGCTCTCTTTGGAGCAGGGCCAGTGGCACTCAGGGAGAGACCAGAAATTTTGTAACCACTCCAGGTCAACACCATCTTTTCCCTTAATTTCTTATCATGTTTCCTTATTCCATTTGTAGCAATTAAAGCTTTTCTAACTTTAGTCTGCAGCAACTTCTGTGTCATTCACTTAGTGTTCTGCAGAATGTGGAGGCCAGACTGGTGACTGGGAGTGGCTGCTGGAACCATGTAAGACCACTCCTAAAGAAACTACATTGGTTCCCAGTATGTTTCCGAGCACAATTCAAAGTGTTGGTGCTGACCTTTAAACCCTAAATGGCCTCGGTCCAGTATACCTGAAGGAGCATCTCCACCCCCATCCTTCAGCCTGGACCCTGAGGTCCAGCACCAAGGGCCTTCTGGTGGTTCCCTCACTGCAAGAAGAGAAGTTACAGGGAAGCAGGCTGAGGGCCTTCTCAGTAGTGGCCCCCTCCCTGTGGAACACGCTTCCATCAGATGTCAAGGAGATGAGTAACTATGTAACCTTTAGAAGACACCTGAAGGCAGCCCTGTATATTTATATGTGCTGGAAGCAGCCCTGAGTGTCTGGTGAAACCCAGTCAGATGAGTGGCAGGTAAATATTATTATTATTGTTATTATTATTATTATTCACACAGGATTTTGATGGCGGTGGCAGCTTCACCCCAGTGCCTTGCCAGGGCAGGAGGGGCATGAGTCTTCCTAAAAATATTGAGCTGAGCAAGGCTGGATGCAGGTCCTGCTCCCAAGAGTGGCACATGCCAGTCTGTGCACTTGCTCTGCTGGGAGGGGGCAGATGTTTAACAAGGTTGGAAACCAGATCTCACCCGGCCCTAGGGACTCCTCCCAAGAATCCTGGGAGCCAGAATTGGTTCAGGACCCTGAGAGTTGCAAGGAGACAGCTTCAGCCCTGCTGCCCAAAGACTCCAATTCCCAGAGTGGTCACCAATCCCCCCTTCTTGCCAGGGAACTCTGGGAATTGTAGTTGGGTAGATGGTGGGAGAGCGTCTCCCCTCCAGTCTCTACACTTGGGGGGGGGGCTGTATCTCCCCACTCCACAGGGCGTCTCCTTCCTCGGATGCTTCTCTGTGTTATGAAATGCGACCTTCCCCTCAATCTGAAGGGGGCTTATTTGCATGCCCTCTTTTTGTTGCCCCAAAGACTCCTCCCCAAAAAGGAAGGCGGCATCTTGATCCAAAGGAAGGACAGAGTTGCAGACACTCAGCCCCTGACTTGGGGGTCTCCCTCCCCCCCTCCCATGCATGAGCTGAACGGGGGGGGCCCTTCCCTCCTCCCTTGCAGCCCTGGGACCCCCTTCTCCCCGCTGCACCCCAAGGGGGAAGAGAGAAGAGACTCACCAGATTCCAGGAGGGGCACCGAGGAAGTTTTTGCAAAGCAGAGAGGACAGAGCAGCCTCCTCTTTGCTGGCAGGAAGGGACTGGGCAGGGAGGGGCTTCTGCTGGGGAGGACCTTGCCCCCCCCCCCACCGCCCTCCCCTTCCTGTCCTCTCTAGGAATCCAGCTCTGCTCCTTTTAACCCTTGGCAAGCCGAGGGCGCCCAGACCCTCCCTCCCTCTCCCTGCCTGCTTCTGCGCTCTAGGGCTGCGCTCCCTTCTCCATCTGGGCCAAGGACTCTGCATCAAGGCCCCCCCCCATCTTAGGCTGACTGACGACAAGGGAGGTGGGGGTTCCTTGTTACCATTCTGCCGTGTGCATCTGGATCCCAACTTTGAAATGACTAAAAACCTGAATGTTAAAGCGGCTTTCCTGGAAGCGCCTTCCCTGGGACCCACCGGCAGGGTACATCCTGGAAGTCTCCCCCCCTCCACACACACACACACACGTTTCTCTTTTCCTGGGGGGCCAAGAGATGCTCCCCTGCCCTGCACCCCCAGGGGCCCCTTGGCGGAAACTGAAGTGTGATGCCCACCAAAGGGAAGGCGAAGGCGAAGGACCCCTGGACCTTTGTCCGCAGACAGCTCCCCCCCCTTTCTTCCCCCACAACCAACAAACATAACCACAGTTTTGAAAATCCTCCTTACTCTGGGCATGTGCAGATTTGGCAGCTTTCTGTAAACCAGAGGCAGGGAAGAAGTGGCCAAAGAAGCACCTTGCAGAAAAGGGGCCTTGTGGGCTGAGGTGCAGGATCCCTGGGGGTCCAGCACAGGAAGAACTGAACAGGGAAGAACTGCCCCCCCATCATAGAGGGCATGGCACCCCCGCCTGACTCGCAGAAATAGACTCCCGGAGGAGCGAGCAAGGGGGGCGGATGGGCAGAGAGGAGAGAGAGATGAAGATGCAGTGATGGGGAAGGGAGGGGGCCCCAAAAAGGGCCCTTACTGGGCCCCGGATCTATGCAATCCAGCTGCAAAGTGGGAACCCAACACCTGCAGGGGTTGCCTGGCAGGATGAAGCCCCTCCCGCGCAGGAGATTACCCTCCCCCCATGCACAATAACACTGGGATATTCAAAAGGTAAAGGACCCCTGGACGGTTACATGCAGTCAAAGGCGACTGTGGGGTTGGGGCGCTCGTCTCTGTTGTCAGGCCGAGGGGGCTGGCGTTTGTCCCCAGACAGCTTTTCCGGGTCACGTGGCCCGCAGGACTCAACCGCACACGGGGTACATTGGTGAAAACCAGAGTGCACAGAAATGCCACAACTGCTTGTACTGGTATGTTCTTGAAGGAAAAAGGTAAAAGGCGGATCTAGACGGATCCTCGTGAATTCATATGATTTTTTCATTCAAATTAAATAAAACCACCATGATACTGTAGACTATGTCTTACTCTGTAGACAGCATCAAAAAAATCACGCATCCACTATTTCGTGGCGCCGCAGGGGCGCAAAAACATGGTTAAAAAACACGGATCCTCATGGACCCTCATGATTTTTGCACAAGACCAGCCCAAAGTCACCATCAGTTCAAACATCATGGCCTGGGGCACAGCATCCACCACAAAAATCACAGATCCACGGCTTCCTGGCCATTCCGTGGTCCAAAAACGTGGTTTTGAAGCACGGATCCTCATGGATCCTCACGCTTTTTGCATTGGGCCAACCCAAACGCACCATCAAATCACACATCATGTCCAGGGGCACAGCCTACACCACATAAAACTCGGATCCACGCCTGCCTGGCCATGCCGTGGCCCAAAAACGTGGTTCCGAAGCATGGATCCTCATGATTTTTGCACAAGACCAGCCCAAAGTCACCATCAGTTCAAACATCATGGCCAGGGGCACAGCCTGCACCACAAAAATCACAGTTCCACGGGTTCCTGGCCACTCCGTGGTCCAAAAACGTGGTTTTGAAGCACGGATCCTCATGGATCCTCACGCTTTTTGCATTGGGCCAACCCAAACGCACCATCAAATCACACATCATGTCCAGGGGCACAGCCTACACCACATAAAACTCGGATCCACGCCTGCCTGGCCATGCCGTGGCCCAAAAACGTGGTTCCGAAGCATGGATCCTCATGATTTTTGCACAAGACCAGCCCAAAGTCACCATCAGTTCAAACATCATGGCCAGGGGCACAGCCTGCACCACAAAAATCACAGTTCCACGGGTTCCTGGCCATACCGTGGCCCAAAAACGTGGTTTTGAAGCACGGATCCTCATGGATCCTCACACTTTTGCACTGGGCCATCCCTAAATCACTGTCAAATCACACTTCATGCCATCGGGCTTGAAAAAAACTCGGATCCACGGGTTCCTGGCCATACCGTGGCCCAAAAACATGGTTTCGAAGCATGGATCCTCATGGATCCTCACGCATTTTCCATTGGGCCAACCCAAACTCACCGTCAAATCACACATCATGGCCAGGGCCACAGCCCGCACCACAAAAAAACTAGGATCCACGGCTCCCTGGCAACACCATGGACCAAAAACGTGGTTTTGAAGCACGGATCCTCATGGATCATCACACTTTTTGCATTGGGGAACCCCAAATTCACCCTTTATTCAAATATCTTGTACATAACCACAGATCTGACCACAAACATCATGGATCTACTGCTTCATGGCCCTGGCCAGATGCTACCCTGGATATATTGGCCAATTTTTAGGTGGGTGTGCTGGGATGGAGGAAATGGAGTCGGCTTAATCTCTATCCATTAAAGATGGGCGCCCAATGGCTGGGCCAGAATGATTTCAGTTCGGTTTGCCAGCTCCCAGCTCTTCATGGGGCGCAATAGTCACCTGTAGCTGCCATCAGGAGTCCCTTTGTGATCCTGGATGCTTCTGTCTCTATGGAGGCATTGGTCACAAATGTAGCCAAACTGGAATTTTTGAATCTATGTCAGGTTAGGCAATCGGTACTGTACCTGTCCCTTTCCAACGTAGCCATGGTGATCCATGCAGTAGTCACCTGCAGACTAGACTACTTTAACTTGCTGTACACCTGAGCCGGGGAGTGCAGGGTATAAATGTGTGTGTGTGTGTGTGTGTGTGAGAGAGAGAGAGAGAGAGAGAGAGAGAGAGAGAGAGAGAGAGAGAGAGAGATATGCAGGGCTACCCTTGAGACTGCTCCAGAAACTCCATATGGTCTAAAATGCAGATGCATGAGTTCTTACTTGGACTTTGTGGAGAGCCCACATTCAGTTGGTTGTTCATCAGCTGGATTGGCTCCAGTTGGAGTATCGAATCAGGTTCAATGTTTTGGTGCTAATCTTTAAAGCCCTAAACAGTCTGTGACCTTTCTTATCTGTGGGAATTATCTTCCAATACACCCCCCATGAGTGTGACGCTCATCTAACAGCAACCTACTGGAGGTCCCTGGCCCAAAACATATCCAGCTGTCCTCAACCAGAGCCTTTTTGGTGGAACGCTAATGAGACCAGGGCTCAGTACAATCTATCTCAGTTCTCTCACTTGTCATGGTGAATGGGCTTGCACATTCCTATGACCCTTGTGAGTGAAGCGGTTGGGAATCTCGTACTCCCAGCAGGCTCAGCCAAGGCGGTAAGGTCAAAGAAAATTAAATATGCTCAGAGTCCTGTAGTGCAGTGTTTCCCAACCTTTTTTGGGCGAAGGCACACTTGTTTCATGAAAAAAATCTCGAGGCACACCACCATTAGAACTGCCAGGGGAAAGCTGGAATGGGGGGAAGGAAGGTTTCCCCGTTTATCCTCACCCTCACGGCCGCCAATAAATAAGCAGGTCACTCCGCATGCCAAAATGAACTAACCACCTCGGAGCCAAAGATTTTGGAAAAGGCACATTAATTTTAAAGTTACTGTTCAAAATGAAATTGGAACAATTGTCTGTTCAGACAGCAACCCCGCTAAGGGAGGTTTCCACAAAAGGCGAGGGTGAGAGGGAAGAAATGTCAACTTTTCTGGTTCTGCGCTGGGAGAGGGGAATCCAACGAGGGAGTGAAAATGGAGAGCGGAGGGCATCCGAAAAGACGCGCCGGGGATTTATTTTAATGTGGCTGCTCATAAATTAGCAAGCGTGGCTTGAGAAGCGCCAAGCTCCGCTCCCAAGAGTTACCTCGCCCGGCAGAGCCGCCTCTTCGGAGCAGCCCCGGGTCGCCCGGCCTCCACCCGGCGCAACCTCGCCCGCCGCCGCCGCGCACCTCACTCCTCTGGTCCCGGAGCGAAGAGCAGCGCGCCTGAAGAGAAGTGGGGGGCCGCCTCCTCTTTGCCAAGCGCACCCCGCCCCGCCGAGGGGAAAGCCGCCTCCTCCCGGCAGCAACTCCAGCGGCGGCGGGTGGGGCTTACTCCCGAGGAAGTCTTTCCGCGAGGGGCGCGTGAGGCGCTCCTCCGGGAAGGGCCAAGCGGGAACTGGCGACTGGGTCGGTCAGGGCAGCCGAGCCCTCCGGCCACCCGCCTCACCTGGAGGCGCGGACGGGGCGCCGGGGCGAGTCCCCGCAGCCCCTCCCCGTCCGGCCCGGGAGGAGCTCCGCTGCCCGGCTGCTTCCTGCCCGCCCCTCACCGGCCGCCACTCGGCCTGCGCACCTCGGAAAAGGCCGCCCGACTCGCCCGCCTCCCTCCCACGGCACACCAGGCAACGTCTCACGGCACACTAGTGTGCCGCGGAACACCGGTTGGGAAACACTGCTGTAGTGATTTCATGCTCTTTATTGCAGCTTGTAAAACAGTGACTGAATTTCCCCCCAAACCTCAGGCTTTTATATACATTATTTACACAATGAGTCCCGTCTGACTGGCTGATTCTGCTTCCCTCCTAGAGCCTGGTTGGTCTTTTCCTGCAAGCCAATCAGTTCTTGCATTCTAGGATCCTACTTGCCTATTGTTCTAGCATCCAAGCTTAGTACATAACAGGGAAGGAGCTAGACAAAGAATGATCCAAGAAGTCCTCAACGGCAGAACAGGCGGGTGATAACAAGCAGTGTGTTACAAGGGCTCTGAAGGCGGATGAAGGCTGCAGCAGATAGGATCCACCAGTTCGTCGTGACTACTCATGCCATCAGAACAGAGCCCTACTGCGAAGACTGTGCGTTGGTCAGCATGCACTGATCTACACACATAAAACAAATTCACGCACAGGCATCTTCCCCAAACCCAACCCAACCCCCCATGGCAATCACTAAATGGCTGCGGGGGCAAGAATGTGAAGCCCCTAGTCATGAACCGACACATGGGCGGTGGATACAGATTCAGTCGTTCTGACTCAAGGAATGAGGCAGTTGAGCAGCTCAGCAGCTGTATCCATGACTGAGCAGCCCTTTTTAGGATCCACGATGCTCACCCCGAAAAGGGGAAGGGGCTGGAAACGGTGCCCTAAACATAGTATGTCTCCCTTTTTCCCTGACTGGATTACGCCGCCTGGGTGGAATCTCTTTTCCCATAGTTTGAATCCATTATTCTGCATCCTAGTCTCTAGAACAGCAGAAAACAAGCTTGCTCCCTCTTCAATATGACATCCCACTCCTTAATCTTCTCTTCTCTAGATTAAAGAAATCCAGCTCCCTAAGTCTCTCCTCATAGGGCTTGGATTCCAGACATTTTACATTTTGGTCACCCTCCTCTGGACATGCTCCAACTTGACAATATCCTTCTTCAACTGGACACAGTATTTCAGGTGTGGTCTGACCAACCAGAATAGTGTGGTGGCATTCCTTCACTTGATCTAGACACTATACTCCTATTGATGCAGCCCAGAATCGCATTGGCATTCTTAGTTGCCACATCACACTGTTGACTCATATTCAGCTTGTGGTTGACTAAGACTCCCAGATCCCTTTCACTGGTACTGTTGTCAAGCCAAGTGTCCCCCACCTGTGCATTTCATTTTTTCTATCCAGGTGTAGTACCTTACATTTCTCCCTATGGAACTCCATATTGTTGGTTTTGGCCCAGCTCTCTAGGCTATTCAGGTCATTTTGAATTCTGACCCTGTCCTCTGGTGTATTAGCAACCCCTCCCAGTTTGCAGTCATTTGCAAATTTGATTAGCACACCCTCTATTCCATCATCCAAATCATTTATAAAAATATTGAATAGCACCAGGCCCAGGACAGAACCTTGTGGAACCCTAATAGTCATTTTTTTCCAGGATGAAGGTGAGCCACTGATGAGCACTCTTTGGGTTCAGCCCGTCAACCAATTACAAATCCACCTAACAGTAGCTTTGTCTAGCCCACATTTTACTAGTTTTTTTGCAATAATATCATGGGGGACCTTTTCAAAGGCTATACTGACAGCTGTTTTAAAAGATGTAACTGTAACTTAAAATCCAGTATCAGAAAAAAATAAAAATAGATGGTCCCTGTGTGGATAGTCATGTTTGCATGATGAGGTTCTAAAATCAGTCCTGAAAGTAGATTGAGAATGACTCATGCATAGCTTTTGCTCTGCCATTAACAAGGTGAGCTGAAGCAAATTCTTTTTTTTCCGTTTTACTTTTTAAGTAAATTTTTATTAGAATTTTTTTTAAAAGGTTACAGAAAAAAAGAAAAAATATAAGTCAAAACAGAACAATCAAAAAAGAAAAAGAAAGAACAATACATAAGAAAACAAATATCATCCAAGAACAAAAAAAAGAGAAACAAGTCAAACCTTTACATCACTTGCTTTCATTCGCTTATTTCCTTGCCCTCCTCACACCTCCCATTTTTGTATTCTAATTCAGTTAGATATTTCAGCAAATCCTTTCCAGCTTTGTTTTTATCTTAATAATTTATCTTAATATACTGTGATTTTACATTCTCTTTCACCAATTCATTTTGGCTTAATCCTTTATATCTTTTCTGCTAAAACCACATAGTTTTATTCCAACATCTTTCTAACATTCCTTAATTTTACAATATTTCTGAAAATAAACTTTAATTTTTTTCCAATCTTCTTCCACCAACTCTTCTCCTTGGTCTCGGATTCTGCCAGTCATCTCAGCCAGTTCCATGACGTCCATCACCTTCATCTGCCGTTCTTCCCGGGTGGGTAGATCTTGTGTTTTCCAATACTTTGTGATAAGTATTCTTGCTGCTGTTGTGGAGCTGAAGCAAATTCTTGGCTCCCTTTGGGCTTAGCAATATTTCCTACAGCATTCTTGTTGAAGGGCATTGGAGAGTTAGGTGAGGGACACTTTTCTGTTTTTCCATCAAGTCCCCAGACAAGAATGCTACAGCATCAGCCCCAAACACTCAGTCTCATAACAAAAAATACTCAACGGGGTTAGGGCTGAGGGTAGGGGAAGTACAATCATGATCTTTCCAGTCCTCTAGAAGCTGACCCTTTTGGTCATTTTGGTCATGGAGCCAAATATCTGTTCCCAAGTTTAAAGAGTCTAAACTCTGCATCCAAGAGTATTAAAAGAACTCCAGGTCATAGAATCAGAATCATAGAGTTGGAAGAGACCTCGCAGATGTGATCTCAGAACCACTGGCAGTCATCTTTGAGAATTCCTGGAGAACAGGCAAAGTCCCGGCAGACTGGAGGAGGGCAAATGTTGTCCCTATTTTCAAAAAGGTGGAAAGAGAGGACCCAAATATTTACCGCCCAGTCAGTCTGACATCAATAACAGGGAAGATTCTGTAGCAGATCATTAAGCAAACAGACTGTGAGCACCTAGAAAGGAATACTGTGACATTAGTGTGATGTCGGATGAAAATTAAGTGGTTACCAGCTGTAATGTAGAGGTTGAGTAATAAGTCATAATAAGTTACAACAAGTTATAATAAGGATTTGCTGAATTAAGAATCTGAATTGGAATACAAAAGGGGGAGGTGAGAGCCTGGTAGATGAAGGGAATGCAGTGGAGGTAGCCTACCTTGATTTCAGCAAGGCATTTGACAAGGTGCCCCATGATATTCTTGTAAAGAAGCTGGTAAAATGTGGTCTTGACTATGCTACCACTCAGTGGATTTGTAACTGGCTGACTGACCAAACCCAAAGGGTGCTTATCAATGGTTCCTCTTCATCCTGGAGAAGAGTGACTAGTGGGGTGCCACAGGGTTCTGTCTTGGGCCCGGTCTTATTCAACATCTTTATCAACAACTTGGATGATGGACTCAAGGGCATCCTGATCAAATTTGCAGATGACACCAAACTGGGAGGGGTGGCTAACACCCCAGAGGACAGGATCACACTTCAAAGTGACCTTGACAGATTGGGCCAAAACAAACTGGGCCAAAACAAGATGAATTTTAACAGGGAGAAATGTAAAGTATTGCACTTGGGCAAAAAAAATGAGAGGCACAAATACAAGATGGGTGACACCTGGCTTGAGAGCAGTACATGTGATCTAGGAGTCTTGGTTGACCACAAACTTGACATGAGCCAACAGTGTTGACATGGCAGCTAAAAAAGCCAATGCAATTCTGGGCTGCATCAATAGGAGTATAGCATCTAGATCAAGGGAAGTAATAGTGCCACTGTATTCTGCTCTGGTCAGACCTCACCTGGAGTACTGTGTCCAGTTCTGGGCACCACAGTTCAAGAAGGACACTGACAAACTGGAACGTGTCCAGAGGAGGGCAACCAAAATGGTCAAAGGCCTAGAAACGATGCCTTATTAGAAACATCTAAGGGAGCTGGGCATGTTTAGCCTGGAGAAGAGGAGGTTAAGGGGTGATATGATAGCCATGTTCAAATATATAAAAGGATGTCACATAGAGGAGGGAGAAAGGTTGTTTTCTGCTGCTCCAGAGAAGTGGACACAGAGCAATGGTTCCAAACTACAAGAAAAAAGATTCCACCTAAACATTAGGAAGAACTTCCTGACAGTAAGAGCTGTTCGACAGTGGAATTTGCTGCCAAGGAGTGTGGTGGAGTCTCCTTCTTTGGAGGTCTTTAAGCAGAGTATGATGGGATAATGAGCTGCTTGCGCGTAAAAGCTGGATCCCGCTGGGGTTTGGCTGGTCATCCAAACCCAGGCACTAACGGAGCTCCCCCAAAGCATGACTCCGCTAGTCGCTGGTAGAATCTGACAGTGGGCGGCTACGGAACTTACGCCAACATAAAAGTTGTTTGACAGACATGCGCCTTCGTGACTCTCTGCGTGACAGTTTCCGGCGAAGGGATGGAGTTCCTAAGGGAGGTCTAGTAACCTCTTCACTGTTTCCACTGGAAGTGTCCCAGAGCCCTTCCTCCGCAGTGACTCTGGCACTCCCCCTGCTGGTTCCCTCCGCTGCTGCAGAGTCTCTCCTATTCTGCTGGAGCCTGTCCACCACTTTTTCCTCGGATGACAGTTCCCTGACATCCACCTCCCCCCCAGGGCCCCCTTCACACCCCCCTACCTCCTCTCCCACTGGCGGTGAGGGCGGAAAGCCCCTGAAGGAGCTCTCCTCGTCGTCCGAGGATTCAAACACTTCTAACCATGGCGTACCGTCTCTCTCCCCGTCTTCCTCTTCTTCGTCGGAGTCGGCTTCCTCACCCACCCCTGACTCTGGGAACCCTTCAAACTCTCTTTCCTCATCGGTGGTCCCAAAGTGTTCCCTTCTAAATCGTGCCACGGGTTGCGGTTTTTTTGGAAAACGCTGGTGAAATGTTTCTATTAAAACCTCGTCCTTGACTACCTCTGCTGGTACCCAAGTGTTTTCCGACTCTACTTCCCCCTCCCATTCTACCAGATATTCCACCTGATTCCCCTTCCACCTGGAATCAATGATTCCTGCCACGTTCATGTCGCGTTCTCTCTCTTCTATCACGGGCGCTTGGGTGGCCTCTCTCTCACGCTCCCCCCACTCCCGTCCCTCTCGGTACGGCGACAGTAATGACCTGTGAAATACTGGATGTAATTTCATGTGACTGGGCAGTCTGAGTTTGAATGCTACTGGATTGACCTGCTGTATGACCTCAAAGGGTCCCAATCTTTTGGGTCTCAACTTCTTACTCCCCCCTTTGAACGGTAGACCTTGGGTTGACAACCACACCCGGTCTCCCACCCTTATGGTTTCACCTTCCCTCCTATTTCTGTCTGCTTGTTTCTTATATTCTTCCTTGGCTCTCTCTAAGTTAAGTTGGAGCTGACGGTGAATCGCTTCCATCTCTTCAAAAAACATTTCCGCCGCCGGCACGCTCCACCTCTCCCCTCCCTCTCCTGGGAATGCCCGGGGATGGCACCCATAGTTTGCCAGGAAAGGACTCATTCCTGTGGACACATTCTCCGCGTTGTTGTAGGCAAATTCGGCCAGCGGTAGCTTATCTACCCAATCATTTTCTCTGTCCTTTACATAACACCTCAGGTATTGTTGTAAAATCCCGTTTGCCCTTTCCGCTTGCCCATTAGTTTCTGGGTGTCGGGCAGTGGAGAAATTGAGTTCTACTTGCAGTAAGCTCATAAGTTTCCTCCAGAACCTGGAAGTAAATTGTTTGCCTCTGTCACTGACCACCCTCAAGGGGGCGCCATGCAACCTGAAAATATGCTCTACAAACAACTTGGCGGTCTCTTCCGCTGTAACCGCATGTGAACATGCTATAAAATGACACATTTTGGTTAATAGATCTACCACCACCATGACAGCTGTTTTGCCTTTGGATTTTGGCAGATCCGTCATAAAATCTATGGATACTGCCTCCCATGGCCTCTCTGGCGTGGGTAAGGGTTGTAATAGCCCCGCTGGCGCCACCCTCTCTCCTTTTGCTCGCTGGCACCTGTCGCAACCCCTGACATATTCCCGCACGTCCTCCCTCACCTTGGGCCACCAAAACTCCCTGGTAACCAACCACATGGTTTTGTGCTGTCCAAAATGCCCCGCTGTGGGGCTGTCATGCAACTGCTTGAGTACTCTCCCCCTCAGTTCCCCATCTGGTATGTACAGTGCCCCTTTGTAATATAACGCCCCGTTCTTTTCTTCAAACCCCCCTGTGTTCTCTTCTGTCCTCCTGAGTTCTCTGAGTTTCTCTTGGGCGTATGCATCGTTCTCCGTCCCTTCCATCAGTTCCCTTTGCCCCACCAATGCCGCCCCACACACCCAGCGGTCTTCAGAGATTACATGCCTTGCCTCAGGCGCTCCCTCCCCCTCTAAGTACTCCGGTTTCCTGGAAAGGGCATCCGCTCTCACGTTCTCTGAGCCTGGCACGTAACGAATCTCAAAGTGGAACTTGGAGAACTCCTGAGCCCATCGCACTTGTCTCTGGTTCAGCACTCGAGCTGTTCTCCAATATTCCAGATTTTTGTGGTCAGTTCGGACTTGAACCTTGTGTTGCGCCCCAATCAGCAAGTGCCGCCATTTCCGGAATGCTTCATGAATGGCGAGCAGTTCTCTGTCGTACACCGTGTAGTTCCTCTCGGATTTGTTCAATTTTCGCGAAAAGAATGCACACGGTCTCCATTCAGACGTATCCTTTCCCGGCTGGAGAAGCACGGCCCCCACCGCTCGGTCTGACGCATCAGTCTCCACTCTCATTGGTTTTTGTAGATCCACGTGCAGAAGCTGCTCTTCCGACGCAAACGCCTGCTTTAGGCGTTCGAACGCCTGCTGCGCTTCTTCCGTCCAAACAATTTTTTTTTTGCTACTAAGACAATCCGTGATGGGCGCAGTCAAATGGGCAAAGTTTTTGATGAACTTCCTATAGAAGTTTCCGAAGCCCAGGAACCTTTGCACGTCCTTCTTGGTCTTTGGTGTTTTCCATTCCAGTACCGCTTGAACCTTGCTGGGATCCATGGCCAATCCCTTGTCAGACAACCGGTACCCCAGGAATTCCACCTCCCTGGTATGAAACTGACACTTCTCCAGTTTCACCCACAGCCGGTTTTCTCGAAGTTTGCTCAGTACCTCTCTTACATCTCGCACATGCTGCTCCTCATTCTCTGAGTACACCAGGACGTCATCTAAGAACGCTACGCAGTTCTTGTAGAGCAATGGCCCCAGGACGTGATTCATGAATGATTGAAAACAGGCGGAGCCTCCTTGTAATCCGAAGGGCATAACGAGGTACTCAAAAGCCCCCAAGGGGGTGAACATAGTGGTCTTCCACTCATCCCCCTTCCTCACACGTATCAAGTTATATGCCCCCCTAAGGTCCAGCTTGGTAAAAATTTTCCCTTTTCTCACCTGTGTCAGAATGTCATCAAGTCTAGGCATAGGGAAAGTCACTGGTTCTGACACTGCATTCAGGGACCTGAAATCACACACAAGTCTGGGCTTGCCCGTGTGTTTCTTGTCCACAAAGAACACTGGACTGCCCCCCACCGCTCGTGACTCTCTGATGAAACCTCGCTTAAGATTCTTGTCAATGAACTCCCTTAACTCCTGCATCTCACTGTCTGACATTGCATACAGCTTGCCCACTGGCAATTGTGCTCCTGGGAGTAAGGTGATTTGACAGTCAAAGGGTCTGTGCGGGGGCAGTTTATCTGCTTCTTTTTCGCTGAATACATCAATTAAATCAGCGTATTGCGGTGGCACCTTCCCCTTGTCCATCACTTCCACCCCTGCTAGAGTGGCCCTGGCACCTGCCTGCGCCTCTCCCTCCTTGCAGTGTTCTAGGCAATGTGCTGATCCAAAGGAAACCACTCTCTGATGCCAGCCTACTAGCGGATCGTGTAGTGCCAGCCAGCTCATTCCCAAGATAATAGGGGCTCCTCCCAAGGTGGCTACGTTAAACGCAATCAGTTCTGTGTGCCGTGCCACCCTCATTATCATAGGTACAGTCTGTTGGCTCACTTCTCCTCCCAACAGCTCCCTCCCATCTATCGTGGTAACCTGCAAAGGCTTACTTAATGGGATAGTCTGTATCTGATGTTCCGCTGCAAACTCCTTACTCATGAAATTACATGAGCTACCTGAGTCCAATAGCGCTTTTATCTTTAGTGGGTGTCCGTTTGCCAGTTCCAGCAACACCTCTATCACAAGCGCTGGTCTTGGAGGTTCCGGCGTGGGCACGTTCACTACTCCCTGGCCTGGCTGCTGTGCCCTGATGTTGGCAACCAGGCGTTGGCTTTTACTTGTTCCTTCATTTCTCCCTCCTCCTTCCCCCCAACAGTTCCTGCCATCCCTTGCCATTCCTTCCTTTGCGGACAGACTCTGGCAAAGTGACCTGGCTGTTGGCAGAGATAGCATCTCTTGCCGCTCTTTCCCTCCTTCTTCCGCTCTTCCCTGGTGTTTGAAACTGCGCGCGCGCGCGCTGTTCCCAGTTCCATCGGCTCTGCTGGCGGGAAAGGCTGCTCCGGAATCTCTGGAATGCGGAAATCCTTCCAACGTTCCCCCTTTTCTTCCCGCTTTTCCATAGCTCTAGCTTCCTGGCGTGATCCTATGGACAGCGCTGCTTTAGTCAGCTGATCCATAGACTCCGCCCTAGGTGCCCGGGAAAGTTCATCCTTCACTGACGGAGACAGACCTTCTTCAAACATCATCTGAATAGGTTCACTAGCAAGGTCCCACCCCAGTCTGTGAATCAGCATGGTGAACTCAGTCCAGTACTCACGTACAGATCGGCTCCCTTGTTTACATGCCATTAACTTCCTGCGCACCACCCCCTGCTCAATCTCGCTGGAAAACATCAAGTCCATGGCGCGAAAAAACTTCATTGTGTCCTTTAAGATTTCGTTATTGGCTGCCATCAGGGGCCGAACCCAGTCCCTCGCCCCTCCCTCTAGATGGCCAATCACGTACGCCACTCTAGAGTTCTCATCGGGGAAGTCATCAAACAGTAGATTGAGAGCATATTGCATCTCTGTCCTAAAGGCTTGATAGTTCCTGGGATCCCCCCCAAATTTCTGCACCAATCCAGGCACCCTTCTGGCAAGTGGGGTGGTTTTCCCCTTATCTGCATCTTGAGCCCTCCTCTCCTCTAGCCTCGCCGTTTGCAGTGCGAGCTGGACCTCCAACGCCCTATACCTTTCTTCCAGGCTTGGACCTGCTCCCGCTCCTGCTCCTCCTGTTCCGGCTGGTTCGCTCATGATGCCCTCTGCTTGCACAAGCTGCTTTCGGAGACTGTCAGATTGCTATGATGGGATAATGAGCTGCTTGCGCGTAAAAGCTGGATCCCGCTGGGGTTTGGCTGGTCATCCAAACCCAGGCACTAACGGAGCTCCCCCAAAGCATGACTCCGCTAGTCGCTGGTAGAATCTGACAGTGGGCGGCTACGGAACTTACGCCAACATAAAAGTTGTTTGACAGACATGCGCCTTCGTGACTCTCTGCGTGACAGTTTCCGGCGAAGGGATGGAGTTCCTAAGGGAGGTCTAGTAACCTCTTCACTGTTTCCACTGGAAGTGTCCCAGAGCCCTTCCTCCGCAGTGACTCTGGCACTCCCCCTGCTGGTTCCCTCCGCTGCTGCAGAGTCTCTCCTATTCTGCTGGAGCCTGTCCACCACTTTTTCCTCGGATGACAGTTCCCTGACACAGAGGCTTGACAACCATATGTCAGGAGTGCTCTGATGGTGTTTCCTGCTTGGCAGGGGGTTGGACTCGATGGCCCTTGTGGTCTCTTCCAACTCTATGATCCTATGATTCTATGATTTCATGACAATGGGTATAATTTAAAATTTAAAAATTGTAAGAACATAATATATGTATGTAAGAAATCCTAAACTCAAATAAAATAAAATAAATTTTAAATAAAGAAAGTAATGCAAAACAGATTAATCAATTCGACTTTTAAAAACAACTCCTAAAACAGCAATTTAACATGAATTTAACTATCTAACGAGAGCATTGATCCATAAAATAAAAGCAATAATCAATGTACTGTACTATAAAAGAAAGAAGACAGTACTTTAGATTCAAATTAAAATTATTATTTTTTCTTACCTGCACTGATTGATAGACATTGTTTGGATGGGGGAGGGGCTTTTATACATTGCCGCAGTCACACAATCAATCAAAAACAGAGAACAAGCCACAGTCACAAAAACGAAAAAGCCAAATAAAAACGCAATTCCTTTTAGCAAAAAAAAGCACCAGATATCATCTCCAAATATCACCTCAGAACACTGCAATTGCAAATGGAAGGCTTTGATTACAATGGGGGGGGGGCAAATTAGCAGCGGAACAGTGAAAACAGAAGCTCAGGAGCACGTTTGGCTTCCGAAGCAAAGTTCGCAAACTGGAACACTGACTTCCAGGTTTGCAGCATTCGAGTTCAAAGTTGTTCAGGAACTCAGCTGTTTGAGAACCGAGGTACCACTGTATATAGACATGGTTGCCATACATCCAGAATTGTAAACAGCGTCTGGGCGGAAATTGCTGAAATTTCCGGGAAAATCTCAACATGTGGCAGCCCATGTCGCAAGCGTAGATTTCGGCAAACTTAACTTGAACTCGGCAAACTTAACTTGAAATAGATACGCCCAGTTCCTTCAAGCCCTCTTCAGAAGGCTTGGTTTCAGACCCTTGATAATCTTGATTGAGTCCTCTGCATCATCTTCATGACGTTTTCCATTAACATATAGCAAGCTTTCAAACTGTGAGTTTTGTTCTGCAAATCCATTTTTTAAAATCTAACTTAAATGTTGCATTCAACTGATGGTAACGTGACCAGTTTCCCTCCCACCTAAAGGAAGAAGTTCCCTTTATAGGGACCCCACATACAATGAAGCAATACCACACGGCCCTAAACCTAACCTCCCAATACATCAACCTCAGCGGGTAAACATTCGGTCTGCTGTGTCAAAGTTTTACTGGACGTTTGGATAATATTGGCGAGAGCGCCTGTAATCTCACAGTCACCACTTCCCCAGAATAAGAATCACTTCCGTCCAAACCAGTAAGTATGTCTGTAATTATGACAAACTGACCAATGCCCAGATGACTTAAGCCCTATATCGGACTCATCTCAATGGGTTTCCCCCCCCCAAATATAGAGCATGGTCCAATCCCCTGGACATTCTCAGACTTACAGAAGTCTTTCTCAAGGTCTTGAAGGAATCTGAAGAGTTGATTCAAGCAACACAAAAGGAGATTTCTCCTAAAGATCAGGAAGAACTTTCTGAGAGTAAGAGCCAGCAGTGAAAAGGAACTCCCTCAGAAGCCGGTGGACTCTCCTTCATTGGAGGTATTTAAGAAGAAGTTGGGTGGCCATCTGTCATGGATGCTTGAAATGAGTTTTTTTCTGCATTGGCGGGGATTGGACTAGATTCTGAATCTACCATTCTATTATTCACCATGCTGTGAGTTCTTAAATTGACTTATTTACGAGTGAAATTTTATCCACATTCCATGCGCTGATATGCTTTCAACTCTGTATGAATTATTTGGTGGGCCATGAGAGTGGCACTCTGACTGAAGCTCTTCCCACATTCCAAACACTAAGAAGTTTTCTCTCTTGTATGAATTATTTGATGGGAAGCGAGATTCTGGCTCTGACTGAAGCTCTTCCCACAATCGAAGCACTCATAGGGTTTCTCCCCTGTATGAATTCTTTGATGGGAAGTGAGATGTGATCTGTGACTGAAGCGCTTCCCACATTCGAAGCATTGATAGGGTTTCTGCCCTGTATGGATTATTTGATGGGATGTGAGACTTTGGCTGCGACTGAAGCTCTTTCCACATTCCAAGCACTGAAAGGGTTTCTGCCCCATATGGATTCTTTGATGGGAAGTGAGATGTTGTCTATGTCTGAATCTCTTTCCACAATCCAAGCACTGATATGGTTTCTCCTCTGTATGGATTCTTTTATGGATTATGAGATGGGGGCGCTGACTGAAGCTCTTCCCACATTCGAAGCAATGATACGGTTTCTCCCCTGTATGGATTCTTTGATGGATTATGAGATAGGAGCTTTGACTGAAACTCTTCCCACATTCAAAGCACTGATAGGGTTTCTCCCCTGTATGGATTCTTTGATGCAAAGTGAGACTGCTGCTTTCACTGAAGCTCTTTCCACATTCCAAGCACTGATGTGGTTTCTCTCCTGTATGAACTTTGTGATGGGAATAGAGACTCCGACTGTGACTGAAGCTCTTGCCACATTCCAAGCACTGATAGGGTTTCTCCCCGGTATGAATTCTTTGATGGGAAGTGAGATGATCCTTTCGACTGAAGCTCTTTCCACATTCCAAGCACTGAAAGGGTTTCTCTCCTTTATGAAGTTTTTGATGGGAAGTGAGACTCTGCCTGTGACTGAAGCTCTTTTCACATTCTAGGCACTGATAGGGTTTCTCCCCGGTATGAATTCTTTGATGGGAAGTGAGATGTTGTCTGTGACTGAAGCTCTTCCCACATTCTAAGCACTGATAGGATTTCTCCCCTGTATGTATTCTTTGATGCAAAGTGAGAATGTCCTTTCGACTGAAGCTCTTCCCACATTTGAAGCACTGATAGGGTTTCTCCCCTGTATGAATTCTTTGATGGGAATAGAGACGCCGACTTTGACGGAAGCTCTTCCCACATTCGAAGCACTGATATGGTTTCTTCCCTGTATGAATTCTTTGATGGGAAGTGAGATTTGAGTTGCAAGTGAAGCTCTTCCCACATTCCAGGCACTGAAAGGGTTTATCCTCTGTATGAATTCTTTGATGGGAAGTGAGACTCTTCCTGTGACTGACTCTCTTCCCACATTCCAAGCACTGAAAGGGTTTCTCCCCTGTATGAATTCTTTGATGGGAAATGAGACTCTGCCTGTGACTGAAGCTCTTTTCACACTCCAGGCACTGATAGGGTTTCTCCCCCGTATGAATTCTTTGATGGGAAGTGAGTTGTGCGCTTTGATTAAAGCTCTTTCCACATTCTAAGCACTGATAGGGTTTCTCCCCTGTATGAATTATTTGATGGCGAGTGAGATGATCCTTTCGACTGAAGCTCTTTCCACATTCTCTGCAGTGATACAATTTCTCTCCTCTATGAATTATTTCCTGTGAAGTGAGGCTATCCCTCCGAATGAAGCTCTTTCGTTGATGGGAGGTGGACTGGGAGCTCTGGCCGATGTTCTCTCCATCCTCTGAATATTTATTTGATTTCTCTGATATGTGGATTCTGTTGTGGTCCCCCTTGTTCTTCCCTCCCCATTCATCACCATCTGCAATGAAGAGAAAAGATAATTATAGCTCCAGATCATTGAACAGAGTTCCCTGCCCCCAACTCACTAAGAGACTTGAGAGTTCTCCGTTTCAGCCTCAAGAGGACAGCCTTGAAGTCTAACTTAACGGCATTCTAGATGTGTGGCATCTTCAACCCCCTAACACTTGAGCACGCCTGAGGGGTGCCTGATTCTCTTGAAACCAATGGGCCACACTACCTGCATACTGTGACCAGGGTTCAGATGACACAGAACCATCAAACCCACCACCTGAGCCCTCCCCCAGCAATGCACTGCCATGTTAGGGTAAGTCATGCTAACTCTGCATTGCTGCCCCGGACCCCAACCCCACTCAGAGTGAAGGGGACGTGGTTCACATCCATTATTGAACAAAGTTAATGAATGCTTGTGATAAAGGAAGGACTGAAGTTAGATGTGAAGCCTTACAATAGTTTTCACTGCCTTTGTTGGCTGATATTAACTGACATATTGCTTGGCTTTTATTTGTGATAGATTTGATTTGGCTCAATCCTGGAATCCACCCCATATGCAAGGTCAGTCATCTCTTTGGTTAATCAAATGCAAACAGAAGCCAAAACAACAAACCTGACGGAAGTTACTTCAACTTCCCTAAAAACTCTCAAGCCCACATTTAAGAAGGCCTGGGTGGTTCAGCCAAGCCTGGTCATTGTTTAAAAAGGCATGACTAGACAAAGAATATTCACAAACAGTTGACTTCCGGGTTATCGCCTCTGGCAATGGCAGAGCTCCTCTGATCGGGAGGAACTTGCTCCGTGAAAAACAGGGTCTGACCACCACGGCGAAGGCGGAGACCCTCAGAAATCACAAGTGGAAGAATCCTGTGAACTTGGGATTTGGCTGGCACCTTTTGCTCCCCCCTAATCGCGGGGAGACCCGGTATCGAGAATCCGGAGCGACGTGGGGTGAGCGGCGCGGTGCTTTGAATCGACCGCTTCTTTCACGGAGTGAAGCCGCATTGCTGCTGTCGGAGAGCGCTGACTTTTTCCTGTGGACAATTGGATTTTAAACAACAACCCATGAGTAGAACAGAAAATTGGACTTTTAAATAATTTAATTTGGCACCGAACGGGGAAGGTTCAAACAGGAAGTCCACCTTCCCTTTCTGTAAACAGACTGAAGCAAAGTAGTCGTTAACTAAGGTCTTGGAAAGTCTCATGTAAAGGATTAAAACCCCACTGATTGAAACTACTTAACACCCTTGGAAGCAGGAGAAGGGGGGGGGAATTTTGACCAAGTGAACCTGCAGGAGAAAGTGAAAAATCAAAAATTGAATCACCACGTCTCTGAACCTGGGAACGGTTTGCAAAAGTCCTTTGACGGTGAACAGGATAAATTTGACAGCTAGCCATAAAAGAAAGACATTGTTTCCATCGTCCACTTCTGCGCTTAAAAAGAAGAAAAGGTAACTGAAAACTGTTACTATTTTACTTTTGGAATTGTGCTGGAAAGGATTGATACAAATGGAGACTGTCTTCCTCTAGAGGGAGTTTTGGGACATTGTTACAAAAGTACAGCTGCAGACTTTGGCTTTAAGATAAAGACTGTGGGAAACCAGGTTTTGACCTTGAACATCTCAAGAATGTCGGCTAAGGAAGACGTAGTGTCTGTATTGAATAAGACCATTTATTTGTTGGGAAAGCTGCTGTAGTAAAGTTGGTACTGTTTAGAAATCATTCCTTGGTCAAGTAAAAAGAGTGAGGCCTTGTGGGAACTCCATCAGCCACAAGGACCCTGGGAAAGAAGTTGTGTTTCTTTAAACTCTAGACTAGCTGGCTCCTTGGCGTGAAAGGTTTATTGGGATAAAGGAAGCCTTGATTTAATGAAAGGGCAGACACCTGGGTCTAAGGGTGTGAACATCCCCCCCCAATGATGTTATCTGTCCTTGAAATGCTTGGGAATGGGTATCTGCATAATTTCCATGGAAGGGAGGAAACCCTTTGATTTGGGCTCTGGATTCTAAATTGACCCAGCTGCCAAGGGGTAGATTGATCGACTAGCAAGCCGGTCATTGGTGAGTTTAAAAATTAATTAAGACTTATGATTGCCTTGAGAGTTACGACGCCAAGTGCGAATTGGGGATAAAAGATCAGGGGATTGTTTGAGAAGTTGCTCTCTGCCATTGCTCACTGCAATCCGCAAAGATGCCCGGCTGTTGATGTTCCACCTAATAACCGTCGTCTCGTCTTTTGTAATGGAGATCTACGAAAGCCTTCAATTTGTGGACTCTTGAAAAGGACTCTGACTATCCTATTTGTGTTTGACTTTGTGAGTATGTAAGTTAGTTAGACTATACAATGTCTTTATTTTCTTATCTGTAAGTTTCAAAAGATGTGCCTGCTTCTTTTAGCATGTTTACTTATGTTATTTTAAAATAAACTTTTAAGAAAGAAACTGTTTTAGTTTGTGTGCCTTCCCGGGGGAATAGCTAAGTCCTAGCCTTACGCTTGGTTACGCTCTACCGTAGAATTTCTGTCTGCAAGTCTGTGGAAACAACTTGTAGAGTGGGGATAGCCAGTGATAACGGGTCACAGCCTTCTCCCTGGGTTGTGGTTCTGGGTCCCCTGGAATAGAGGGAGTGGTGGCAGCCCTACCGGGTCGATTTCGTTCTGTTTTGCAAAAAGTAATGTGCCTGCCAACCCTGCCCTAGGAGACCTAGTCTGGCCGGAGAGCAGATACAGGTGAGGGAGGGGCAAGCGGTTGGGGGCCGACATTACTACAGCTGCATAAACAGATAGATGTCATGGCTACTAATATTGATATCCTGGGAACAAAAGTGGGCATCAGCACAGAAGTTGACCAGAATCTGGCACAGGAATCTATTCTAATTGAACAAATGGATGAATCGGAGAAGGAGAAAGTTGTTGTTGTTGAATATAAAGCAATACAAGGGGGAGCCTCAACCTTACAGATGCAAATGGAGGATTACAAGTTGAGGCCCTATATGACTGTAACTAGAAAAAGCCAGATTATGAAGATGGGAGCCTGGCCTGGTCTGGAAAAGGAAAGTTGGAGAGATCCCCGTATGCAGGGATCAATTGACTTTTGGGATATGAACTTGGGCCAGGAGGAGATTGGAGCTTTTGGGGCCTTTGGATTTGGAGGAATTGTGAAACAAGATTTGGAATCCTTTATGGGCCCTAGCTTTAACCATGGAAACCTGGCCGACTTGTTAAGAAGGAATAAAAGTATTGTTGGTTTGGAGCTTCCCCAAGATCTGCTTTTTAGTATCAAAGATTATCAAGAAGATCGGCAGAAGGGACGTGAAGAAGAGTTAAGAGCCTCGGATATAAGATCTCCAGGTTGATGGACTGTTGGGGGTTGATGGAAGTGATGGCAGGGCCCGAGACCAGGGAGAGGAGACGGTGGAAGAAGATTGGGAATTCAAAGTGTATATATGGAGACTTTAAAAAATTTAATGAGGGATGGAAAAATCGTGGAATTAAATTTTATGACCCTAGGGGAAATGTCTTAAGAGATTAAGTTCAAATATATTAGTTTTAACGAGAAATAAGATTAAATAAAGTAAAAATGGATTGTTAATTGATGAAAGAAGAGAATGTAAAATTACAGTATATTAAGATAAATTATTAGGATAAAAACAAAGATGAAGGATTTGCTGAAATATCTAATTGAATTGGAATACAAAAAAGGGAGGTGTGAGGAGGTCAAGGAAATAAGCTAAGGAAAGAAAGTTATGTAAAGGTTTGACTTGTTCTTTTTTAATTCTATGTATCTTTTTTCTCTTTTGTTTGTTTTCTTTTCTTACTTTTTTTTGATGCGACTTTCTTTTAGGCATTGTTTTCTTTTCTTTTCTTTGTTTAATTTGGGGTGGTTTTTTGTTTATATATATATATTTTCATGTAAACTTTAAAATCTTAATAAAATTTATTATTAAAAAAAGATATCCCTCCATTCAGGGCTCATGGTGTGGATGTTAGAATCCCAGATGCCGTTGGTCTCCTTCCAAACAGTGGAGGTTCATCAAATAGAGCAGGGGTGCCCAACAGGTCGATCACGATCTACTGGTAGATCCCTGCGAGGTTTTGGTCAATCGCAGTCAATCGCTGGCCCCCTCCTGGATCCTCCTACCATTGTTGGAGAATGGAAGACAGAGCTTACAAACCGAGGCTGGAGGCTGTTTTCCCCCCAGCGCTCCTTTGGTGAGTTGCTAATAAAAGCTCAACAACTTTGACCTGAACCCCTACAAAACAGGGGGAGATCACTCCCAGTTTTTAATTCTGCGAGTAGATCGCAGTCTCTTGGAAGTTGGCCACCCCGAAATAGAGCTATGTATGGAATTTCAAAATTGATGTTTAATGAGAGGGTCCATGATCCCACAATTCTCCTCGACTTCCTCACGCAAAGCTCTCTTGTCGGGATCCAGCAACGTCCCTGCCTCCTCTGAAACAAGCAGGAACATCTTCACCTACACACTCCCCATCAGCTGTTGCCTCAATCTAAATTTGGTCTAAATTTAAAGCTTTTTTCTAAATCTCTTACTTCAGTTTGAATCTCTTCTCATTTTCATGAGGAGACCAACTCTGTATACCGTATTTTTAGCTCCATAGGGTGCACCGGACCATATGGTGCACCTAGTCTTTAGGGGGGAAATAAAGGGGGGAAAATTATTCCCCCTCCCAGCCCCAAAGAGCAAAGAAGCCAAGACAGTGAGCGGGATCCATCCCGCTGGCTGTCTTGGCTTCCTCTTTAGTCGCACGCAAACTCACCAGCGGGGAGAGGCTGCAGGCGGCTTTGGCAGAAGCCAAGACAGTGAGCGGGATGGATCCCGCTTGCTCTCTTGGCTTCGTTTTTAGCTACGGGGCTGGGGCTGGGGCGGGGGAAGCCTGAGCGACCCCATCCCCCAGAAGAGGCAGCTATCCACAAGCCTTTTGAATGCGGCGGGAGTTCCCGCCGGGCTCCAAAGGCTCGCGGACAGCAGCCTGAAGCCCGGGTGTGCAGCGCCAACCCCTGCTGCGCACCGACCCCTATTGCCCTCCAGGCTTCAGCGACAGCCTGCATTCGCTCCATAGGACGTACAAACATTTCCTCTTCATTTCTGGAGGGGAAAAAGTGCATCCGATATTCAGAAAAATAAGGATAGTTTAATTGGTAACATAAAATGGAAAATGACTATTACTCACACTTAATCTAAGCCCAACGGCCACAAGAGCTTCTGACTAGGAATTCGGCTATGCGAAGTTGAATGTTCTCTGTTCTCCGCTGTTTACCCTTTTTTGTTTCAATTTATAGCAATTCATGAACTCAGAACTCATATACTGATAACCAACAAGGAACGACATGTTATTCCTGCAAATTTATTCTGCAAGTTTTGAGATATTCAAATGACATGAGAAGAATGAGTCTATACATTTGTATCATTTATTAGTCCTATAATCCTTGTTTTTAAAAGCAATAAAAAGTGTTTCCAAAAAGTAAAGATAATGGGGCAACACACGGAGGCCCCACCTGCAGTCAATCCCGAAATTAGGATCAGGTAGTTTAAGAATGTAGGATCAGCTTCGAGTGCTGCGCGATGGATCAGTGACTTGTTCTGTTGCTCTGTTTTCTCCTATCTCTCCTCCTCCAATTTAAACCAATTCATGAACTCAGAACTGCTACACTGACCACTAATGATGAACCATATGTTATAGACATTCCTGCAAATTACTTCTACTAGTTTTGAGAATCATATGAGAAGACTGAGAAGACTGAGAAGACTCAGTCTACATATTTGTATTATATATTAGTCTTATATGATCCCTGTTTTTAAAAGAAAATGAAAAGTTATTCCTAAAAGAAAAGTAAAAGGCGAAACACACTGGCCCCATCTGCAGTCAATCCAGAAATTAGGATCAGGTAATTTAAAGAATCATGGCTTCTAGTGCTGCGCGACGGATCAGTGAGTTCTCTGACATTGGTAGGGCATTCAGAGCACAGTACTGGCGCCAATACATCACGGTGGCCGGGGAGCTGTGACGTAGTCCTGTCTCAAATTGCCTGCAGATGTCAAAGGCGCTGGAAGGCAGGTGGAGGAGCCCAAAAAGGTGCCCACCTTCTCAATCTCCATCCGCCTGCCTGCCTCATCCCACCCCCAAGCTGAGCAAGCCCCAGTACCTCTCCAGCCCCATCCATCCATGTCCCCATCTCCCCTCCCCTGGGACTCACCAGATCCCTCGGAGGTCCCTGGGAGGGAACGCTCAGAGGCTGTGAGGAGGGATGCAGGAGACAACCTGACCAGGTCAACTGTCCATCTTCCCCCTTCCATCCTCGCTAGGTTTACAGATTCAGTCTCTTTCATCCTTCCTGAGGAGTCAAGAAGCCACCACAAGCTGCAGGGTCCTGGGAGAGAGGAAGAAGCAAAGGGAGCCTCAGAGGCCCTGCAGGGATTCTCCTGCCCTAGATATTCCCCTGCTCCTGGAGAAGCACAAATGGGGCGGCCCCTTGCTAACAAAAAACCCCATTTGAAACATCTCCAGCGATTCCCATTTAATCTGTTTGCACCTCACCCCACTTCATAAGGCTGGCATGGTATGCACACTAGTGACCTGAGAGTGGACCCCATTGATCTCAGTGGGGCTTATGGATAGAACTTGGTGCAAAAACCAGGCACCATCCTGTCCCCAAGCCTGAAAACTGCAGCCCCAGAGCATGGGCAGAATACAGCCAAATAGCTATTACATGTAGGTGCCCCCACGTCTCTATGCAAGAGATGCCTTAGCAGTTGAGCTGGCTGGGCCCCAAACCTCTTTCTGCTCATCATTAGAGCTGCTGAGAGACCCTAGAAGGTTGGGAATAGAATCTGGCTCCTGCTGTTTCTTAGCCACCTCCTCATTTTCCTTATTCACGCAAAATGGAGTGGTTTTTGGTTGTGCTTTCTTTAGAGAAGCTCTCTTTGGAGCAGGGCCCGTGGCACTCGGGGAGAGACCATAAATTTTGTAACCACTCCAGGTCAACACCATCTTTCCCTTAATTCCGTATCATGTTTCCTTATACCATTTGTAGCAATTTGTAGCAATTAAAGCTTTTCTAACTTTAGTCTGCTGCAGGGTCTGTGTCATTCACTTAGTGTTCTGCAGAATGCGGAGGCTAGACTGGTGACTGGGAGTGGCTGCTGGAACCATGTAAGACCGCTCCTAAAGGATCTACTTTCAAAGTGTTGGTGGTGACCTTTAAAGCCCTTTAAAGCCCTAAACGGCCTCGACCCAGGATACCCGAAGGAGCATCTCCAACCCCATCCTTCAGCCTGGACCCTGAGGTCCAGCACCAAGGGCCTTCTGGCGGTTCCCTCAGTGCAAGAAGAGAAGTTACAGGGAAGCAGGCTGAGGGCCTTCTTGGTAGTGGCCCCCTCCCTGAGGAACACGCTCCCATCAGATGTCAAGGAGATGAGTAACTATGTAACCTTTAGAAGACACCTGAAGGCAGCCCTGTATATTATATGTGCTGGAATATATTATATGTGTATATATATGTGCTGTATATTATATGTGCTGGGAAACCCAGTCAACTGGGTAGCAGGTAAATACTATTATTATTATTATCATTCACACAGGATGCTGATCAGCTTCACCCCAGTGTCTTGCCAGGGCAGGAGGGGCTTGGTCTTCCTAAAAATGTTGAGCTGAGCAAGGCTGGATGGAGCTCCTGCTCCCAAGAGTGGCACATGCCAGTCTGTGCACTTGCTCTGCTGGGAGGGGGCAGATGTTTAACAAGGTTGGAAACCAGATCTCACCCGGCCCTAGGGACTCCTCCCAAGAATCCTGGGAGCCAGAATTGGTTCAGGACCCTGAGAGTTGCAAGGAGACAGCTTCAGCCCTGCTGCGCAAAGACTGCAATTCCCAGGGTGGTCACCAATCCCCCCTTCTTGCCAGGGAACTCTGGGAATTGTATTTGGGTAGATGGTGGGAGAGGGTCTCCCCTCCAGTCTCCACACTTGGGGGGGGCTGTATCTGCCCTCTTTTTGTTGCCCCAAAGACTCCTCCCCAACAAGGAAGGCAGCATCTTGATCCAAAGGAAGAAGAGAGTTGCAGACCTGCTGGACACTCAGCCCCTGACTTGGGGGTCTCCCCCCCCCCCCATGCATGAGCCGAGCGGGGGGCCCCTTGCCTCCTCCCTTGCAGCCCTGGGACCCCCTTCTCCCCGCTGCCCCCCAAGGGGGAAGAGAGAAGAGACTCACCAGATTCCAGGAGGGGCACCGAGGAAGTTTTTGCAAAGCAGAGAGAACAAAGCAGCCTCCTCTTTGCTGGCACGAAGGGACTGGGCAGGGAGGGGCTTCTGCTGGGGAGGACCTTGCCCTCCCCCGCCCTCCCCTTCCTGTCCTCTCTAGGAATCCAGCTCTGCTCCTTTTAACCCTTGGCAAGCCTCGTGAATTCATAGGATTTTTTCATTCAAATTAAATAAAACCACCATGATACTGTAGACTATGGCTTACTCAGTAGACAGCATAAAAAAAACCACGCATCCACTATTTCGTGGGGCCGCAGGGGTGCAAAAACATGGTTAGAAAACACGGATCCTCATGTACCCTCATGCTTTTTGCACAAGACCAGCCCAAAGTCACCATCAGTTCAAACATCATGGCCAGGGGCATCCACCACAAAAATCACGGATCCACGGCTTCCTGGCCATTCCGTGGCCCAAAAATGTGGTTTTGAAGCACGGATCCTCATGGATCCTCACGCTTTTTGCATTGGGCCAACCCAAGGGCCAACCCAAACGCACCATCAAATCACACATCATGTCCAGGGGCACAGCCTACACCACATAAAACTCGGATCCACGCCTGCCTGGCCATGCCGTGGCCCAAAAACGTGGTTCCGAAGCATGGATCCTCATGATTTTTGCACAAGACCAGCCCAAAGTCACCATCAGTTCAAACATCATGGCCAGGGGCACAGCCTGCACCACAAAAATCACGGATCCACGACTTCCTAGCAAATCCATGGCCCAAAAACGTGGTTTTGAATCACGGATCCTCATGGATCCTCACACTTTTTGCATTGGGCCACCCCAAACTCACCGTCAGATTACACGTCATAGCCAGGGGCACAACCTGCACCACAAAAATCACGGATCCACGACTTCCAGGCAAATCCATGGCCCAAAAACGTGGTTTTGAAGCACGGATCCTCATGGATCCTCACACTTTTCACATTGGGCCAACTCAAACGCACCGTTAGATCACACATCATGTCCAGGGGCACAGCCTGCGCCATGAAAATCACAGTTCCACGGGTTCCTGGCCACTCCGTGGTCCAAAAACGTGGTTTTGAATCACGGATCCTCATGGATCCTCATGCTTTTCACATTGGGCCAACCCAAACTCACTGTCAGATCACACGTCATAGCCAGGGGCACAACCTGCACCACAAAAATCACAGTTCCACGGGTTCCTGGCCATACCGTGGCCCAAAAACGTGGTTTTGAAGCACGGATCCTCATGGATCCTCATACTTTTGCACTGGGCCATCCCTAAATCACTGTCAAATCACACTTCATGCCATCGGGCTTGAAAAAAACTCGGATCCACGGGTTCCTGGCCATACCGTGGCCCAAAAACATGGTTTCGAAGCATGGATCCTCACGCATTTTCCATTGGGCCAACCCAAACTCACCGTCAAATCACACATCATGACCAGGGCCACAGCCCGCACCACAAAAAACTAGGATCCACGGCTCCCTGGCAACACCATGGACCAAAAACGTGGTTTTGAAGCACGGATCCTCATGGATCATCACACTTTTTGCATTGGGGAACCCCAAATTCACCCTTTATTCAAATATCTTGTACATAACCACAGATCTGACCACAAACATCATGGATCTACTGCTTCATGGCCCTGGCCAGATGCCACCCTGGATATATTGGCCAATTTTTAGGTGGGTGTGCTGGGATGGAGGAAATGGAGTCGGCTTAATCTCTATCCATTAAAGATGGGCGCCCAATGGCTGGGCCAGAATGATTTCAGTTCGGTTTGCCAGCTCCCAGCTCTTCATGGGGCTCAATAGTCACCTGTAGCTGCCATCAGGAGTCCCTTTGTGATCCTGGATGCTTCTGTCTCTATGGAGGCATTGGTCACAAATGTAGCCAAACGGGAATTTTTGAATCTATGTCAGGTTAGGCAATCGGTACTGTACCTGTCCCTTTCCAACGTAGCCATGGTGATCCATGCAGTAGTCACCTGCAGACTAGACTACTTTAACTTGCTGTACACCTGAGCCGGGGAGTGCAGGGTATGAATGTGAAAGAGAGAGAGAGAGATGCAGGGCTACCCTTGAGACTGCTCCAGAAACTCCATATGGTCTAAAATGCAGATGCATGAGTTCTTACTTGGACTTTGTGGAGAGCCCACATTCAGTTGGTTGTTCATCAGCTGGATTGGCTCCAGTTGGAGTATCGAATCAGGTTCAATGTTTTGGTGCTAATCTTTAAAGCCCTAAACAGTCTGTGACCTTTCTTATCTGTGGGAATTATCTTCCAATACACCCCCCATGAGTGTGACGCTCATCTAACAGCAACCTACTGGAGGTCTCTGGCCCAAAACATATCCAGCTGTCCTCAACCAGAGCCTTTTTGGTGGAACGCTTTGTCTAATGAGACCAGGGCTCAGTGCAATCTATCTCAGTTCTCTCACTTGTCCTGGTGAATGGGCTTGCACATTCCTATGACCCTTGTGAGTGAAGCGGTTGGGAATCTCGTACTCCCAGCAGGGTCACCCAAGGCGGTAAGGTCAAAGAAAATTAAATATGCTCAGAGTCCTGTAGTGATTTCATGCTCTTTATTGCAGCTTGTAAAACAGTGACTGAATTTCCCCCCAAACCTCAGGCTTTTATATACATTATTTACACAATGAGTCCCGTCTGACTGGCTGATTCTGCTTCCCTCCTGGAGCCTGGTTGGTCTTTTCCTGCAAGCCAATCAGTTCTTGCATTCTAGGATCCTACTTGCCTATTGTTCTAGCATCCAAGCTTAGTACATAACAGGGAAGGAGCTAGACAAAGAATGATCCAAGAAGTCCTCAACGGCAGAACAGGCGGGTGATAACAAGCAGTGTGTTACAACGGCTCTGAAGGCGGATGAAGGCTGCAGCAGATAGGATCCACCAGTTCGTCGTGACTACTCATGCCATCAGAACAGAGCCCTACTGCGAAGACTGTGCGTTGGTCAGCATACACTGATCTACACACATAAAACAAATTCACGCACAGGCATCTTCCCCAAACCCAACCCAACCCCCCAAACCCAACCCCCCATGGCAATCACTAAATGGCTGCGGGGGCAAGAATGTGAAGCCCCTAGTCATGAACCGACACATGGGCGGTGGATACAGATTCAGTCGTTCTGACTCAAGGAATGAGGCAGTTGAGCAGCTCAGCAGCTGTATCCATGACTGAGCAGCCCTTTTTAGGATCCACGATGCTCACCCCGAAAAGGGGAAGGGGCTGGAAACGGTGCCCTAAACATAGTATGTCTCCCTTTTTCCCTGACTGGATTACGACGCCTGGGTGGAATCTCTTTTCCCATAGTTTGAATCCATTATTCTGCATCCTAGTCTCTAGAACAGCAGAAAACAAGCTTGCTCCCTCTTCAACATGACATCCCTTCAAATATTTAAACATGGCTATCATGTCACTCCTTAACCTTCTTTTCTCTAGATTAAACAAATCCAGCTCCCTAAGTCTCTCCTCATAGGGCTTGGATTCCAGACATTTTACATTTTGGTCACCCTCCTCTGGACATGCTCCAACTTGACAATATCCTTCTTCAACTGGACACAGTATTTCAGGTGTGGTCTGACCAACCAGAATAGTGTGGTGGCATTCCTTCACTTGATCTAGACACTATACTCCTATTGATGCAGCCCAGAATCGCATTGGTGTTCTTAGCTGCCACATCACACTGTTGACTCATATTCAGCTTGTGGTCGACCAAGACTCCCAGATCCCTTTCACTGGTACTGTTGCCAAGCCAAGTGTCCCCCACCTGTGCATTTCATTTTTTTTATCCAGGTGTAGTACCTTACATTTGTCCCCATGGAACTCCATATTGTTGGTTTTGGCCCAGCTCTCTAGCCTATTCAGGTCATTTTGACTTCTGACCCTGTCCTCTGGTGTATTAGCAACCCCTCCCAGTTTGCAGTCATTTGCAAATTTGATTAGCACACCCTCTATTCCATCATTCAAATCATTTATAAAAATATTGAATAGCACCAGGCCCAGGACAGAACCTTGTGGAACCCTAATAGTCATTTTTTTCCAGGATGAAGGTGAGCCACTGATGAGCACTCCTTGGGTTCAGCCCGTCAACCAATTACAAATCCACCTAACAGTAGCTTTGTCTAGCCCACATTTTACTAGTTTTTTTGCAATAATATCATGGGGGACCTTTTCAAAGGTCTTACTGAAGTCAAGGTAAGCTGGTACAAGGGAAAGCAGGATTGTAATTACCGTAAAAATTACTGATCACTTTGGATCAGCAGTCTCAACCTAACCCGCTATGTGGGGAGAGCCACGTGTTCCTTTGGAAGGCAAGTGGAATACAGTGTGATATACTGACAGCTGTTTTAAAAGATGTAACTGTAACTTAAAATCCAGTATCAGAAAAAAATAAAAATAGATGGTCCCTGTGTGGATAGTCACGTCTGCATGATGGGGTTCTAAAATCAGTCCTGAAAGTAGATTGAGAATGACTCATGCATAGCTTTTGCTCTGCCATTAACAAGGTGAGCTGAAGCAAATTCTTTTTTTTTTCTTTTTACTTTTTAAGTAAATTTTTATTAGATTTTTTTTAAAAAGGTTACAGAAAAAAAGAAAAAATATAAGTTAAAACAGAACAATCAAAAAAGAAAAAGAAAGAACAATACATAAGAAAACAAATATCATCCAAGAACAAAAATAAAATAAAATAAAAATAAAATAAAGAGAAACAAGTCAAACCTTTACATCACTTGCTTTCATTCGCTTACTTCCTTGACCACCTCACACCTCCCATTTTTGTATTCTAATTCAGTTAGATATTTCAGCAAATCCTTTCCAGCTTTGTTTTTATCTTAATAATTTATCTTAATATACTGTGATTTTGCATTCTCTTTCACCAATTCATTTTTGCTTAATCCTTTATATCTTTTCTGCTAAAACCACATAGTTTTATTCCAACATCTTTCTAACATTCCTTAATTTTACAATATTTCTGAAAATAAACTTTAAATTTTTTCCAATCTTCTTCCACCGACTCTTCTCCTTGGTCTCGGATTCTGCCAGTCATCTCAGCCAGTCCCATGTCGTCCATCACCTTCATCTGCCATTCTTCCCGGGTGGGTAGATCTTGTGTTTTCCAATACTTTGTGATAAGTATTCTTGCTGCTGTTGTGGAGCTGAAGCAAATTCTTGGCTCCCTTTGGGTTTAGCAATATTTCCTACAGCATTCTTGTTGAAGGGCATTGGAGAGTTAGGTGAGGGACATTTTTCTGTTTTTCCATCAAGCCCCCAGACAAGAATGCTACAGCATCAGCCCCAAACACTCAGTCCCATAACAAAAAATACTCAACAGGGTTAGGACTGAGGGTAGGGGAAGTACAATCATGATCTTTCCAGGCCTCTAGAAGCTGACCCTTTTGGTCATTTTGGTCATGGAGCCAAATATCTGTTCCCAAGTTTAAAGAGTCTAAACTCTGCATCCAAGAGTATTAAAAGAACTCCAGGTCATAGAATCAGAATCATAGAGTTGGAAGAGACCTGGCAGATGTGAAAACAAACTGGGCCAAAACAAGATGAATTTTAACAGGGAGAAATGTAAAGTATTGCACTTGGGCAAAAAAAATGAGAGGCACAAATACAAGATGGGTGACACCTGGCTTGAGAGCAGTACATGTGAAAAGGATCCAGGAGTCTTGGTTGACCACAAACTTGACACGAGCCAACAGTGTGACGCGGCAGCTAAAAAAGCCAATGCAATTCTGGGCTGCATCAATAGGAGTATAGCATCTAGATCAAGGGAAGTAATAGTGCCACTGTATTCTGCTCTGGTCAGACCTCACCTGGAGTACTGTGTCCAGTTCTGGGCACCACAGTTCAAGAAAGACACTGACAAAGTGGAGCGTGTCCAGAGGAGGGCAACCAAAATGGTCAAAGGCCTGGAAACGATGCCTTATGAGGAACGGCTAAGGGAGCTGGGCATGTTTAGCCTGGAGAAGAGGAGGTTAAGGGGTGATATGATAGCCATGTTCAAATATATAAAAGGATGTCACATAGAGGAGGGAGAAAGGTTGTTTTCTGCTGCTCCAGAGAAGCGGACACGGAGCAATGGATCCAAACTACAAGAAAGAAGATTCCACCTAAACATTAGGAAGAACTTCCTGACAGTAAGAGCTGTTCGACAGTGGAATTTGCTGCCAAGGAGTGTGGTGGAGTCTCCTTCTTTGGAGGTCTTTAAGCAGAGGCTTGACAACCATATGTCAGGAGTGCTCTGATGGTGTTCCTGCTTGGCAGGGGGTTGGACTCGATGGCCCTTGTGGTCTCTTCCAACTCTATGATTCTATGATTCTATGACTCTCCTTCATTGGAGGTATTTAAGAAGAAGTTGGATGGCCATCTGTCATGGATGCTTGAAATGACCTTTTTTCTGCATTGGCAGGGGTTGGACTAGATTCCGAATCTACCATTCCGAGTGAAATTTTCTCCACATTCCATGCGCCGATATGCTTTAAACCCTGTATGAATAATTTGGTGGGCCATGAGAGTGGCACTTTGACTGAAGCTCTTTCCACATTCCAAGCACTGATAGGGTTTCTCCCCTGTATGGACTCTTTGATGGGAAGTGAGATTGTCCTTTCGACTGAAGCTCTTACCACATTCCAAGCACTGATATGGTTTCTCCCCTGTATGAATTCTTTGATGGGAAGTGAGGCTATTCCTTCGAATTAAGCTCTTTGTTTGATGGGAGGACTGGGAGCTCTGACGGATGTTCTCTCCACACTTTGAATATTTATCGGACTTCTCCGCTATGTCGATTCTGTTGTGGTTCCCCTTGTTCTTCCCTTCCAATTCATCACCATCTACAATGAAGAGAGTAGCTAATTAGAGCTTCAGGAAGAAACGGAGCTCCAGATTATTGAACAATGTTAATGGATGCTTGTGATAGAGGAAGAACTGAAGAGAGTTCGATGTGAGGCCTTACTATAGTTTTCACTGCCTTTTTTAGCTGGAATTTCTTGCCTTTTATCTGGGATAGATTTTGTTTGGCTCAGTCATGGAGTCCAATCCATGCTGAAGGTCAGTCATCTCTTTGGTCAACAAAATGCAGACAGAAGCAAAAGCAAAAATGAGACTTCCCTGTGTGGTGCGCTCAGTGGTGGGTCGAGGGAAGTGCTCTGATACAGTCGAGAAAGAGGAAGGACCAGGGACGCGGACTTATAAAAAATATTGGGGGGGCCCGGGAAAGCTCATGAATAATAAATAAGCTCATGAATATGCAAATAAAGTGGCGCCGCCTCCTCGTGAGCGAATAGGGGAGAGCGTGCTGCGCCTATTAATCAGCTCCAAAGGAAATTGGGTGGAGCTTTTGCTCGGGAGGGAGGGCAGGAGGCATGCAGCCTGCCCCTCCCTGTGCATTTTGGGCTGGGGGAGGGGCGGCGATGGCGCTCTGCTGGAGGGGCGCCGCAGATTATTGGGGGGGCGGAGCCCCCCCAAACGAATTTTTGAGGGGGCTCGGGCCCCCTCAAGCCCCATGGAGTCGGCGCCTATGGGAAGGACAGTTAAAAAGCATTCTGGGAATTAGGAACCGGGAAAGAAGACAAACCAAGGCTAGTAATAAAAGAAGGGAAAGTGCACAGCGCCATCTGGCAGACAATTTTAAAAGTGCAGGCAAAATGTGTTGATGTGCTCATCCTCTGTATTTGAAGCCGACTCCTCTATCTCTTCCATTATTAAATTGTGGGAATAATATTCATAACCTGACGGCTCCCAACAGTTTGAAACATTACAGACTTGGAGGTTCTGGTCTTATTTAAAGACATCACCAGCCAAACCTGGGCCAAAGCATATTAACCTGTGTACATAAGAAAAAGAAATGGAAGGTCAAGATGGCTGAGAAGAAAATACAATCTAAAATAACTGTTACTGCCAGCTCCCAAGGTAGGAGACTTTCAATAGCAGAAACTGATCCCAATGCAGATTTGAAAGACTTGATAGTCAACATGAACAAAAATATAAATGATAAACCGGATTCAATGAACAATAAGATTGAACAACATTTAAAAATAATAACAGATCTCCAAGGTGAGGTAAAAGACCTGACAATAAAAAATAAGGAGCTAGACAAAACAGTTCAAGAATTAAAAATCAAGACAAGAAGAAGTGTCCAAACGGATTCAGGATGAAAATAAAGACCTGAGGAAAAATCAGGAGATTATACCGGATGACATAACAGAGAGAAAGAAGGCACAAGAGCAATTATTAGATCAGATTGCCGTCTAGGACATGTATCGGCATCAAATGGTTCTGCACTTCTGAGGAATTCCTGAATCCCAAAATGAACAAATTGAGAATAAAATAATCCAAGAGTTAGCAAAGTGGATGGGAGTACAGGAAGACGAATTATTAATGGATGTGGACAAAATATTTAGGATCAGATCAGAAAGATCAAACATGTACAAAGGCCCAGGAGATTACCTAGTGTTTATAAACTCAAGGCTACTGAAAGACAAAATATTTCAAAAAGAAGCCAATGTAAATTAGTAATCGAAGATGGAGAATGAATGAAAAAAAATTAAATGTTGAAAAGATTCTAGGTAAAGCACAGGAATTACTTGGAGAATTCTTCCAAATTAATAAAGAGCAAGATACAGATAGTAGAATAATATGGGAGGTGAGCAAAGCTGGTATAAGAAGATTTTATATTCAACAAAATGTGATTCATAAAAGAAACAGAGAAAAGAAAATGTATCAAATTAGAAAAGAAATAGAAGAAAATGAGGAAATATTAGCCAAACATCCAAAACAAGATCAAGATAGAGCTAATGTCAAAAAGTATAGACCAATCTCTCTACTTAATGTGGATTACAAAATTTTTGCTAATATATTGGCCAAGAGGCTGAAGAAGGTCATGTCAGAATATATCCATAAGGTCCAGGCAGGTTTTCTGCCTGGAAGACATATGAAGGATAATATTAGGAATATAGTAGATATTTTGGAAAAGTTGGAAGCAAGAAAAAATTGTAAAGCAATGTTAATGTTTATTGATGCGGAGAAGGCCTTTGATAATGTATTTTGGAGTTTTATGACACATAATTTAGAAAGTATTAGGGTTGGTCAAGAGTTTTTAAACGGTATTAATGCGATCTATCAGGAACAAAAAGCTAGAATTATAGTAAATAATGTGGTATCAGTGGAAATGAGAATTGAGAAGGGTACCAGGCAAGGGTGCCCACTTTCCCCTCTGCTCTTTATTTCAGTCCTTGAGGTCTTGTTAAGCATGATAAGGAAAGATGAACAAATTAAAGGTATAGTAGTAGGATCCAAACAGTATAAATTAAAAGCCTTTGCAGATGACTTGGTGTTGACATTACAAGATCCAGACTCCAGTGCAGTAAAAGCACTGGAGACAATACAGGAGTTCAGACAGGTAGCAGGATTTAAGTTAAATAAGAGCAAAATTAAAGTATTAGAGAAAAATCTGGACAATGAGGAAAGGAAATTACTACAAGAAAAGACAGGCCTACTTTTTGTGAAAAAAGGTAAATATCTGGGGGTTAATTTGTCGGTGAAAAATTTGAATTTATACAAAGATAACTACGAGAAATTATGGAATGAAATCAAGAGAGATTTAGCGATTTAGTCAAATTTAAAATTGTCATTAATGGGCCGGATTTCTGTGGTTCAGATGAATGTATTGCCAAAGATGTTTCTTTTTGTTTCAAGCCTTCCCAATTATTCACAGTGTGAAATGTTTTAAAGAATGGCAGAAAGCTTTATCTAGATTTATCTGGCAGGGGGGGGGGAACCCAGAATTAAGTATAGATTACTAGTGGACTCAACAGAAAAAGGGGGATTCTCCCTGCCAGATTTGAAGATTTATTTTGAGGCTGCAGCTCTCTGCTGGGTTAAGGAATGGATACAACTGGATGATGCTGATGTTTTAGACTTGGGGGGATTTGGCAATGTGTTTGGATGGCATGCTTCTCTATGGTATGACAAGGTAAAGGCCCATAACGGTTTTAAAAATCATGTAATTAGAAAATCTCTATATAATGTTTGGCTAAAATACAAAGATCTCTTAGAGAGGAAAACACCCAGATGGCTTTCGCCAATGGAGGCAAAGGCCCTCAAAAAGTGAAATATGGAAACCAAGTGGTTGAGATACGCTGATCTGTTACTGGAAGAAAAAGAAGGATATAAATTACCGTATTTTTCGCACCATAGGGCGCACCGGACCATAGGGCGCACCCAGTTTTTTTGGGGGGAAATAAAGGGGAAAAAATTATTCCCCCCCCCCAGGCGCGGGGCTGGGGCGGGGGAAGCACAAGCTTCCCCTGACCCCAGCCCCCAAACAGGCAGCTCTCTGCAAGCAGCGGGAGCGCTCCTGCTGCTTGCGGAGAGGTCCGCGAAGCCTGGACGCGCTGAGCTGAGCGCGCGCAGGCTTCGGGATGCAGGCAAGTCTCCGCAAGCAGCGGGAGCGCTCCTGCTGCTTGCGGAGAGGTCCGTGAAGCCTGGACGCGCTGAGCTCAGCGCACGCAGGCTTCAGCATGCAGGCAACTATCCGCTGGGCTCCCGCTGCTTGCGGAGAGGTGTGCGAAGCCTGGAGAGCGTGAGGGGTCGGTGCGCACCGACCCCTCTCACTCTCCAGGCTTCAGCGAAAGCCTGCATTCGCACCATAGGACGCATACACATTTCCCCTTCATTTTTGGAGGGGAAAAAGTGCGTCCTATGGTGCGAAAAATACGGTAAAACCATTTGATCAAATTAAAGATAAAATAAATTGGCTACATTATCACCAGATTAATGAACTGTAAAAATTAGATAAGAAAAATGGTTTTGCTTCTGAAAAAACTAAGTTGGAAACAGAGTTGTTGGACTTTAAAGTTAAAAAATTGTCTAAAATGTATAATTTATTGTTGGAATGGCAGACAAAAGATGAGCAAGTTAAATCTGTGATGATAGACTGGGCAAGAGATTTGGAACACAACATAATGTTTGAAGATTGGGAGAGGTTATGGAGGAAAGGGGTCAAGTTCACTGCATGTACGGTGTTAAAGGAAAATATAATGAAAAATGATGTATAGATGGTACTTAACTCCTGTAAAATTTGCAAAGATATATCACAATAGTGATAACTTATGTTGGAAATGTAAAGAAAAAGAAGGAACTTTTTATCATATGTGGTGGACCTGCCCCAAGGTTAAAGACTTATGGGAGAAGATTTATAATGAATTGGGGGGAAAGTTGAAACATACATTTATTAAGAAACCAGAGGCCATTCTTCTTGGAATAACAGGATTGGAACTGCCCAAGAAAGATGTTAGACTGTTTTTGTATGCCACAATTGCTGCTAGAATTTTGTTGAGCAAGCCCCAGTACCTCTCCAGCCCCATCTATCCATGTCCCCATCTCCCCTCCCCTGGGACTCACCAGATCTCTCGGAAGTCCCTGAGAGGGAACGCTCAGAGGCTGTGAGGAGGGATGCAGGAGACAACCTGACCAGGTCAACTGTCCATCTTCCCCCTTCCATCCTTGCTAGGTTTACAGATTCAGTCTCTTTCATCCTTCCTGAGGAGTCGAGAAGCCACCACAAGCTGCAGGGTCCTGGGAGAGAGGAAGAAGCAAAGGAAGCCTCAGAGGCCCTGCAAGGATTCTCCTGCCCTAGATATTCCCCTGCTCCTGGAGAAGCACAAATGGGGCAGCCCCTTCCCAAGAGAAACCCCATTTGAAACATCTCCAGTGATTCCCATTCAATGTGTTTGCACCTCACCCCACTTCATTAGAGCTGCTGAGAGACCCTAGAAGGTTGGGAATAGGATCTGGCTCCTGCTGTTTCTTAGCCACCTCCTCATTTTCCTTATTCACGCAAAATGGAGTGATTTTTGGTTGTGCTTTCTTTAGAGAAGCTCTCTTTGGAGCAGGGCTCGTGGCACTTGGGGAGAGACCAGAAATTTTGTAACCCCTCCAGGTCAACACCATCTTTCCCCTTAATTCCTTATCATGTTTCCTTATACCATTTATAGCAATTAAAGCTTTTCTAACTTTAGTCTGCAGCAACGTCTGTGTCATTCACTTAGTGTTCTGCAGAATGTGGAGGCTAAACTGGTGACTGCTGCTGGAACCATGTAAGACCGCTCCTAAAGGATTTACTTTGAAAGTGTTGGTGCTGACCTTTAAAGCCCTGAATGGCCTCGGCCCAGGATACCCGAAGGAGCGTCTCCACCCCCATCGTTCAGCCTGGACCCTGAGGTCCACCACCAAGGGCCTTCTGGCGGTTCCCTCAGTGAAAGAAGATAAGTTGCAGGGAAGCAGGCTGAGGGCCTTCTTGGTAGTGGCCCCCTCCCTGTGGAACACGCTCCCATCAAATGTCAAGGAGATGAGTAACTATGTAACCTTAAGAAGACACCTGTATGCAGCCCTGTATATTATATGTGCTGGAAGCAGCCCAGAGTGTCTGGTGAAACCCAGTCAGATGAGTGGCAGGTAAATATTATTATTATTATTGTTATTATTATTCACACAGGATGCTGATGACATGGCAGCTTCACCCCAGTGCCTTGCCAGGGCAGGAGGGGCTTGGTCTTCCTAAAAATGTTGAGCTGAGCAAGGCTGGATGCAGGTCCTACTCCCAAGAGTGGCACATGCCAGTCTGTGCACTTGCTCTGCTGGGAGGGGGCAGATGTTTAACAAGGTTGGAAACCAGATCTCACCCGGCCCTAGGGACTCCTCCCAAGAATCCTGGGAGCCAGAATTGGTTCAGGACCCTGAGAGTTGCAAGGAGACAGCTTCAGCCCTGCTGCGCAAAGACTGAAATTCCCAGAGTGGTCACCAATCCCCCCTTCTTGCCAGGGAACTCTGGGAATTGTATTTGGGTAGATGGTGGGAGAGGGTCTCCCCTCCAGTCTCCACACTTGGGGGGGGCTGTATCTCCCCACTCCACAGGGCTTCTCCTTCCTCGGATGCTTCTCCGTGTTATGAGATGCGACTTTCCCCTCAATCTGAAGGGGGCTTATTTGCATGCCCCCCTTTTGTTGCCCCAAAGACTCCTCCCCAAAAAGGAAGGCAGCATCTTGATCCAAAGGAAGAACAGAGTCGCAGACCTGCTGGACACTCAGCCCCTCCCTGGCTTGGCAGAGAGGAATTGGGGGCAGGACCCTCTGCTCCCTGACTTGGGGGTCTCCCCCCCCATGCATGAGCTGAACGGGGGGGGGCAGCCTCCTCCCTTGCAGCCCTGGGACCCCCTTCTCCCCGCTGCCCCCCAAGGGGGAAGAGAGAAGAGACTCACCGGATTCCAGGAGGGGCACCGAGGAAGTTTTTGCAAAGCAGAGAGAACAAAGCAGCCTCCTCTTTGCTGGCAGGAAGGGACTGGGCAGGGAGGGGCTTCTGCTGGGGAGGACCTTGCCCTCCCCCGCCCTCCCCTTCCTGTCCTATCTAGGAATCCCGCTCTACTCCTTTTAACCCTTGGCAAGCCGAGGGCACCCAGACCGTCCCTCCCTCCCTGCTTCTGCGCTCTAGGGGCTGCCCTCCCTTCTCCATCTGTGCCAAGGACTCTGCATCAAGCCCCCCCCCCCCATCTTATGCAGACTGACGCCGAGGGAGGTGGGGGTTCCCCGTTACCATTGTGCAGTGTGCATCTGGATCCCAACTTTGAAATGACTAAAAACCTGAATGTTAAAGCGCCTTTCCTGGAAGCGCCTTCCCTGGGACCCACCGGCAGGGTACATCCTGGAAGTCTCCCCCCCCTCCACACACACACAGACGTTTCTCTTTTCCTGGGGGGCCAAGGGATCCTCCCCTGCCCTGCACCCCCAGGGGCCCCTTTGCGGAAACTGAAGTGCGATGCCCAGGGGCCCCTTTGCGGAAACTAGAGGTGCGAGCATGTGATGAAGCTAACTCTTTATTAGCAGAAACAAGGACTGCTCCAGGGAGCCAGGAATGGTCAGCACTCAACTCTTCTCAGTAGTTGCAGAGATCCGGGTGGAAGAATCTGCAGCCCAGCCCTTTGCGGTTCTGAAGCAGAAGAGCCAACTCCTAGGGGCTGATCGGCTTTGCCAATAAAATATTTGTGGGGTCCTGGCACCCCCAAAGTTAACTGCCATTCAAATAGTGTGTGTGCACGGCATCACATGATCAATTCTGCTGGACAGCGATTGCCTGGGCCCTCCTACTATTTTATTCAAGTCGGCACATCTGCTGAGAAGTAAGCCAACTCAGATCAAGGTGCTTTTGGAAAAAACTAGTTTCCTGATCCATTTCATTTGGGTTTTAGGCCCAGTTTGGGCTCAGAAACTGCTTTGGTCGCCCTGTATGATGATGACCTCTGTCGAGAGAGAGATAAGGGAAACATGTCCCTGTTCATTCTTGTCGACCTGTCAGCGGATTTTGATACCATCGACCATGGTATCCTTCTGGAGCGACACTCCGAACTAGGAGAGTTTGGCATGACTTTGTGATGGTTCCAGTCCTAGTTGGATGGTCGTTCCCAGAGGGTGATACATGGGGAGTGATTTTCAGCCCCATGCAACCTTCAATGTAGGGTTCCTCAGGGCTCAAGCTTATCCCCCAGGTTGTTAAACATCTACATGAAACTGCTGGGTGGGGTTATCTGGAGGTTTGGAGTACGTTGTTAGCAGTATGCTGATGACACTCCGCTCTGTTTCTCCTTTACACCTGCAGGTGAGGCAGTGGAAGTGCTGGACCAGGGTCTTGCCTCGGTAATGGACTGGAGAGAGCCAACAAACTTAAGCTCAATTCAGTTAAGACCGAGGCACTGTTAGTGGGTGGTTCCCTAGGCCACCTGCTCTTCACGGGGTCACGTTTCCTCCAAAGGAGCAGGTTCACAGCTTGGGGGTACTCCTGGAGCCTTTGCTGTCGCTCGAGGCTCAGGTGGCCTCGGGGGCCCGGAGTGCCTTCCATCAGCTTCGGTAGTAGAAGTAGAAGCTGTGAGGATACTGTCTACTTTGGTCTCATTTCAGTCAGGAAGGGAAAGATCTACAAAGAGAAGAATCCCAAACCAGTTATGAAGGGTGTGGTGACCCCCTGGGTCTGCTATACTGTCAGAAGTACCTCAGGAGCGTGGAAACTGACAGAAAGTACCACCTTGTTTAAGAATCAAAATATCAAGCTGCAACAGCTAAATTAAGGAGCTGAAGTGAAATAACTGGAAATAAGCTCAGCATTGGCCACCCTCTCTAGACACCTGTAACATCGAAGAGGAATAACTTTAAAAAAGCAACAGAAGTTTAAAAAAGCTGTGCATTTACTACTTTGTTTAGAAGCCTGTAACACACACTAAATTTAGTACAATTTATTAATAGGTTTACTGTTTCCTGAAAGAACATTATCTATCTCCTGACACATCCTTTGCTTTTTTCAACTTTGTTCTGTAAAATAATCTTTCTTGTTTGTTCAACTTCTGCCAGAGTCTCCAAGGATCTTTGTTTACGTTTACACAGAAAGATAATCATATTTTTATTTTAAAGTATCCCAATAATAATTGGGACAAAATATTTTAAAAGCTGGCAAAGAGACCTTGCCAATTTTATATGGCAAGGGAAGAAAGCCAGAATAAAATCAAATAATGATGGGGCCAAAAGAAACGGGGGCATTTGCAGTCCCAGATTTAAGAAGATATTTTGAAGCAGCGTGCTGGAGTTGGGTGAAAGAGTGGATGTTACTAAAAGATACTGAAGTTTTGGAACTAGAAGGCTGGGACAAAATATACAGTTGGCATGGATATTTATTCTATGGGAAAATGCAATTGCATAAAGGATTTACGAACCGCCTTGTGAGAAAGGCCCTATTTGAGGTATGGGAGAGAACAAGAGAGAGAATTATAGAAAGAACTCCAAGGTGGACCTCTCCAATAGAGTCTGTAACCTAAAGCGTATGTAACCTGAAGCGTATGTAACCTGAGGTATCACTGTATCAAATTAAAAGAATACGAAGAACTCAAAATACTGGGAATAAATTGGTTAGAATATTTCCAACTTAAGGCTACATAGAAGAAAGATATAAAAACTGTTGAATAGGTTTATTGCTTTATTGTTTGGCGCCCAGCCACACTTCCCCTGCGAGCCTCTGCAGGTCATAAAGCAATTAGCAATTAGCAAAGTTGCACAGCGGTCGTGTGTCGAAAGAGCAGTAAATCAGTCCCAAACGTTTCTTCTCTCCTAATATCTCTTTATTGGAACAAAATAGCGCATTTACAATCTCCAACAGCCATCCGTGTTAAGCTGCATCTTCTCTCTCTCCTTGCAGCGTCTTAACTGAACGCTTTCGATTTCCACTCAGTACACAGCATTCCAAGCTGCTTTCCTCACGTCCTGACTTACTTCCCTTGTAATCACCTCCTCTCAGGCTCGAGGCATAGAAGGTTAACCCTTCACTACACCCAACAAAAACTAGGGGATTTGGGAAATAAAATATCAAAATTAGAAAGAGAGGTTTTACAAAATAATCAAAAAACACTCTCTAAAATATATAGATTATTAGATAAAGTCCTCCCAGATCAAGAAGTCAAAGGAGAGAATATTCTAAAGTGGGAACGGGATTTAGGATATACAATTGATTCTGAAGATTGGAAAAAGTTTTGGGGGAAAAATATAAATTTTACAGCTTAGTATTCATTAAGAGAGAATTATATGAAGATGCACCACAGATGGTATATGGGACCAGACAGACTGGCAAAAACGAATAGATCAAATAGTAATAAATGCTGGAGATGTAATAGAATGAAAGGCACTCTATACCATATGTGGTGGACATGTCCAGAGATCAGAAAAAAATGGGAGATGATCCATGAAGAGATTAAAAAATTGATAAAGTATCATATATCAGGAGGGCAAAAGCATATTTACTAGGAATCTTGAGTAAGCATATCCCCAAAGACAAAATTAACATCTTTCTGTATGCAACAACAGCAGCCAAAATGTTGGTAGCCAGTCATTGGAAAGGAAATTATATCCCAACAAAAGGGGACTGGTTAAGTAAACTATGTGAGTACCTGGAGTTAGCAAAATTGACGGATTTAATAAGGCATAAATCCAAAACTATAATACAGAAACAATTGGAATGCTTAAATGAATATTTATACAAGCAGGGCTCAAATACGAAAGTTTGGCTGCGCTTAGACTAAGCTTGTTAAGAATATAGAGAACATAAAGATTTGACGGATTATGCATAGAGGCTTTCGAAACCATATCTTTAGAGGTCCATTACTTCTTTTTTCATATAGATGTTTATTAATTTTCCAAAAAAGAAAAAGAAAAAAGTAAGAAAAAAAAGAAAATATAAACATACAGAAAAAAGAAAAACCAACAAACGCACATAAAACCAACAAGAAATACATACATTAAAAAGATTTTTCCACCCAGAAATTTACATTGTCATTTCTTTCTGGACTTCCTTCAGCTTGTCCGTAAATCTTTCGTAGCAATAATCAAAGTCACACATTTCCTGGCTTATATTGTCATTGAACATTTCTCCTCTTCTATTTTCTTTAAACAATAACTCTTGATCTTTTCACAGTGCTTCTCTGAATCCCGTTAACGTTGTTTTTCCCTCACTAATGCATTCCAGATAATCTACATATTTTCCCCAGTCCTTGATAAACTTTTGGTCTCTTAGGTGTCTAATTTTCCCTGTCAATCTGTCTAACTCTGCGTAGTCTAATAGCTTTAATCTCCACTCCTCTATCGTTGGCGTTTCCTGCTTTTTCCACTTCTGGGCAAAAATTATCCTTGCTGCTGTAACCGCATAATATACAAATTTGCAGTCTTTCTTTTTTATATCCTTCCCTAGTATCCCTAACAGAAAGATTTCAGGCTTCTTTATAAACGTATATTTCAAGATCTTCTTTAGTTCGACATATATTCTTTCCCAAAATTCTTTCACTTTCTGGCACTCCCACCACATAAGGTAAAAGGAGCCCTCCTTATCTTTACACTTCCAGCATTTACTGCATACCTTATACATTTTTGATAGTTTTACAGGTGTTATATACCACCTGTAGAACATCTTCATGACATTTTCCTTTACCGTTATGCACGCCGTAAAATTTAGACCCTCTTTCCATAATTTCTCCCAGTCCTCGAATTGTATGCTATAACCCACATCTGTAGCCCAGCGAATCATTACTGATTTCACTTCCTCATCCCCTAAATTCCAGTCTAGCAACATCCTATACATTTTAGATATTATTTTTACATCATTATTTATAATTTCCATCTGAAATTTAGAATCTTTGTCTGCATACCCTCTTTCTTTAATATCTTTCCTGAACATCCCGTTAACTTGAAAGTAATGTAGCCAATCGTACACATGCTCCTTAACTTGCTCATATGGCTTTAATTTCCATTTCCCATCTTCTTTAATTGATAGTTGACTGTATGTTGCCCAGTTACTCCTCATGTTAATATTCTTCACACTCATCGCTTCGAGAGGTGAAAACTAGTGCGGGACCTTAGGTTCTAATAGATTTTTATATCTTTCCCATGTTTCAATAATTGGACCTCTGAAAATGTGATTTTCAAACCCCTTATGTACTTTCCTTTTCTCATATCCCAAGTAGGCGTGCCAGCCGAATCTATTGTCGAAGCCCTCTAAATCGAGCAGCTCCCTATTCGCTAAGTTTACCCAATCTTTTAACCAACAAAGGCATGATGCCTCATAATACAACTTCAAATCTGGCAGGGCAAAGCCTCTCCTTTCTTTTATATCTGTTAAAAGTTTAAATTGAATCCTAGGTTTTTTGCCCTGCCAGATATATCTTGAAAGCACTTTTTGCCATTCTTTAAAAATTCGGCTCCCCTTAATTATAGGAATAGTCTGAAACAGGAACAGTACCCTCGGTAATATATTCATCTTGATAGTATTAATCCTTCCCCAGAATGACAGTTTAAGTCTTCCCCACATTTCCAGGTCCTTCCTTATTTCCCTCCATACCAGCTCGTAGTTGTTTTTAAACAAATCTATGTTTTTGGGTGTTATCCAAATCCCAAGATATTTCACTTTTTTGACCACCTCTATCTGTGATTGATGTTGAATTATTTCTATTACACTTTGGTCCACATTTTTAACTATCATTTTCGTTTTCCTCTTGTTTAGTTTGAAACCTGCCATTTCCCCAAACTGATCAATTTCCTTTAGAACTTCTTCAATTGTAATCGTTGGATCTTCAGTCATTATTACTAAGTCATCTGCAAATGCTTTGGTCTTATACACATTTTGTCCGATTGTCACTCCTTTTATTTTTTTGTTTTGCCTAATTGAGTTTAGAAGAACTTCTAAAACTGTTATAAATAATAGCGGGGAAAGTGGGCATCCCTGTCTTGTTCCCTTCTGTATCTTTATTTCTTCCGTCACGATGTTGTTTACAATCAGTTTAGCTTTCTGCTCTGTGTATATTGCTTTTACCCCATTAAAAAAATCTTTGCCCACTTCCATATGTTCCAAATTTTTCAACATGAAGTCCCATACCACGTTATCGAATGCTTTCTCTGCATCCACGAACATCATTATAGCTTGTTTGTCAATCCTAACAGATAGGTATTCTAGCATGTTGATTATGTTTCTTATATTATCCCTCATATGCCTGCCTGGAAGAAAACCAGCCTGGTCTTTGTGGATAGTTTCTAATAACAGAGACTTCAGTCTTCTCGCGAGAATTCCAGCAAAGATTTTATAGTCCGTATTTAGGAGCGAAATCGGTCTATAATTTTTGACTTGAGTTAAATCTGCATCTTGTTTAGGGATAAATGTGATAAATGCCTCTTTCCAGGTCTCCGGGATTTCTCCTTTTCTCAAGATATTGTTCATAGTCTCCTTCAAAGGATTCACCAAGATAGATTTCATCTCTTTATAGTAACCCGCTGTGAATCCGTCAGGTCCCGGGGCCTTTCCCCTCTTTAAGTCTTTAATAGCTTCCTCTATCTCCTCTATTTCAATTGGGTTGTTCAGTCGTTGCTTCTTATCTATTGGGATTTTCTGCACCCTTTTGTCTTTCAAAAATCTCTCTATTTTCCTTAAATTATTTCTCTCTTTGTTTTTATAGAGACTTCTATAATAATCCAGAAACTCTTTCCTAATTCCTTTTGGATCGGTTATTTCTTCTCCTTCTACTATAATTTTATTTATTGTACCTTGTTCTTTCCTTTTTTTAATTTGCCATGCGAGCCATTTGCCTGATTTGTTTGAGAATTCAAAATTCTTTTGTCTTAATTTCTTTATATTCCACTCTACCTCTCTATTTATTATTGTGGCAAATTGGGCTTGTAGGATTTTGATGTTTTCTTTTATTTTCTGACAATTAGGTTTCTGGATTAATTTTTGTTCGTTGTCCATTATCTGCTTTAGTATTTCTTTTTTTCCTTTCTCTCTGTTCTTATTTTTAATCGCATTCTGTTGAATAAAGTATCCTCTTATTACTGCCTTGCTTGCGTCCCATACCACATTGATCTTTGTCCCTTTATCACAGTTATCCGCAAAGTAATCTGTTAACTTTTTTTGTGCGTTTTCTACAATTTTCTGATCATCTAAAAGGTATTCTTTTAGTCTCCATCTGAAAGTTCTTCTCTCAAAACTCTCCAATTCGAATTCTATCGGGCTGTGATCTGAGATTACTTTTGGTCTTATTTCTATTTGTTTAACTCTTGGACACAGTTCACTCGAAATCCAGACCTGATCTATCCGTGACATCGACTGGTGTGGTTCGGAATAGAAGGTGTACTGCTTATCCAATGGATGTCTCAAACGCCAAATGTCCACCAAATTGCAGTTTTTAACCATTGAGAAAAAAGATTTTGGTAATTTCCCTTCTTTACTTACTCCTTCCCTAAGTCTGTCCGGTTCTAAAGAGACCACACCATTCATATCTCCCATTAGAATGATTTTTTGATTCATATATTCTAGTATTTTCTCTTCTAGATTTTTGAAGGTCCATTACTTCAAGTATGGGAAAGAAATAAAAACATATTGGAAAGGAAGACACCCTGGTGGATTTCTCCAGTAGAGGTGTTAACGGTTAAAAAAGTGAATATGGAGGGGAAGAATGCTACTTATGAAGAACTTACAAGAAAGACGGATCAAGGTATAAAGCTTAGACCATATGAAGAGATTAAAAACTCATTTACCGGGTGGATGCAATGTCACCAAGTAAATGACTTGCTAAATGAAGATAAAAAGAAAACAGGATTTGAAGATAAAAAATCTAAATTTAATGTGGAAATTGTTGAAGGAAAGAACAAAGTATTGTCCAGAACATATGATATATTATTAGAGTGGTATACAAAAGACGAAGAGGTGAAGGAGGTCATGATTAAGTGGGCAATAGACGTCGGCTATAATATTGATTTTGAGAGATGGTTAGAATTATGGAATACTAACATGAAATTTACGGCTTGTATGGCGCTAAAGGAAAATATATGGAAGATGATATATAGGTGGTACCTTACACCAGTGAAATTGGCTAAGATGTACAGGTTAAAAAATAAAAGATGCTGGAAATGTGGAGAAGCAGATGGTGACTTCTACCATATATGGTGGTCATGCAGCAAAGTGAAAGGCTTTTGGGAATTAATTTATAATGAGCTTAAAAAAAAATTCAAGTATACGTTCCCCAAAAAACCCGAAGCTTTTTTGCTAGGAATGACAGGTAAAGAAATTAAAAAGGAAGACAGAGTACTATTTCTATATGCCACAACAGCCGCAAGAATCATGTTAGTGCAAAATTGGAAAATGGATGTCATTCCCAATATATACGACTGGCAGATTAAATTAACAAATTATGCCGAGCTCGCTAGAATAACTGCGAAAATAAGAGACCAAGATGAACAGAAACTACATGACAATTGGGTTAAGTATTGGACATATATTGGAATTAAATCTTAAATGACACTAGCGGGATTGGAAACAACTCTAACAGTAAATGGCCAGTATGTGAAAGAAATAAAATACGTGAGTATAAAGTTTATCTGATACTTACCAAAGTTGTAGAAGGAAGTCCAAGGCTCGGCAGAGCGTAAAAAGGAATATATTATTGACTTACGGACTGTTTAGATTTTGTGCAACTTAAGTATTGAATTTTGTATACGTTTATTTGTATGTATGTATAATATGTATAATTACTAATAAAAACTTATCTGCAAAAAAAAAAAAAAAGATTTGACGGATTATGAAAGAACCTAAGGAAGGGAAATGATTGAAGAACAGATGTAAAGGTGAGCAAGATAACGAAGAGACGTGCGGTGAATGCAGTGGAAGTCTTTTAAAATATTTTAACTAGGATTTATATATTGTAATGCTTGAAGGAGTCAAAATTAAGGGGGTGAAGCAATTAGCAATTCAAGCTAAAGAGCTAGCCCAGGAAAATGAAAAAAAGTAACTACACTATCTAAACAGGGGGCAGAATTGCCAGACCCCCAGAGAAGAGCTAATATGATTTTGGGAGGAATTCCGGAAGAAATACAGGCTAAAGAGTTGGAAGAAACTTTGAGAACCTGGCTATGCTCCACCTCCATCGTTCTGCCCGGACACTGAGGTCCAGCGCCAAGGGCCTTCTGGCGGTTCCCTCGGTATGAGAAGCCAAGTAACAGGGAACCAGGCAGAGGGCCTTCTCGGTAGTGGCACCCATCTGGCCATCTGAAGGCAGCCCTGTTTAGGGAAGCTTTTAATGTTTAATAGGATCTTGTATTTTTGTGTTTTCTTGGAAGCCGCCCAGAGTGGCTGGGGAAACCCAGCCAGATGGGCGGGGTATAAATAATAAATTAGTAGTAGTAGTACTCAAGGAGTTAGTTTGAAGGCAGAAGATGTGGAACGAGCCCATCACTGCCGAGGGCCTAAGGGGAGAAAATCCCCCAGGAATGTAATAATTAAATGTTCTAGAGAGAAGCTGCAAAAGCAGGTATTCATGGAACTTTGAAGTGTCAGGCATAGCCCTACTGGCTTTAGCCCAAACGTAGCAGAGTTTTCCTGCACAGCGAAGAAGCTAGTTGCGGCGGTAATGACTAGTCAGCTAGACTCAGAATAACTATTTACAGGATTTATTAAAAGGGAAAATAAAACCAGCAGAGTTTCTGCATACAAAACAAAGCAAATAAATCCTTTCTTTCTCTCTCTCTACCATACACAGCACTTCTCCTCCTAACACACCTCACATCACACTGTGCTAGCAATCCTAGATAACAGAGTTGAGTGCTGGTCGTTAACCAATCAGAGTAAGTAGTTTCTAGGTCAAGCAGACCTTGGCTTTCTGCCAAGAGTAAATTGACACTGCCTTGAGTTAATTGTGTGAAGCCAGAATCTGCAAGTTTCCCATGAGAATCAATTAACAGAAACTGAACACCCCCTCACAGATTCTGCTGGACAATTAACATCAAATAACACCTATGTAGGAGATTATTTTTCCAGCAAACCTAAACCCTTGCACATTTGCTTGTTCTTTATCTTTGCCAATGGTTTAGTTAATACATCTGCTACATTTTCTTCACTTGATACATAAGTACATGTGATTATATTGTCTTGTACACAGCAACGTACATTTTGGTATTTTACAGAGATATGTTTGGAACGTGATTTGAAACCCTCTGTTTTACTTAAGGTTATACAAGCTTGATTATCAATGTAAACTTGTACTGGTTCTCCACAATTCACATTTAAATCTGCTAACAAATGCTTGAAATAAATCACCTCGTTGCACAATTCACTCAATGCGGCGTACTCTGATTCCGTTGATGACACACTTACAACGTCTTGCTTGCGTGACCGCCAGCTGATTAAAGCTCCACCGACCAGTATAACTAGTCCTGTGACAGATTTTCTATCTGGCAAATTTCCCCAGTCACTATCACAGTAGCAACTCAACATTTCGTCCTCGGAAGAATTTAATTGTAACATATAGCCAATTGTCTGTTTGAGGTACCTCAGAACTTTTTTTACCCCTTTCCAGGCATTTAGTGTGGGTTTTGAGACCAATCTACTTAATATGCCTACTGCGTAGCTAATATCAGGTCTGGACCACTGTGCTAGATACAATAAACTTCCAATTACAGAGTGATATACATCAGGATGTTCAAATTCAGGACTCTCATCTATGTGAAGTGTTTTTATGAAACCTGGATCCATAGGCACCGCTGCCCCTTTGCAATCCTGCATCCTGTATGTAGTCAGTAGTTGTTTAACTTTGTTCTGCTGACTAATTAGGCAGCTGCCATCTTGGGCCCAGCACACTTCCAACCCTAGATATGTCCTAACCGGGCCTAAGTCTTTCATTTTGAACTTACTGGACAATTGCTTGGCAAACCTTTTAGTTTATCTGTTTTGCAGGCATACAATACATCATCTACATAAATCAGACAAAACTCTTGATCACTGCCTGTACCACGTACATAAACACAATTGTCAGCTGTACTCTGCTTGAAACCAAATGACACTAAGGCCTCATGGAAACATTTGTTCCAAGATCTTGCTGCCTGTTTGAGACCATATAGAGCTTTGTTTAATTTTAACACTCTATTGGAACCTGTCTCATAACCAGGCGGTTCGGCTAGATACAGGTCTTCTGATATTGATGCATGTAAATATGCAGTCTGGATATCAAAATGGTTTAACAGGAGTTTTCTCTTTGCTCCAAGCGTTAAAATCAGCCTTACGCTGTCCCCCTTAGCAGTAGGGGAAAAAGTTTCATCTTAATCTTTTCCAGGCCTCTGAGAATATCCTTGAGCCACTAAACGAGCTTTGTATTTGTACTTTCCTGTCACCAGAGGTTTAAGTTTGTACACCCACCTGCAGCCTACAATCTTTGCCCCCTCAGGCGCTGCTACTGGTGTAAAGACCTTGTGCTCATTCAGAGAGGACATCTCTTCCTCCATTGCCTGTTTCCAGAGCTCTGCCTCCTCCTTTGGTAACTTTAACACCTCCTGAAAACTCTTGGGTTCTGCAATTACACTAAACACATTTGCAGTATCTGGAGAAAAACGCACCGGAGGCACTCCTTTGTTTTGTCTTTTAGATCTTCTGGGAGAAAATTTTTCTTCTGACCCACTTTCCTCCTCAGAACTACGACCTCTCTTTTGTTGCTTAGCAACTGGTCTCTGGCTAACTCCACTTTCTTGAGAGCTCTTATCTGAACTTTCCTCCCCCTCAGACTCTGATTCTCTATGTCTACCTTCAGAGTCATGAAGCTCCTGGGAAGGTTCAAACCAAACCTCAGTATTGGCATGTAGTCTCTCCCAGCCACTATGTTCACAAAAACTGGCATTCCTGGAGATCACAATGCCATTTGTCCCTTCAGCAAAGCGGAAACCTTTTCCCAGCTCCTGGTAACCCACAAACACTAACTGTTTGGTCTTAGGATCTCCCTTCTTTCTCATTTGTTTTGGAATTAATACCCAGGCTTTTGATCCAAACACATGCAAATGGTCAATTTTAGGTTTTTTCTGAAACAATTTAAAGTACGGGGTTGTACCTATTGTTTGATGAAAGAGCCTATTTTGGAGATAACACGCAGTGAGCATGCTCTCCCCCCAATAAGACATGGGCAAATCAGCATCATCAAGCATGGCAAACATCATATCTTCTAAAGATCTGTTTTTTCGCTCTGCAACGCCATTCTCCTCTGGGGAAAAAGCGTTTGTTTTTCTATGCCCAATGCCACACTTTTGTAACCAATCTCTAAAGGCATTTGACATAAATTCGCCACCTCTGTCCGTCTGTATCCTTTTGAGTTTAATAGACAGAAATCTTTCCACAGATGCCACCCAGCCTTTAAACTTAATGAACACGTCACCCTTATTTTTCATGGGAAAAACCCAAGAATAACGCGTGGCGTCATCCACAATTGTTAGTGAAAAGCGCGCTCCACCCCTGCTTACAGCAAATGGACCAATTACGTCCATGTGAACCAGCTGTAGCGGTGACTCACTAACTCTGTCACTTCTGGGGTAAGAGACTCTGTGGGTTTTAACCTTTTTACAAACATTACAATCAAGGTACTTGTTACAACTCTTTAAATTACCCCCATCAGCCAATTCAGACATTTTTAGTACACTTTTCCAGCAAGCATGCCCCATTTTCCTATGCAATAAGTGCACACAGTTGTCATGTATAGCTTTGTTATTCACTGCAGGCTGAGATTTACTGACTACTGCTGCAACTTGAGATCCTGCTTTAAGCCAAAACAAGCCTCCCTCTGACTTAGCAGTGCCTAAAATCTCACCAGCCTTCTTAATAATGCAACTGTCTCCTTCAAAATACACTTTAAACCCAGCTTTTAGCAAACAATCTACAGACATCAGATTGCTCCTTAATGAAGGCACACAAAGTACATTTTGCAGGCATTCACGAAGACAAGGAACAAAAACTGCACCCCCCGAAATCACTTCGGAAGTACTTCCGTCTGCTAGAGCCACCTGGCTGCGCTGTGCTGAGTTCTTGGAAACAAACAATTCATCTGAATTTACAATGTGCTGAGACGCTCCCGAATCGACCACCAAGACCGCTTGTTTCTCATCAGCAATCTTGACCTTGGCGGTCACCAGCTGAGCCGACTGTTTTTGTTTGAAGAATTTCTTTTTACGCTGCTGCTGCTGCTGATGATCTCGTCTCTGCTCCTGCACCGGTAACTGAGACTTGACCAACTCCGGACATTGTCGTTTTAGATGCGCTGAAGACCCACATCGGAAACAACGCCTAACAGCAAACGCTGACTCCTCACCAGTACGCTGCTTTTGCTTCACCTCTGGCACGGCATGAGAACTCCTTCCAAACCGCCCGCCAGTAGAAGCCTCTGCAGCCAACGACCTTTCTTCCCTCTTCTGCCATTCTTCAATCAAACGCCCAGTAACATAACTGACTGATAAATCTGTTGGTTTCTGCTTCCCTCACTGAGCAGCAGAAGTGCTTGTCACAAGACAGGTGTTTACATTCCACACAGTCTGTACTGTTGGAGGTTTTCCCACGGGAACGGGAGACTGGATGTGACGTATACTGGTTTCCTGTTTTTCCCTGTTCTTTGCAGTTTCAGTTTGTGATTCTCTCCGTGCTTTAGAGGAGAGATGACGCTTTCTCTGCTCCGGCAGAGGGAACATGTTTTTCTGTAACTTACCAGCTTTGAAGTGTAAATAAAGTAATATAGAGTATGTTGGCACGTACTTCTCATCATTCCGCTGTGCACTGGACACTGCTTATCAACAACATTTGGTTCCGGGCCCAGAAAAATGCAGTGTTTTGAGAATGGACTCCAAAAGTCGGGCTCCTGGCAGAAGAACAAAGGAGCAAAGAAACGGAGGATCGGAACAGCAGCAGAGGGACGGATAGCAACGGTATCTGCTCTGCGTGTCAAAATGATTGATGAAGGTATGTGCTACTGCTCCGGGCAGCCTGCCAGCTTCTAATTAATGGCTTTATGGCTGGACTTTGAACTTTTATAGCCGGTTTTGCCGTGCCACAGGCAAATGGCTCAAAGGGACGCTATGCTGGGGGAAATCGAAAGTAACTTTTATAAATGCTGTGAACAGCCACAGCTCTGTGACGCAGCAAGAATTTAGCACAGCATAGAGAAAGCACTTGGGGACTTTCACTTTTGAACTTGCCTTGGAATGCAGTTTGAAACAGCTGCAGATAAGCAACGCAGCATACAGAAAGGCGCAGGCTCAAAGGCAGAGGCTGTTTTGAAATTGCCTTTGGATTGAAGCAGCTGTAAACAGAAGCAGCATGTATAAAGCAGCTTGTATAAAGCAGCAGAAATGACGCAAAAGGCTAAGGCCAGAGTCATGATGGCTAGCTGCAAAAGGCTGGATGATGCAAGTGGGGAATTTGATACCACTGATCAGCCAAATGCTCAACTCACAGTAGCCTGTGATACTGCCATGATTCAGAATAAAGCAGATCGGCGGGGTGCTAGCTGCATCAACAAGGGGGAGACTTCACAGTCGTCATCCCGTAGTGCAGTGGAACCACCAGATGGCGCCAAAGCTTTGAAGGCAGTGAAATGCTACTCATGTGGACGTCTAGGCCATATGAAGAGGGAATGCAAATATCCCAGGGCCAAGACAGAGCAGCGCAGTGAAAGCTCATCGCGTGGAAAAGGCCAAAGCAAAGGCAAAGGTCCGGTGTCCAGGACAACGCAGCACAAGGCAATGGTCTCACGCTACGCTCCAAAGGTTGCAGAGGTTGCAGAGGTCCAGAAGACGTCTAGATCTTTCTTCGTTGTTGATTCAGCGGCAACCCATCACATGTGCAACGATAAGCGACTGTTCGTGTCTTTTACACCGCAGGAAGGTGCGATTCACCAGGCGGATGGCCACACGATCCCCAGTAAAGGCTACGGAACTGTTGTTCTTCACAGTTTGGACTTATCGATACAGGATGTTCTTTATGTGCCGGACGCGAAACATAATCTGCTTAGCGTTGGACAGCTGATTAAGCGGAAAATTGACGTTTCCTTTAAGAACAATAAGTGCATCATCACAAAGGAAAATGATTATCAATTGTATGCTGAATTTGTTGATCGATTGTTTGTTTTGTATTATGATGATGTTGTGCAGGATGACACTTGTTGCATTGCAGGTTCTAACAAAAGTTTGCATGCAGATTGTATTCATGCTTTTCACAGGAAATTTGGACATTTGCATTTTGAGGCAGTATCTAAAATGCCTGCCTTGGTTGAAGGTATGACTATTAAACCCTGCAGGTACCACATGAAGTGCAAGGCATGCGCAGCAAACAAGGTGAAAATGGCTGCGAAAGGTAAGGTGTCTAGTAGGCAAGCTACAGAACCATACCAAATTATTCATGCTGATTTGGTTGGACCACTAGCGCCCTCTTTGGGTGGGAATAGGTACTTCATGGTTCTCATTGATGCATTTTCCAGGTATATTTATGTGTACAATCTCAAGCAGAAACCAGAGGCTTTTCCTAGGTTCAAGGAATTCTGTGCTTGGTTGGGAAATGTGCATGGTAAGAAGATTAAGATTCTTTTCACCGACCGGGGGGGAGAGTTCACTTCTCAGCAGTTTGAAGCTTTTCTGGCTGAAAAAGGAATTCAACATGATTTGTCTAGTCCTCGCTCGCCATGGCAGAATGGACTTGCGGAACGGGCAAATCAAACATTGCTTCAAGGGTTAAAAACCTTGCTGCATGATGCAAATCTTCCAGAGAGTTATTGGGCCGAAGCTCTCTCATGTTTCACTTACAGTTATAATCGCAGGTTATCTTCAGCGATTGGTTGTACCCCCTATGAGAAGATGTTTGGCAAGAAGCCGTACATCAAACACATGAGAATTTTTGGTTCTGACATGTGGGTTCACTCACCACAAAACTCCAAGTTAGACAAGCGTGGATTGCATGGTATCTTTCTAGGTTATCAGAAAGGGTCTTACAGAATAATGATGACTGACTCTAAGGAAATTAAGCTCACAAGAAGTGTTGAGTACAATGCCAAGTGGGGGGAGAATGTGGGAATTTTCCAATGTTATCCTGATGACTGTGATGAGACTGAGGATAGTCAAAAGCAACCGCAACAACCCACACCCACTGATGAAGGTTCTGATTCTGAGTCTGAAACTGAATCGGGAGATTCAGAGGATTTCAAGAGTGCGAAAGCCTCTATGCGACCCTCTGAAAGCTCTGATCAAGAATTGGAGGAACCATTGTTCACAATAGGTCGCATTTCTCCTAAGAAGGAAGAGGAGAGTGTTGAAGACTTGAGGCTAATTCGTAGGTCACAGAGAGCAACAAAAGGCAGACCTCCAAAGAGATTTGCTGATGAGTTTGCTAAGATAGCAGTAACAGCTGTTAAAAGCTCCAAGAAGGTTTTTGAACCTTCAAGTTTCCAAGAAATCCAGGATTTGGATTCAAAGGAAGCTGAGCCATGGTTAAATGCCATGAAGGCTGAGCTTGATTCCTTGGAAAGGAACAAAACATGGGAACTTGTTCCAGTAGTTCCAGGAATGAAACTGCTTGGAAGCAAATGGGTCTTCAAAGCGAAGACTGATCAGAATGGCAAGATAGTCAGACACAAAGCCAGATTGGTAGCCAGAGGATTTGCTCAGGTACCAGGTGAAGACTATCACGAGACCTACTCACCCACAGTGAGGTATGAGAGCATTAGGCTTATGCTCAAGCTAGCTGCAGAGGAAAATCTACACATTAGTCACCATGATGTGAATACAGCTTTTCTGTACGGATCTCTAGGTGAATCACTTTATATGCTTCCACCTGATGGCGTACAGGTAAAACAGGGATATGTTTGTGCTCTGAAGAACTCAATTTATGGTCTCAAACAAAGTGCACGGTGTTGGCACACAAAACTCACTGAAGTATTGTTTTCTCTAGGTTTTAAGCAAGGGAAATCTGATCCATGTGTATTTGTCAAAGAGGAGGGGCATAAGAAACTATATTGTTTGTTTTATGTTGATGATCTTTTATTCTTTTGGGAAGATGTCACAATGTACAATAACGCCCTAGCTCAACTGAAAGAGCACTTTGACATGAAAGATCTTGGTGAGGTAAACAACTACCTATCTCTGGAAATAGAGAGAGATCAAGATGGTAACATTCTAGTACACCAGTCACGGAAAATTGCTGATGTGTTAAGCAAACTAAACCTGATGGATGCTAATCCTGTAGACACACCGATGATAACAGGTTATCAGGTAGATGACACTGAAGAAGCATTTTCTGACACTACACTGTACAGAAGTGTGCTGGGCAAGCTAAACTTCATTGCCAGATGTTCAAGACCAGACATTGCTGTTAGCTGTAATTTGCTAAGCAGACAAGTCAACAATCCTACTGTTAAGGATTGGAAAGCTCTGAAACGCATAGCGCGGTATTTGAAAGGCACTATGCATTACAGACTGAGATTTAACAATCAGAAGTCTGGTGGTCTTGAGATATTTGCAGATGCAAGTTTTGGAAGTGACACTACAGACAGGAAAAGTACGTCTGGAGTTTGCTATAAGTACAATCAGGGTCTATTTGATTGGTCATGCAAGAAGCAAACAACAGTTAGCTTAAGTACTTGTGAAGCTGAACTGAATGCACTGTCTTATTCACTTAAAGATTGTGAATGGTTGTTACAATTGTGCAAAGACATGAAAATTCCTGTCAAATGTCCAATCCAGGTTTACCAGGACAACAAAGCATGTTTGGCTTTGCTGAATTCTGGAGGTTGTAAGCAAAGCACGAAGCACTTGCAATTGAAGGTGCAACATGCTAGGGAACGTATTCAGAAGGGACTCGTAACGGTGTCCTATATGCCAGGTAATGAAATTCCTGCTGATGTATTGTCCAAGATTGTATCAAGGGATCAACACTGTACCTATGTGCAGAAGTTGGGTTTGTACTGATATTGTACGAACACGCTGCCCAGTGATGTTCACAGAAAGGGGGAGGATGTTGGTTTCTGCTTCCCTCACTGAGCAGCAGAAGTGCTTGTCACAAGACAGGTGTTTACATTCCACACAGTCTGTACTGTTGGAGGTTTTCCCACGGGAACGGGAGACTGGATGTGACGTATACTGGTTTCCTGTTTTTCCCTGTTCTTTGCAGTTTCAGTTTGTGATTCTCTCCGTGCTTTAGAGGAGAGATGACGCTTTCTCTGCTCCGGCAGAGGGAACATGTTTTTCTGTAACTTACCAGCTTTGAAGTGTAAATAAAGTAATATAGAGTATGTTGGCACGTACTTCTCATCATTCCGCTGTGCACTGGACACTGCTTATCAACAACAAAATCACGCTCCTGTATGCCTTCCAGAGACAAAACTAAATTATCCCAGCTTTCCGGGAGAGAACTCAAAATAATAGCCACCTTCTCCTGCTGGTCTAACGCACAGTCTCTTTCCTGTAGCGCAGCAAACTTTAACTGTAAACTGTGTAGGTGTTCCTGCATTGTAACCCCAGGCTGTAACATTGCCTTGTACAATGCCTTGCGAATGAACAGCTTGGAAACCGCTGTCTCACGCACATGGAGTTCTTTAAGTGCTTGCCACACACCTCTAGCTGTCTTGATTCCCCTCACATACGGCAACTGGGAATCTTCCAGCCCTAAGACAATTGTGGCCCTTGCTCTTTGGTCTTTATCGAGGTCTTCATCATCAGGCTTCGTAGGAAACTTACTCACCACTTGCCAGAGACGATCCCTCTGCAGCACTGCCTGCATGCGTTCCGACCACAGCAAGTAATTGGAGTCATTCAGACGCTCAAAAGCCATCTGAACTGGTTGTGAGGCCATTTTGAGAGCGATGTCCCTGGAACCCGGAACCAGCTACTCACGACCACCGAGAGAGAAAACAGGAACCACAGCACCCAGCACTCACACGCTGCAGCTGTTGTCCTTGTGTCCGCTGCGTCACCAGCTCACCGCAGTCAGGACCCAGCCAGTGTCCATCTGCTGCACCAACAGGAACAACAACCTCTGGAACTACTGGAACCAACACCGTTGATGCTGACACCACCACAACTCAGGCTGGCAGCACAATGCCCTTAACCTCATGGAACTTTGAAGTGTCAGGCATAGCCCTACTGGCTTTAGCCCAAACGTAGCAGAGTTTTCCTGCACAGCGAAGAAGCTAGTTGCGGCGGTAATGACTAGTCAGCTAGACTCAGAATAACTATTTACAGGATTTATTAAAAGGGAAAATAAAACCAGCAGAGTTTCTGCATACAAAACAAAGCAAATAAATCCTTTCTTTCTCTCTCTCTACCATACACAGCACTTCTCCTCCTAACACACCTCACATCACACTGTGCTAGCAATCCTAGATAACAGAGTTGAGTGCTGGTCGTTAACCAATCAGAGTAAGTAGTTTCTAGGTCAAGCAGACCTTGGCTTTCTGCCAAGAGTAAATTGACACTGCCTTGAGTTAATTGTGTGAAGCCAGAATCTGCAAGTTTCCCATGAGAATCAATTAACAGAAACTGAACAGGTATACCAGACTTTGAAGAAAATCTGGGATATCATATAGTTAAAGGTATGTATAGAGGAGAGTCCTTAAAGGAGAGCCAGTGTGGTGTAGTGGTTAAGAGCGGTAGTCTCGTAATCTGGTGAACTGGGTTCGCGTCTCCACTCCTCCACTTGCAGCTGCTGGGTGACCTTGGGCCAGTCACACTTCTCTGAAGTCTCTCAGCCCCACTCACCTCACAGAGTGTTTGTTGTGGGGGAGGAAGGCAAGGAGAATGTGAGCCGCTTTGAGACTCCTTCGGGTAGTGACAAAGCGGGATATCAAATCCAAACTCTTCTTCTTCTTAAAGTCATTGCAGGAAGTAATAGAGAATATAGGCAACCAATATTGGTTAAAAATTGGAGGACTATACAACAAAATTTCCAAAGTCCAAGAGACAGGAAATAGGAGTTTAGAAGAGCCAATAGAGGAACTATACAAACAAATGAACAGACAACCCAACTTATTCAAAAGATGTGGAGTAAGGAAGAACAAGTTAGCGAAACAAAGGTTGAAAGGATAATGAAAGGAACAGATGAGATTAAATTAAGCAAATTTAGAGAGCTGAAATTAAAATTCTTTCTAAAATGGTACAGAACTCCAGCCCAGCTTGCTAATATGTTAGCAGGACTGAATTCTAGCTGTTGGCACTGTGAATAAGTCAAGGGATGGTTTTCCCATATGTACAGGGAATTCCCAGAGGTAAAGGAATTCTGGGGGAAAATCCTAAACGTTATTAATGAAATTTTTAAAATGAAGCTTTCAATAGATTTTGATTTCATGACAATGGGTATACTTGGAAACATGGCAACAGAGAAAGGTGACCAGTTTACCTTCAAAGCTATGATATTAGCAGGAAAGGCAACGATAGCTTTAGGTTGGAAAGAGAGAGGAAAATGGACAGTAGAGGCATGGAATACTTATTTGTTTGAACTTATTCAGTCGGACATTGTCGCAGTCATGTCACAGGAGACAACGTGGAAGGTCAAGTCCACCACGATAAGGATCAGAGGGAACCCCTATCTTGAATGGATAAAAACTACTGGAACAAAAGACATTCGGTGGAAACTAAAGACGCTATGCCCATGGCTGAGGATAATTGTTTGAACCCTTCCAATGGGTATGGGGGGGAGGAGGGAAAGGAAAAAATTGTACAGCAAATTTAAAAATTGTAAGAAGATAATATATGTACGTAAAAAATTGAATATTTTTTTTAAAAAAGAAAGTAATGCAAAACAGATTAATCAATTCCAGACTTTTAAAAACAACTAAAACAGCACTTTAACATGAATTTTACTATCTAACGAGATCATTGATCCATAAAATGAAAGCAATAATCAATGTACTGTACTATAAAAGAAAGAAGACAGTAGTTTAGATTAAAATTAAAATTATTATTTTTTCTTACCTGCACTGATGATAGACATTGTTTGGATGGGGCTTTTATGCATTGCCGCAGTCACACAATCAATCAAAAATGAAGAACAAGCCACAGTCACAAAAATGAAAAAGCCAAATAAAAACGCAATTTCTTTTAGCAAAAACAAAAGCACCAAATAAAAGCTCCAAGTATCACCTCAGAACACTGCAATTGGAAATGGAGGGCTTTGATTACAATGGGGGGATGCAAATTAGCAGCGGAACAGTGGAAACAGAAGCTCAGGAGCACATTTGGCTTCCGAAGCAAAGTTCGCAAACTGGAACACTGACTTCCAGGTTTGCAGCATTCGAGTTCAAAGTTGTTCAGGAACTAAGCTGTTTTTAAACCGAGGTACCACTGTATACAGATATGGTTGCCACATATCCAGAATTGTAAGCAGTGTCTGGGCGGAAATTGCTGAAATGTCCGGGAAAATCTGGACGTATGACAGCCCATGTCGCAAGCGTAGATTTCGGCAAACTTCACTTGAAATAGATACGCCCCCCCCCCAGTTCCTTCAAGCCCTCCTCATAAGGCTTGGTTTCAGACCCTTGATGATCTTGACTCCTCTGCATCATCTTCATGAAGTTTTCCCTTAACATGTAGCTAGCTGTAAATCTTAAATTTACTTTCCACAGTTGTTCCCATAAAGCAAAGTCAATGTTTTGTCCTACATCTCTGGCTCAGCTTCTCATTCATGATTTTATCATTTCATTCTTTGTATCCCACTCCAGTAACATTTAGATAATATTTTAACCCTGGAGCCTAATAACTACCTTTCAAACTGTGAGTTTTGTTCTGCAAATCCATTTAAAAAAATCTGACTTAAATGTTACATTCAACTGATGGTAAATTGACCAGTCTCCCTCCCACCTGGAGGAAGAAGTTCCCTTTATAGGGACCCCACATACAATTAAGCAATACCACACGGCCCTAAACCTAACCTCCCAATACATCGACCTCAGCGGGTATTGGTCTGCTGTGTCAAAGTTTTACTGGACGTTTGGATAATATTGGCGAGAGCACCTGTAATCTCACAGTCACCACTTCCCCAGAATAAGAATCACTTCCGTCCAAACCAGTAAGTATGTCTGTAATTATGACAATCTGACCAATGCCCAGATGACTTAAGCCCTATATCGGACTCCTCTCCATGGGTTCCCCCCTGAATATAGAGCATGGTCCAATCCCCTGGACGTTCTCAGACATACAGAAGTCCTTCTCAAGGTCTTGAAGGAATCTGAAGAGGTGATTCAAGCAACACAAAATGAGATTCCTCCTAAAGATCAGGAAGAACTTTCTGATAGTAAGAGCCAGCAGTGAAAAGGAACTCCCTCAGAAGGGGGTGGACTCTCCTTCATTGGAGGTATTTAAGAAGAAGTTGGATGGCCATCTGTCATGGATGCTTGAAATGATTTTTTTCTGCGTTGGCAGGTGTTGGACTAGATTCCGAATCTACCATTCTATTATTCACCATGCTGTGAGTTCTTGAATTGACTTTTTTACGAGGGAAATTTTATCTACATTCCATGCGCTGATATGCTTTCAACCCTGTATGAATTATTTGGTGGGCCATGAGAGTGGCACTCTGACTGAAACTCTTCCCACATTCCAAACACTAAGAAGATTTCTCTCTGGTGTGAATTCTGTGATGGGAAGTGAGACTGCGGCTGTGACTGAAGCTCTTTCCACATTCCAAGCACTGATAAGGTTTCTCCCCTGTATGGATTCTTTGGTGGGAAGAGAGATGTGATCTCTGACTGAAACTCTTCCCACATTCGAAGCACTGATATGGTTTCTCCCCTGTATGGATTCTTTGATGGGAAGTGAGATGATGTCTGTGACTGAAACTCTTCCCACATTCCAAGCACTGGTATGGTTTCTCCCCTGTATGGATTCTTTTATGGATTATGAGATGGGGGCTTTGACTGAAACTTTTCCCACATTCCAAGCACTGATGTGGTTTCTCTCCTTTATGAAGTTTTTGATGGGAAGTGAGACTGCTGCTCTGACTGAAGCTCGTTCCACATTCCAAGCACTGATAGGGTTTCTCCCCTGTATGAATTCTTTGATGGGAAGTGAGATATGATCTGTGACTGAAGCGCTTCCCACATTCCAAGCACTGATAGGGTTTCTCCCCTGTATGTATTCTTTGATGCGAAGTGAGACTGCTGCTCTGGCTGAAGCTCGTCCCACATTCCAAGCACTGATAGGGTTTCTCTCCTGTATGAATTCTTTGATGGGAAGTGAGCTGGGTGCTGTGACTGAAGCTCTTCCCACATTCGAAGCACTGATATGGTTTCTTCCCTGTATGAATTCTTTGATGGGAAGTGAGACCCTGGCTGTGACTGAAGCTTTTTCCACATTCCAAACACTGAAAGGATTTCTCCCCTGAATGAATTCTTTCATGGGAAGTGAGATGGGTGCTCCTACTGAAGCTCTTCCCACATTCCAGGCACTAAAAAGGTTTCTCCCCTGTATGAATTCTTTGATGCAAAGTGAGAGTGTTCTTTTGACTGAAGCTCTTTCCACATTCAAAGCACTGATAGGGTTTCTCCCCTGTATGAATTCTTTGATGGGAAGCGAGATGGGTCCTCTGACTGAAACTCTTTCCACATTTGAAGCACTGATAGGGTTTCTCCCCTGTATGAATTCTTTGGTGGGAAGTGAGATGTGATCTATGAATAAAGCTCTTTCCACATTCTAAGCACTGATAGGATTTCTCCCCTGTATGTATTCTTTGATGCAAAGTCAGACTGTCCTTTCGACTGAAGCTCTTCCCACATTCCAAGCACTGATAGGGTTTCTCCCCTGTATGAATTCTTTGATGGACAGTGAGATGATGTCTGTGACTGAAACTCTTCCCACATTCGAAGCACTGATATGGTTTCTCCCCTGTATGAATTCTTTGATGGGAAGTGAGATCCTGCCTCTGACTGAAGCTTTTTCCACATTCCAAGCACTGATATGGTTTCTCCCCTGAATGAATTCTTTGATGGGAAGTGAGATATGATCTGTGACTGAAGCGCTTCCCACATTCTAAGCACTGATAGGATTTCTCCCCTGTATGTATTCTTTGATGCAAAGTGAGACTGTCCTTTTGACTGATGCTCTTTTCACATTCCAGGCACTGATAGGGTTTCTCCCCCGTATGAATTCTTTGATGGGAAGTGAGATTATACTTCCGATTGAAGCTCTTTCCACATTCTGTGCAGTGATACAATTTTTCTCCTCTGTGAATTCTTTCATGTGAAGTGAGGCTATCCCTCCGAATGAAGCTCTTTCGTTGATGGGAGGTGGACTGGGAGCTCTGGCCGATGTTCTCTCCATACTCTGAATATTTATTTGATTTCTCTGATATGTGGATTCTGTTGTGGTCCCCCTTGTTCTTCCCTTCCCATTCATCACCATCTGCAACGAAGACAGAAGATAATTATTGCCTCAGGAAGAAATGGAGCTCCAGATTATTGAACAAAGATCCCCACCCCTCATCTCACCAAGAGACTTGAGAGTGCTCCGTTTCAGCCTCAAGAGGACAGCCTTGAAGTCTAACTTAACAGCATTCTAGATGTGCAGCATCTTCAACCCCCTAACACTTGAGCATGCCTGAGGGGTGCCTGATTCTCTTGAAACCAGTGGGGCGCCACTGCCTGCATACTGTGACCAGGGTTCAGATGACACAGAAGCATCAAACCCACCACCTGAGCCCTCCCCCAGCAATGCACTGCCATGTTAGGGTAAGTCATGCTAACTCTGCATTGCTGCCCCGGACCCCAACCCCACTCAGAGCGAAGGGGACGTGCTTCACATCCATCATTGAACAAAGTTAATGAATGCTTGTGATAAAGGAAGGACTGAAGTTAAATGTGAGGCCTTACAATAGTTTTCACTGCCTTTGTTGGCTGGTATTAACTGACATATTGCTTGGCTTTTATCTGGGATAGATTTTATTTGGCTCAATCCTGGAATCAACCCCATATTCAAGGTCAGTCATCTCTTTGGTCAATCAAATGCAAACAGAAGCCAAAACAACAAACCTGACAGAAGTTACTTCAACTTTCCTAAAAACTCTCAAGCCCACATTTAAGAAGGCCTGGGTGGTTCAGACAAGCCTGGTCATTGTTTTAAAAGGCATGACTAGACAAAGAATATTAACAAACAGTTGATATCCCTCCATTCAGGGCTCACGGTGTGGATGTTAGAATCTCAGATGCTGTTGGTCTCCATCCAAATAGTGGAGGTTCATCAAATAGAGCAGGGGTGTCCAACAGGTCGATCACGATCTACTGGTAGATCCCTGCAAGGTTTTGGTCAATCGCAGTCAATCGCTGGCCCCCTCCCGGATCCTCCTTCCATTGTTGGAGAATGGAAGACAGAGCTTACAAACCGAGGCTGGAGGCTGGTTTTCCCCCAGCGCTCCTTTGGTGAGTTGCTAATAAAAGCTCAACAACTTTGACCTGAACCCCTCAAAAACAGGGGTAGATCACTCCCAGTTTTTAATTCTGCGAGTAGATCGCAGTCTCTTGGAAGTTGGCCACCCCGAAATAGAGGTATGTATGGAATTTGAAAATTGATGTGTAATGATAGGGTCCATGATCCCACAATTCTCCTCCTTGACTTCCTTACGCAAAGCTCTCTTGTCAGGATCCAGCAACGTCCGTGTCTCCTCTGAAACAAGCAGGAACATCTTCACCTGCACACTCCCCACCAGCTGTTGCCTCAATCTAAATTTGGTCTAAATTTAAACTTTTTTCTAAATCTCTTACTTCACCTTGAATCTCCTCTCATTTTCATGAGGAGACCAACTCTGTATACTGTATTTTTAGCTCCATAGGGTGCACCGGACCATAGGGCGCACCTAGTCTTTAGGGGGGAAATAAAGGGGAAAAAATGATTTCCCCCCCCAGCCCCAAAGAGCAAAGAAGCTAAGACAGTGAGCGGGATCCATCCCGCTGGCTGTCTTGGCTTCCTCTTTAGTCGCGCGCAAACTCTCCAGCCGGGAGAGGCTGCGGGCGGCTTTGGCAGAAGCCAAGACAGCGAGCGGGATGGATCCCGCTAACTCTCCTGGCTTCGTTTTTAGCTGTGGGGCTGGGGCGGGGGAAGCCTGAGCGACCCCATCCCCCAGAAGAGGCAGCTATCCACAAGCCTTTTGAATGCGGCGGGAGTTCCCGCCGGGCTCCAAAGGCTCGCGGACAGCAGCCTGAAGCCCGGGTGTGCAGCGCCAACCCCCGCTGCGCACCGACCCCTATCGCCCTCCAGGCTTCAGCGAAAGCCTGCATTCGCTCCATAGGATGCACAAACACTTCCTCTTCATTTCTGGAGGGGGGAAAGTGCGACCGATAGAGCGAAAAATAAGGATAGTTTAATTGGTAACGTAAGATGGAAAATGACTATTACACACACTTAATCTAAGCCCAACGGCCACGATAGCTTTTGACTAGGAATTCGGCTATGCGAAGTTGAATGTTCTCTGTTCTCCGCTGTTTACCCTTTTTTGTTTCAATTTATACCAATTCATGAACTCAGAACTCATATACTGATCACCAACGAGGAACGACATGTGTCAGGGGTTCAGGGAGAGAGGCACAGATGAGGGAGGAGACTGAGAGCGAGGGGGAAGAATCCAGGAACGAGGAGGAGGAGGATGACAATGACTTGAGGGCTTCCATGAGTCTCTCAAGTGAATCGGAGGATTCCCAAAAGGGGGCGCCCCTGGTCAGGCCAAGGGGAGCCACAGGGGGGACTCGTCAGGAGCAGGGGAGCAGCAGGGAAACCCCGAGTGGGAGTGGGAGATCGGGGCAGGCTTCCCAGCTGGAACGGAGTGAAGAGGGTGGAGTTCCCAGTGTGACAGGCGGAGCAGAGCAGGAAGCAGAGAGGGGAAGGAGATTGGGGCAAGACGTCCTGCCGGAAGGGGCGGAGAGTAGTACAGAGAGTAGTATAACTGTCAAGAGGAAGGTCAGGGGTAGCGAACGCGCGCCAAGTTCAAATGTGGAGGCGCGCGGAAATGCGGAGAGCCCGGAGGAGGAGCCTGGTCCCAAAGCACGGAGGAGGGGGGAGCAGGCGTCTGGGGACTCAGCGTCAGGGGAAAGCAGGAGGGAAGGAACCCAGGGGGGCAGAAAGACCCTGCGGAAAAGGAAGGACAGGAAGAGGTGGACCAGCACAAGCCTCTTAAACTGGTGTAGAGGCGGGACTGATTCAGAGGGGACTTCAGCGGTCTAAGCGTAACAGACGTGGGGCTGCGCGCCTCGGCTGTGGAACAAACAATGTACTTCAATAAAGACTTTTGTAAATAAAGTGGACTTGGCGTTGGTCTCTTGTGAGCTGGGACCTGAGGCGGCCCTGACAGTAAGTCCCCTCTCAGAAAAGAACGCAAAAATTTTTTTTTGCAAAGCTCACGAAGTGTGGCAACCATGAGTGCGGAGGAACAGTTGACAGCACTACGAAACGCAGTCTCCGAGCTTTCCACTGCGGTAGTGGTCTCCCAGAAGAAGAGTGAAGAAGCGGAGGCGCGATGCCACGATCTGCAAACCAGGTGGGAACGTGCGTGCAAAGAGGGGTTCCCGGGGTCCAGATCAGAGGGAATCGGACTCGGAAGGCAGGGAGGAAATTTAGTAGCCCCCTTCGATGGGAACCTGAAGCACTACCCCAGTTTCAGAGCAGACGTCCTGTATGCACTGCATTTGCTTCGCAATGACTTTAAAGATGAGGAGGAGAAAGTGGGTTTTATTGTGTCTCATTTGCATGGAGACGCCAGAGCGTGGCTGCGCAATTTGTGGCGTGAAGATGGTCCTGCCCGCCGCGATTCTGATGAATTTATTAAAGCGATGGACGCTTGTTTCCAGTCCACCGTGGATGTTGATGTTGTGCGCCAACAGATGCACGGACTCAAACAAGGCAAAGCCACTGTGCGTCAGTACCATTCGCGCTTTTTTGCATTGCTGAATGTATTGGGCTGGGAGAAAGACTCCAAACCAGTGAGAGATTTGTTCTGGGAGGGACTCCACAGCTCCATAAAAGATGAATTGGCCAGGGGTGACAGACCTCAAACCCTAGCAGAAGTAGTACAGAGGGCTCTTGCGATTGGAATACGACACGAAGAACGTCCTTGGCACAATGAGGAAGGTCGCCAGGTGCGTGCGCCAGCGAGGGCACCTCCTTTTATCCCCAGGGAGTTCGGCCAGGCGCATCCTTCGCCTCTAATGCGGCAGGGGGAGGAACCAATGGAGCTTGGCGGTGCTAGAGCTCAGACAGCAGCCAGAGCCCCAACGTCCGGTGCAGTCAAGGAGAAGCCTCCTAGAGGGAACAGGAAATGTTACATCTGTGATAGTGCACAGCACATGGCTAAAGAGTGTCCCCAGAGGTTTCGGAGACACACTGCAGCTTTAGCAACGGTCGCAGCAGACGTACCTCATGAGGAGCAGTTTCAGGGAAACGACAATGCCTGGCTGGAGACAGCGATGCTGGGGCTCAGCCAGGCGAGTCTGTAGAGCAGTCCCCAGCGATTTTGCAGCACACAGACCCCTTACCACCCAAGCCAGCGGTGCAGCTCACTGCAACACTCCAGTTGCCGAATGGAACCACCCTGGAAGTCCCCATTACAATCGACTCTGGAAGCAACGCGGACTTTGTGGGGGTGCAGTTCGTCAAGCAGCATCGCATAGCGCTTCTGCCAGCTACGACGCCCCTGAACGTAGTCACGGTCGATGGCAGAAAATTGCTAGGAGGGCAAGTTGTGCAACAGACGCCTCCCATGGTGATGCAGATTGGAAATCATCGAGAAGTCATTAGCTTCAACGTCACCCGCCTATCAGACACGCCTATAGTGTTAGGCATGAGCTGGCTAGAGAGACACAGTCCAGCAGTGGCGTGGTACTAGCGACAGATCACCTTTTCCTCATCGTACTGTGCTCAACATTGCATCCAGTCCAGCCAAGGGGAGGAAGCTGGGCAGCAACTGCAACTAGGCATGGTGCAGGCAGTACCCCGCAAGTACGAGGGATTTTTGGAGGTTTTCTGCGAGAAGGAAGCTGACCAGCTGCCACCCCACAGGCCTTACGACTGTGCGATTGACCTGTTGCCGGGGGCGAAGCTGCCGACTGCAAAGCTGTATTCCATGTCTGAAGATGAGATGCAAGAACTCAGGGAGTTCATAGAGCACAATTTGAAGCGCGGATTCATTCGGGAATCCAGAGCGGTGGGGGGCAGTCCTGTGTTTTTTGTGAAGAAAAAGGACACGCCCCAAAAGAGACTCATCGTGGACTATCGGGCCATAAACTCGATGACAAAGCCCAAGGCCTTCCCCATGCCCAAGATTGACGACCTCCTAGCGACCGTGCGGAAGGGGAGGATCTTCACCAAGTTGGATCTGCGCGGAGCGTACAATCTCATACGCATGCGTGAGGGCGATGAGTGGAAGACGGCCATGTTCACGCCTCTGGGCACGTATGAATACAGAGTTATGCCTTTTGGTCTCCAAAATGGATCTCACTGCTTCCAAGCCTTTATGCATCACGTGCTAGCGGGACTCCTCTACAAGAAGTGCGTGTGCTTCCTCGACGACATCCTGATCTTCTCAGAATCGCCGGAGGCTCACGAGAGAGACGTAAAGGAGGTCAGAATTTATCTGGTTAAATTCCCTGGTGTGTGTCACCTGCTGACGTCAGAAGCAAGGCGGAGACAGAAGCAAGGAGGAGTCTAGGAGACTATTCCCTGTACTTTCACTTCCCTCTGTGTATCTGAGAGGGAGACATGTTTGCAGCAATGGCTGCCTGCAGTGACGGACCTTTGATGCTGTAATGTTTTAATAAAGAGCTGTATATAGGCACACCTGTCTATGTATGCTTGCATGGAGAAGTAAGGCTGCTTTACACGCTGCGTGTTTTCTACTCTGCTAAAAAGCCGTGACTGAGAGAAGACAGCAGGGCTCCTTGGGAGTTATTGCGCAGCTCTGGAGGAAGCGTGCCGGACCCGCTGTAAGTGATTGATGCGGATCGTAAAGCTGTCTGAGCTACGGCTCCTTCGGTCTAGCCCAGAGATCGATTTCCCCAGAGGTTATGGGGTCAGCCAACGCTCGTAAAGCAGCCGGTGTGAGCTCCAGGAACGCTTTGAAGTCAGCGTGGGTGCTGGAGAGCAAGAATGATTGATTGCCTGCTTTCGGAGAGGCAATGGTGGCTGCAGAGACTGAGCTAAAAAGCAGCTAAAAAGCCGAGAAATAGCTGGAAGCTGAGACGCAGCTAGAAATCGTTTTTCCACGGAAGCAAGAGCCAAGAGAGACGGCTGCTTCGGACGCCCAGCTGGTACTGAGTTCTGAGTAAGTACAGCTTGAGGGGCCCCACGGGAAAACGGGAGGAGAATGGCTGCTGCTCAGGCACAGGGCGGCCATGAGAGTTTCAATATCCCTTTCGAAAGGCTGAATGGCTCCAATTGGGAGGACTGGAATAAGCGCATGTACTATTGGCTGGAGGGAAAGCAGCTGTGGGAATGCACGCAGGCTGATCCAGTTGTGGCCGGGCCCAATGCAGCAGCCGCAGACGTGGAGAGAGCCGCTGCAGCGGCAAAGAAAGACAAGAAAGCCATGTCCCACGTGGTGATGGCGCTTGAAGCGTCGCAGCTCCCTCATATTGATGGCTTACATACCTGTCATCAGATTTGGTCTGCTCTGACTAGAATACATCATAGGACCACAGCTGGGGCTAAGATTCATGTGATACGCTCTCTGTTTGAGAAGAAGCTGTCGCCAGGGGAACCGATAAGGGATCACATTGCACAGGTGCTGACTATTTTCAGCAAGCTGCGTCAGCTCAATGTGCCCTTCCCTGATGAACTTAAGGCTTATACACTTTTAAGTTCTTTGGACAGGAGTTATGAGAACTTGGTTCTAACGATGGAAACGATGCCCCCGCAAGATCTTACGATTGATTACATTAGCGGACGCTTGATTGACGAAGAATCAAAGCGGCAGAGGGCGGTGAAAGAGGGTAGAGCTGGCACAGGGAGCTCTGGCTGTAAGGGCGGAGCCAGGCCAGCTGAATGCACTGTCCAGGCTTTGTCTGCTCGTCGTTGTTACATCTGTAATTCAACAGAGCATTTACGTCGTAATTGCCCCCACCGGAGCAGAGAGCCGAGGCAGGATGTTTCCAAGGACTTTTCCCATGGGAATCAGGCAGGTTTCCATGGCAACAGGCCTGGGAAGACAGGCAGGCGTGGAGCTGAGCCAGGTGGTCGTGGGAGACAGCAGGGAGAAGAGTCTTATCAGGTTTCTGCGAATATGGCAGTGTTTGAAGACGGCCGAGTGGAAAATTCCGTCAGCTTTGTTATAGACTCTGCAGCTAACCGCAACATGGTTCCAGACACCCCTGCAGGCGGGATGTGGAATTGCACAGCAGTTCCGAAAGGACAAACTATCAAGTTCGCAAATGGACAGAGATCAAAGATTGATAAATTTGCTAATACCTATCTTTCTGTTTTACAGGAGACGGTGGATTTTTGTATTGTTCCAGAGATTCATCACTGTTTGCTATCTGTGCCTTATTTGTTAAGTAAGGGGTTCAAAGTTTGTTTTGAAAATGATGTCTGCACAATCTCCAAAGGGGGGAGGTTACTGGCCAAAGTGCGGAAGGGACAGAATGATCTTTTCATTCTTAAAACGTCTCTTGGGGGTGAGGGGAAGGTTGAGAAAGCACAAGCGTTGCGTGCTACAGTTCCCAACCAACGTGCTACAATTCCCGCTCATAATGTTACATGTGCATGCGTATGGCATCAGAGAACAATTCATGGGTCGGTAGAGGACTTGCAGACTCTGCCCGAGGTTGCCACGGGGTGTAGGATTCAAAATTGTGGAAGTGCCATTGATTGTGACACTTGCAAGCAAGCAAAGGTGAGAGGGTGCAGTTACCCAAAGGTGGAACGTGTGGCCACTAAACCTTTTGAGTTGGTACACATAGATTTGGCCGGTCCTGTCAAGGAACCAAGTCTGGGAGGGGCCAGGTTTCTGCTAACGTTTTTGGATGATTTCTCGCAGAGTTCCTGGGCTCATGGTCTCAAATCCAGGGAGGATGCAGCACAGCTGATCAAGAGCTGGATTGAGGGGGTGGAACAGAGGTTCTCCACCAGGGTTCAAGAGATCATCAGTGACAGAAATGCTGAGTACACTGGTTCTGCGTTGCAGAAGTTCTTGCAGAAGAGAGGGATACGCCACACAGTTAATTCACCCCAGCAAGGGGGGGTGGCAGAGCTGCGGAGTGGAGCTCTGGTTAAGGCTGCACAGGTGATGCTGAAAGAAGCTAGGTTACCTCCACAGTTCTGGCTGGAGGCTGCTAGGGCTGTGTCATTTACATGGAATCGGGTCTACAACTCACTGGTAGGTGACACACCGTTCTCTTTGTTAAATGGCCGCAAACCCCAGGTTCACTTTCTGCGGACTTTTGGGACTCCTGCGCTTGTCGCTTTGCCTAAGGCTTTGCAAGGGCCAGATGGAGCCAAAGTCCAGAAAATGATCTTCTGTGGGTATGAGCCAGATGCCCGTGCATGGCGTTTTGCTTACCCATCAGGTGATCAGAGTAAGGTGCTGATCAGTAAACACGCTGAGTTCATAGAGGAGGATGTAAAGTCAAAGACTCCTGTCAGGCGTGATGTTCTCTCAGATTGTCTCTCTGATCCAGAAGACAGTTCTGATGAGGAGGAAGGAGAGGCTGAGTCTGCTGATGACGATCAGCTCACTGACCAGAGTCAGGGGCTGGATAGGGAATCTCCACAAGCTGTTAAGAGATTGCCCAAGAGTGAGCCTAGTTCTCCTGTGAGTGTGATGGAGAGGATTCGAAGACGCTTTAAGTCAGAGGGGGAAACCTGGGATGCAGAGGGCACACCTGCTGATCAAAGTGAGTCAGAGGGAACACCTGAGTTTGTGCCTAGGAGATCCAGTCGCACAACTAAGGGTATTCCACCAGAGAGGTACCAGGCCACAGGTGCGTGGGTAAGTTTCGCACAGTGCGATTCTGAGAGTTGTGAGGTTGTTCCACAGATGCCCAACAGGTACGCCAAGGGGGGGCGCAAGGCATTGGGGAAGGGATCGATCTCACAAGGTGTTACTGAAGATGTTGCACAGGTATCACGCAGGGACACAAAGGGGGGTGTGAGAGTTCAGAATTTATCTGGTTAAATTCCCTGGTGTGTGTCACCTGCTGACGTCAGAAGCAAGGCGGAGACAGAAGCAAGGAGGAGTCTAGGAGACTATTCCCTGTACTTTCACTTCCCTCTGTGTATCTGAGAGGGAGACATGTTTGCAGCAATGGCTGCCTGCAGTGACGGACCTTTGATGCTGTAATGTTTTAATAAAGAGCTGTATATAGGCACACCTGTCTATGTATGCTTGCATGGAGAAGTAAGGCTGCTTTACACGCTGTGTGTTTTCTACTCTGCTAAAAAGCCGTGACTGAGAGAAGACAGCAGGGCTCCTTGGGAGTTATTGCGCAGCTCTGGAGGAAGCGTGCCGGACCCGCTGTAAGTGATTGATGCGGATCGTAAAGCTGTCTGAGCTACGGCTCCTTCGGTCTAGCCCAGAGATCGATTTCCCCAGACTGCAGAGACTACGGGAACACAGACTCTATGCCAAGTTGGAGAAGTGCCAGTTCGATGTGACAGAGGTGGATTTCCTGGGCTACAAGCTGTCCGACAAGGGACTGGCCATGGACAGCGCCAAGGTCCGCGCGGTGTTGGACTGGAAGAGCCCGCGCAATCGGAAGGAAGTCCAGAGGTTCGTCGGTTTCGCCAACTTTTACCGCAAGTTCATCAGGGGTTTCGCGAAGGAGACAGCAGGAATCACGGACACTCTCAGTTCCAAGAAGAAGAAGTTCACTTGGACGGACCAGGCGGAGCGCTCTTTTCAGAAGCTTAAAAGCCTCTTCGCCTCCGAGGAACAGCTGCTGCACGTGAATCCCGGCAGGCCCATGCGGGTCGAGACGGACGCCTCAGACAGAGCGGTAGGGGCCGTCCTTTTGCAGGAAGATCCGCAAGGGCACTGGAGGCCCTGTGCCTTCTACTCCCGGAAGCTCAGCAAGGCGGAACAGAACTACACCATCTGGGACAGGGAGTTGTTGGCCATTCACGCGGCTTTCAAAGCGTGGCGGCACTTCCTCATAGGAGCCAAGCACACCGTGCAGGTCCGCACAGACCACAAGAACTTAGAGTATTGGCGCACGGCGAAGCTCCAGAGCCAGAGGCACATGCGCTGGGCGGAATTCTTCGCGGATTTCGACTTCCAAATAGAGTACATCCCGGGGGACTCCAATGTCATAGCCGATGCGCTCTCAAGGAAACCGCAATATCTCGAGGAAGTGGCAACAGTAGCAGCCAAGCACATTTTCGCACGGCAGGCATGGGCGTGCGCTTCAGTCGCCGTCGACCTGGACGCGGTGCGACGCGCGCTGCAAACGGATCAGTTTGCACGATCCAAGATGGAAGAGCTGCGCAGAGGTACAATGAGAGACGACGAGTTCCAGATACGCGACGGGCTGTTAACTCGCAAGGGTGCCCTCTACGTGCCAGGGGACGATCTCCGCGCAAAGGTTCTGCACCAGTTGCACGACGCACCCAGCGCGGGCCATTTCGGCAAGGAGAAGACAGCGGAACTGGTAGCCAGGGACTTTTGGTGGCCCCAAATGCGAGGAGAAGTCACGGATTACGTCGCCAGATGTGACACCTGTCAAAGGTCCAAGCCAGTGCACCAGAAGCCAGCCGGACTACTGGAACCGCTGGAGACGCCACTGCAACCGTGGGAGCGGGTAGCGCTGGACTTTGTTACTGATCTGCCCAGCTCCCGAGGCAAGACGGCGGTACTGGTGGTTGTGGACCTGTTCACCAAGATGGCGCACTTCATTCCTTGTGCGAAGGTGGCGACAGCGGAACAGACCGCCAAACTCTTCATCGACCACGTGTTCAAGGTGCATGGGCTGCCACGGTCCATTCTGTCCGACAGGGGGCGCCAGTTTGTTTCCAGTTTCTGGCAGAAGCTCCTAGGTATCCTGCACGTCAAGATCAACCTATCGTCGGCGAGACATCCGCAGACCAACGGCCAAGCAGAGAGGGTCAACGCTATCATGCAGCAGTACCTGAGATGTTACGCCAATCAGCGACCCGCAGCTTGGGTGGATTACCTGCCGATGGCTGAGTTTGCCTACAACAACACAAAGCACGCGTCGACGGGGGTGACGCGGTTCTTCGCTAACAATGGACGACAACCCAGAACCTTCCCGGGGCTCGTAACGACGGGGGAGGGGGCGCCGCAGGGGGCCGACCATTTCGCAGCAGAACTGCAAGAGGTGCACGAGGAGCTGCGGAGACATTTGGAGCTAGCTAAGCAAGCCTATAAGGTGCAGGCGGACAAACACAGGAGGGCGGGAGAAGACATCTAGGTGGGGGACTGGGTATGGTTAGCGGCCCAAGCGGTGCCGGCCAAGTCATTAGCTAAGAAGAAGCTAGGACACAGGCAGCTAGGGCCATACCAAGTTGAGGCCAGGATCAATCCCGTAGCGTTTCGACTGGCCCTCCCCGAAGGTTCCAGAATGCACCCGGTCTTTCATAGGTCGGTGCTCACCCCCTACAAGGCCCCACACAGATTTCAGGAGTCAGGGACGGCACCAGAACCACGCAGAGAGTCACCCAAGAGGGGGAGGTCACCTAGGGCCGAACCAATCAACGAGGTCACAGAGATTCTGGACTCGAGATGGGGGGAAGAGGGAGTAGAATATTTTCTCGCCAGAGAGGGTACCCCAGCCAGCGCCAACAGTTGGGTGCCGGACTACGCTTTGGACGAGCCTCTTCTCAAGGACGAGTTCCATGCCCTTTTCCCACACAGGCCCATGCCAGCAGAGTACTTTGACGACTGGCTTTTTACGCCCACACTTTCAGCCAGCACTTTCCGGGGGTTTTCTTCCACGGAGGAGGGAACGCCAGAGTCGAGCCCCCCCAGGGGATCGTGCTCGGGGGTGGAGACGGAACCCTCTTATTGGTGGGACGAGCAACCAGAGGAGGACTGGCGCAGGAGGTGGAGGGAGGGGCCTTGGCCAACAGCACCGGACGAAGTAACAATGGGAGAAGAGACCGAGAACACCTTGGGAGACGAACCTGAGTTCGAGCACACATACACTGAGCTGGAAGCAGAGGAGATCGAAGTAGACGAACTGTATCCAGCATCTACCCCCGCAGAGACGCGGCTCCCAAAACCTGCGCCCGACGGGCGGGAGGGGGGAAGGGGGGGCTTCGAGGGGGGGATGGATGTCAGGGGTTCAGGGAGAGAGGCACAGATGAGGGAGGAGACTGAGAGCGAGGGGGAAGAATCCAGGAACGAGGAGGAGGAGGATGACAATGACTTGAGGGCTTCCATGAGTCTCTCAAGTGAATCGGAGGATTCCCAAAAGGGGCGCCCCTGGTCAGGCCAAGGGGAGCCACAGGGGGGACTCGTCAGGAGCAGGGGAGCAGCAGGGAAACCCCGAGTGGGAGTGGGAGATCGGGGCAGGCTTCCCAGCCGGAACGGAGTGAAGAGGGTGGAGTTCCCAGTGTGACAGGCGGAGCAGAGCAGGAAGCAGAGAGGGGAAGGAGATCGGGGCAAGACGTCCTGCCGGAAGGGGCGGAGAGTAGTACAGAGAGTAGTATAACTGTCAAGAGGAAGGTCAGGGGTAGCGAACGCGCGCCAAGTTCAAATGTGGAGGCGCGTGGAAATGCGGAGAGCCCGGAGGAGGAGCCTGGTCCCAAAGCACGGAGGAGGGGGGAGCAGGCGTCTGGGGACTCAGCGTCAGGGGAAAGCAGGAGGGAAGGAACCCAGGGGGGCACAAAGACCTGCGGAAAAGGAAGGACAGGAAGAGGTGGACCAGCACAAGCCTCTTAAACTGGTGTAGAGGCGGGACTGATTCAGAGGGGACTTCAGCGGTCTAAGCGTAACAGACGTGGGGCTGCGCGCCTCGGCTGTGGAACAAACAATGTACTTCAATAAAGACTTTTGTAAATAAAGTGGACTTGGCGTTGGTCTCTTGTGAGCTGGGACCTGAGGCGGCCCTGACAACATGTTATTCCTGCAAATTTATTCTGCTAGTTTTGAGATATTCAAATGACATGAGAAGAATGAGTCTATACATTTGTATCATTTATTAGTCCTATAATCCTTGCTTTTAAAAGCAATAAAAAGTTGTTCCAAAAAGAAAAGATAATGGGGCAACACACGGAGGCCCCACCTGCAGTCAATCCTGAAATTAGGATCAGGTAATTTAAGAATTTAGGATCAGCTTCTAGTGCTGCGCGATGGATCAGTGACTTGTTCTGTTGCTCTGTTCTCTCCTATCTCTCCTCCTCCCCCCGCCCAATTTAAACCAATTCATGAACTCAGAACTGCTACACTGACCACTAACGATGAACCATGTTATAGAAATTCCTGCAAATTACTTCTACTAGTTTTGAGAATCACATGAGAAGACTGAGAAGACTCAGTCTACATATTTGTATCATATATTAGTCCTATATGAGCCTTGTTTTTAAAAGAAAAGGAAAAGTTATTCCTAAAAGAAAAGTAAAAGGTGAAACACAGAGGCCCCATCGGCAGTCAATCCTGAAATTAGGATCAGGTAATTTAAAGAATCATGGCTTCTAGTGCTGCGCGGTGGATCAGTGAGTTCTCTGACATTGGTAGGGCATTCAGAGCCCAGTACTGGCGCCAATACATCGCGGTGGCCGGGGAGCTGTGACGTATTCCTGGCTCAAATTGCCTGCAGATGTCAAAGGCGCTGGAAGGCAGGTGGAGGAACCCAAAAAGGTGCCCACTTTCTCAAACTCCATCCGCCTGCCTGCCTCATCCCACCCCAAAGCTGAGCAAGCCCCAATGCCTCTATGGCTCCATCCCTCCATGTCCCCATCTCCCCTCCCCTGGGACTCACCAGATCCCTCGGAGGTCCCTGGGAGGGAACGCTCAGAGGCTGTGAGGAGGGATGCAGGAGACAACCTGACCAGGTCAACTGTCCATCTTCCCCCTTCCATCCTCGCTAGGTTTACAGATTCAGTCTCTTTCATCCTTCCTGAGGAGTCGAGAAGCCACCACAAGCTGCAGGGTCCTGGGAGAGAGGAAGAAGCAAAGGGAGCCTCAGAGGCCCTGCAGGGATTCTCCTGCACTAGATATTCCCCTGCTCCTGAAGAAGCACAAATGGGGCAGCCCCTTCCCAACACAAACCTCATTTGAAACATCTACAGCGATTCCAACTTAAATCTGTTTGCACCTCACCCCACTGCGTAAGGCTGGCATGGTCTGCACACTAGTGACCTGAGAGTGGACCCCATTGAACTCAGTGGGGCTTATGGATAGAACTTGGTGCAAAAACCAGGCACCATCCCGTCCCCAAGCCTGAAAACTGCAACCCCAGAGCAACCCCCAGGTGCCCCCACGTCTCAATGCAAAAGATGACTTAGCAGTTGAGCTGGCTGGGCCCCAAACCTCTTTCTGCTCATCATTAGAGCTGCTGAGAGACCCTAGAAGGTTGGGAATAGGATCTGGCTCCTGCTGTTTCTTAGCCACCTCCTCATTTTCCTTATTCACGCAAAATGGAGTGATTTTTGGTTGTGCTTTCTTTAGAGAAGCTCTCTTTGGAGCAGGGCCCGTGGCACTCGGGGAGAGACCAGAAATTTTGTAACCACTCCAGGTCAACACCATCTTTTCCCTTAATTCCTTATCATGTTTCCTTACACCATTTGTAGCAATTAAAGCTTTTCTAACTTTAGTCTGCAGCAACTTCTGTGTCATTCACTTAGTGTTCTGCAGAATGCGGAGGCTAGACTGGTGACTGGGAGTGGCTGCTGGAACCATGTAAGACCGCTCCTAAAGGAACTACATTGGTTCCCAGTATGTTTCCAAGCAGAATTTAAAGTGTTGAAGCTGCCCTTTAAAGCCCTAAACGGCCTCGGCCCAGGATACCCGAAGGAGCGTCTCCACCCCCATCGTTCAGCCTGGACCCTGAGGTCCAGCACCAAGGGCCTTCTGGCGGTTCCCTCAGTGCAAGAAGAGAAGTTACAGGGAAGCAGGCTGAGGGCCTTCTTGGTAGTGGCTCCCTCCCTGTGGAACACACTCCCATCAGATGTCAAGGAGATGAGTAACTATGTAACCTTTAGAAGACACCTGAAGGCAGCCCTGTATATTATATGTGCTGGAAGCCGCCCAGAGTGTCTGGGAAAACCCAGTCAACTGGGTAGCAGGTAAATATTATTATTATTGTTATTATTATTATTATTATCATTCACACAGGATTTTGATGGCGGCGGCAGCTTCACCCCAGTGCCTTGCCAGGGCAGGAGGGGCTTGGTCTTCCTAAAAATATTGAGCTGAGCAAGGCTGGATGCAGGTCCTGCTCCCAAGAGTGGCACATGCCAGTCTGTGCACTTGCTCTGCTGGGAGGGGGCAGATGTTTAACAAGGTTGGAAACCAGGTCTCACCCGGCCCTAGGGACTCCTCCCAAGAATCCTGGGAGCCAGAATTGGTTCAGGACCCTGAGAGTTGCAAGGAGACAGCTTCAGCCCTGCTGCGCAAAGACTGAAATTCCCAGAGTGGTCACCAATCCCCCCTTCTTGCCAGGGAACTCTGGGAATTGTATTTGGGTAGATGGTGGGAGAGGGTCTCCCCTCCAGTCTCCACACTTGGGGGGGGGCTGTATCTCCCCACTCCACAGGGCTTCTCCTTCCTCGGAGTCCTTGGATGCTTCTCTGTGTTATGAAATGCGACCTTCCCCTCAATCTGAAGGGGGCTTATTTGCATGCCCTCTTTTTGTTGCCCCAAAAACCCCTCCCCAAAAAGGAAGGCAGCATCTTGATCCAAAGGAAGAACAGAGTTGCAGACCTGCTGGACACTCAGCCCCTCCCTGGCTTGGCAGAGAGGAATTGGAGGCAGGACTTGGGGGTCTCCCCCCCCCATGCATGAGCCGAGCGGGGGGGCCCTTGCCTCCTCCCTTGCAGCCCCGGGACCCCCTTCTCCCCGCTGCCCCCCAAGGGGGAAGAGAGAAGAGACTCACCAGATTCCAGGAGGGGCACCGAGGAAGTTTTTGCAAAGCAGAGAGAACAGAGCAGCCTCCTCTTTGCTGGCAGGAAGGGACTGGGCAGGGAGGGGCTTCTGCTGGGGAGGACCTTGCCCCCCCCACCGCCCTCCCCTTCCTGTCCTCTCTAGGAATCCCGCTCTGCTCCTTTTAACCCTTGGCAAGCCGAGGGCACCCAGACCGCCCCTCCCTCCCTCCCTCCCTCCCTCCCTCTCTCTCCCTGCCTGCCTCTGCGCTCTAGGGGCTGCCCTCCCTCCTCCATCTGGGCCAAGGACTCTGCATCAAGGCCCCCCCCCCCCATCTTATGCAGACTGACGACAAGGGAGGTGGGGGTTCCTTGTTACCATTATGCCGTGTGCATCTGGATGCCTGCTTTGAAATGACTAAAAACCTGAATGTTAAAGCGGCTTTTCTGGAAGCGCCTTCCCTGGGACCCACCGGCAGGGTACATCCTGGAAGTCTCCCCCCCTCCACACACACACACACACGTTTCTCTTTCCCTGGGGGGCCAAGAGATGCTCCCCTGCCCTGCACCCCCAGGGGAGGGGTGCATCTGACAGCTCCCCCCCCTTTCTTCCCCACACCAAACATAACCACAGTTTTGGAAATCCTCCATACTCTGCCACTCTGGGCATGTGCAGATTTCGCAGATTTCTGCAAAGCAGAGGCAGGGAAGAAGTGGCCAAAGAACCACCTTGCAGAAAAGGGGCCTTGTGGGCTGAGGTGCAGGATCCCTGAGGATCCAGCACAGGAAGAACTGAACAGGGAAGAACTGCCCCCCCATCATAGAGGGAGTGGCCCCCCGCCTGAATCGCAGAAATAGACTCCCGGAGGAGCGAGCAAATGAGGCCGATGGGCAGAGAGGACAAAAAGATGAAGATGCAGTGATGGGGAAGGGAGGGGCCCCCCAAAAGGGTCCTTACTGGGCCCCGGATCTATGCAATCCAGCTGCAAAGTGGGAACCCAACACCTGCAGGGCTTGCCTGGCAGGATGAAGCCCCTCCCGCGCAGGAGATTACCCTCCCCCCATGCACAATAACACTGGGATATTCAAAAGGTAAAGGACCCCTGGACGGTTACATGCAGTCAAAGGCAACTGTGGGGTTGGGGCGCTCGTCTCCGCTGTCAGGCCGAGGGGGCTGGCGTTTGTCCGCAGACAGCTTTTCCGGGTCACGTGGCCAGCAGGACTCAACCGCTTCTGGTGCAACGGGGTACATTGGTGAAAAGCAGAGTGCAAAGAAATGCCACAACTACTTGCACTGGTAATGTTTTTGAACTCCTAGGTTGGCAGAAGCTGGGAGAGACCAACGGGAGCTGACCCCGTCGCAGGGATTCTAACCCCAACCTTCCTTGTCCTTCAGATGTGGGTCCCCATTGCCAAACAGGGCCCTCAGGGTTGACTCCCCAGGGAGGGGGTGGAAAGAGGCCCAGGAGCCAACTCCTAGGGGCCATGGTCACGTTGCCCTCCACCCCCAAAAAAGTTGATTGACATTAAAATGGTGAGGGGTGTGTGGCATCATCTCATCTATTAGACTGGGAGGAAGAGGGTGTGGGAGGGAAGCCCAGCCAAGCATTGCCAGGGGACGGTTGGGGACGCTGGCAGAAAATTTCCTGGAGGGGCTCCAGAGCTGCCTTGGTGTCTTCCTCCTGCTCAGAAATCTACTTGAAGTAAAGCTGGGGTGTGTGTGTGTCCTATTCCCACTGCTCCCCCTTCCTCCAGGGAGTTTGGATTCATGGAATCCTAGGAACTAAGAGAGAGCCAGCCAGCAAAAATCACAGAGAGCATGTGAAGCTACCGGTAACTCTTTATTAGCAGAAACAAGGACTGCTCCAGGGAGCCAGGAATAGTCAACACTCAACTCTTCTCAGTAGTTGCAGAGATCCGGGTGGAAGAATCTGCAGCCCAGCCCTTTGCGGTTCTGAAGCACAAGAGCCAACTCCTAGGGGCTGATCGGCTTTGCCAATAAAATATTTGTGGGGTCCTGGCACCCCCAAATTTAATGGGCCCTGCCATTCAAATAGTGTGTGCGCACGGCATCATGTGATCAATTCTGCTGGACAGTGATTGCCTGGGCCCTCCTATTATTTTATTCAAGTCGGCACATCTGCTGAGAAGTAAGCCCAACTCAGATCAAGGTGCTTTTGGAAAAAACTAGTTTCCTGATCCATTTCATTTGGGTTTTAGGCCCAGTTTGGGCTCAGAAACTGCTTTGGTCGCCCTGTATGATGATGACCTCTGTCGAGAGAGAGATAAGGGAAACATGTCCCTGTTCATTCTTCTCAACCTGTCAGTGGATTATGATACCATCGACCATGGTATCCTTCTGGAGTGACACTCCAAACTAGGAGAGTTTGGCATGACTTTGTGATGGTTCCAGTCCTAGTTGGATGGTCGTTCCCAGAGGATGGTACATGGGGAGTGATTTTCAGCCCCATGCAACCTTCAATGTGGGGTTCCTCAGGGCTCAAGCCTATCCCCCAGGTTGTTAAACATCTACATGAAACTGCTGGGTGGGGTTGTCTGGAGGTTTGGAGTACCTTGTCAGCAGTATGCTGATGACACTCAGCTCTGTTTCTCCCTCACATCTGCAGGTGAGGTAGTGGAAGTGCTGGACCAGTGTCTTGCCTCGGTAATGGACTGGAGAGAGCCAACAAACTTAAGCTCAATCCAGATAAGACCGAGGCACTGTTAGTGGGTGGTTCCCTAGGCCATCTGCTCTTCACGGGGTCACGTTTCCTCCGAAGGAGCAGGTTCCCAGCTTGGGGGTACTCCTGGAGCCTTTGCTGTCGCTCGAGGCTCAGGGGGCCTCGGTGGCCCGGAGTGCCTTCCATCAGCTTCGGTAGTAGAAGTAGAAGCTGTGAGGATACTGTCTACTTTGGTCTCATTTAAGTCAGGAAGCGAAGATCTTCTAGAAAGAGAAGAATCCCTAACCAGTTATGAAGGGTGTTGTGACCCCCTGGGTCTTCTATACTGTCAGAAGTACGTCAGGAGTGGAGAAACTGACAGAGAGTACCACCTTGTTTAAGAATCAAAATATTAAGTTGCAACAACAACTAAGTTAAGGAGCTGAAGTGAAATAACTGGAAATAAGCTCAGCATTGGCCACCCTCTTTATACACCTGTAACATCGAAGAGGAATAACTTAAAAAAAGCAACAGAAGTTTAAAAAAGCTGTGCCTTTACTACTTTGTTTACAAGCATGTAACACACACTAAATTTAGTACAGTTTATTAATAGGTTTACTGTTTCCTGAAAGGACATTATCTATCTCCTGACACGTCCTTTGCTTTTTTCAACTTTGTTCTGTAAAATAAATCTTTATTGTTTGTTCAACTTCTGCCAGTTTCCAAGGATCTTTGTTTACATTCACACAGAAAGATAATCCTATTTTTATTTTTTAAGTATCCCAATAATAACTGGGACAAAATATTTTAAAAGCTGGCAAAGAGACCTTGCCAAGTGTATATGGCAAGGGAAGAAAGCCAGAATAAAATCAGAAATAATGATGGGGCCAAAAGAAACAGGGGCATTTGCAGTCCTAGATTTAAGAAGATATTTTGAAGCAGCGTGGTGGAGTTGGGTGAAAGAGTGGATGTTACTAAAAGATACTGAAGTTTTGGAACTAGAAGGCTGGGACAAAATATCATCATCAATCTTTATTACAGTCCAGAGACCCAACAAATCGTTACAAAGCAATACACAATTCATACAGCCTACCTCCATGTTAAACAAGCATTTTGTTCAGAATATAGGGATTATTTGTTCTTGCAACCACCGATAGAAACTTTGCCACTGCTAATGTTCTAGCATTTGTCGGGTCTTCCAATAGGAACCTGACATAGTGAGCCTCTGATTTTCCTGGGAAAGGTACCAGCAAGGGTAGTATAGTTCAGCCCTGGCTTGCTCATATTTTGCACAATGCAACAAAATATGTTTTATGGAATCAATATCTTGAGCACACGAGCAAAGTCTGTCCTGGTAGGGAACTCCTCTCAACCTGCCATCCTGTTTTAGGGCAGCCCACCACGCTTTAGTTGAAATTGGGCATTCACCAGCTTCTAACAGAAGTATGGAGTTGGTACTGTTGGGTACTTGCAGTAGAGATCGTAGAAATTTTGCCTGAAAGCCATCTAGCTTTGGCAGGTCCCCATTATGCCAGACATTTGCAGCGTACAGGAGTTGGGAAATGGGTTTTGCATTGAAAACCCTTACGGCTGCTGGAACATATTTGACGCCCTTTGTGAAAAAGAAAATGAGTATGGCTAGCTTTGTGATCTCCGCCTTTTGAAGGGAGGTTTGCCAGTGGTGCTTTCAAGATCCTGTATGATGGAGTGTGAGCCCTGGATAACTGAAGTATTTTACCTGTTCAAGGTTATGGCCATCCAGCACCATTTAGACCGGGAGAAGCTTCTTGCGAAAACTAAAATTTTAGATTTTTCATAATTAATGGATAAACCATTTCCAGAACAGTAATCAGGAAATTTCCTCAGCAGATAATTCAAACCCGGTTTGGAACGTCAGATGATGGCCGCGTCATCAGCATATAAAATGGCGTCGTTAGTGGTAGTGTCAACTTGAGCTCCGCATCAGTTGATGAAATTTTTATTATTTTTATCAGTCTTTTATTAGCTTTTATCAGCCGCAGTATTTTATCTTTGTCATTTGGCAGCTATTATATTCACAAAGATTGAGTCAAGGGACAAAATATAGGGTTGGCATGGATATTTATTCTATGGGAAAATACAATTCCATAAAGGATTTCAGAACTGCCTTGTGAGAAAGGCCCTATTTGAGGTATGGGAGAGAACGAAATAGAGAATTATAGAAAGAACTCCATGGTGGACCTCTCCAATAGAGGCAACCTCGACATTAAAAAAAAATTGCCTGGCCAACTTATAGAGATTTAGCAGAAGGAATGAATGAAAATATCAAATTAAAAGAATACGAATAACTCAAAATACTGGGAATAAATTGGTTAGAATATTTCCAACTTAAGGCTACATATGAGAAAGATATAAAAACTGGGGGATTTAGGAATAAAATATCAAAATTAGAAAGAGAGGTTTTACAAAATAATCAAAAAACACTCCAAAATATATAGATTATTAGATAAAGTCCTCCCAGATCAAGAAGTCAAAGCAGTGAATATTCTAAAGTGGGAACGGGAATATTCTAAAGTGGTAGCCAGTCATTGGAAAGGAAATTATATCCCAACAAAAGGGGACTGGTTAAGTAAACTATGTGAGTACCTGGAGTTAGCAAAATTGACGGATTTAATAAGGCATAAATCCAAAACTATAATACAGAAACAATGGGAATGCTTAAATGAATATTTATACAAACAGGGCTCAAATACGAAAGTTTGGCTGCGCTTAGACTAACCTTGTGAAGAATACAGACAACATAAAGATTTGACGGATTATGAAAGAACCTAAGGAAGGGAAATGATTGAAGAACAGATGTAAAGGTGAGCAAGATAACTAAGAGACGTGCGGTGAATGCGGTGGAAGTCTTTTAAAATATTTTAACTAGGATTTATATTTTGTAATGCTTGAAGGAGTCAAAATTGAAGCGGTGAAGCAGTTAGCAATTCAAGCTAAAGAGCTAGCCCAGGAAAATGAAAAAAAGTAACTACACTATCTAAACAGGGGTCAGAATTGCCGGACCCCCAGAGAAGAGCTAATACGATTCTGGGAGGAATTCCGGAAGAAATACAGGCTAAAGAGTTGGAAGAAACTTTGAGAACCTGGCTATGCTCCATCTCCATCGTTCTGCCCGGACACTGAGGTCCAGTGCCGAGGGCCTTCTGGTGGTTCCCTCACTGTGAGAAGCCAAGTCACAGGGAACCAGGCAGAAGGCCTTCTCGGTAGTGGCACCCACCCTGTGGAACGCCCTCCCATCAGGTGTAAGAGAGAAAAATAACTACCAAACTTTTAGAAGACATCTGAAGGCAGCCCTGTTTAGGGAAGCTTTTAATGTTTAATATCTTATTTTATTTTAGTGTTTTGTTGGAAGCCGCCCAGAGTGGCTGGGGAAACCCAGCCACTTGGGTGGGGTATAAATAATAATAAATTATTATTATTATTATTATTATTATTATTATTATTATTATTATTAGAAGTAGTAGTAGTACTCAAGGAGTTAGTTTGAAGGCAGAAAATGTGGAACGAGCCCATCACTGCCGAGGGCCTAAGGGGAGAAAATCCCCCAGGAATGTAACAATTAAATGTTCTAGAGAGAAGCTGCAACAGAAGGTATATCAGACTTTGAAGAAAATCTGGGATATCATATAGTTAAAGGTATGTATAGAGGAGAGTCCTTAAAGACATTGCAGGAAGTAATAGAAAATATAGGTAACCAACATTGGTTAAAAATTGGAGGACTATACAACAAAATTTCCAAAGTTCAAGAGACAGGAAATAGGAGTTTAGAAGAGCCAATAGAGGAACTATACCAACAAATGGAAAAAACGAAACAAGGAATGATAAGTAAAATCTATAAGAGAATGATTACAAATAAGAAACAGACAACCCAACTTATTCAAAAGATGTGGAGGAAGGAAGAACAAGTTAGCGAAGCAACGGTCGAAAGGATAATGAAAGGAACAGATGAGATTAAAGTAAGCAAATTTAGAGAGCTGAAATTAAAATTCTTTCTAAAATGTACAGAACTCCGGCCCAGCTTGCTAATATGGTAGCAGGATTGAATTCTAGCTGTTGGCACTGTAAACAAGTCAAGGGATGGTTTTCCCATATGTACTGGGAATTCCCAGAGGTAAAGGAATTCTGGGGGGAAATCCTAAAGATTAGTAATGAAATTTTAAAAGTGAAGCTTTCAATAGATTTTGATTTCATGACAATGGGTATACTTGGAAACATGGCAATAGAGGTGACCAGTTTACCTTCAAAGCTATGATATTAGCGGGAAAGGCAACGATAGCTTTAGGTTGGAAAGAGAGAGGAAAATGGATACTAGAGGCATGGAATACTTATTTGTTTGAACTTATTCAGTCGGACATGGTCGCAGTCATGTCGCAGGAATCAACGTGGAAGGTCAAGTCCACCACAATAAGGAACAGAGGGAACCCCTATCTTGAATGGATAAAAACTACTAGAACAAAAGACATTCGGTGGAAACGAAAGACGCTATGCCTGTGGCTGAGGGTAATTGTTTGAACCCTTCCAATGGGTATGGGGGGGGGGAAGAGGAGGAAAATTTAAAATTGTATGGGAAATTTAAAAATTGGAAGGAGATAATATATGTATTCAAAAGATCCTGAACTCTATAAAATTTAAAAAAGAAAGTAATGCAAAACAGATTAATCCGTTCCAGACTTTTAAAAACAACTAAAACATTAACTTAACATGAATTATACTATTTAACGAGACCATTGATCCATGAAATGAAAGCAATAATCAATGTACTGTACTACAAAAGAAAGAAGACAGTACTTTAGATTAAAATTAAAATTATTATTTTTTCTTACCTGCACTGATGATAGACATTGTTTGGATGGGAGGGCTTTTATACATTGCCGCAGTCACACAATCAATCAAAAATGAAGAGCAAGCCACAGTCACACAAGAAAAGCCAAATAAAAACGCAATTTCTTTAAGCAAAAACAAAAGCACCAGATATAAGCTCCAAAATCAGCCCTGAGTGCTCACTGGAAGGACAGATCGTGAAGCTGAGGCTCCAATACTTTGGCCACCTCGTGAGAAGAGAAGACTCCCTGGAAAAGACCCTGAGGCTGGGAAAGATGGAGGGCACAAGGAGAAGGGGACGACAGAGGACGAGATGGTTGGATGGTGTTCGCGAAGCTACCAGCATGAGTTTGACCAAACTCAGTGGAAGACAGGAGTGCCTGGCATGCTCTGGTCCATGGGGTCACGAAGAGTCGGACACGAATAAACGACTAAACAACAACAATCGCCTGAGAACACTGCAATCAGAAATGGAAGGCTTTGATTACAATGGGGGGATGCAAATTAGCAGCGGTACAGTGAAAACAGAAGCTCAGGAGCACGTTCGGCTTCCAAAGCAAAGTTCACAAGCTGAAACACTGTCATACACGCAGAAAAAGGTAGGGGAGGGGGGACCCCAACTGAAAGAAAGGGGTCCAAACAAGAATCTGATTTCAGAGCAGAAATATTAAAAATGTTCAGTGAAATTAGACAGAGTGAAAAGAACTTAGAATCAAAAATTGAACAGGTAGACGCAAGAATTGGAAAAATGGATAAGAAAATAGATGAGACAGTAAGAGAACTCAAAGGGCAAATTAAGGAAGTATCTAAAAGAACCCAAGCATTAGAAGAGGGGATGAAAAAGATAAAAACGGAAATAAGAGAATTAAAGCGAGAAGAAGATAAAACTAAGATGGGACTCCAGGAGACCAACAAAACCCAAGAAGAAATGTGGGATGCCATCTCTATGAGTGAGCTTCGACAACGGGAAGCAAATCTGAGGATGAGAGGGATACCAGAAACGCAGAATGAGAATATCAGACAAAAGTTAATAGTAGAGCTGGCGCGGTGGCTGGAACTCCAGGAAGGTGAAGTAGCAAATATGATATCGAACGTCTTCAGAATGAGGGTTAAAACAAACAAAGCGAAGAAATATCCAGGAGACTGCCTCATAATTTTCAAAGATAGGGACATGAGAAATTTGGTCCTTCAAAAAAATAGAGAAAAAAGGCTAATTATAGACGGTAGCTACACAATCATTTTCAAGGACATTCCAATTAGATTATTGAAACGGAGAGACCCCTATAAAGCAATAGTCCAAACTCTCAAAAAGAATAATATAGAATTTAAATGGGAGTTCCCCGAGGGGATCTCCTTTTTTTACAAGAGCAAAAGGCACAGACTGACCAATCCGCAAGAGATAAGTAAATTTCAAAGGAAATACAAAGAGCTGACGGCAGAAGAGGAGGAAGAGGATAAGGGCGCATCAGGAGGAGAAGAGACAAAGAGGAAAAACAGCCAGAGAGACGAGAAACAGGAGGAAGAAGAGGCGAGAGAGGAAGAGGAGGAAGAAGAGGAGGAAGGCATCTAAATACATTTAAGTAAAATAATATGGCTTTAAAAATCTGGAACTGGAATGTGAATGGCTTGAATGAAAAGAAAAAACGCAACAAGGTGGAACAATTTTTAAAGAAGAAAAACTTAGACATAATTTGTCTACAAGAGACCCACATCGCAAGGGGTCACAGAAGGATCCTGATTAATAAGAGATTAGGCAATGAATTTATATCCTCAGATAAAAAGAAGAAGAGAGGAGTGGTAATGTACGTCAAAAGCAAAATAGAAGCCCAACAAATATTCAAAGACGATGAAGGAAGAATGATGGCAATTCAGATCAATTGGCAAGGTGAAAAAATAATAGTGGTCGGGATCTATGCGCCAAATGATAATAAATCCGAATTTTACAAAAAATTGGAGGACAAACTATTAGAATTTGCAGACCAAAAGATAGTTTTGATGGGAGATATGAACGGGGTGGTCTCCTTAGAAATGGATAGACTAAGGAATAACAGCTCAAAAGAAGGGAAGTTACCTAAGTCTTTTTTTGAAATGATAAAGAGCTGTAATCTAATAGACATCTGGAGGCTGAGATACCCACTAAGAAAAGAATTCACATTCTACTCCGACCCAAATGAATCTATGTCCAGAATTGACCAAATTTGGATATCAAATGAGCTGGCACCGAGAATATCCCAGGTAGAAATTCAACCAAGAGTAATCTCAGATCACAGTCCTTTGGAAATAGAAATCAAGAGTTTGGAAGAAAGATCGTTTAGATGGAAAATGAGCGACTACTTATTGGATGATCAAAAGGTAATTGAAGAGGCGAAGAAGAAATTGAAAGAATATTTTGAAGATAATTGGGACAAAGGAACGAAGAAGAGTGTGGTCTGGGACGCAGGCAAGGCGGTGATGAGGGGGTACTTTATCCAACAGAATTCGATTAAAAGAAAGAATAGAGAAAAGGAAAAGAAGGAACTATTAAGACAAATTATGGAAAACGAACAGAAACTGATAAAAGAGCCAAATAATGCCAGAATCAAACAAAGTATTAAAGTGTTGCAAAAGGAGTTCGAAATGATGATAAACAAAGAAGTTGAATGGAATATTAAAAGATTAAGACAAAAGAATTTTGAATTTGCAAATAAAGCAGGGAAGTGGCTGGCATGGCAGACTAAGGAAAGAAAAGAGCGAAATACAATAAACAAAATAGAGGTGGGTGGAGAGGAGATAACCAACCCTAAGGGGATTAGGAAAGGATTTTTGGATTTCTACAAACAACTGTATAGAAGGAAAGAAAAGAACAACACAAGGAAAATAGAAAGATATTTAAAAGAGAAAGAAGTACAGAAGATTCCAACAGAGGCACAAGAGAGACTGAACACCCCAATAAGATTGGAAGAGATAAAAGAGGCAATCAAAAAACTGAAAAATGGAAAAGCCCCGGGACCAGATGGCTTTACAGCAAGGTACTATAAAGAACTAGAGACAACTCTGACACAACCAATGAAAGAAGTGATGAATATGATTTTGAAGGAGAAAGAGATTCCGGAGACGTGGAGAGAAGCACTCATAACATTTATTCCAAAAGACGATGCAGATCTGACGCAAGTCAGAAATTATAGGCCAATCTCCCTATTGAATACGGATTATAAAATCTTCGCAGGGATACTGGCAGAAAGGCTGAAAAAGGTTTTACAAGGAATTATACATGAAGATCAGGCAGGCTTCCTTCCCGGCAGACAGATGAGAGACAATGTGAGAAATATTGTAAATATTATAGAATATCTGTCTGCTAGGAATGAGAAGCAGGCAATGCTAATGTTTGTGGATGCTGAAAAAGCATTTGATAATGTATCATGGGACTTTCTGCTGAAAAACATCGAACAGAGGGATATGGGCAACGATTTTTTCAACGGAGTAAAGGCGATATACACGGAGCAAAGAGCCAGATTGATAGTAAATAGTGTGATTTCAGAAGAAATAAAAATCTCAAAAGGCACTAGACAAGGCTGTCCACTGTCCCCATTGATATTCATCATGGTTCTGGAGGTGTTACTAGACTCAATAAGGAAAAAAGAAAGAATAAAAGGGGTGGCGGTAGGAAAAGACCAACATAAAGTAAGAGCCTTCGCAGATGACTTGGTGCTGACGGCTGAAGATCCGCTGGAGTCAGCTACAGAAATATTGGATGAAATTGAGAAATTTGGAGAGGTAGCGGGGTTCATAATAAATAGGAAGAAAACAAAAATCATGGTTAAAAATATGGAGAAATCAGCGACGGAAGAATTGCAGCAACAAACAGGAATTGAAATCATCAAAAAAGTGAAATACTTAGGAATTTGGCTGACCCCAAAAAATATCGACCTATACCAGAATAACTATACACCGACATGGAATAAAATTAAGAAGGACTTGATAATATGGAATAGACTAAAATTATCCATTTGGGGCAGAATTTCTCTAATTAAGATGTCAGTATTGCCCAAAATGTTATTCCTATTCCAAATGCTACCGATCTTAAAAGGAACGTTGATTTTTAAAGAATGGCAGAGGTTGATCGCAAGATATGTTTGGCAGGGGAAAAAACCAAGAATTAAACATAAATTATTGATAGATGCAAAGGAAAGGGGGGGTTTTGCCCTGCCCGACTTAAAGATATATTATGAGTCAGCATGCTTATGTTGGCTGAAAGAATGGATCAACCTGAAAAACACAAAGCTGTTAGATCTGGAAGGATTCGATAATAGAGCTGGATGGCACGCCCATTTATGGAAGGAGAAGAAAAAGGGTTATAAATCATTTGAAAACCATATCTTTCGGAGAGCCTTGCTGGAGGTATGGGATAGATATAAAAACATTCTGGAAGTCGGAGTCCCACATTGGCTGTCCCCATTAGAGGTGTTGGCAGTTAAAAAAGTTAATATGAGAGACAACTGGGCGACTTATGGAGAATTGGTGAGGAAGGAAGGGGGAAAATGGAGGATAAAACCATACGAGGAAATAAAAGGGCAGGTTTATGATTGGCTACACTACCTCCAAATAAACGAAATGTTTAAGAGGGATGAAAAAGAAAAAGGGTATAGAGAAAGAGAATCCAAATTTCAAATAGAAATAGTGAATAACAACCATAAGGTGATTTCAAAAATGTATAAAATCTTGTTAGAATGGTATACGATGGATGAGGGGGTGAAAGATACGATGATTCAATGGGCCAGAGATTTGGGACAAAACATAGAAATAGATGATTGGTACAAAATATGGAACGAAAACATAAAATTTACAGCCTGTGTCTCCCTAAAAGAGAACTCAATGAAGATGGTGTATAGATGGTACCTGACGCCAGCAAGATTAGCTAGAATGTATAAAATCAGTAATAAATGTTGGAGGTGTGGAGAGAAGGAGGGTACATTCATGCACATGTGGTGGGAGTGCAGCAAAATAAGGGAATTTTGGGGGACTATACACAGTGAACTGAAGAAAATATTAGGATATAATTTTGTTAAAAAACCGGAAATTTTTCTATTAGGAATAACAAGAAGGGATATAATAAGGAAAGACTGTAAATTTTTTCAATATGCTATTACGGCGGCAAGGATGCTGGTGGCCCAGAATTGGAAAGGAAAAGAGGTCCCGACTCTGGAAGACTGGAGGGCTAAACTTATGGATTACGCAGAATTGGACAAATTAACAGGCAAAATAAGATATCAAAAAGATCAGAAATTTTTGGAAAACTGGGGGAAATTTACGGATTATTTGGAAATCGTATGTGAGGAACAGACAACGTTAGTGTGTCTCAAAGAAGCTTTGTGAAAGAGTGAGGAACATTACGCAAAGAGAAACATAGAAAGAATTGTAACGTTTAATGGTAATGTTGAAGCTAAGAAATGTGTAGATAGGATAGAGGGTGCGAAAGATTGTCGGGAAAGTTGAGGGAGGTCTAAACAGAGAAGAGAGATGAGATGTAATGGGATACAAATAAGTTTTTCTTTTTTGTGTTGCTAAAATTCAATAAAAATATATGAAAAAAAAAAAGAAACACTGACTTCCAGGTTTGCAGCATTCAAGTTCAAAGTTGTTCAGGAACTAAGCTGTTTGAAAACCACTGTATACAGATATGGTTGCCATATGTCCAGAATTGTAAGCAGCGTCTGGGCGGAAATTGCTGAAATGTCCGGGAAACTCTGGTCATATGACAGCCCATGTCGCAAGTGTAGATTTCAGCAAACTTCACTTGAAATAGATACGCCCCCCCCGTTCCTTCAAGCCCTCCTCATACGGCTTGGTTTCAGACCCTTGATGATCTTGATTGACTCCTCTGCATCATCTTCATGAAGTTTTCACTTAGCATGTAGCAAGCTGTAAACCTTAAATTTACTTTCCACAGTTGTTCCCATAAAGGAAAGTCAATGTTGTGTCCTACATCTCTGGCCCAGCTTCTCATTGATGATTTCATAATTGCATTCTTTGTGTCCCACTCAAGTAATATTTAGATAATATTTTAACCCTGGAGCCTAATAAATCCCTTTCAAACTGTGAGTTTTGTTCTGCAAATCCATTTTTTAAAATCTAACTTAAATGTTGCATTCAACTGATGGTAACTTGACCAGTCTCCCTCCCACCTAGAGGAAGAAATTCCCTTTATAGGGACCCCACATACAATGAAGCAATACCACACGGCCCTAAACCTAACCTCCCAATACATCAACCTCAGCGGGTAAACATTCGCTCTGCTGTGTCAAAGTTTTACTGGACGTTTGGACAATATTGGCGAGAGCACCTGTAATCTCACAGTCACCACTTCCCCAGAATAAGAATCACTTCCGTCCAAACCAGTAAGTATGTCTGTAATTATGACAATCTGACCAATGCCCAGATGACTTAAGCCCTATATCGGACTCATCTCAGTGGGTTCCCCCCCCAAATATAGAGCATGGTCCAATCCCCTGGACATTCTCAGACTTACAGAAGTCTTTCTCAAGGTCTTGAAGGAATCTGAAAAGGTGATTCCAGCAACACAAAAGGAGATTCCTCCTAAAGATCAGGAAGAACTTTCTGATAGTAAGAGCCAGCAGTGAAAAGGAACTCCCTCAGAAGAGAGAGGACTCTCCTTCATTGGAGGTATTTAAGAAGAAGTTGGATGGCCATCTGTCATGGATGCTTGAAATGAGGTTTTTTCTGCATTGGCGGGGGTTGGACTAGATTCTGAATCTACCATTCTATTATTCACCCTGCTGTGAGTTCTTGAATTGACTTATTTACGAGGGAAATTTTATCCACATTCCATGCGCTGATATGCTTTCAACTCTGTATGAATTATTTGGTGGGCCATGAGAGTGGCACTCTGACTGAAGCTCTTCCCACATTCCAAACACTAAGAAGTTTTCTCTCTTGTATGAATTATTTGATGGGAAGCGAGACTCTGGCTCTGACTGAAGCTCTTCCCACAATCGAAGCACTGATAGGGTTTCTGCCCTGTATGGATTCTGTGATGGGAAGTGAGACTTTGGCTGCGACTGAATCTCTTTCCACAATCCAAGCACTGATACGGTTTCTCCCCAGTATGGATTCTTTGATGGATTATGAGATAGGAGCTTTGACTGAAACTCTTCCCACATTCAAAGCACTGATAGGGTTTCTCCCCTATATGGATTCTTTGATGCAAAATGAGACTGCTGCTTTCACTGAAGCTCTTTCCACATTCCAAGCACTGATGTGGTTTCTCTCCTGTATGAACTTTGTGATGGGAATAGAGACTCCGACTGTGGCTGAAGCTCTTGCCACATTCCAAGCACTGATAGGGTTTCTCCCCGGTATGAATTCTTTGATGGGAAGTGAGATGATCCTTTCGACTGAAGCTCTTTCCACATTCCAAGCACTGAAAGGGTTTCTCTCCTTTATGAAGTTTTTGATGGGAAGTGAGACTCTGCCTGTGACTGAAGCTCTTTTCACATTCCAGGCACTGATAGGGTTTCTCCCCGGTATGAATTCTTTGATGGGAAGTGAGATGTTGTCTGTGACTGAAGCTCTTCCCACATTCTAAGCACTGATAGGATTTCTCCCCTGTATGTATTCTTTGATGCAAAGTGAGAATGTCCTTTCGACTGAAGCTCTTCCCACATTTGAAGCACTGATAGGGTTTCTCCCCTGTATGAATTCTTTGATGGGAATAGAGACACCGACTTTGACGGAAGCTCTTCCCACATTCGAAGCACTGATATGGTTTCTTCCCTGTATGAATTCTTTGATGGGAAGTGAGATTTGAGTTGCAACTGAAGCTCTTCCCACATTCCAGGCACTGAAAGGGTTTCTCCCCTGTATGAATTCTTTGATGCAAAGTGAGACTGTTCTTTTCCCTGAAGCTCTTTCCACATTCCAAGCACTGATAGGGTTTCTCCCCTGTATGAATTCTTTGATGGGAAATGAGACTCTGCCTGTGACTGAAGCTCTTTTCACACTCCAGGCACTGATAGGGTTTCTCCCCCGTATGAATTATTTGATGGGAAGTGAGTTGTGCGCTTTGATTAAAGCTCTTTCCACATTCTAAGCACTGATAGGGTTTCTCCCCTGTATGAATTCTTTGATGGCGAGTGAGATGATGCTTTCGACTGAAGCTCTTTCCACATTCTCTGCAGTGATACAATTTCTCTCCTCTATGAATTATTTCCTGTGAAGTGAGGCTATCCCTCCGAATGAAGCTCTTTCGTTGATGGGAGGTGGACTGGGAGCTCTGGCCGATGTTCTCTCCATACTCTGAATATTTATTTGATTTCTCTGATATGTGGATTCTGTTGTGGTCCCCCTTGTTCTTCCCTTCCCATTCATCACCATCTGCAACGAAGACAGAAGATAATTATTGCCTCAGGAAGAAATGGAGCTCCAGATTATTGAACAAAGATCCCCACCCCTCATCTCACCAAGAGACTTGAGAGTGCTCCGTTTCAGCCTCAAGAGGACAGCCTTGAAGTCTAACTTAACAGCATTCTAGATGTGCAGCATCTTCAACCCCCTAACACTTGAGCATGCCTGAGGGGTGCCTGATTCTCTTGAAACCAGTGGGGCGCCACTGCCTGCATACTGTGACCAGGGTTCAGATGACACAGAAGCATCAAACCCACCACCTGAGCCCTCCCCCAGCAATGCACTGCCATGTTAGGGTAAGTCATGCTAACTCTGCATTGCTGCCCCGGACCCCAACCCCACTCAGAGCGAAGGGGACGTGCTTCACATCCATCATTGAACAAAGTTAATGAATGCTTGTGATAAAGGAAGGACTGAAGTTAGATGTGAGGCCTTACAATAGTTTTCACTGCCTTTGTTGGCTGGTATTAACTGACATACTGCTTGGCTTTTATTTGGGATAGATTTGATTTGGCTCAATCCTGGAATCCACCCCATATGCAAGGTCAGTCATCTCTTTGGTCAATCAAATGCAAACAGAAGCCAAAACAACAAACCTGACAGAAGTTACTTCAACTTCCCTAAAAACGCTCAAGCCCACATTTAAGAAGGCCTGGGTGGTTCAGCCAAGCCCGGAATTTGTTTAAAAAGGCATGACTAGACAAAGAATATTCACAAACAGTTGATGTCCCTCCATTCAGGGCTCACGGTGTGGATGTTAGAATCCCAGATGCTGTTGGTCTTCACCTGCACACTCCCCATCAGCTGTTCCCTCAATCTAAATTTGGTCTACATTTAAACTTTTTTCTAAATATATTTCTTCACTTTGAATCTCCTCTCATTTTCATGAGGAGACCAACTCTGTATACCGTATTTTTCGCTCCATAGGGTTCACCGGACCATAGGGCGCACCTAGTTTGGGGCACCCCAGCCCCAAATAGCAAAGAAACCAAGACAGTGAGCGGGATCCATCCCGCTGGCTGTCTTGGCTTCCTCTTTAGTCGCACGCAAACTCACCAGTGGGGAGAGGCTGCGGGCAGCTTTGGCAGAAGCCAAGACAGCGAGCGGGATGGATCCCGCTTGCTCTCTTGGCTTCGTTTTTAGCTGCGGGGCTGGGGCGGGGGAAGCCTGAGCGACCCCATCCCCCAGAAGAGGCAGCTATCCACAAGCCTTTTGAATGCGGCGGGAGTTCCCGCCGGGCTCCAAAGGCTCGCGGACAGCAGCCTGAAGCCCGGGTGTGCAGCGCCAACCCCCGCTGCGCACCGACCCCTATCGCCCTCCAGGCTTCAGCGACAGCCTGCATTCGCTCCATAGGACGTACAAACATTTCCTCTTCATTTCTGGAGGGGAAAAAGTGCGTCCGATATAGCGAAAAATAAGGATAGTTTAATTGGTAACGTAAGATGGAAAATGACTATTACTTTTGACTAGGAATTCGGCTATGCGAAGTTGAATGTTCTCTGTTCTCCGCTGTTTACCCTTTTTTGTTTCAATTTATACCAATTCATGAACTCAGAACTCATATACTGATCACCAGCGAGGAACGACATGTTATTCCTGCAAATTTATTCTGCAAGTTTTGAGATATACAAATGACATGAGAAGAATGAGTCTATATATTTGTATCATTTATTGCATCCTTGTTTTTAAAAGCATAAAAAGTTGTTCCAAATAGAAAAGATAATGGGGCAACTCACGAAGGCCCCATCTGCAGTCAATCCTGAAATTAGGATCAGGTAGTTTAAGAATTTAGGATCAGCTTCGAGTGCTGCGCGATGGATCAGTGACTTTTTCTGTTGCTCTGTTTTCTCCTATCTCTCCTCCTCCAATTTAAACCAATTCATGAACTAATGATGAACCATATGCTATAGAAATTCCTGCAAATTACTTCTACTAGTTTTGAGAATCATATGAGAAGACTGAGAAGACTCAGTCTACATCTTTGTATTATATATTAGTCTTATATTATCCTTGTTTTTAAAAGAAAAGGAAAAGTTATTCCTAAAAGAAAAGTAAAAGGCGAAACACAGAGGCCCCATCTGCAGTCAATCCTGAAATTAGGATCAGGTAATTTAAAGAATCATGGCTTCTAGTGCTGCGCAACGTATCAGTGAGTTCTCTGACATTCGTAGGGCATTCAGAGCCCAGTACTGGCGCCAATACATCGCGGTGGCCGGGGAGCTGTGACGTATTCCTGGCTCAAATTGCCTGCAGATGTCAAAGGCGCTGGAAGGCAGGTGGAGGAGCCCAAAAAGGTGCCCACCTTCTCAAACTCCATCCGCCTGCCTGCCTCATCCCACCCCAAAGCTGAGCAAGCCCCAATGCCTCTATGGCTCCATCCCTCCATGTCCCCATCTCCCCTCCCCTGGGACTCACCAGATCCCTCGGAGGTCCCTGGGAGGGAACGCTCAGAGGCTGTGAGGAGGGATGCAGGAGACAACCTGACCAGGTCAACTGTCCATCTTCCCCCTTCCATCCTCGCTAGGTTTACAGATTCAGTCTCTTTCATCCTTCCTGAGGAGTCAAGAAGCCACCACAAGCTGCAGGGTCCTGGGAGAGAGGAAGAAGCAAAGGGAGCCTCAGAGGCCCTGCAGGGATTCTCCTGCACTAGATATTCCCCTGCTCCTGAAGAAGCACAAATGGGGCAGCCCCTTCCCAACACAAACCTCATTTGAAACATCTACAGCGATTCCAACTTAAATCTGTTTGCACCTCACCCCACTGCGTAAGGCTGGCATGGTCTGCACACTAGTGACCTGAGAGTGGACCCCATTGAACTCAGTGGGGCTTATGGATAGAACTTGGTGCAAAAACCAGGCACCATCCCGTCCCCAAGCCTGAAAACTGCAACCCCAGAGCAACCCCCAGGTGCCCCCACGTCTCAATGCAAAAGATGACTTAGCAGTTGAGCTGGCTGGGCCCCAAACTTCTTTCTGCTCATCATTCGAGCTGCTGAGAGACCCTAGAAGGTTGGGAATAGGATCTGGCTCCTGCTGTTTCTTAGCCACCTCCTCATTTTCCTTATTAACGCAAAATGGAGTGATTTTTGGTTGTGCTTTCTTTAGAGAAGCTCTCTTTGGAGCAGGGCCCGTGGCACTCGGGGAGAGACCAGAAATTTTGTAACCACTCCAGGTCAACACCATCTTTCCCCTTAATTCCATATCATGTTTCCTTATACCATTTGTAGCAATTAAAGCTTTTCTAACTTTAGTCTGCAGCAACTTCTGTGTCATTCACTTAGTGTTCTGCAGAATGCGGAGGCTAGACTGGTGACTGGGAGTGGCTGCTGGAACCATGTAAGACCGCTCCTAAAGGATCTACATTGGTTCCCAGTATGTTTCCAAGCAGAATTTAAAGTGTTGATGCTGACCTTTAAAGCCCTAAACGGCCTCGGCCCAGGATACCCGAAGGAGCATCTCCACCCCCATTGTTCAGCCTGGACCCTGAGGTCCAGCACCAAGGGCCTTCTGGCGGTTCCCTCAGTGCAAGAAGAGAAGTTACAGGGAAGCAGGCTGAGGGCCTTCTTGGTAGTGGCTCCCTCCCTGTGGAACACACTCCCATCAGATGTCAAGGAGATGAGTAACTATGTAACCTTAAGAAGACACCTGAAGGCAGCCCTGTATATTATATGTGCTGGAAGCCGCCCAGAGTGTCTGGGAAAACCCAGTCAGATGGGCAGCAGGTAAATATTATCATTATTATTATCATTCACACAGGATGCTGATCAGCTTCACCCCAGTGCCTTGCCAGGGCAGGAGGGGCTTGGTCTTCCTAAAAATATTGAGCTGAGCAAGGCTGGATGCAGGTCCTGCACCCAAGAGTGGCACATGCCAGTCTGTGCACTTGCTCTGCTGGGAGGGGGCAGATGTTCATCACAAGGTTGGAAACCAGATCTCACCCGGCCCTAGGGACTCCTCCCAAGAATCCTGGGAGCCAGAATTGGTTCAGGACCCTGAGAGTTGCAAGGAGACAGCTTCAGCCCTGCTGCCCAAAGACTCCAATTCCCAGGGTGGTCACCAATCCCCCCTTCTTGCCAGGGAACTCTGGGAATTGTAGTTGGGTAGATGGTGGGAGAGGGTCTCCCCTCCAGTCTCCACACTTGGGGGCTGTATCTGCCCTCTTTTTGTTGCCCCAAAGACTCCTCCCCAAAAAGGAAGGCAGCATCTTAATCCAAAGGAAGGACAGAGTTGCAGACCTGCTGGACACTCAGCCCCTGACTTGGGGGTCTCCCCCCCCCCATGCATGAGCTGAACGGGGGGCCCCTTGCCTCCTCCCTTGCAGCCCTGGGACCCCCTTCTCCCCGCTGCCCCCCAAGGGGGAAGAGAGAAGAGACTCACCAGATTCCAGGAGGGGCACCGAGGAAGTTTTTGCAAAGCAGAGAGAACAGAGCAGCCTCCTCTTTGCTGGCAGGAAGGGACTGGGCAGGGAGGGGCTTCTGCTGGGGAGGACCTTGCCCTCCCCCGCCCTCCCCTTCCTGTCCTCTCTAGGAATCCAGCTCCGCTCCTTTTAACCCTTGGCAAGCCGAGGGCGCCCAGACCGCCCCTCCCTCCCTCCCTCCCTCCCTCCCTCCCTCCCTCCCTCTCCCTGCCTGCTTCTGCGCTCTAGGGCTGCCCTCCCTTCAACATCTGTACCAAGGACTCTGCATCAAGGCCCCCCCCCCCATCTTAGGCTGACTGACGACAAGGGAGGTGGGGGTTTCTGCATTCTGCCGTGTGCATCTGGATCCCTACTTTGAAATGACGAAAAACCTGAATGTTAAAGCGCCTTTCTTGGAAGCGCCTTCCCTGGGACCCACCGGCAGGGTACATCCTGGAAGTCTCCCCCCCCCCCCCGCACACTCACACACACACACGTTCCTCTTTCCCTGGGAGGCCAAGAGATGCTCCCCTGCCCTGCACCCCCAGGGGCCCCTTTGCGGAAACTGACGTGCATGCCCACCAAAGGGAAGGCGAAGGTGAAGGACCCCTGGACCTTTGTCCGCAGACAGCTCCCCCCCCCTTTCTGCCCCACACCAAACATAACCACAGTTTTGAAAATCCTCCATACTCTGGGCATGTGCAGATTTGGCAGCTTTCTGCAAACCAGAGGCAGGGAAGAAGTGGCCAAAGGAGCACCTTGCAGAAAAGGGGCCTTGTGGGCTGAGGTGCAGGATCCCTGGGGATCCAATACAGGAAGAACTGAACAGGGAAGAATTCCCCCCCCCCCCCATCATAGAGGACATGGCACCCCCTGACTCGCAGAAATAGATAGCCTCCCGGAGGAGCGAGCAAGGGAGGCTGATGGGCAGAGAGGACAAAAAGATGAAGATGCAGTGATGGGGAAGGGAGGGGCCCCCCAAAAGGGTCCTTACTGGGCCCCGGATCTATGCAATGGGTTGCAAGACTCCCAGATGGTCATCTACTCCAACACTTTGCAATTCAGGGTTCTTTTCTCCAACATGAGTCTCGAACCCGCAACCCTGAGGTGAAGAGCCTCATGCTCTGCCCACTGAGCTATCCCACCTATCGCCCCTTCAATATGTCATCACCCCCAAAGGGTCCTGGGCCCCTGGGAATTGGCTCCTATGTATGCCCTTTTCCCAGGGTGGGAGCCCAGCAGAGTGTTGCCAAGTCATGTCCTGAATCTAGCGGATCTCACAGCGGGATCCGGATCCCTCCCGGTGCCTTGCCCACTTTCTCCCTGAGCTGGAATCCCCAAGTGGGGAGGCCAGGTAAGGGTTAAAGGGAGCGGGAGACCCCAGCTGCCTAGAGCGGCCTGGGAAATGCCCCTCTTCCCTTCCCACACCTCCTCTAGTCTCCTCTTTCCGCTTGTCTTGTGTTATGTACTGAGTCGAACAGGATCCAAACTGCAGCAGTCTGATTGGTCCTAGAACAATAGAATCCAAAAGGCAGCGGTCTGATTGGTCCTAGAACAATAGGATTCAGAATGCAGCAGTCTGATTCGTCCTAGAACAATGCAGCAGTATGATTGGTTGGCAGGAACCACCCAATCATGCTCCAGATTGAAGTGAATCCACAACCTGATAGGCTTACAGTAGAATTCCGGAATTAGCCAATCATGTGCAGCCCATTGTGTAAATAATGTATATAAAGCAGATACTTTGAGGGGACATTCATTCATTCCTCCTCACCACTATGAGCTGAATAAAGAGCATGAAATCACTTTGCGACTCAAGTATATTTCATCTTGGGAGCCCTCTGGGGCGGTGGTCCCTTTATTCGAAGGGGAGGCCCTGGTGCGACGGGGGGGGGTCGCAGAGGGGGCTGTTGGGGGGCTGAGGGATGACTGGGAGGATCCCCTGGGTGGCTGGAGGGAAGGGAAGACATGGGACCCAAGGCCTCTGAGGTCCCAGCATCCCCCACCCATTAACGACCCCCCTGTGGGGCAGCGGGCTCTTTGGGGGGCTCAAAAGTGGGCACCCCTTGAGAAGGGGGGGGACGCCAAGTGGGTAAAGAGGGTGAACACCCATCTTTGGCAGATACTTTCCTTGCGACCCTTGCATTGCAGGGGTGAGGTGTGTGTTGGACTATGCAGAGCAAACCTGTGTAGATTTACTCAAAAGGAAGCCCCGGTGGGGAGAAAGATTGAATTGGTGTCACCAAAAAAAAAAAAACAAACCTTAAAAATGGAGCTCCTGTTGGGGAGGGGGAACCCCTTTGGGGCTTTTCTAGGGGCAGCAGAATGTTTTGGGCAGGAGAATCCCTGCAGGGCCTCTGAGGCTCCCTTTGCTTCTTCCTCCCTCCCAGGAACCTGCATCTTCTGAGCTCCTCAGGAAGGACCAAAGCGGCTGAACCTGCAGACCTAGCAAGGATGGAAGGAGGAAGATGGACAGTTGACCTTATCAGACTGCCTCCTGCATCCCTCCCCAAAACCTCTGGGCATTTTCTCCCAGGACACTCAGAGACATCTGGTGAGTTCCTACGGAGTGGAGATAGGGACACAGAAGGATCGATAGATGGATGGTGAAGAGGAAAACCTTCTCCCAGGCTTTTGAATGTTAGGTGTGATACGGAGGGGGGGGCATGTCTTCTTCACCTTCTTCTTCGCTACAATATATCAATTTATTTCCAATTGTCAATGTCAAAAGGGACTAAAATCTATAAAATTCATTTAAAATCAACGTGCCGGTTTGCTCAATTTCTCTAGGACTCCATTACACCTCCCCTGTCCAGCATAATCCCTCAAGCAAGGTGTCAAGACCCAAATCCTGTCAAATCGCTCTGATCAGCCTTTCCTCCAGGCAATGTCAGGTGCCAGACTATGCATATTTTAGACCATTGTTTTCTCATCCCCAGGAAGTGTTTATCTGTACATATCTCCAGCTCTGCATATTCCCCCCTCCCTCCTCCATATGTTAATCTGTGTAACCCAACCTCCCTTTAATATATTCATGATGTAATCTGTGTAACCAAACCTCTCTTTAATGTATTCATGACGTGTTTTGCACTGTATTCTGGGACATGGAGGGAGTTTCAAAAGTTCATGTCATCCCTTTCTCACTGTTCAATCTCGCCTTGAACCTGTTGCGCAATAAACTTGGATCTTCTGCAGTTTGCTCCTGTGCCCGGCTGAGCTCATTTTCCTCCGCAGGGACCCACGGACTTAGTCCGATGAGCTGGGTGGCAGAGCAGCCTCACACCCAGATTTTAGCCGTAACAGGTGCTATTTCCACTGCAGGACTCCTGGCTTAGTTGCTAATCTCCCCTTCTTAGGTATGGTTCCTGACCATGTGGTTGCAGACCAAATCCATGTGGTCTTGGAGGAAGCTGATTTCCCAGATCCATTTTAATTGGATTTGGCACAGAAACTGCTTTGGTTGCCCTGTAGGATGACCTCTGTTGGGACAGAGACAGCAGAAATGGGTCCCTACTAATTCTCCTTTAACCTCTCAGCGGCTTTCGATTCCATCTGCCATGGTATCTTTCTGGAGCAGCTGTTTGAGTTAGGGGTGGGTGACCCCGTTTTGTGGCGGTTCCCATTTGACTTGGCTGGATGTTTCCAGAGGGTGTTGATGTTACGATAATGAAGCAATGCAGCTGCAAAGTCCTTTTTTTAAAAAAATAATTTTTTTTATTAAACCTTTCCATAAAATCTCCAATCATACAAAATTCCACATCACATATTTTAACTTATTGGACCTCCCTCAACTTCTCTGACAATCATTCGTAGTTAAATTTCTATCTTCACATTCCTTAATTTTGATATTGCCTTTGAATACAATATTTCTGTCCTCATTTACATTCTTGCAATATTCCTTAATTTTTCACAAAGCTTCTTTAAAACACACTAGCGTTGTATGTTCCTCACATACAGTTTTCAAATATTCTCTAAATTTCCCCCAGTCCTCTAAAAACTTATGGTCCCTTTGGAATCTGATTTTTCCAGTTAGTTTATCCAGTTCTGCATAGTCTGTTAATTTTGTTCTCCATTCTTCCACGGTCGGTACTTCTTCTTGTTTCCATTTTTGAGCCATCAATGTTCTCGCTGCTGTTGTTGCGTACTGAAAAAGTTTACAGTCCCTCTTATTTATGTCCGTTCTAGTTATTCCCAGCAGGAAGGTTTCTGGTTTCTTAACAAAGCTATATTTCAGCATTTTCTTTAACTCATTATATATCATTTCCCAGAACCCCTTTACTTTCTTACATTCCCACCACATATGCATAAGTCCTAGCTTGAAGTGTAAACATGATAGGAATGTTGGGACTGCTGTGGGAACAGAGGGGCAGTCATTTCTCAGTGCGCAGCACCGGAATTACCTCACAGTGTAATATGAGCTGTACAGGATGTACAGGGTGTGTTTGTTACAACACTGCTGGAGTATGGAGAGAGCAGTCACATATTCTGTAACGCTGCAAAGACAGAAATAAAAGCATGTAAATACGTTTCTGTCTATCTGTTTCCCCTGGCTGGGGGAGGCAGGAAAGAGGGGTGTGTTCTTCTCACGTTTGAGAAGAATCGCCGATCGAGACCTTGCCTGCGTCTGCTGGGGAATGCAGCCAGGGAGGTCAGAAGAGAATCAAGCCGGGGTGCCTGGACTGCTGCCAGCTTCTTATGAGAAGGGCTTGAATCCCAACAGTTCCTTGGAGAGCATTCTTCTGCCCTGTGGAGCCTTCAACGTGTGGATCCTTCAGGGTTCAATTCTATCCCCTATGCTGTTTAACTTCTACATGATCCTACTAAGTGGGGTTATCCAGAGGCTTGGAGTACGTTGCAAGCAATATGCTGATGACACTCGGCTCTATTTCTCCTTTTATATCTACAGGTGAAGCAGTAGCTGTGCTACACCATTTGTCCTGCCTTGGTAATGGACTAGATGAGAGCCAGCAAACAAGCTCAATTCAGATAGGACTGAGGCCCAGTTTATGGGTGGTTCCTTAGACCAGATGGCTAGGAGGTTGCCTGCTCTTGATGGAGTTACACTCCCTCTGAAAGAGTGGGTATGTTGCTTGGGGGGGGGGACTTCTGCATCCATTGCTGTCCTTTGAGTGGCATGGAGTGCATTCCATCAGCTTCAATTGGTCGATGAAGGAAGACCTGCTTGTCGAACTGATATATGGATTAATTATTTAGCCCCAGGGGGAGGTAAGGTAACCCTCCCCCAGAAAGGCAACTGAACAAAGAAGCAAGCTGGAGATATTAGGGCTGCCATTTTGATCTGATCATATCTGGACTGAGTGTGGATTTTGGGTAGTCATCCTTAGTGGGAAGATTGAAAGTTTTGGACTGAGTTATTAAGATTTGGCAGAAGACACCAGTTTGTGATGGGATGTTGTGAATTTATTGAGGGGAATCCTGGATAGCTGCCAAGGGCAGATGATGTTCCTTTGGGATTTGAATATTATGACCCTTGAGAGCAGAAATGGAAAATGGACTAGTTGGATTTCAACAAGGATTTCACACAGAACTATAGAAGTGGAGGTTGAACAGACCAGTGGTTGTCAAAATAAGAATAAAAATTAAAGGACAATGAAGTGGATTGACATCTGAGTGGTTTATTGAAGAATTATGAAATGCAACGTGACTTTAGTTGATCAGGACTCTGTGCACCTCAAAGCTTGAGAAGTCACGGTAAAAAATATATAATTCGGCATCTAAATTTGGTTTTTTAATTATTTGTGTTGATTTGGAATGTTTTAATGTGGTTTTTATTGGTTATTAAAATAGAAAAATGAATAAATATTATTACAAAATGGTTCAATGAAGATGATTGGTAAAGGCTTTGGGGGAGCTTAACTTTTATCTCCTCTCTACCTATCCTTCTGGCACACACGCATGACTGGCAATATCTGTCATTAAATATGGGAGGGGGGGTGGTAGATAAATTACACGTCGAGGCACAAACAAGCCATTTGAATGGCAATGCCCATCAACTTTTTTTTGCCTCTTCTTGAACAGTGGATGATTTCCTGCAGCCCTCCCCCTGCTGCTGTAAGTGTCAGGGTGCTGCCAGTGGGTCCTGGCTGGTTGCCTAGGAAAGTATAAAGACAAGGAAAAGTTTCTTACAGTCCTTCACCCCCACCCCAAGCTTACAGAGAGAGGCCATAGAACCCAGCCTCTTGGATAATGGCGTTGTCCCGAGTGAATCGCCACCGCCCGTCTCTCCCAGTTCCTCACTCATCATCGTCATCACCTCTATGGGTGGCGCTAAGTGCCCTCTGTCTTTGAGCTCTTTGCTCTCCTACTTTTAAGGCTCGCCGGGTTCTGGGAGATGATGGGTCTGAAATGCTTTCTAGTGGCAACTGTTCAACCAGCTGCTGCTCTGGCTCTCCCATTATTTCCCAACTTTCCCCCTCATCTGCCTCTGAGCTGTGACCTCCCTCAAACCTGTGCTATGCTGCCTTCCTCCCTCTGTCCCCTTCCCCTCAGTGTTACAGTCACAGCTTCTCTTAACATCCCTTCACTCTAAAAACAGTTGTTATACTTCAATTTCTGTTGGAGAGGTGTTTCAGTTGAATAATAAAACATAGCTTCCTGCCCCGATCAGTGCCCTGGTTCAGGAGCGAGGGGCACTTTTCCTCCGTCCCCCTTCTCTCTAAGCAATTACCTGAGGTAATTCCAAAATGGCGTAACAGACCCAGGGGATCCCCCCCCCGTGACTGGCTGGGGGGGGTCTTCTTTCCCTGTCACGGTCCGGTTCACTGGCGATTGAAGTCCCGGCTGGGGACGTTGGGACCAGGGGCAAGATGGTGGGGTGGGAACAGGAACGGGAGTCCAGAAGCCAGGAGTTGGGAAGCCAAGAGTCCGAGGGTCAGAGAGCTGGGAGTCAAGAAGCCAAGGGTCAAGAAGCAAGGAGTCATGAAGGCAGGGGTCCAAGGATCAAGGAACCAAACTCAGCAAGGCAGGGAACGTGTTGCTGTGGCAAAGAGCTGAAGGGAAAATGCTGACCTTATACAGTGGTGGTTGTTTAGTCGTGTCCAACTCTTCATGACCCCATGGACCAGAGCACACCAGGCACTCCTGTCTTCCACTGCCTCCTGCAGTTTAGTCAGACTCATGTTTGTAGCTTCGAGGACACCATCCAACCATCTCGTCCTCTGTCGTCCCCTTCTCCTTGTGCCCTCCATCTTTCCCACCATCAGGGTCTTTTCCAGGGAGTCTTCTCTTCTCATGAGGTGGCCAAAGTACTGGAGTATTGCATTTTTTGGGAAATGTTACCTCAAGGTTTAGCATTCTGTGAATTTCAGATTTACTTTCCATAAATTTTCCCACTTTTATATCTGTGTTATATCCAAACTCCTGGGCCCATTGAATCATGACAGCTTTAATCTCCTCCTCCTTCCCAGTCAAGAAGAAGAAGAGTTTGGACTTGATATCCCGCCTTTCACTCCCCTTAAGGAATCTCAAAGCAGCTAACAATCTCCTTTCCCTTCCTCCCCCACAACAAACACTCTGTGAGGTGAGGGGGGCTGAGAGACTTCAGAGAAGTGTGACTAGCCCAAGGTCACCCAGCAGCTGCATATGGATGAGCAGAGACGCAAAGCCGGTTCACCAGATTACAAGTCCACCGCTTTTATTAATAGTTGTTTTCAAACACAAAATCAGTGTGATACCTTGGTTTACGAACTTAATCTGTTCAGGACGTTCATTCTAAGCCATAGCGTTCTTAAACCAAGGCATGCTTTCCAATAAAAAGTAATGGAAAATGGATTAATCCATTCCAGACAATGAAAAACAACCACTAAAACAGCAATTTAAAATGATTTTTACTATCTAACATGACCACTGATCCATAAAAGGAAGGCAATAATCAATGTACTGTACAATAAAATAAACAAGACAGTATTGTAGATGATAAAACCCAAAATTAATTTTTTCTTACGTGTACTGATGATAGTAATTGTTTGGGTGGGGGGCTTTTATGTATTTCTGCAGTCACACAATCAACCAGTAGCTGAACTAGGTTCCACAGTCACAAAAACGAAGTAACAAGCCACAGTCAAAAGTCAGTACCATAAAACAAAGTACAATTCACAGTAAAAAATAATAATGAAAAAGCCACACCAAAAAACCAGTCAAAAGCTCCAAATATCACTTCTGTGTTGTGTGGGTGCTCCGGACTCAACGGCCGACAGACTCAACAGGAAGCCTCTGATTAGCAGCGGGGGACTCAATTTACAAACAGAACACATTCAACAGGAAGCAGAACATGTTCTGTTTCCAAGGCAAAGTTCATAAACCCAAACACCTTCTTACAGGTTTGTAGCATTCTTATTCCAACTTGTTGTTCATAAACTAATTTGTCCATAAACGAAGCTGCTCTTAAACCAAGGTACGACTGTAGTTGGCACTGGGAATCTGATTAACCCACATATTGTGAAAAACATCCATGGTCCTGATTCAGTCCACAAGTGACAGCACTGAACCTCTTGGTGGATTGTCATGCTAGTCTGCCTTTGAGGTTCATTTGTTCCAGAGAAGTAAACAAAATAAAGTGAATGTGTTTCCACACTGCCCCATCCAAAAAGGGTGAACTCTAGCATTCTATGTAAAATAATGAACATTGAGTGAATGTTCACTATGTTTCTCACGTTGACAGAAGCTCTTTCCACACTCCAAGCATTTAAAGTTTCACCCCTGTGTGAGTACATTTATGTAAAGTAAGGTGTGTCCTCCGACAGAAACTCTTTCCACACTCCATACATTTAAATGGTTTCTCCCCTGTGTGGGTTCGATGATGAATATTAAGGGAGGAACTTTCGCTGAACCTCTTTCCACACTCCATACATTTAAAGGGTTTCTCCCCTGTGTGAGTTCGTTGATGCGAATTAAGCTGATTCTTCCAACCGAAGCTCTTTCCACACTCCATACATTTAAAAGGTTTCTCCCTTGTGTGAGTATGTTTATGTAAAGTAAGCTGTGCACTCTGATGGAAACTCTTTCCACACTCCATACATTTAAATAGTTTCTCCCCTGTGTGACTTCTCTGATGTTTACGAAGTTTATCGCGTCGACTGTAGCTCTTCCCACACTCCAGGCATTTAAACTGTTTCACCCCTGTGTGAGTTTGCTGGTGTGTTCTAAGGGCTCCACTTTGACTGAAGCTCTTTCCACACTCCATACATTTAAATAGTTTCTCCCCTGTGTGAGTTCTCTGATGTTCACTAAGTTTATCACGTCGACTGAAGCTCTTTCCACACTCCAAGCATTTAAAGTCTTTCACCCCTGTGTGAATACGTTTATGTGTGTTAAGGTGTGCACTCTGACGGAAACTCTTTCCACACTCCATACATTTAAATGGTTTAACCCCTGTGTGAGTTTGCTGATGTAAAGTAAGGTGGGTACTCTGACCAAAGCTCTTTCCACACTCCATACATTTAAATGGTTTAACCCCTGTGTGAGTTAGCTGATGTGAAGTGAGCGAGCTGCTATGACGGAAACTCTTTCCACACTCCATACATTTAAGTGGTTTCTCCCCTGTGTGAGTTCGTTGATGTTCTGCATGTGTTCGACTATCAGTGGAAGTCTTTCCACATTCCAAACATTTAAATAGTTTCTCCCCCGTGTGAGTTAGCCGATGTGAAGTGAGGTGTGTCTTTCGTCTGAACCACTTTCCACACTCTAGACATTCAAATGGTTTCTCCCCTGTGTGAGTCCGTTGATGTACACGAAGTGAACTAATATGCCGGAAGCTCTTTCCACACTCCATACATGTGAATGGCTTTTCCCCTGTGTGAATTAGTTGATGTTTTCTAAGTGTTCCCCTGTCACGGAAGCTCTTTTTACACTCCATACATTTAAATGGTTTCTCCCCTGTGTGGGTGTAACGATGTAAAGTAAGGTGGGAACTCTGACCAAAGCTCTTTCCACACTCCATACATTTAAATGGTTTCTCCCCTGTGTGACTTTGATGATGCGTATGAAGGGTCCAACTTTCGCTGAAGCTCTTTCCACACTCCATACATTTAAATGGTTTCTCTCCTGTGTGAGTCCGTTGATGTCTTTTAAGTTTTCCACTCTCACTGAAGCACTTCCCACACTCCACACATTCATATTGTTTTCCCCCTGTATGAATTCGCTGATGTTGTTTAAGAGTGGCATTACTATTATAATGCTTTCCACACTCATTACACTGAAACAGTTTTTCCCCTGTATGAGTTTGTTGATGGTTTGTAAAGTTTCCACCATCAATAAAGCTCATTCCACATTCTGCAGAGTTCTGTCGATTGTCTGCACCACCTGCTTTGGAGGAAAAGGGAGAAATGATTTTAGGGTTTCAAGGAACATCTTTGTATGAAGGGAGATATATAAATTACACACATAATTATAATTGTCTAGAAAAAAATAAAAGTGTTTCAAATAAATAAATAAATAATCTATAATTACTGAAAGCATTTCTACAACACCCTTTTCCCATATTTCTGTATCAGTCTAGGTAATCATTATCATTTAATCCTGTAGGGGGGGAAACATGTAAAATCAAAACTCTGTGAGAGGAAAAAGGTTTCTGGCTCCTCTATGAAAGCAGATTCCAGAAACAAAGAGGAGCATGGGAAAAGGCCTCTCTGCTTCCTTCTTCCTGCCTTTTCTCTCCTCTCCATCTTTTCCCCTTGCCAATGTGTTTCCCTCCTCCTGTCTCTATCCACCCCTGCGCCCATATCTGTTGGGATATGAGTACTACGCAGCTGGGATCAAGCAGCTGGATGTTTACATCACATGATGGGTCTGACCATGGGACAGGATGTTCCAGGGACTTCTCAGGAACTTGTTCTTTGTGTAACATGAGACCTTCCTGTTGCTTGTGTGAAGGAAGTCTGATGCAGTTGCTCGGAGGAGACTGAGCGAGCAGACATGTTTTTGTACAGTTGTACAGTCAGAAATAAAGTAGAGACGAAATAGACTTTTCTGCCTATCTTCTTTCTCCTGCTGGTATGCAAGGGGGAAGGGGGTGTGCACCTTTCACGCAGGGAGGTGTCGCCTATCAAGATCTTCCTGGTCTGCCGGGATGCCAACCAGGGTAGGTCACCGGCAAACAGGCCCCTGGAGCCTGGGAGAGGGGCCAGCCTCTCCTGAGGGGGCTAGTTTTCCAACAATATCTTACTCCCTGCAACTCACCAGATCTCTCTGTGGGCCCTAGGAGGGAATGCTCAACAGGTTTGGAGAGGGATGCGGGAGGCAGCCTGACCAAGTCCACCGTCCATCTTCCTCCTTCCATCCTCGCTAGCTTTGCAGGATCAGACTCTTTCATCCTTCCTGAGGAGCTCCCAAGCGAAAACAAGCTGCAGGTTCCTGAGGGAAGAAGAAACAGAGGGAGCCTCACATTTAGCTGTTGAAGGATAAGTCTTTCACTGTTTCCATGGTGAAAGAGGGTGCCTTCCTCTTGAAACCCACCAAGCAAGAAAAATAGGTCCTGCTCCAATGTGGAATAAAAATGAATCCTTAGCTGAATCAAAGGATTCTCCCTAAACTCCTTTCCGTGTTAGAGGGTGCAATTAAGACTAAGAAAGACTAAGAATGTGTTCAAGGGCCATGCTGACCCTGAGAGTGATAGCTTTATAGTTTAGAGGTGACTTGAGATAACAAGGAGAAATAGCATGTGATAGTTTAAGAACTAGTACGCATGCTCAAACGCTTCATGGATACGCACCCCTAAAGGAGAAACGGCTAATTTGAATGGACATTGGATGCATGTTATTGGTGGGGGTACATATGTGTAGGTAGATTGGGTAGCCTGTAAACTGCAAATTCTTAACCAATAGGAATTGTAGGAGGGATATTCGAACGCTTTTAGGTTATAAGTTATGTGTGTTGTAAGCTGGAATGAGCACTCCTTTACAGCATGAGCTGAGGGGTGGCCCGTGCAGTCCTGTTACGACAATAAATCTAGTGATGCCCGATCGTGGTGTAGACTCCTTTTTTACACAGAGTAAATTTGCGCCCTCTGGGCAAAGATCCCTGGGACATATTTGTCCAACACCTTGCCAATGTGTTTCCCCCCTACTGTCTGAATCCATCCCTGCCCTTTCCCCCTGCAACTCACCAGATCTCTCTGAGGGCCCTGGGAGGGAATGCTCAACAGGTTTGGGGAGGGATGCAGGAGGCAGCCTGACCAAGTCAACCGTCCATCTTCCCCCTTCCATCCTCGCTAGCTTTGCAGGATCAGACTCTCTCAAACTTCCTAGGGAGCTCAGAAGCCAAAACAAGCTGCAGGTTCCTGAGAGGGAAGAAGAAACAAAAGGAGCTTCACAGACCCTGCAAGCATTTTCCTGCCCCAGATATTTAGCTGTTGAAGGGTGAGTCTTTCACTATTTCTGTGGTGAAAGAGGGGTGCCTTCCTCTTCAAACCCACCATGCAAGAAAACCCAGCCACCTAGAATGGCTGGGGGAACCCGGCCAGATGGGTGGGATATATATAATAACATCATCATCATCATCATCATGACTAGAGTCATGCCCTTTGCGTCTCTTTTTATCTCTGTTAGATGGGAGCTTTGGCATTGCAGCCTCCCTGGCCACAAGCTCCCAGTTATTTCAATAACCCCAACCCCACAATAATAGCAATTATTATTATTTCCCCGCCCATCAGGCAGGGATTCCCCAGCCACTCTGCTGGCTGCTAGTTCCTCCCCCAACTCTCTTCCTCCAGCCTGGCTTCCCTTCCACTGTTGCCCCCCCACCACCATGTGCCCTAGAAGAGACAATGGCCAGGACACAAAGAAAGACGAAAAATAATGCAGGCATTTTTATAAATTAGGCTGCAATAGATTGTAATGGGTTGCTTTGAAGTCAATTCAGCGCCAAATAATAATAATAATAATAATAATAATAATAATAATAATAATAATAATAATAATAGAATCGCGTGCCCCCCTCACCGCCCTGCGCATATTTTGCCAGAACAAAGGCAAACTCGGTGTAAGGCAGCGCCCCACGTTTGGATCCCCCAGAAAATCCGGCTTCCCCATTGGGAGGAGGAAGGGGGCAGGAATCCAGCTTCCAGGGAAGAAAGGCTGGGGGGGGGAATAGGACGCCCCTCGTGCCGGGATGCGACTTCAAGGAGATTCCTGAGCAGGAGCAAGAAGGCTGGGCGTCCCTCCCGGAGATCCTTCCCTTCCCCCCTCAGCCCCCCAACACCCTCGTCTTCGGGTCCCCCACCCACGAAATCTCCCCCCTGGCACGACTCACCCCTCGCCCTGCGCGCCGCATCTCTTCCTCTGCATCAGGAGGGACCACCCAAGACGAGTGGGGAAGGGAGGGGAGGTGGGGGGGCAGGGGGAGGGTCTGTTCCCAGGCCTCTCTAGGCAGCCGGGCTCTCTCTATTCCTTCCCCCCCCCCCTTGGCTCCCTCTCCTCCCCAAACAGCACTACCTGCGCGCCTCCCCAGTTGCGTTTTTCGGGTCTAGGCAGGGGGAGAGATCCGGATCCCGCAGAGAAGGGCGCTGGATTTGAGTCTTGGGTGCAAAACCAGCCTGGCTGGAGGATAGGGGCCCTCGTGGGCATCACTTTCATATATACACACACACACATATATACACACACACGCACAGTATATATATCTATATATATACACATATACACACATTATGTTGGGGGTGTGCATGCTCTTGCGGAAAGATGGAGCACCCTCAGGATGCCAGCGCTTTGCAAAGGCGTCTCTGGAAGAACTTGGCCAGATCTGTAACCTATGAGCGTCCCCCCCCTCCCCTTCCGCCATAACATCTTTCCTTTCCCCCTCGTTTACCTGCCTGGCTTGGCGTGTCCTTCCTTAGAAAGGCTTGGGTTCATTCTTCCTCTCCCTGACGGGTGTAAATGACTACAGCCTTCTTTCTGCTTTAGTGGGTTTAATATGTTCCACAGGAGCCACCTCCTAGGAGCCCTAGGGGCTTCACCCCCAATAAAATATTTGTGGGGCTAAATTCCATAGTGAAAATCACTTTAAAATTATCCAATAAACCACTATATATTTTGAATTTAACATGTGGCTTTTTATATACTACAGCATTTTATTAACAGCTGCATGTCCTGACCCTCTTTGGACTGTGGCATGACATTCTGCAATACTTGCTGAATTGAAAACTATTGTGTCTTAATACTTGCACTAAAATGTGCGGTGCAAGGCCAGAAAGTTATTTTTGTTCTTTACTCTATGTTCTGTCTACCTGATCTTTATGAAACAAATTGCATTGATGGGCACTGCCGTTCAAATGGGGTGTGTGCACTGCGTCATGTGATCAATTATGCAGGACGCAGATTACCTGGACCCCCCGAAATACTTTATCCATTGGCACCCCCAATATGTTGCATTATTTTTACATTGGCAACCTTCTCCCTCTTCTCCCCACTACCACCCTGTGACAGGGGCGTTGCATGGGGGTGATGCCAGCAGGGCAGTGGCCCCGGGGCGGATTTTTGAGGGGGCACAAGGCAGTCACTGCTTTGCAGGCGCCCCCAGTGGAGCCCAGCACTCCTCTCCCATTGGAGGAACCAACCATGGAGGTTGTTTTCTTTAAAAAGATTTATTTTATTTTATTTTCCTATTTATAGGTAAAGGTAAAGGTACCCCTGCCCGTACGGGCCAGTCTTGACAGACTCTGGGGTTCTGTGCCCATCTCACTCAAGAGGCCAGGGGCTAGCGCTGTCCGGAGACACTTCCGGGTCACGTGGCCAGCGTGACATCGCTGCTCTGGCGAGCCAGAGCCGCACACAGAAACGCCGTTTACCTTCCCGCTGGTAAGCGGTCCCTATTTATCTACTTGCACCCGGAGGTGCTTTCGAACTGCTAGGTTGGCAGGCGCTGGGACCGAGCAGCGGGAGCGCACCCCGCCGCAGGGATTCGAACCGCCGACCTTTCGATCGGCAAGTCCTATGCTCTGAGGCTTTAACCCACAGCGCCACCTGCGTCCTATTTATACATTTCATCAAATTTACAATCATCTTAACATTTCAAAACTTGATGTTCTTCCCTCTCTTTCCGCAGTTCCTTAAATTTATTTTTCGTATCCTCTGCATATCCAAATCGACTTAAATTGCTCTTTCATTCATCCACTTGACAAATATACACTTACAGTATAATACTGCAGGTTATTACAATAATCCTACGAATGTTCTTATCTGTTTACAGTTTATCCGTAAAAATTCAATAAACCATTTCCGTTCTTTTATAAAAAGTTTGTTACCTTGATTTCTTATCCTTCTGGGTAAGTTTCACCATTTCTGCATATTCCCTAAGTTTTTGTATCCATTCTTCCTTTGCTGGGACTTCTTTCCATTTGGGGGCAAGTAAAATTCTATACGGTTTCTTCTTCTTCTTTTGTGATCACTTGTAGGGGAGTAAGATTGTCTTCCATAGACACGGTTTTAACAATGAGTCCATAGGTGACAGAGAGGAAGGCAAAGAACAAAAGACATGGGGAAAAGCCCCCTTCGCGCCCCATATATTTGAGTGAGGGAAAGGCTCAAAACTGTAGAAGAAAGGTGGAGTAAGGGCTTGGGGATGCTGACAAGAAATCAGCTGCAATTATAGCAACAGTAGGGAATGTAAGAGAATGGGCTGCTGGGGGGGCAGAGAGAGAGAGTGAAGCCCTGTGGTGACAATCTGGGTGCTGATGCCGTGCCAAAGAGCGAAGCAGCAGCAGCAGCACGCAGGTCCTGGGATCAGAGCCACCGGAGCTGGGAGCGATCCAGGAGCATTTCTTCTCCATCATGGACTGGGCATGGTGAAGCAGGCCGGAGGAGGCCGCCCCCACCCCCCAAAAAACAACACCTTAGGCGAAAGAATCTGAGCAGGGCTGGCGTGCCCCAAAGAGGAAAGGGGCATAAAGGGGAGGGATGAGCATAAGCATCGGGATGCCAAGCGCAGTGCACTGCTGCCACATTTCCCTGGGGACATTTAATGAAATCCAGGGACATATTGGGGACAGATTTGCAAATCCGGGGACCGTCCCCAGGAAACGGAGACATCTGATAACCCTGATTTGGGTGCCCATCTCCCATATCCTCGTCTGACACTCTCACCACTACACCATCCTGCCTTCCTGAAGTCCTTCTGCATTGGCGTAGCTATAAAAATTTAAGTAGGTAAATAATTACAGAGAAAGCAAAATGTCACAGAGATGGATCTGAATCTTCCCCTTCAAAGCATAAATGTGTTTTATTCTGGATTGCTTTATTTCATGTTTTAATGTGTTGCAAGCAGATTTGAGTTTTTTTACTTTAAGATATAAAGTGGTGTAGAATTATTATTTTTTCAAAAAAATGCTTTATTGGACTTAAACAAAGAAACATACATTCATGTCCATTGTTTACAAAGAAAATAAAATTAAGAGAAACCTATATTTTCTTACAAAGAAAATATTGTTAATATACATTTGACTTCCCGTCGTCTCCATACTTCATTTAACCAGTGTGGTGTAGTGGTTAAGAGCGGTAGTCTCGTAATCTGGGGAACCGGGTTCGTGTCTCCGCTCCTCCACATGCAGCTGCTGGGTGACCTTGGGCCAGTCACACTTCTTTGAAGTCTCTCCGCCCCACTCACCTCACAGAGTGTTTGTTGTGGGGGAGGAAGGGAAAGGAGAATGTTAACCGCTTTGAGACTCCTTCAGGTAGTGATAAAGCGGGATATCAAATCCAAACTCTTCTTCTTCACCATTACTGACTTACAGTATTGAAAAAACATATCCATTTGTTGTGTAATAAAATATTATTTCTCCTTTTTCTTACTTAAAACAGCTACAGATGTTATTCAAAAGCTGTAACCGATTTCAAGCTGCAACAACTTTTCTTAAGATATCTTCTTAAAACTTCCCATTTTGAAATACCGTATCTTTCGCTCGATAACACGCACATGACCATAGCACGCACATAGTTTTTAGAGGAGGAAAACAAGAAAAAAAATCTGAATGAAACAGTGGATGTATCATTTTTGTGCTTCATGCTGTGGCCACAGACATGTGATTTGATGGTGAGTTTGGGGTAGCCCAATGCAAAAATCCTGAGGATTCATGTGGATCCATGCTTTGTAACCACGTTTTTGTACCACTGCAGCCCCAGACAACAGTGGGTGCCTGATTTTTTTGGTGCAGGCTGTAGCCATGGACATGCTATGTGATCTGTTGGTGAATCTGGGGTGACCCAATGCAAAGATCCTGAGGATCCATGTGGATCCGTGCTTTGTAACCACGTTTTAAGTGGGGAGGGAAGGAAAAACATAGAAGGGACAAGGAGCGCGAGAGGGGTGTGCGGAGAAGCAGCTGGCTAAGAATGCAAGAGAGGGGTTTAAAGGGGGAGGAAAGGAAGGCAAAAGTCCCCCCCCCAAGCCAGCCCTTTCTCTCTCTCTCTCCTGCATGTTTTCCGCTGCCTGCGAATCCCTAGACGCAGCAGCAGCAGCAGCAGCACCAGAGCACGGAGAGGAATTAGAGGGACGCTCTGCTTTCCCCTCTGCTTGCCTGGAGGGGAGGGGATTTGCCTGCTCTTTGTTCCGTTTGAGCAAATACAGTAACGAAACAGAAGAGGGTGGGCAGTAAGACCCTGAGGCAGAATGCAGGAAAGCAGCAGCCTCCTCTCCTCCATGGCGGTGCGATATGATTTTTGCCTGATTTTTGCCCTGTACTTGGGACAGTCAGCTCCAGGGACCACACATTCACTCAATAACACGCACAGACATTTCCCCTTACTTTTTAGGAGAAAAAAATCTGCGTGTTATAGAGGGGGAAATACGGTAAATACTTGTTTTGAACTATCTTTTATTTTTTCGGGTGGTTTGGCTACCTCTGCATATTAGACCAATTCTTGTAACCATTCTAACCTGGAAGGAACTTCTCTCTTACATTTCTAGGAATATCGGCACCTGTGATAAAAAGGCTTCTGGTTTTTTTGTGAAACATACATTTAACATTTTTTAAAGTTCTATATAGATGTCATCCCAGAAAACCTTGATTTTTTTTTACATAGCCACCACATATGGAACATTGTGCCTGTTCCTTCTCCACATCTCCAAAATTTACTAAAAACATTTTTATACATTTTTGAAAGTTTCCATGGGGTCAAATACCAATAGTATTGCATTTCTTTGGAAATGTTACCTCAAGGTTTAGCATTCTGTGAATTTCAGATTTACTTTCCATAAATTTTCCCACTTTCATATCTGTGTTATATCAAAACTCCTGGGCCCATTGAACCATGACAGCATTACCCTCCTCCTCCTTGACTTCCCAGTCAAGAAGAAGAAGAGTTTGGACTTGATATCCCGCCTTTCACTCCCCTTAAGGAGTCTCAAAGCAGCTAACATTCTCCTTTCCCTTCCTCCCCCACAACAAACATTCTGTGAGGTGAGTGGGGCTGAGAGACTTCAAAGAAGTGTGACTGGCCCAAGGTCACCCAGCAGCTGTATGTGGAGGAGCGGAGACGTGAAGCCGATTCACCAGATTACAAGTCCACCGCTTTTATTAATAGTTGTTTTCACACACAAAATCAGTGTGATACCTTGGTTTACGAACTTAATCTGTTCAGGACGTTCATTCTAAGCCATAGCGTTCTTAAACCAAGGCATGCTTTTCCATAGAAAGTAATGGAAAATGAACTAATCCGTTGCAGACAATGAGAAAACAACCACTAAAACAGCAATTTAACATGAATCTTACTATCTAACAAGACCACTGATCCATAAAAGGAAGGCAATAATCAATGTACCGTACAATAAAATAAATAAGGCAGTATTGTAGATGATAAAACCCAAAATTAATATTTTTTTCTTACGTGCACTGATGATAGTAATTGTTTGTATGGGGGGCTTTTATACATTTCTGCAGTCACACAATCAACCAGTAGCTGAACTGGGTTCCACACAGTCACAAAAACGAAGTCACATGCCACAGTCAAAAGTCAGTACCATAAAACAAAGAACAAGTCACAGTTAAAAAGAAAAGCCACACAAACAAAAAAATAGCAAAGACAAAAGCTCCAAGTATCACCTCTGTGTTGTGTGGGTGCTCCGGACTCAACAGCCGACAGATGCAACAGGAAGCCTCTGATTAGCAGTGGGGGACTCAATTTACAAACGGAACACACTCAACAGGAAGCAGAACATGTTCTGTTTCCAAGGCAAAGTTCACAAACCCAAACACCTACTTACAGGTTTGTAGCATTCTTATTCCAAGTTGTTCATAAACTGCTGCTCTTAAACCGAGGTACCACTGTAGTTGGCACTGGGAATCTGATTAACCCACATATTGTGAAAAACATCCATGGTCCTGATTCAGTCCACAAGTGACAGCACTGAACCTCTTGGTGGGTTGTCATGCTAGTCCGCCTTTGAGGTTCATTTGTTCCAGAGAAGTAAACAAAATAAAGTGAATGTGTTTCCACACTGCCCCATCCCAAAAGGGTGAACTCTAGCATTCTAGAATTCTATGTAAAAGAAAGAATATCGAGTGAATGTTCACTATGTTTCTCACGTTGACGAAAGCTCTTTCTACACTCCAAGCATTCAAAGTTTCACCCCTGTGTGAGTATGTTTATGTAAAGTAAGGTGTGTCCTCCGACGGAAACTCTTTCCACACTCCATACATTTAAATGGTTTCTCCCCTGTGTGGGTTCGATGATGAATATTAAGGGAGCAACTTTTGCTGAACCTCTTTCCACACTCCATACATTTAAAGGGTTTCTCCCCTTTGTGAGTTCGTTGATGCGAATTAAGCTGATTCTTCCAACTGAAGCTCTTTCCACACTCCATACATTTAAAAGGTTTCTCCCCTGTGTGAGTATGTTTATGTAAAGTAAGCTGTGCACTCTGATGGAAACTCTTTCCACACTCCATACGTTTCTCCCGTGTGAGTTCTCTGATGTTTACGAAGTTTATCACGTCTACTGTAGCTCTTTCCACATTCCAAACATTTAAAGTGTTTCACCCCTGTGTGAGTTTGCTGGTGTGTTCTAAGGGCTCCACTATGACTGAAGCTCTTTCCACATTGCATACATTTAAATGGTTTCTCCCGTGTGAGTTCTCTGGTGTTCACTAAGTCTATGTCGTCGACTGAAGCTCTTTCCACACTCTAAGCATTTAAAGTCTTTAACCCCTGTGTGAGTATGTCTATGTATGTAAAGGTGTGCACTCTGACGGAAACTCTTTCCACATTCCATACATTTAAATGGTTTAACCCCTGTGTGAGTTCGCTGATGTGAAGTAAGTGAGCTGCTATAACGGAACCTCTTTCCACACTCCATACATGTAAGTGGTTTCTCTCCTGTGTGAGTTCGTTGATGTTCTGCATGTGTTCTACTATCAGTGGAACTCTTTCCACATTCCAAACATTTAAATAGTTTCTCCCCCGTGTGAGTTCGCCGATGTGAAGTGAGGTGTGTCTTTCGTCTGAACCACTTTCCACACTCTAGACATTCAAATGGTTTCTCCCCTGTGTGAGTCCGTTGATGTACACGAAGTGAACAAATATGACGGAAGCTATTTCCACACTCCATACATGTGAATGGCTTTTCCCCTGTGTGAATTTGTTGATGTTTTCTAAGTGTTCCCCTGTCACGGAAGTTCTTTTTACACTCCATACGTTTAAATGGTTTCTCCCCTGTGTGGGTGTAATGATGTAAAGTAAGGCCTGCATTTTGTCTGAAGCTCTTTCCACACTCCATACATTTAAATGGTTTCTCCCCTGTGTGACTTCGATGATGCATATGAAGGGTCCAACTTTCACTGAAGCTCTTTCCACACTCCATACATTTAAATGGTTTCTCTCCTGTGTGAGTCCGTTGATGTCTTTTAAGTTTTCCACTCTCACTGAAGCACTTCCCGCACTCCACACATTCATATTGTTTTTCCCCTGTATGAATTCGCTGATGTAGTTTAAGAACGTCATTACGACTATAACTCTTACCGCATTCCATACATTTAAATGGTCTTTCCCCCGTGTGAGTTCGTTGATGATTTGAAAGCTTCACCCTCTGACAGAAGCTCTTTCCACACTCATTACACTGAAATGGTTTTTCCCCCGTGTGAGTTTGTTGATGGTTTGTAAGGTTTCCACCATCAATAAAGCTCATTCCACGTTCTGCAGAGTTCTGTCGATTGTCTGCACCACCTGCTTCGGAGGAAAAGGGAGAAATGCTTTTAGGGTTTCAAAGAATATCTTTGTATGAAGGGCGATATATAAATTACATACATAATTATAAAAAATAAAAGTGGTAGAAGTGATTCAAAAAAATAAATAATCTGTAATTACTAAAAGCATTTCCCCAACACCCTTTACCCATATTTCTGTATTAGTTTAGGTAATCATCATCATTTAATCATGTAGTGGCGGGAGGACATGTAAAATCAAAACGCTGTGAGAGGAAAAAGGTTTCTGGCTCCTCTATGAGGGCAGATTCCAGAAACAAAGAGGAGCATGGGAAAAGGCCTCTCTGCTTCCTTCTTCCTGCCTTTTCTCTCCTCTCCATCTTTTCCCCTTGCCAATGTATTTCCCCCCTCCTGTCTCTTTCCACCCCTGTGCCCATATCTTATCCCCTGCAACTCACCAGATCTCACTGAGGGCCCTGGGAGGGAATGCTCAACAGTTTTGGAGAGGGATGCAGGAGGCAGCCTGACCAAGTCCACCGTCCATCTTCCTCCTTCCATTCTAGCTAGGTTTGCAGAATCAGACTCTTTCAACCTTCCTGAGGAGCTCAGAAGCGAAAACAAGCCGCAGGTTCCTGAGGGAAGAAGAAACAAAGGGAGCCTCACATTTAGCTGTTGAAGGATAAGTCTTTCACTGTTTCCATGGTGAAAGAGGTGCCTTCCTCTTGAAACCCACCATGCAAGAAAAATAGGTCCTGCTCCAATGTGGAATAAATGAATAAAAATGAATCCTTAGCTGAATCAAAGGATTCTCCCTAAACTCCTTTCCTTGTTGAGGGTGCAATTAAGACTAAGAAACAGGGTGTTGTCTGTGAAAGAATGTGTTCAAGGCCCATGCTGAACCTGAGAGTGATAGATTTATAGTTCTGTCGAGATAACAAGGTGACTCGAGATCACAAGAAGAAATAGCAGATGATAGTTTAAGAACTAGTACGCATGCTTCATGAACACACACCCCTAAAGGAGAAATGAAAAAAAAGAAAAGAAAACCCAGCTGCCTATATGGTTGGGATAAATAATAATAGGGATATTACAATTTATCTAGGAGACCGTTGTAAGCAGATGAAAACATTAGAAGGATTTTAACTGCACTTGTAAGGTATTAAAGATTATGGATAACTTGGAAGAACAGAAAAATATGGACAATGGACTTATATGCAGTTGTAGATGGTAATATTAGGACCAACTGAGGGGATGGGGGGGAAGCCACAAGATTCAGGGTAATCTTCGTTTACGGATTTATTTATTTTTTGGGTAATAAAAAAAAAATTGTTTAAAAAAATCCAGATTATTTTTTTTAAGAACCTTGCCCAAGAAGGGGAGATTAGCAACTAGCCAGCAGTCCTGCAGTGGAAATAGCACCTAACATTCAAAAGCCTGGGAGAAGGTTTTCCTCTTCACCATCCATCTATCGATCCTTCTGTGTCCCTATCTCCACTCCGTAGGAACTTACCAGATGTCTCTGAGGGTCCTGGGAGAAAACGCCCAGAGGTTTTGGGGAGGGATGCAGGAGGCAGTCTGATAAGGTCAACTGTCCATCTTCCTCCTTCCAACCTTGCTAGGTTTGCAGGTTCAGCCGCTTTGGTCCTTCCTGAGGAGCTCAGAAGATGCAGGTTCCTGGGAGGGAGGGAGGAAGAAGCAAAGGGAGCCTCAGAGGCCCTGCAGGGATTCTGCTGCCCAGAACATTCTGCAGCCCCTAGAAAAGCCTCAAAGGGGTTCCCCCTCCCCAACAGGAGCCCCATTTTAAGGGTGTTTTTTTTTTGTAATACCAATTCAATCTTTCTCCCCACGGGGCTTCCTTTTGAGTAAATCTGTACAGGTCTGCTCTGCATATTCCTCCTCTTCTGTAACACCTAGAAACATGTACGAGGCGAATACTTTGGAGAAGACTGCTCCACTCCCTTCCTCCAGCCAGGGCTTTCTTGACTTTTGTGGGGGGGGGGTCATTTCCCCCTCCAGCTCCCATCCATTCATTTCTCCTCCACACACAACCCCCTGGAACTCAGCACACCTCTCCTAGCCTTGGATAGCAATGATGATGGTCAGATCCAGCTTCTTTCAAAATATTTTGCAGAGCTGAAAGTTTAAACAAGTCGTGGGGGCGGGGGGGGGGGGAGAGAAGCCAAGGCAGCCCCAGACCCCTGCAGAGATTTCTGAGGCACCCCAGCAACCCCTGCTACAGGAAAAGAAGGGTGACTTGCTCCTGAACGCCAGCAGGCTCATGTCTGACAGAGGCTCTCCTTCACTCCATTAAAAAACACTCCTTTCCTTCTGACTTCCTTTCTTTCTGCCATCTTGGAAATCTTGTCTCTGGAGATTTCCCTGCCAGTGCCCAAGATGGAGCCCTTTCTCCCAAAGGACACATCTCTCTCTTGTAAACAAAATCTGCCCTTTTTCCTATTAGTAGGAGAAAATAACAGAGGCCAACCAGAGAATATTGAGAAGCAAAGCAGCTAGTAAGCCTGATCTTTATTGATCTGTTGCAACAGGGTCCTCACTCACCACGGACAGGACAGGAGGAACCCAGAACAATGGCGTGCAAGGCCTTATATAGACATTTTGAAATTGCCACCCTGTAGCTCAAGACCACCACCCCAGATAAATCAAACCTACACCACAGAAAAGGCGGTCTAAAACAGAAATTTGAATTTTGCTTTTCTTCTGTAGTTTATCTCCTGTCTGGCAGGTTACTTGATTGGATACCCTGCTTACTTGATTGGATACCCTGGGGAGCCTGGCCAGTCTTTTGTAATGATAAATACTTAGTAATGATAAATACGCAGGTGGTGCTGTGGATAAACCTCAGTGCCTAGGACTTGCAGATCGTATGGTCGGCGGTTCGAATCCCCGCGGCGGGGTGAGCTCCCGTCGTTCGGTCCCAGCTCCTGCCCACCTAGCAGTTCGAAAGCACCCTTAAGTGCAAGTAGATAAATAGGTACCGCTTTATAGCGGGAAGGTAAACAGCGTTTCCGTGTGCTGCTCTGGTGCCGGTTCGCCGGAGCAGCGTCGTCATGCTGGCCACGTGACCCGGAAGTGTCTGCAGACAGTGCTGGCTTCCGGCCTCTAGAGTGAGATGAGCGCACAACCCTAGAGTCTGTCAAGACTGGCCCGCACGGGCAGGGGTACCTTTACCTTAATGATAAATACTTAGTTCCTGAGTCAGGTCACAGGCTCACCCTGTTCAAACACAAACATACCCTTAAGATAGGATTTGTGAAGGAAAGGCCAACGGGGAGGCTTTTCCATTTTCCTTTGACCTTGCAGAGAAAATAATTGGTCAGTTTGGGACAGTTTGGGAATCAAAAATGGTTCCAGGTTATGAACATTTAACATATATCTAAGACCTCAAAATTCCTATCACACACTCTCTTCTAAAGAAAGAGGGGGGTTTGCCCTGCCGGACTTAAGACTGTACTACGAATCAGCAGCTTTCTGCTGGTTAAAAGACTGGCTACTTCTTGAAAATGCAGACATTTTAGACTTGGAAGGATTCAATAATAGCTTCGGTTGGCATGCATATATTTGGTATGACAAGGTTAAAGTATATAAGGGTTTTAAAAATCATATTGTCAGGAAAGCACTGTATAATGTTTGGATTCGATACAAGGATCTATTGGAAAACAAAACTCCCAGGTGGCTTTCACCAATGGAGGCCAAGGAGGTAAAGAAAATTAATATGAGAACTAATTGGCCAAAATACTCTGAAATCTTAGAACAAGAAGGTGATGAACTTAAATTACAAAGTTTTGAGAAAATAAAGTCCAAGGTAAGAGATTGTCTCCATTATTTTCAAATAATGGAGGTTTATAAACGACAGGAAAATTGGTTTCCAGGTGGAGAAATCGAAACTAGAAACAGAACTGTTAGAACCCAATACTAAGAACTTATCGAGAATGTATAACTTGCTGTTGAAGTGGAATACAAAAGAGGAGACAGTGAAACCAGCTATGATTAGATGGGCACAGGACATGGGTCATGACATTATGTTCGCTGACTGGGAGCAGTTATGGACCACAGGTATTAAATTTACGGCATGTAATGCCTTAAGAGAAAACATTATGAAAATGATTTATAGGTGGTACATGACTCCAGTCAAGCTTGCGAAGATTTATCACGTGCCCAATAACAAATGTTGGAAATGTAAAGAGACTGAAGGTACCTTCTTCCACCTTTGGTGGACCTGCCCAAGGATTAAGGCCTTCTGGGAAATGATTTATAACGAGATTAAGAAAGTACTTAAACGCACCTTTTATAAAAAACCAGAGGCATTTCTCCTGGGTATGGTCGGCCAATTGGTGCCGAGGAAGGACAAAAACTTTTTTCTGTACGCTACTACGGCAGCAAGGATTCTTCTAGCAAAGTATTGGAAGACACAAGAGTTACCCACGCTGGAGGAGTGGCAAGCGAAAGTGATTGACTTTATGGGACTGGCAGAAATGACTGGCAGAATCTGTGACCAAGAGAAAGAGACTGTGGAGGAAGATTGGAAGAAGTTTAAAATTTATCTTAAGAGTTATTATAAAATTGAGGAGTGCTAAAATGTTAAGGGAAAGGAAGACGTAAAATTACAGCGGTAAATTTTTGTACGATTTAGGGAGAAATTGAAAAGGAGAACAAACTTAAATTTAATTGGTTTAAAGAGTTGCTGAATAATTGTAAAATAAAAAAAAGGAATGCAAAAAGGGGAAGGTATGGGGAAGTCCAAGAAAGGAGGTTTATGAAAATGAGGTTAAGAAAATATGATTTTATGTGTGTGTTTGTATGTTGTTTTTGTTGTATCTGTTTTAAAAAATTGGAAAACTAATAAAAAATTTAAAAACAAAAACAAAACAAAATTCCTATCACACACTCTCTCTACCCTACGGGTGCAAACTTGAATTAAATATTGGGGGGGGGGTTGTGGCAGCAAGCCTTGCTCCATATAATATCACATGATACAATGCACAGACAACCCCCAGGCCCCTCAAGTGTTTTACTGTGGGGGCCAAACCCCTCCAGGCCCCATGGAGTTGGCTCCAATGCTCCACCCCCCAGAACCATAGAACTGTGGAAATGGAAGGGACCCCAAGGGTCATCTAGTCCAACCCCCAGCAATGCAGGGGTCGCAAGGAAAGCATCGCCCACGATGGATGCCCACCCTCTTTCCCCACTTGGAGCCCCCTCTTCTCAAGGGGCGCCCACTTTCCAGCCCCCCAAACAACTGGGACCTCAGAGGCCTCGGGTCCCATGGCTTCCCTTCCCCCCACCCACCAAGGGGATCCTCCCATTCATCTCTCAGCCCCCCAACAGCCTCCTCTGCACCCCGCGTCGCCCCACGGCCTCCCCTTCGCCCAAAGGACTCACCGCCCCAGAGGCCTCCCAAGACAAGCCGAAAGAGGAGGCGAGGCGGAAGGACAGAGAGAGGGGGGCCCTTTTCCAGGCCGCTCTAGGCAACCGGGCTCGCTCGCTCTCCTTAACCCTTACGTGGCTTCGCCGCTCAGAGATTCCTGCCCAGGGAAAAAGCTGGCGAGGCACCGAGAGGGATCGCGATCGCGTCGTGAGATCCCGCCAGATTCAAGACATGACTCGGCAAGGCTTCCAGGCTGGGAAAGGGGCATCCTTAGGGGGCGAACTCCTAGGGGACCAAGCCCCTTGGGTTGGGGAATGACATATTGGAGGGGTGATAGGTGGGATGGCTCAGTGGGTACAGCCTGAGGTTCTTCATCCCAGGGTTGCGGGTTCGAGACTCATGTTGGGCAAAAGAGCGCTGCATTGCAGGGGGTTGGACTAGATGACCCTCGGGTCCCCGTCCAACACTACGATTCTAAGATCCGCGGGGCGGGGCGGGGGGGGGGAGGCCAGAGCCAGTCTGCAAGACCAATATGGGGCTGGTTGGCTTACAATAAGAGAATCGGGGAATGGGAGAGATTCAAGGGGACCCGCGAGGGTCATCCAGCCCAACCCGTTGCGATGCTGGACTCTCCACGGAAGCATCCACGAGAGACGCCCTCCAACTGCCAGCCTGCTCCGCCGAGGATGCCATGCGCGGCCCCCTTTCAAAGCAAGAGGTTCTGTCCCTGGGGGGAGCGGGTGGGATGGAGGAAGTCAATGCAACCAGTGGCGTAGCGTGGGTTGTCAGCACCTGGGGCAAGGCAAGTGATTTGCACCCCCTAACCCGTGGATTTGCGCCCCCTAACCCTAAACCCCAGATGTTGCCCCCGGTGCAGCCGCCCCCCCTGCACCCTCCCCCCACGCTACGCCACTGAATGCAACTCTGCGGAAGTAGAGGGAATATTCTCCACCCGCCACCCGCCCCGCGCACTCAAATAAATAAATAAATAAATAAAAAAGACTTAACTAACTGACCTATCGCGATGCAGATAGCTCGGTTCTGCACCCCTGATATGAATCCTGGCTCTGCCCAGGCCTCTAGACTGGAGGTGGGCTCTGCAAAAAGGACACAGCGAGGCGAGATGCAGAAGCCGGCTGCGTCCTGAAGAAGGGGCTGCATCCTCTACCCCGAGGTCAAGAGAGAGGCAGTGGGGTGTAGTGGGTGGAAACACCTGTTCTGCCCTCCTTCCCTTTCCGCAGATGCTCAGCCAAAGCCCCCTGCTTCCTTTATTCCTCTATTGGGGGGAGAGGAGGACCTGGGACAGGCGGAGGAGAGGAAAGCTTCCATGAAGCAGAAACCTAGTTCGTCAGATGCACTTTGTGATGGTGAAATGAACTGGAGTCCAGGCAAACTGAAGCCCTCCCGAATGAGCCACTACGCACTTTTGCCATTTGTTTATGCATAATAATAATAATAATAATAATAATAATAATAATACTAAGCTATCAAAATGACATGTGAGGGGCAGCAGTCTGGTGATGCAGTTCCCCCGAAATTCCGCCAGAGGGCCGGAGCCTCTCTCTGATTGGTTCCCAAGATGGAGGGGGCGGAGCCAGCACTTTTGGAGGGAAAATAGAAGGAGCTGTTTCTGAGGGGAGAGAGTTGGAGAAGGGCTTGACTTGAGAAGTTAGAATCGGATGGGGCTCAGGTTGAGGGGCAGGGCTTGATTTGAGAGGAGAAACAGGGCTGGATTTGAGAAGAGGGAGGGGGATTGTTTGGAGGTGGGTGGAGGATAGGATTTGTCTGAGGAAAAATTGGTTCTGATTTGGGTTGAACACCCACCCTGAGGAGACTGTCCACAGCGAGACGAAAGACCCTCTCAGCTTGGAGAGGGAGACCCAGTTGGGGGTCTGGGGAAGGTCTACGGACAGTAGTGTCCTGGGAGGGCTGACTGAGGCAGGAGCAGCAGAACCTGGGGGAATTCAGGCTCCTCCGGGTCACCTTCCAGTCAGGAGGGGGCAGTTCTTCTAGGGAGTGTCAGGTGTGCGTACAGGAGCCAGGCCCTGTGACCAGGACAGGGGCCTTCCTAAGTTTGTTCTGAAGAGGCAAGGCTGAGGCTGATTGGTAACTCACAGCACCTGGTGGCAAGAGCTGGGAAGGGATACAGTGGGACCTCGGATTACATGTGCTTCAGGTTACATACGCTTCAGCTTACAGACTCCACTAACCAAGAAATAGTACCTTGGGTTAAGAACTTTGCTTCAGGATGAGAACAGAAATCACACGGCAGCGGCGCAGCAGCAGCGGGAGGCCCCATTAGCTAAAGTGGTGCTTCAGGTTAAGAACAGTTTCAGGTTAAGAACAGACCTCCGGAACGAATTAAGTACTTAACCCGAGGTACCACTGTATACCCCTTCATGGATCACTGCCTTGCCATGGCGAAGGGGCTTGAATAACTCAGAGAAGCTATAAGCTATGCCGTGCAGGGCCACCCAAGATGGACAGGTCATAGTGGAGAGTTTTGACCAAACGTGATCCACCTGGAGCAGGAACCAGCAAGCCACTCCAGTATCCTTGCCAAGAAAACTCCACGGACAAAGGCAACAGGCATATAAAAGTTATGACGCTGGAAGATGAGCCCCTCAGGTCGGAAGGCGTCCAACATGCTACTGGGGAAGAGCGGAGGACAAGTACAAGTAGATGCAGAGCTGATGAAGTGGCTGGGCCAAAGCCGAAAGGACGCTCAGTTGCGGATATGCCTGGAAGCGAAAGGAAAGTCCAATGTTGTAAAGAAAAATATTGCATAGGAACCTGGAATGTAAGAACCATGAACCTGGGTAAGTTGGAGGTGGTCAAAAATGAGATGGCAAGAATAAATATTGACATCCTGGGCATCAGTGAACTAAAACGGACGGGAATAGGCGAATTCAGTTCGGATGACCATCATATCTACTACTGTGGGCAAGAATCCCGTAAAAGAAATGGAGTGGCCCTCATAGTCAACAAAAGAGTGGCGAAAGCTGTACTGGGATGCAATCTCAAAAATGATAGAATGATCTCGATACGAATCCAAGGCAGACCTTTTAACATCACAGTAATCCAAGTTTATGCACCAACCACTGGTGCTGAAGAAACTAAAATTGACCAATTCTATGAAGACTTGTTGTTGTTGTTGTTTAGTCGTTTAGTCGTGTCCGACTCTTCGTGACCCCATGGATCAGAGAACGCCAGGCACCTCTGTCCTCTACTGCCTCCCGCAGTTTGGTCAAACTCATGCTGGTAGCCTCGAAAACACTATCCAACCATCTCGTCCTCTGTCGCCCCCTTCTCCTTGTGCCCTCCATCTTTCCCAACATCAGGGTCTTCTCCAGGGAGTCTTCTCTTCTCATGAGGTGGCCACAGTACTGGAGCCTCAGCTTCACAATCTGTCCTTCCAGTGAGCACTCAGGGTTGATTTCCTTCAGTATGGAGAGGTTTGATCTTCTTGCAGTCCATGGGACTCTCAAGAGTCTCCTCCAGCACCATAATTCAAAAGCATCAATTCTTCGGCGATCAGCCTTCTTTATGGTCCAGCTCTCACTTCCATACATCACTACTGGGAAAACCATAGCTTTAACTATACGAACCTTTGTTGGCAAGGTGATGTCTCTACTTCTCAAGATGCTGTCTAGGCCTGTCATTGCCCTTCTCCCAAGAAGCAGGTGTCTTTTAATTTCGTGGCTGCTGTCACCATCTGCAGTGATCATTGAGCCCAAGAAAGTAAAATCTCTCACTACCTCCATTTCTTCCCCTTCTATTTGCCAGGAGGTGATGGGACCAGTGGCCATGATCTTCGTTTTTTTGATGTTGAGCTTCAGACCATATTTTGCGCTCTCCTCTTTCACCCTCATTAAAAGGTTCTTTAATTCCTCCTCACTTTCTGCCATCAAGGTTGTGTCATCTGCATATCTGAGGTTGTTGATATTTCTTCCGGCAATCTTAATTCCGGCTAGGGATTCATCCAGCCCAGCCTTTCGCATGATGAATTCTGCATATAAGTTAAATAAGCAGGGAGACAAAATACAGCCTTGTCGTACTCCTTTCCCAATTTTGAACCAATCAGTTGTACCATATCCAGTTCTAACTGTAGCTTCTTGTCCCACATAGAGATTTCTCAGGAGACAGATGAGGTGATCTGGCACTCCCATTTCTTTAAGAACTTGCCATAGTTTGCTGTGGTCGACACCGTCAAAGGCTTTTGCATAGTCAATGAAGCAGAAGTAGATGTCTTTCTGGAACTCTCTAGCTTTCTCCATAATCCAGCGCATGTTTGCAATTTGGTCTCTGGTTCCTCTGCCTCTTCTAAATCCAGCTTGCACTTCTGGGAGTTCTCGGTCCACATACTGCTTGAGCCTTCCTTGTAGAATTTTAAGCATAACCTTGCTAGCGTGTGAAATGAGTGCAATTGTGCGGTAGTTGGAGCATTCTTTGGCACTGCCCTTCTTTGGGATTGGGATGTAGACTGATCTTCTCCAATCTTCTGGCCACTGCTGAGTTTTCCAAACTTGCTGGCATATTGAGTGTAGCACCTTAACAGCATCATCTTTTAAAATTTTAAATAGTTCAGCTGGAATACCGTCACTTCCACTGGCCTTGTTATTTGCAGTGCTTTCTAAGGCCCATTTGACTTCACTCTCCAGGATGTCTGGCTCAAGGTCAGCAACCACACTACCTGGGGTATACGGGACATCCATTTCTTTCTGGTATAATTCCTCTGTGTATTCTTGCCACCTCTTCTTGATGTCTTCTGCTTCTGTTAGGTCCTTTCCACTTTTGTCCTTTATTATGGAAATCTTTGTACGAAATGTTCCTTTCATATCTCCAATTTTCTTGAACAGATCTCTGGTTCTTCCCATTCTATTGCTTTCCTCTATTTCTTTGCATTGCTCGTTTAAGAAGGTCTTCTTGTCTCTCCTTTCTATTCTTTGGAAATCTGCATTCAATTTCCTGTATCTTTCACCATCTCCCTTGCATTTTGCTTGCCTTCTCTCCCCCGCTATTTGTAAGGCCTCATTGGACAGCCACTTTGCTTTCTTGCATTTCCTTTTCATTGGGATGGTTTTCGTTGCTGCCTCCTGTATAATGTTACGAGCCTCCATCCATAGTTCTTCAGGCACTCTGTCCACCAAATCTAAATCCTTAAACCTGTTCCTCACTTCCACTGTGTATTCATAAGGGATTTGACTTAGATTGTATCTTACCGGCCCAGTGGTTTTTCCTACTTTCTTCAGTTTAAGTTTGAATTTTGCTATAAGAAGCTGATGATCTGAGCCACAGTCAGCTCCAGGTCTTGTTTTTGCTGACTGTATAGAGCTTCTCCATCTTTGGCTGCAGAGAATATAATCAATCTGATTTCGATGCTGCCCATCTGGTGATGTCCATGTGTAGAGTCGTCTCTTGTGTTGTTGGAAAAGCGTGTTTGTGATGACCAGCTTGTTCTCTTGACAGAACTCTATTAGCCTTTGCCCTGCTTCGTTTTGATCTCCAAGGCCAAACTTGCCAGTTGTTCCTTTTATCTCTTGACTCCCTACTTTAGCATTCCAATCCCCTATGATGAGAAGAACATCCTTCTTTGGTGTCACTTCTATAAGGTGTTGCAAGTCTTCATAGAATTGGTCAATTTCAGTTTCTTCAGCACCAGTAGTTGGTGCATAAACTTGGATTACTGTGATGTTAAAAGGTCTGCCTTGGATTCGTATCGAGATCATTCTATCATTTTTGAGATTGCATCCCAGTACAGCCTTCGCCACTCTTTTGTTGACTATGAGGGCCACTCCATTTCTTTTACAGGTTTCTTGCCCACAGTAGTAGATATGATGGTCATCCGAACTGAATTCACCCATTCCCGTCCATTTTAGTTCACTGATGCCCAGGATGTCAATATTTATTCTTGCCATCTCATTTTTGACCACCTCCAACTTACCCAGGTTCATGGTTCTTACATTCCAGGTTCCTATGCAATATTTTTCTTTACAGCATTGGACTTTCCTTTCGCTTCCAGGCATATCCGCAACTGAGCGTCCTTTCGGCTTTGGCCCAGCCGCTTCATCAGCTCTGGATCTACTTGTACTTGCCCTCCGCTCTTCCCCAGTAGCATGTTGGACGCCTTCCGACCTGAGGGGCTCATCTTCCAGCGTCATAACTTTTATATGCCTGTTGTCTTTGTCCATGGAGTTTTCTTGGCAGGGATACTGGAGTGGCTTGCCGGTTCCTCCTCCAGGTGGATCACGTTTGGTCAAAACTCTCCACTGTGACCTGTTCATCTTGGGTGCCCTGCTCGGCATAGTTCATAGCTTCTCTGAGTTCTTCAAGCCCCTTCGCCACGGCAAGGCAGTGATCCATGAAGGGGCTATGAAGACTTACAACACCTTATAGAAACGACACCAAAGAAGGATGTTCTTCTCATTATAGGGGATTGGAATGCTAAAGTAGGGAATCAAGAGATAAAAGGAACAACTGGCAAATTTGGCCTTGGAGTTCAAAACGAAGCAGGGCAAAGGCTAATAGAGTTCTGCCAAGAGAACAAGCTGGTCATCACAAACACGCTTTTCCAACAACACAAGAGACGACTCTATACATGGACATCACCAGATGGACAGCATCGAAATCAGATTGATTATATTCTCTGCAGCCAAAGATGGAGAAGCTCTATACAGTCAGCAAAAACAAAACCTGGAGCTGACTGTGGCTCAGATCATCAGCTTCTTATAGCAAAATTCAAGCTTAAACAGGAAAAACCACTGGGCCGGTAAGATACAATCTAAGATAGATCCCTTATGAATACGCAGTGGAAGTGAGGAACAGGTTTAAGGATTTAGATTTGGTGGACAGAGTGCCTGAAGAACTATGGATGGAGGATCATAACATTATACAGGAGGCAGCAACGAAAACCATCCCAATGAAAAGGAAATGCAAGAAAGCAAAGTGGCTGTCCAATGAGGCCTTACAAATAGCAGGGGAGAGAAGGCAAGCAAAATGCAAGGGAGATGGTGAAAGATACAGGAAATTGAATGCAGATTTCCAAAGAATAGCAAGGAGAGACAAGAAGGCCTTCTTAAACGAGCAATGCAAAGAAATAGAGGAAAGCAATAGAATGGGAAGAACCAGAGATCTGTTCAAGACAATTGGAGATATGAAAGAAACATTTCGTACAAAGATTACTATAATAAAAGACAAAAGTGGAAAGGACCTAACAGAAGCAGAAGACATCAAGAAGAGGTGGCAAGAGTACACAGAGGAACTATACCAGAAAATTCCTTCCAGTAGCACCTTAAAGACCAACTAAGTTAGTTCTAGGTATGAGCTTTCGTGTGCATGCACACTTCTTCAGATACACTGAAACAGAAGTCACCAGACCCTTCTATATAGTGAGAAGGTGGGGAGGGGTATTACTCAGAAGGGTGGTGGGAATGGGTGATTGGCAGATAGCTGTGATGAGCCTGTTGACGACTCTTAACGACTGCAATAGGTCTTACAGGAAAGACCTCCTCTCCCCCCAATAGAGGAATAAAGGAAGCAGGGGGCTTTGGCTGAGCGCCTGCGGAAAGGGAAGGAGGGCAGAACAGGTGTTTCCACCCACTACACCCCACTGCCTCTCTCTTGACATCGGGGTAGAGGATGCAGCCCCTTCTTCAGGGCGCAGCCGGCTTCTGCATCTCGCGTTGCTGTGTCCTTTTTGCAGAGCCCACCTCCAGTCTAGAGGCCTGGGCATAGCCAGGATTTATATCAGGGGTGCAGAACCGAGCTATCTGCATCACGATAGGTCAGTTAGTTAATTCTTATTTATTTATTTATTTACTTGATTGCGCGGGGCGGGTGGCGGGTGGAGAATAGAATATTCCCTCTACTTCCGCAGAGTTGCATTCAGTGGCGTAGCGTGGGGGGTGCAGGGGGGGGCCGGCTGCACCGGGCGCAACAGCTGGGGGTTAGGGGGCGCAAATTACTTGCCTCGCCCCGGGTGCTGACAACCCACGCTACGCCACTGGTTGCATTGACTTCCTCCATCCCACCCGCTCCCCCAGGAACAGAACCTCTTGCTTTGAAAGGGGGCCGCGCATGGCATCCTCGGCGGAGCAGGCTGGCAGTTGGAGGGCGTCTCTCGTGGATGCTTCCGTGGAGAGTCCAGCATCGCAACGGGTTGGGCTGGATGACCCTCGCGGGTCCCCTTGAATCTCTCCCATTCCCCGATTCTCTTATTGTAAGCCAACCAGCCCCATATTGGTCTTGCAGACTGGCTCTGGCCTCCCCCCCCCCCGCCCCGCCCCGCCCCGCCCCGAGGATCTTAGAATCGTAGTGTTGGACGGGGACCCGAGGGTCATTTAGTCCAACCCCCTGCAATGCAGCGCTCTTTTGCCCAACATGAGTCTCGAACCCGCAACCCTGGGATGAAGAGCCTCAGGCTGTACCCACTGAGCCATCCCACCTATCGCCCCTCCAATATGTCATTCCCCACCCCAAGGGGCTTGGTCCCCTAGGAGTTCGCCCCCTAAGGATGCCCCTTTCCCAGCCTGGAAGCCTTGCCGAGTCATGTTCTAAATCTGGCGGGATCTCACGACGTGATCGGGATCCCTCTCGGTGCCTCGCCAGCTTTTTCCCTGGGCAGGAATCGCTGAGAGGCGAGGCTACGTAGGGGTTAAGGAGAGCGAGAGAGCCCGGTTGCCTAGAGCGGCCTGGAAAAGGGCCCCTCTCTCTCCGCCCTTCCGCCTCGCCTCCTCTTTCCGCTTGTCTTGGAGGCCTCTGGGGCGGTGAGTCCTTTGGGCGAAGGGGAGGCTGTGGGGCGAGGCGGGGTGCAGGGTAAGCAGTTGGGGGGCTGAGAGATGAATGGGAGGATCCCCTGGGTTGGTGGGGGGAAGGGAAGCCATGGGACCCAAGGACTCTGAGGTCCCAGCACCCTCACACCTACGACCCCCGGGGGGGGGAGTAGGGGGTTGTTTGGGAGGCTCGGAAGTGGGCGCCCCTTGAGAAGAGGGGGCTCCAAGTGGGGAAAGAGGGTGGGCATCCATCGTGGGCGATGCTTTCCTTGCGACCCCTGCATTGCTGGGGGTTGGACTAGATGGTCCCTTCCATTTCCACAGTTCTATGGTTCTGGGGGGTGGAGCATTGGAGCCAACTCCATGGGGCCGGGAGGGGTTTGGCCCCCACAGTAAAACACTTGAGGGGCCTGGAGTGAGTGGGTGGGTGTCTGTGCATTGTATCATGTGATATTATATGGAGCAAGACTTCCTGCCACCCCACTACAATATCTAATTCAAGTTTGCACCCCTAGGGTAGAAAGAGAATGTGATAGGAATTTTGAGGTCTTAGATATATGTTAAATCTTCATAACCTGGAATCATTTTTTATTCCCAAACTGTCCCAAACTGACCAAATGTTTTCTCTGCAAGGTCAAAGGAAAATGGAAAAGCCTCCCCATTGTCCTTTCCTTCACAAATCCTATCTTAAGGGTATGTTTGAACAGGGTGAGCCTGTGATCTGACTCAGGAACTTAGTATTTATCATTAAGGTAAAGGTACCCCTGCCCGTACGGGCCAGTGTTGACAGACTATAGGGTTGTGCGCTCATCTCACTCTAGAGGCCAGGAGCCAGCGCTGTCCGCAGACGCTTCCGGGTCACGTGGCCAGCATGACGACGCTGCTCCGGCGAACCGGCACCAGAGCAGCACACGGAAACGCCGTTTACCTTCCCACTATAAAACGGTACCTATTTATCTACTTGCACTTAAGGGTGCTTTCAAACTGCTAGGTGGGCAGGAGCTGGGACCAAACGACGGGAGCTCACCCCGCCGCGGGGATTCGAACCGCCGACCATGCGATCCGCAAGTCCTAGGCACTGAGGTTTTACCCACAGCGCCACCTGCGTATTTATCATTACTAAGTATTTATCATTACAAAAGACTGGCCAGGCTCCCCAGGGTATCCAATCAAGTAAGCAGAGTATCCAAGCTACAGGGTGGCAATTTCAAAATGTCTATATAAGGCCTTGCACGCCATTGTTCTGGGTTCCTCCTGTCCTGTTCGTGGTGAGTGAGGACCCTGTTGCAACAGATCAATGAAGATCAGGCTTACTAGCTGCTTTGCTTCTCAATATTTTCTGGTTGGCCTCTGTTATTTTCTCCTACTAATAGGAAAAAGGGCAGATTTTGTTTACAAGAGAGAGATGTGTCCTTTGGGAGAAAGGGCTCCATCTTGGGCGCTGGCAGGGAAATCTCCAGAGACAAGATTTCCAAGATGGCAGAAAGAAAGGAAGTCAGAAGGAAAGGAGTGTTTTAGTGTTTTTTAATGGAGTGAAGGAGAGCCTGCTGGCGTTCAGGAGGAAGTCACCCTTCTATTCCTGTAGGAGGGGTTGCTGGGGTGCCTCTTAGGGAGGGAAATCTCTGCAGGGGTCTAGGGCTGCCTTGGCTTCTCCCCGCCCCCGCCCCCACGACTTGTTTAAACTTTGAGCTCTGCAAAATATTTTGAAAGAAGCTGGATCTGACCATCATCATTGCTATCCAAGGCTAGGAGAGGTGTGCTGAGTTCCAGGGGGTTGTGTGTGGAGGAGAAATGAATGGATGGGAGCTGGAGGGGGAAATGACCCCCCCCCCACAAAATTCAAGAAAGTCCTGGCTGGAGAAAGGGACTGGAGCAGTCTTCTCCAAAGTATTCACCTGGTACATGTTTCTAGGTGTTACAGAAGAGGAGGAATATGCAGAGCAGACCTGTGCAGATTTACTCATAAGGAAGCCCCGGTGGGGAGAAAGATTGAATTGGTATCACCCAAAAAAAAAACCCCTTAAAAATGGGGCTCCTGTTGGGAAGGGGGAACCCCTTTGGGGCTCTTCTAGGGGCAGCAGAATGTTCTGGACAGCAGAATCCCTGCAGGGCCTCTGAGGCTCCCTTTGCTTCTTCCTCCCTCCCAGGAACCTGCATCTTCTGAGCTCCTCAGGAAGGACCAAAGCGACTGAACCTGCAAACCTAGCAAGGATGGAAGGAGGAAGATGGACAGTTGACCTTATCAGACTGCCTCCTGCATCCCTCCCCAAAACCTCTGGGCGTTTTCTCCCAGGACCCTCAGAGACATCTGGTAAGTTCCTATGGAGTGGAGATAGGGACACAGAAGGATCGATAGATGGATGGTGAAGAGGAAAACCTTCTCCCAGGCTTTTGAATGTTAGGTGCTATTTCCACTGCAGGACTGCTGGCTAGTTGCTAATCTCCCCTTCTTGGGCAAGGTTCTTAAAAAAAAAATCTGGATATTTTTAAACAATTTTTTTTATTACAAAAAATAATAATCCATAAACGAAGATTACCCTGAATCTTGTGGCTTCCCCCCATCCCCTCAGTTGGTCCTAATATTACCATCTACAACTGCATATAAGTCCATTCTCCATATTTTTCAGTTCATCCAAGTTATCCATAATCTTTAATACCTTACAAGTGCAGTTAAAAGCCTTCTAATGTTTTCATCTGCTTACAACGGTCTCCTAGATAAATTGTAATATCGCTATTATTATTATTTATCCCAACCATATAGGCAGCTGGGTTTTCTTTTCATTTCTCCTTTGTGTTCATGAAGCATGCGTACTAGTTCTTAAACTATCATCTGCTATTTCTCCTTGTGATCTCGATTCACCTTATTATCTCGACAGAACTATAAATCTATCACTCTCAGGTTCAGCATGGGCCTTGAACACATTCTTTCACAGATAACACCCTGTTTCTTAGTCTTAATTGCACCCTCAACAAGGAAAGGAGTTTAGGGAGAATCCTTTGATTCAGCTAAGGATTCATTTTTATTCATTTATTCCACATTGGAGCAGGACCTATTTTTCTTGCATGGTGGGTTTCAAGAGGAAGGCACCTCTTTCACCATGGAAACAGTGAAAGACTTATCCTTCAACAGCTAAATGTGAGGCTCCCTTTGTTTCTTCTTCCCTCAGGAACCTGCGGCTTGTTTTCGCTTCTGAGCTCCTCAGGAAGGTTGAAAGAGTCTGATTCTGCAAACCTAGCTAGAATGGAAGGAGGAAGATGGACGGTGGACTTGGTCAGGCTGCCTCCTGCATCCCTCTCCAAAACTGTTGAGCATTCCCTCCCAGGACCCTCAGAGAGATCTGGTGAGTTGCAGGGGAAAAGGGCAGGGATGGGTGGAGACAGGAGGGGGGAAATACATTGGCAAGGGGAAAAGATGGAGAGGAGAGAAAAGGCAGGAAGAAGGAGGCAGAGAGGCCTTTTCCCATGCTCCTCTTTGTTAATGGAATCTGTTTCATAGAGGAGCCAGAAACCTTTTTCCTCTCACAGCATTTTGATTTTACATGTGTCCCCCCCCCCACTACATGATGAAATGATGATGATTACCTAAACTAATACAGAAATATGGGTAAAGGGTGTTGGGGAAATGCTTTTAGTAATTACAGATTATATATATTTTTGAATCACTTCTACCACTTTTTTCTAGACAATTATAATTATGTATGTAATTTATATATCGCCCTTCATACAAAGATGTTCCTTGAAACCCTAAAATCATTTCTCCCTTTTCCTCCGAAGCAGGTGGTGCACACAATCGACAGAACTCTGCAGAATGTGGAATGAGTTTTATTGCTGGTGGAAACCTTACAAACAATCAACAAACTCACACAGGGGAAAAACTATTTCAGTGTAATGAGTGTGGAAAGAGCTTCTGTCAGAGGGTGAAGCTTTCAAATCATCAACGAACTCACACGGGGGAAAGACCATTTAAATGTATGGAATGCGGTAAGAGTTGTAGTCGTAATGACGTTCTTAAACTACACCAGCGAATTCATACAGGGGAAAAACAGTATGAATGTGTGGAGTGTGGGAAGTGCTTCAGTGAGAGTGGAAAACTTAAAAGACATCAACGGACTCACACAGGAGAAAAACCATTTAAATGTATGGAGTGTGGAAAGAGCTTCAGCGAAAGTTGGACCCTTCATATGCATCATCGAAGTCACACAGGGGAGAAACCATTTAAATGTATGGAGTGTGGAAAGAGCTTCAGACAAAATGCAGGCCTTACTTTACATCATTACACCCACACAGGGGAGAAACCATTTAAATGTATGGAGTGTAAAAAGAGCTTCCGTGACAGGGGAACACTTAGAAAACATCAACAAATTCACACAGGGGAAAAGCCATTCACATGTATGGAGTGTGGAAATAGCTTCCGTCAAATCAGTTCACTTCGTGTACATCAACGGATTCACACAGGGGAGAAACCATTTGAATGTCTAGAGTGTGGAAAGTGGTTCAGACGAAAGACACACCTCACTTCACATCGGCGAACTCACACGGGGGAGAAACTATTTAAATGTCTGGAATGTGGAAAGAGTTCCACTGATAGTCGAACACATGCAGAACACCAACGAACTCACACAGGAGAGAAACCACTTAAATGTATGGAGTGTGGAAAGAGGTTCCGTTATAGCAGCTCACTTACTTCACATCAGCGAACTCACACAGGGGTTAAACCATTTAAATGTATGGAGTGTGGAAAGAGCTTTGGTCAGAGTGTCCAGTTTACTATACATCAGCGAACTCACACAGGGGTTAAACCATTTAAATGTATGGAATGTGGAAAGAGTTTCCGTCAGAGAGCACACCTTTACATACATAAACGTATTCACACAGGGGTGAAAGACTTTAAATGCTTGGAGTGTGGAAAGAGTTTCAGTCGACGACATAGACTTAGTGAACACCAGAGAACTCACACAGGGGAGAAACCATTTGAATGTATGCAATGTGGAAAGAGCTTCAGTCACAGTGGAGCCCTTAGAACTCACCAGCAAACTCACACAGGGGTGAAACACTTTAAATGCTTGGAGTGTGGAAAGAGCTACAGTCGACGTGATAAACTTCGTAAACATCAGAGAACTCACACAGAGGAGAAACGTATGGAGTGTGGAAAAAGTTTCCATCAGAGTGCACAGCTTACTTTACATAAACATACTCACACAGGGGAGAAACCTTTTAAATGTATGGAGTGTGGAAAGAGCTTCAGTTGGAAGAATCAGCTTAATTCGCATCAACGAACTCACACAGGGGAGAAACCCTTTAAATGTATGGAGTGTGGAAAGAGGTTCAGCGAAAGTTGCTCCCTTAATATTCATCATCGAACCCACACAGGGGAGAAACCATTTAAATGTATGGAGTGTGGAAAGAGCTTCCGTCAGAGGACACACCTTACTTTACATAAACGTACTCACACAGGGGTGAAACTTTAAATGCTTGGAGTGTGGAAAGAGCTTCAGTCAACGTGGGAAACATAGTGAACATTCACTCAATGTTCATTATTTTACATAGAATGCTAGAGTTCACCCTTTTTGGATGGGGCAGTGTGGAAACACATTCACTTTATTTTGTTTACTTCTCTGGAACAAATGAACTTCAAAGGCAGACTAGCATGACAATCCACCAAGAGGTTCAGTGCTGGCCCTTGTGGACTGAATCAGGACCATGGATGTTTTTCACAATATTTGGGTTAATCAGATTCCCAGTGCCAACTACAGTGGTACCTTGATTTAAGAGCAGCTTCGTTTATGGACAACTTAGTTTATGAACAACTTGGAATAAGAATGCTACAAACCTGTAAGTAGGTGTTTGGGTTTGTGAACTTTGCCTTGGAAACAGAACATGTTCTGCTTCCTGTTGAGTGTGTTCCGTTTGTAAATTGAGTCCCCCACTGCTACTCAGAGGCTTCCTGTTGAGTCTGTCGGCTGTTGAGTCCGGAGCACCCACACAACACAGAGGTGATATTTGGAGCTTTTGTCTTTGCTATTTTTTGTTTGTGTGGCTTTTTTTTAGTTTTACTGTGTCTTGTTCTTTTTTTTTGGTACTGACTTCTGACTGTGGCTTGTTACTTCGTTTTTGTGACTGTGTGGAACCCAGTTCAGCTACTGGTTGATTGTGTGACTGCAGAAATGGATAAAAGCCCCCCATACAAACAATTACTATCATCAGTGCACGTAAGAAAAAAATAGTAATTTTGAGTTTTATCATCTACAATACTGTCTTATTTATTTTATTGTACAGTACATTGATTATTGCCTTCCTTTTATGCATCAGTGGTCTTGTTAGATAGTAAAAATCATGTTAAATTGCTGTTTTAGTGGTTGTTTTTCATTGTCTGGAATGGATTAATCCATTTTCCATTAATTTCTATGGGAAAGCATGCCTTGGTTTAAAGACAGACTTCCTGAAAAGATTAAGTTCGTAAACCAAGGTATCACACTGATTTTGTGTGTGAAAACAACTATTAATAAAAGCGGTGGACTTGTAATCTGGTGAACCGGCTTCGTGTCTCCGCTCCTCCACATGCAGCTGCTGGGTGACCTTGGGCTAGTCACACTTCTCTGAAGTCTCTCAGCCCCACTCACTTCACAGAGTGTTTGTTGTGGGGGAGGAAGGGAAAGGAGATTGTTAGCTGCTTTGAGATTCTTTAAGGGGAGTGAAAGGCGGGATATCAAGTCCAAACTCTTCTTCTTCTTGACTGGGAAGGAGGAGGAGATTAAAGCTGTCATGATTCAATGGGCCCAGGAGTTTGGATATAACACAGATATGAAAGTGGGAAAATTTATGGAAAGTAAATCTGAAATTCACAGAATGCTATACCTTGAGGTAACATTTCCAAAAAAATGTTAAGTAAGAAAAAGGAAACAGGAGAAATAATATTTTATTATACAACAAGTGGATATGTTTTTGCAATAAGTCAGTAATGGTGAAGAAGAAGAAGAAGAAGAAGAAGAAGAAGAAGAAGAAGAAGAAGAAGAAGAAGAAGAAGAAGAAGAATAGTAGTAGTAGTAGTAGTAGTAGTAGTTTGGATTTGATATCCCGCTTTATCACTACCCGAAGGAGTCTCAAAGCGGCTAACATTTTCCTTTCCCTTCCTCCCCCACATCAAACACTGTGAGGTGCGTGGGGCTGAGAGACTTCAGAGAAGTGTGACTAGCCCAAGGTCACCCAGCAGCTGCATGTGGAGGAGTGGAGATGCGAAACCGGTTCCCCAGATTACGAGACTACCGCTCTTAACCACTACACCACACTGGTTAAATGAAGTATGGAGACGACGGGAAGTCATATGTATATTAAGAATATTTTCTTTGTCAGAAAATATAGTTTACTCTACGCTTAATTTTATTTTCTTTGTAAACAATGGACATGAATGTATGTTTTTTTTTACTTTAAGTCCAATAAAGCATTTTTTGTAAAAAAAGAAAAAAATCTTTTCTATACCACTTTGTATCTTAAAGTAAAAAAACTCAAATCTAATTGCAACACATTAAAACATGAAACAAAGCAATCCAGAATAAAACACATTTATACTTTGAGGGGGAAGATTCAGATCCATCTCTGTGACATTTTGCTTTCTCCGTATTTATTTACCTACTTAAATGTTTATAGCTACCCCAATGCAGAAGGACTTCAGGAAGGCAGGATGGTGTAGTGGTGAGAGTGTCAGACGAGGATATGGGAGATCGGCACCCAAATCAGGGTTACCAGACGTCCCCATTTTCCGGGGACAGTCCCAGGATTTCCAAATCTGTTCCCAATATGTCCCCGGATTTCATTGAATGTCCCCGGGGAAACGTGCCAGCAGCGTGCTGCACTTGGCATCCCGATGCTCATGCTCATCCCTCCCCTTTATGCCCCTTTCCTCTTTGGGGCACGCCAGCCCTGCTCGGATTCTTTTGCCTAAGGTGTTATTTTTTTGGGGGGTGGGGGCGGCCTCCTCCGGCTCCGGCCTGCTTCACCATGCCCAGTCCATGATGAAGAAGAAGTGCTCCTGGATCGCTCCCAGCTCTGGTGGCTCTGATCCCAGGACCTGGGTGCTGCTGCTGCTGCTTCGCTCTCCGTCGCGGCATCAGCACCCAGATTGTCACCACAGGGCTTCACTCTCTCTCTCTGCCCCCCCAGCAGCCCATTCTCTTACATTCCCTACTGTTGCTATAATTGCAGCTGATTTCTTGTCAGCATCCCCAAGCCCTTACTCCATCTCTCTGTCCCCTACTGTTTTGAGCCTTTCCCTCACTCAAATATATGGGGTGCTAAGGGGGCTTTCCCCCATGTCTTTTGTTCTTTGCCTCCCTCTCTGTCACCTATGGACTCATTGTTAAAACCGTGTTTATGGAAGACAATCTTACTCCCCTAGGAGTGATCGCGAAAGAAGAAGAAGAAACTCTATAGAATTTTACTTGCCCCAAAATGGAAAGAAGTCCCAGCAAAGGAAGAATGGATACAAAAACTTAGGGAATATGCAGAAATGGTGAAACTTACCCAGGAGGATAAGAAATCAAGATAACAAACTTTTTATAAAAGAACGGAAATGGTTTATTGAATTTTTACGGATAAACTGTAAACAGATAAGAACATTCGTAGGATTATTGTAATAACCTGCAGTATCATACTGTAAGTGTATATTTGTCAAGTGGATGAATGAAAGAGCAATTTAAGTCGATTTGGATATGCAGAGGATACGAAAAATAAATTTAAGGAACTGCGGAAAGAGGGAAGAACGTCAAGTTTTGAAATGTTAAGATGATTGTAAATTTGATGAAATGTATAAATCGGAAAATAAAATAAAATAAATCTTTTTAAAGAAAACAACGTCCATGGTTGGTTCCTCCAATGGGAGAGGAGTGCTGGGCTGCACTGGGAGCACCTGCAAAGCAGTGACTGCCTTGTGCCCCCTCAAAAATCCGCCCCGGGGCCACTGCCCTGCTGGCATCACCCCCATGCAACGCCCCTGTCACAGGGTGGTAGTGGGGAGAAGAGGGAGAAGGTTGCCAATGTAAAAATATTGCAACATATTGGGGGTGCCAATGAATAAAGTATTTTGGGGGGTCCAGGTAATCTGCATCCTGCATAATTGATCTCATGACGCAGTGCACACACCCCATTTGAACGGCAGTGCCCATCAATGCAATTTGTTTCATAAAGATCAGGTAGACAGAACATAGAGTAAAGAACAAAAATAACTTTCTTGCCTTGCATCGCACATTTTAGTGCAAGTATTAAGACACAATAGTTTTCAATTCAGCAAGTATTGCAGAATGTCATGCCACAGTCCACTTCAAAGAGGGTCAGGACATGCAGCTGTTAATAAAATGCTGTAGTATATAAAAAGCCACATGTTAAATTCAAAATATATAGTGGTTTATTTGGATAATTTTAAAGTGATTTTCACTATGGAATTTAGCCCCACAAATATTTTATTGGGGGTGAAGCCCCTAGGGCTCCTAGGAGGTGGCTCCTGTGGAACATATTCAACCCACTAAAGCAGAGAGAAGGCTGAAGTCATTTACACCCGTCCGGAAGAGGAAGAATGAACCCAAGCCTTTCTAAGGAAGGACACGCCAAGCCAGGCAAGTAAACGAGGGGGAAAGGAAAGATGCTATGGCGGAAGGGGAGGGGGGGGGATGCTCGTAGGTTACAGATCTGGCCAAGTTCTTCCAGAGACGCCTTTGCAAAGCGCTGGCATCGTGAGGGTGCTCCATCTTTCCGCAAGAGCATTTGATGCCATGCACACCCCCAACATATGGTGTGTATATGTGTATATATATAGATATATATACTGTGCGTGTGTGTATATACGTGTGTGTGTGTATATATATGAAAGTGATGCCCGCGAGGGCCCCTATCCTCCAGCCAGGCTGGTTTTGCACCGAAGACTCAAATCCAGCGCCCTTCTCTGCGGGATCCGGATCCCTCCCTCTGCCTTGACCCGAAAAACGCAACTGGCGAGGCGCGCAGGTAGTGCTATTTGGGGAGGAGAGGGGGGGGGAGGGAATCGAGAGAGCCCGGCTGCCTAGAGAGGCCTGGGAACAGACCCTCCCCCTGCCCCCCCACCTCCCCTCCCCTCCCCGCTCGTCTTGGGTGGTCCCTCCTGATGCAGAGGAAGAGATGCGGCGCGCAGGGCGAGGGGTGAGTCTGCCAGGGGGAGATTTCGTGGGTGGGGGACCCGAAGACGAGGGTGTTGGGGGGGGGGTTGAGGGGGGAAGGGAAGGATCTCTGGGAGGGACGCCCAGCCTTCTTGCTCCTGCTCAGGAATCTCCTTGAAGTCACATCCCTGCACAGGCGAGGGGCGTCCTATCCCCCCCCCAAAGCCTTTCTTCCCTGGAAGCTGGATTCCTGCCCCCTTCCTCCTCCCAATGGGGAAGCCGGATCTTCTGGGGGATCCAAACGTGGGGCGCTGCCTTACACCGAGTCCGCCCTTTGGTTGATGTGGGTCAGAATTGCTGAGGGTTGCTGCATTTGTTCTGGCAAAAGATGCGCAGGACGGTGAGATGCTCGCCGGATTCTTTATTATTATTATTATTATTATTATTATTATTATTATTATTATTATTATTTGGTGCTGAATTGACTTCAAAGCAACCCATTACAATCTATTGCAGCCTAATGCCCCTCTGTGGAATTTTATAAAAATGCCTGCATTATTTTTCTTCTTTCTTTGTGTCCTGGCCATAGTTTCTTCTAGGGCACATGGTCGGGGGGGGGGGGGGAGGGGCAACAGTGGAAGGGAAGCCAGGCTGGAGGAAGAGAGTTGGGGGAGGACCTGGCAGCCAGCAGAGTGGCTGGGGAAGCCCTGCCAGATGGGCGGGGGGGGGGGAGATAATAATTGTTTATTATTGTGGGGGGTTTTTTATTGAGGTCACTGGGAGCTTGTGGCCAGGGAGGCTGCAGTGCCAAAGCTCCCATCCAACAGAGATAAAAGGAGACGCAAAGGGCATGACTCTAGTCATGATGATGATGATGATGATGTTATTATATATATCTCACCCATCTGGCCGGGTTCCCCAAGCCATTCTAGGTGGCTGGGTTTTCTTGCATGGTGGGTTTGAAGAGGAAGGCACCCCTCTTTCACCACAGAAATACTGAAAAACTCACCCTTCAACAGCTAAATATCTGGGGCAGGAAAAGGCTTGCAGGGTCTGTGAAGTTCCTTTGGTTTCTTCTTCCCTCTCAGGAACCTGCAGCTTGTTTTCACTTCTGAGCTCCCTAGGAAGTTTGAAAGAGTCTGATCCTGCAAAGCTAGCGAGGATGGAAGGGGGAAGATGGATGGTTGACTTGGTCAGGCTGCCTCCTGCATCCCTCCCCAAAACTGTTGAGCATTCCCTCCCAGGGCCCTCAGAGAGATCTGGTGAGTTGCAGGGGGAAAGGGCAGGGATGGATGGAGACAGGAGGGGGGAAATACATTGGCAAGGTGTTGGACAAATATGTCCCAGGGATCTTTGCCCAGAGGGTGTCAATTTCTTTGTGGAGCATAGGAATATGTTCATATATTTTTTTCAAAATATAATCTGACCCCCCCCCAAGTTCTGAGGGACAGTGGACTGGCCCCCTGCTGAAAAAGTTTGCTGATCCCTGGTGTAGAGTCTCACAGGTGTTCCCTTAAGTCGGTGGGCTTCCGAGGTCCCAGTGGCAACGGAACTCCATCGGACCGGTCATGCGCTAAAGGTGTCGTCCGGGCTTCGCTAGATGAGGTTGGCAATCTGGGTTCACCTGCCTGCATGCTCCACCAAAATTGTTGGACAAATTCTGTCCCAAGGAATCTACCCAGAGGACGTCAATTTGTGTAAAAAAGGAGTCTACACCATGATCAGGCATCACTAGATTTATTGTCGTAATAGGACTGCACGGGCGACTCCTTAGCTCACGCTGTAAAAGAGTGCTCATTCCAAGCTTACAACACACATATTTTATAACCTAAAACTATTCGAATATCCCTCCTACAATTCCTATTGGTTAAGAAATTGCAGTTTACAGGATACCCAATCTACCTACACATATGTCCCTCTAATATGTACCCCCACCAATAACATGCATCCAATGTCCATTCAAATTAGCCATTTCTCCTTTAGGGGTGCGTATCCATGAAGCGTTTGAGCATGCGTACTAGTTCTTAAACTATCACATGCTATTTCTCCTTGTTATCTCGAGTCACCTCTAAACTATAAAGCTATCACTCTCAGGGTCAGCATGGGCCTTGAACACATTCTTAGTCTTTCTTAGTCTTAATTGCACCCTCTAACACGGAAAGGAATTTAGGGAGAATCCTTTGATTCAGCTAAGGATTCATTTATTCCACACTGGAGCAGGACCTATTTTTCTTGCATGGTGGGTTTCAGGAGGAAGGCACCTCTTTCACCATGGAAACAGTGAAAGACCTACCATTGAACAGCTAAATGTGAGGCTCCCTCTGTTTCTTCTTCCCTCAGGAACCTGCAGCTTGTTTTCACTTGGGAGCTCCTCAGGAAGGATGAAAGAGTCTGATCCTGCAAAGCTAGCGAGGATGGAAGGGGGAAGATGGACGGTTGACTTGGTCAGGCTGCCTCCTGCATCCCTCTCCAAAACTGTTGAGCATTCCCTCCCAGGGCCCTCAGAGAGATCTGGTGAGTTGCAGGGGATAAGATATGGGCGCAGGGGTGGAAAGAGACAGGAGGGGGGAAATACATTGGCAAGGGGAAAAGATGGAGAGGAGAGAAAAGGCAGGAAGAAGGAGGCAGAGAGGTCTTTTCCCATGCTCCTCTTTGTTTCTGGATTCTGCTTTCATAGAGGAGCCAGAAACCTTTTTCCTCTCACAGTGTTTTGATTTTACATGTCCCCCCCCCCCACTACATGATTAAATGATGATGATTACCTGAACTAATACAGAAATATGGGTAAAGGGTGTTGGGGAAATGCTTATTTTTTTGAAACACTTCTACCACTTTAATTTTTTTCTAGACAGTTAAAATTATGTATGTAATTTATATATCGCCCTTCATACAAAGATGTTCCTTGAAACCCTAAAATCATTTCTCCCTTTTCCTCCAAAGCAGGTGGTGCAGACAATGGACAGAACTCTGCAGAATGTGGAATGAGCTTTATTGATGGTGGAAACCTTACAAACCATCAACGAACTCACACGGGGGGAAAACCATTTCAATGTAATGAGTGTGGAAAGAGTTATAGTAGTAATGCCACTCTTAAACAACATCAGCAGATTCACACAGGGGGAAAACAATATGAATGTGTGGAGTGTGGGAAGTGCTTCAGTGAGAGCGGAAAACTTACAAGACATCAACGGACTCACACAGGAGAGAAACCATTTAAATGTATGGAGTGTGGAAAGAGCTTCAGTGAAAGTTGGTCCCTTCATATGCATCATCGAAGTCACACAGGGGAGAAACCATTTAAATGTATGGAGTGTGGAAAGAGTTTCAGTTATAGTTCAAGCCTTACTTTACATCATTACACCCATACAGGGGAGAAACCATTTGAATGTATGGAGTGTAAAAAGAGCTTCAATGACAGGGGAACACTTAGAAAACATCAACTAATTCACACAGGGGAAAAGCCATTCATATGTATGGAATGTGGAAAGAGCTTCCGTCATATTAGTTCACTTCGTGTACATCAACGGACTCACACAGGGGAGAAACCATTTGAATGTCTAGAATGTGGAAAGTGGTTCAGCCGAAGGACACACCTCACTTCACATCGGCGAACTCACACGGGGGAGAAACTTTTTAAATGTTTGGAATGTGGAAAGACTTCCACTGATAGTCGAACACATGCAGAACATCAACGAACTCACACAGGAGAGAAACCACTTAAATGTATGGAGTGTGGAAAGAGCTTTGGTCAGAGTGCCAACCTTCGTACACATCAGCAAACTCACACAGGGGTTAAACCATTTAAATGTATGGAGTGTGGAAAGAGCTTTGGTCAAAGTTCCCACCTTCGTACACATCAGCGAACTCACACAGGAGTTAAACCATTTAAATGTATGGAGTGTGGAAAGAGCTTTGGTCAGAGTGCACACCTTAACACACATAAACATACTCACACAGGGGTGAAAGACTTTAAATGCTTGGAGTGTGGAAAGAGCTTCAGTCGACGACATAGACTTAGTGAACACCAGAGAACTCACACAGGGGAGAAACCATTTAAATGTATGCAGTGTGGAAAGAGCTTCAGTCAAAGTGGAGCCCTTAGAACACACCAGCAAACTCACACAGGGGTGAAACACTTTAAATGCTTGGAGTGTGGAAAGAGCTACGGTCGACGTGATAAACTTCGTAAACATCAGAGAACTCACACAGGGGGGAAACGTATGGAGTGTGGAAAAAGTTTCCAGCAGAGTGCACAGCTTACTTTACATAAACATACTCACACAGGGGAGAAACCTTTTAAATGTATGGAGTGTGGAAAGAGCTTCGGTTGGAAGAATCAGCTTAATTCGCATCAACGAACTCACACAGGGGAGAAACCCTTTAAATGTATGGAGTGTGGAAAGAGGTTCAGCGAAAGTTGCTCCCTTAATATTCATCATCGAACCCACACAGGGGAGAAACCATTTAAATGTATGGAGTGTGGAAAGAGTTTCCGTCAGAGGACGCACTTTACTTTACATAAACGTACTCATACAGGGCTGAAACACTAAATACTTGGAGTGTGGAAAGAGCTTCAGTCAACGTGAGAAACTTCGTGAACATTCACTCAATGTTCATTATTTTACATAGAATTCTAGAATGCTAGAGTTGACCGTGGACATAATTTGAGGGATTTTTCGATGGGGCAGAGTGGAAACACATTCACTGTATTTTGTTCACTTTTCTGGAACAAATGAACCTCAAAGGCAGACTAGCATGACAATGCACCAAGAAGTTCAATGCTGTCACTTGTGGACTGAATCAGGACAATGGATATTTTTCACAATATGTGGGTTAATCAGATTCACAGTGCCAACTCCAGTCGTACCTTGGTTTAAGAACAACTTAGTTTATGAACAACTTGGAATAAAAACACTGGAAACCTGTAAGTAGGTGTTTGGGTTGGTGAACTTTGCCTTGGAAACAGTGTGTTCCATTTGTAAATTGAGTCGCCCACTGCTAATCAGAGGCTTCCTGTTGAGTCTGTCGGCCGTTGAGTCCGGAGCACCCACACAACACAGGTGATATTTGGAGCTTTTGTTTTTGCTATCTTTTGTCTTTTTGTTTGTGTGGCTTTTTCGTCTTTTTTTTTACTGTGACTTGTTCTTCGTTTTATGGTACTGACATTTGACTGTGGCTTGTGACTTTGTTTTTGTGACTGTGACTTGTGACTTCGTTTTTGTGACTTGTTTTTGTGACTGTGTGGAACCCAGGTCAGCTACTGGTTGATTGTGTGACTGCAGAAATGGATACAGGGAACCAGGCAGAGGGCCTTCTCGGTAGTGGCGCCTGCCCTGTGGAACGCCCTCCCAGCAGATGTCAAGGCAATAAACAACTATTTTACTTTTAGGAGACAACCGAAGGCAGCCCTCTTTAGGGAAGGTTTTAATGTCTAATGCTGTATTGTTTTTAATATTCAGTTGGAAGCCACCCAGAGTGGCTGGGGAAACCCAGCCAGATGGGCGGGGTATAAATAATAAATTATTATTATAAAAGTCCCTCATCCAAACAATTACTATCATCAGTGCATGTAAGATTTTTTTTTAAAATTTTTATCATCTACAATACTGTCTTATTTATTTTATTGTACAGTACATTGATTATTGCCATCCTTTTATGGATCAGTGGTCTTGTTAGATAGTAAGATTCATGTTAAATTGCTGTTTTAGTGGGGGGTTTTTCATTGTCTGCAACGGATTAATTCATTTTCCATTACTTTCTATGGAAAAGCATGCCTTGGTTTAAGAACGCTATGGCTTAGAATGAACTTCCTGAACATACTAAGTTCGTAAACCAAGGTATCACACTGATTTTGTGTGTGAAAACAGCTATTAATAAAAGCGGTGGACTTGTAATCTGGTGAACTGGGTTGGCTTCCCCGCTCCTCCACATGCAGCTGCTGGGTGACATTGGACTAGTCACACTCCTCTGAAGTCTCTCAGCCCCACTCACCTCACAGAGTGTTTGTTGTAGGGGAGGAAGGGAAAGGAGATTGTTAGCTACTTTGAGACTCCCTAAGGGGAGTGAAAGGCGGGATATCAAGTCCAAACTCTTCTTCTTTTTCTTGACTGGGAAGTCAAGGAGGAGGAGGTTAAAGCTGTCATGATTAAATGGGCCGAGGATTTGGGGTATAACAGATATGAAAGAGTGGGAATATTTATGGAAAGTAAATTTGAAATTAACAGCGTGCTATACCTTGAGGGGAAATTTCCAAAAAATGCAATACTGTTGGTATTTGATCCCATGGAAAGTTTCAAAAATGTATAAAAACGTTTCTAGTAATTTTTGGAGATTTGGAGAAGGAACAGGTACAATGTTCCATATGTGGTGGCTATGTAAAAAAAATCAAGGTTTTCTGGGATGACATCTATATAGAACTTTAAAAAATGTTAAATGTTTATTTCACACAAAAAAACCAGAAGCCTTTTTATCACAGGCCCCGATATTCCTAGAAATGTAAGAGAGGTCTTTTTATACGCCACTGTTGCCGCTAGAGTCCTAATAGCGACAAATTGGAAGAGTGATAAAGTTCCTTCCAGGTTAGAATGGTTACAAAAATTGGTCTAATATGCTAGCCAATCGAATATGCTAATATGGTCTAATATGCTAATCTAATATGGTCTAATATGCTAGCCAATCTAGCCCCAAAAATAAAAGATAATTCAAAACAAGTATTTATTTCAAAATGGGAAGTTCTTAAAAGATATCTTAAGAACAGTTGTTGCAGCTTGAACTCGGACACAGCCTTTGAATAACATCTGTAGCTGTTTTAAGTAAGAAGAAGGACACAGGAGAAATAATATTTTATTATACAACAAGTGGATGTGTTTTTGCAATAAGTCAGTAATGGTTAAATAAAGTATGGAGACAACGGGAAGTCCACTGTTAAATCTTTTCATATGAGCATTTGAAGAAAGAAAAAGCCACCTCAAATGCTGTAGCAATAAATTTTTTTGATGATCCCGTCAGTATTTTCAATGCTACTATTGCATGATTGGATGTTTCCATGTCTCCATTGGATGTTTCCATCCATGTCTCCATTGGATGTTTCCATGTTTGTTTCTGTCTCTCCAGACAGAGAGATGTGTGAGAAGACACGCCATGTTTCTTTCGTTTTCTTTGCTGTAAATAATAAATGCTTGACGCCACATTTCCTGCGCAATCTTGCTTTCACTGACTCTGCTATGTGTGCACATATCTTTCGGGTGTGTGCTGACGAGTTTACAGGCATCCGACAGGTGGACGTCCCCCTGCCCCTCTCACCAAAGAATGCTGCATCCTGTTTGGGACATTTGCAGGAAATGTAATGGGGGTGGAAGGACCTCCAGGAAAGTGTGCGTCCCTCCATGAGAACCAGCCACCCATTCACAAGAACATATGCAGAGCGCTGCTGCATCAGTCTGAAGTCTGCTTCAGGCAACAAGCACTGCATATCCCAGGAAAAGCCAGCCAATGCCTGTAGCATATGCCCATTTAGAATTTGCTGATACACGGCTTCTGCATTCACATTCAAGAGGGAACCAGATGTGCACACATCTGAGATGGGGGACACCTGGCTCTGCAGCCTCCTCCTGGCCAGGAAGCTCTGCTCTGACCTCCTGTTGCCAGTGCCATTGCCTCTTCCCTCAAAGGGGCACCACCGCCAAGCCACACTTCTCACTCTGCATCACCAAGCCAGCCCGCCTGTGCTGGTCCCGGGGGGGTTACCGTGCAGCGTGGTCGAAGTCCGGTCCTAGGTCGAGGGTAAGGAGGCTGTCCGTCAGGGGCGAAGTGAGGAGTCGGGCGTGGTCAGGGTGCTGGCAGGAACAGGTTACCAACGATGTTGCTCCCGCAACCTGGAACTGGGCTGACTGGCCTTTATCTCCTCTGGGTCCTAGGGCGGTCCCGGCCCACAGGTGACTCACCTCTCCTGGCTTTAAGGCGAGCACTCCTCCTGAGAGAACTTAGTTCCCTCCGCCTCTCTGCCCTGAGCCTCTGCAGCTCAGGAGAGGCTGGAGGGTTACTGGACCCAGAAGCAACCTCACCTTCCCCTGAGAGGGCTGGGAGAGGAGCACCTGCAGGCTCGATCACCTCTGGAGCCAGAGCGGATTCAGCTGGTGTCTCATCCTGAGGATCCAGCACAGGTGATAGCCCTTCAGGTTCAAGCCCCTGCCCCGGCTCAGCTGGCCCTGGAGGCGGGGACTCCTGTGCAGGCTGGGATTCCTCAGGTTCAGCCTCTGAATCAGATTCCCAGGCCATCACACCGCCAATCAAAAGGTGGGGCCTCAAAATTGTTGGGATATTTCCGTTCCACCTTAAAAGGGAGCAGGCTATGTGAGTCAGAGTCTGCGTATTTCCTGTTCACAGGATGTTTATGTTTTCTATTGCTTTCGTTTTCTCTCTCGGTGCCTGAACACGCTAGCAGGCGGTCATGTTTTTCTTTGTTCTAACCAACGCTGAATAAACTTGTAAATATGCTCTCCTGCTGTGCAACTTTCGCTGTGTGAATTCTGCTGATAGAGTGTGCATCAGCCCAGGAATGTGGCAATCTATTTCTGGAGCTCGTGTCGCTAATTGCTGATACTGTATCTACGGGAGGTCAATGGACGTCTGGAGTCTGGAGTCGGCGTGGAGGCAGTGATGGCCTTTGTCTCCCTGGCAGTATCCCAACAAAAATGTCCAGAAATTTTGTGTCCAGCTCTCCCCGTTGTGGTCATCTCTCTTCCATGCATGCACTCCCTTGTTAGCAGCACTTGTTTGCAGTTGAGAGAGCCCAAGCACCTAACCAGTGAGAGGAGGAAACTCTGTTGACATTTCCGTTCCACCTTAAGGAACAGACGTGGGATTGTTACGTGTCACATGTCTGTTTACATTCCAGCACAGTACGCTGGGAACTTCCGTTGTGTGTATATCTTTTGCTTTTCCTGTTCTCTCTGAGACGACATGAGAGAGGGACATGTTTCTTTGTCCTGATTTATGATTACTAAATCTCTAGTTGTAGTATGCTTTCAAAAGCCTCACGCCTATTCTGTGTGCGCAGTTCTATCTGCTGATATTGTGCCATGGCTTTAAAGCCCAGGTTACTGATGGAAAGAGATGGCACAGCTGGGGCTTGCAAGCTGGCCTCCCAACCCTCTGCGTGTCAACAAGCTCCTCCTCCTCCTCTGTGGGACAGGGAAGTCGGAAGAGCCGCTGAAGGGCAGGAACGGAGCTGAGGGCAAGGGCTGCGGCAATGGCCCGGTGAGCTGCAGGTTGGACTACCCCGGTCTAACTCATCAGATGCATGCCATGATGCTGAAATGAATAGTAGTCCAGAAAAACTTATATTATCATAAATTTGCTACTACAGTGGTGCCCCGCAAGACGAAATTAATTCGTTCCGCAATTTTTTTCGTCTAGCGAATTTTTCGTCTTGCGAAGCACGAAATCCCATAGGAATGCATTGAAAATCAATTAATGCGTTCCTATGGTCAAAAAAGGTCTAAATAAAGCCAAATTTGGTACAACAACAGTTTATTAACTGCTCTTTAAAGTCACACATACTGTAAAGAGCAGTTCAAAAACTGAAGGGAAAATAAATTAACTTTATAAACAAAACATGTCTTTGTTTTTAGACGTCGCGAGACGTTTTCGTCTTGCGAAGCAAGCCCATAGGGGAAATTCGTCTTGCGAGGCAAATCGAAAACGGAAAAACCTTTCGTCTAGCGAGTTTTTTGTCTTGCGAGGCATTCGTCTTGCGAGGTACCACTGTATATAGATTTGCTATTGTGGAGTGAAAACACTAGAGACAATATACCATATAATTTTGGACTGTCCTCTGTCTGACATTCTTCGGAGAGAGACCTACTGGAGACCCATTTGAAGCTTAAAGTATCTACTTCAGGCATCCCTAATCTCGGCCCTCCAGATGTTTTGGTACTACAATTCCCATCATCCCTGACCACTGATCCTGTTAGCTAGGGATGATGGGAGTTGTAGTCCCAAAACATCTGGAGGGCCAAGTTTGCGGATACCTGATCTACTTGCAATGAATTTGTAATTCATCATTAGGTAAAGATTTCATATACGTATTGCAACATTAATAATAAATATTTTTTTAAAAAAAGAATTTGTAATCCAATATCGAGGAATGGTATACGTACTTGAAACCATGAGATGGTTTCAGGATATTTAGCAGAGATTTTAAAAATTAAATTGTTTTAATTAAATGTTTTATGGATGGTTTCCCCTCCGTGTCTTTTATGATTCTATTGTCTAAATCATGCCCCCCAATTATTATTTTTTGGTTTAATTTTTAAAAATTATTTATACCCCACCCATCTGGCTGGGTTTCCCGAGCCACTCTGGGTGGCTTCCGGGCAAAATATTAAAATGCAATAATTGCTGAATACAATAAAGGCTGAATAGATGAGTATATTGCATTGTTGCCGCATGAGCATCTACTTTTGGGTTTCATCATTTTCTTTCTGCAGCAGAGTTCCTTTTACAGAAAAGATTTCCTGCGTCTCTTACCTCTTTACAGCAGCAGCAGTATTCCAGCTATATCTGGAATAAACACCATTTCTCTCTCTCTCTCTCTCTCTCTCTCTCTCTCTCTCTCTCTCTCTCTCTCTCTCTCTCTCTCTCTCTGTTGTTTCTCAGAGTCTTTATTATTTACAAAACTTTATGCTGGTCATTAATATAGAAACAAACAAACAAAGAAACATAATAATTTTCTCTTTTTAGCCATCCTGCCAGAGACCTAATGCTGACCCCTTCACATACTCATTTACACTGACCCAGACTGAGTTGAATGCATGCCCTGATAAGGACACCTCTTGCTGGGGAAATTTTCCTGTTGCCTAGCAACTTGTTCAAGGCCATAGAATCATAGAGTTGGAAGAGACCCAAGGGACACCTGCTCCAACCCCCTGAAATGGATGCAGGATTCTCAACTAAAGCATCCATGGCAGACGACCATCTAAGCTTTGCTTTAAAAACTCCATGGAAGGGGAGTCCACCACCTCCCGAGGGAGTCTGTTCCACTTTCAAACAGCTCTTACTGTCAGAAAGTTCTTCCTGATGTGTAGTAGGCATCTCCTTTACTGGAAGTTGAAGCCATCGGTTCGGGTTCTGTCCAGCTTGAATGGAACCCCGTCGTTCCTCAAATGGAAGTAAGCCTGCTCTTCATTCGAGCTGATGGCCTATGAGAGGACCAGGGAGAAGACTATGCCCCACGGTATAGTATGCCCCATAGAGAACCTGAAGGTCCATAAATAGTAACACCCTAGAGGTCCCGGGCCCTAAGGAAGTCAGATTAGCCTCAACCAGAGCCAGGGCCTTTTCATGCGTGACCGCCGAAAACCGGAAGTAACTCATTCTGGGTTTTGGCAGGTCCGTAACCTGAAAAAACACAACCTGAAGTGTCTGTAACCCAAGGTATGACTGTACACACATGTGGAGATGTCAGTATTGAATCTGTAGCTCAACTGCTGTTTGGCTTCATAAGGATTTGAGGAGCAACGTTATTACCCCTCTGCTACTATCCATCCCAGCTCAACCGTGTCCTTTCTTCTTCTAGATGAAGATCAAGATAACCAGCAGACATCAAAAACTGCAGAATATTTAAGCAGGGGCAACTAGAATAAGATCTGTTATCTGATTCTCTTTCTAACATTGCACAATTTATTTATTTTTAATCGAAAGAAATCCTATTGTTTGCTTCCCATGTTTTATCTGCGGCCAGAGGATCGTGTATTAATTCTGGCATTTGTATTGATGTCAATTTGTATTGATGTCAACGCAGGTGGCGTTGTGGGTTAAACCACAGAGCCTAGGACTTGCCGATCAGAAGGTCAGCGGTTCGAATCCCCGCGACAGGGTGAGCTCCCGTTGCTCGGTCCCTGCTCCTGCCAACCTAGCAGTTCGAAAGCACATCAAAGTGCAAGTAGATAAATAGGTACCCCAGAGTCAGCCACGACTCGACCTAATGGTCAGGGATCCCTTTACCTTTTACAACTTCCCTACTCTGCATAGCTACAGTAAGCATTTGGCTCTCTCCTCAGTGCTTTGTGTTTTAGTCTATAGCTTTGGCTAGTGGCTGATGCAAATTCAGAAGGAAGGGGCGAGGGAAAGACTCCCAAGGGGAAGGGTGAAGGCAGTGAGGAGGAGGAGGAGGACTCCAAGGAGACAGAGATGCAGGAATACATGGGCAAGCAAGTAAATAAAGGGAAAGGGTGGGAAGATGCCCACCTTGGCCCCCAAACATTCCTCAAGTCTCCCCATGGAGCCTCAACTCACAATTAAAACTTGAACTTGACAAAACTCAAAGTGTTCTGCCCAACATCAACATGGGGGGAAAGCCCAGGGCTGTTCCCAAAACACTTGGGCACCTGAGACAATGCACAAAATGGCACCCACCAAGGAAGAAGGGGTGAGTGAAGATCTACATCAGGAACAAAGGGGGAGGGGAATAAAGATAATCCATATTGGGATCTGCTTCTCCTGTAGATCCAGCCACCCAAAGTGGTCGTTTCACCTTGCCTCTTGGTTGGGCCGGTTCTAGGGGCATCACTCTGGATACGCATTGTAGAGAAGAGGGGATGCTCAGTGAAGAAGAAGAAGAAGAAAAGAAGAAGAGGAGGAGTAGGAGTTTGGATTTGATATCCTGCTTTATCACTACCCGAAGGAGTCTCAAAGCGGCTAACATTCTCCTTTCCCTTCCTTCCCCACAACAAACACTCTGTGAGGTGAGTGGGGCTGAGAGACTTCAGAGAAGTGTGACTAGCCCAAGGTCACCCAGCAGCTGCATGTGGAGGAGCGGATATACGAACCTGGTTCACCAGATTACGAGTCTACCGCTCTTAACCATTACACCACACTGGTTCTCAGTGAAGTTCCTCCTCCGCCCTTCCTGGCCCCAACACTGAACAACAGCCCTGCAGTGCTTTCCTGCCGAGTAGGTTCTGTCACCAATCACTTGAGGGTCACCGACAGCCCCAGAAAAAATGGGGGGAAATGGGGTGAACAAAACATGGTCAGATCGGGGGTCCAGAAGCAGCACCCCTTATGCCCCCAGCCAATCCCTCCCGCTCGCACCTTCTCCCCCCAAAAGAGAGGAAATTCCTGACCTCTTGTGGACTTGAAACTCCCAAGACTGTGAAATCTAAGGCAACCTAAGCCCAGGGGGATACCAAATTAATGAGGCTGAAAGTCACACACTCTCCAATCATCAAACTGTGAAACTTCATTTGAATAAACAGAAGGCAGGAAGAAAAGAGGTCAAACAGATTACGGGATAAAGCGAAGTACTGTAGCTCTTAAAAATGGTCTACTCATGGTCTATTGACTTAATATAGCATTCAAAGCTCATTGATGAGTAGCACAGGGGATGGTCAGTGTTCCCGTGGTATGGAAAATGCAGCCAATGAGTTTTAAAATGCCAAATTATTTTTTAGTACAGAAACCTTTTCATTCAGCTGGAAAATCGTATTATAAAAATGGTATTCAAAGGATTATGTAAAGTTCAGGTAGTGAGCACCTGTTGTATCTCAACAGTGATGCTGGTCGAAAGGACAAGGTAGGTCCATCATTTGGGCAGTGAAAAGGGGGCATCAAAACTCACTCACCACCAAGCTCACTCACCACCAAGACTCCAGATTCACACTCTCACCCGTATTACCTAGCATTACCTCTTGTGCACTAGTTTAATACATGTGCCTACAAATTTACATACAAACACCGGGACACCACACAAACACCACACATTTAAACTTTATTTTCCCTTTTATGAGTTTGATTATGTTTAGTAAGTCCTGGCCCATCCATGAAGCCCTTTCCACACTCCATACATTTAAATGGTTTCTCCCCTGTGTGAGTTTGTTGAAGTCTTCTGCAATTTGCCCTATAAGTGAAGCTCTTTCCACATTCTATACATTTATATGGTTTTCCTCCTGTGTGGATTCAGTGGTGAATATTAAGTGTTGAACCAGTACTGAAAGTCTTTCCATACTCCATACATTTAAATAGTTTCTCCCTTGTGTGAATTTGATGATGTGAAGTAAGGTGTGCACTCTGATTAAAGTCCTTTCCACACACCATACATTTAAATGGTTTCTCCCCTGTGTGAATTTGATGTCAAGTAAGGTGTGCTCTATGATAAAAGCTCTTTCCACACTCCATACATTTATATGGTTTTCCTCCTGTGTGAGTTCGCTGATGTGAATTAAGATGTGAATTTTGAATGAAGCCCTTTCCGCACTCCATACATTTAAATGGTTTCTCCCCTGTGTGAGTTTGATGATGTCGAGTAAGGTGTTCACTCCTATTAAATCCCTTTCCATACTCCATACATTTAAATGGTTTCTCCCCTGTGTGAGTTTGTTGATGTCTTCGGCAATTTGCCCTATAAGTGAAGCTCTTTCCACATTCTATACATTTATATGGTTTTCCTTCTGTGTGGATTCGATGGTGAATATTAAGTGTTGAACCAGTACTGAAAGTCTTTCCACACTCCTTACATTTAAATGGTTTCTCCCCTGTGTGAGTTTGATGATGTCGAGTAAGGTGTTCACTCCTATTAAAGCCCTTTCCACACTCCATACATTTAAATGGTTTTTCACCTGTGTGAGTTCGCTGATGTAAAGTAAGTGCGCTGTTCCTACTGAAGCTCTTTCCACACTCCATACATTTAAATGGCTTCTCCCCAGTGTGAGTTCGTTGGTGTGAAGCAAGGTGTTCCTTCCGGCTAAAACATTTCCCACATTCCATACATTCAAAAGGCTTCTCTCCTCTGTGAATCCGTTGATGTACCCTCAGGTTTGAATGATGACGGAAGCAAAATCCACATTCCACACATTTAAAAGGTTTCTTCTTCACTCCCAATGAAACTACAGGTGGCCCTCTAGAGTTCTGACTGTCTTCTCCATCACCTGCATAGTGTATATCCAGTGAAATTAATGGGCCAAACTTAGTCTTGCTCATTAATTTCAATAGGTTAATGTTTTATACGTTAATCGTATGCAGTGGTTCTTTGGTAAGGTATGTTGTAGTTGATGGCATTGTTAATATTCTAATCAACAACGTGACATCTGTGTTTGACTGGGAAAGAAATACTAAATAAATGCACGGCTACTGATCATTACCTGGTGAGGTAGCTCTTCCGTCGTGCTCTATCACAACCCATCTGAACGTAGGATCTGCTGGAATGATGGTCGTCGGCAGGTAAGGAAGAGCCGTCAGGAAAGGAAAAGGGCTTTCACAAACTTCCACATGGCGGCACCGACACTTTGGAACTCCCCACACATTGATATCCGTCAGGTGCAAGTACCTGCTAAAAACTTTTTTTGACTTACCTGTTAAAAGATATTTAGAATGCCGACAGGTTTTAGTTTATTGTCATTTTCTGAATGTTTTAATTGTTGTTGTAGTTTTACTAAAAATCCCATATAAAAAATTTACAAAACAAATTTTACAATATTTTAAAAAGAGATACAGTGGTGCCCCGCAAGACAAATGCCTCGCAAGACAAAAAACCCGCTAGACGAAAGGGTTTTCCGGTTTTCGAGGTGCTTCACAAGACGAATTTCTCTATGGGCTTGCTTCTTTTCTCTCCGTTGCATGGATCACTGTGGCCAGATCAGGGCGAGAAAGGTAAGGGACCAACTGCTTGATACAGCGGAGATGGGAAAATGCCACCTTTGCTGTGGCTGCAACCTGCACCTCCATGGAAAGGACACCAGCTGACACTTTGGAACTCCTTGCCACTTGATATCAGGCAGGGTACCATCACTGTACTGTTTCAAAGCTGGCTAGAAACACTGCTCGCATGCATTTTATATGTCTCCATTTAGGAAACACAGGCGGATATCAAGACTAAGAAAACAATTAGAGATTGGAGTGTGTGTGGATGGGGAGTCCTTCAGCTTTGGTCACGAAACAGAGAGAGAGGACTACGGATTGGTACCAGCCGCGATGGCTGTGCTGGAAACCACAGAAAGAAGGGAGAGTTGCTCCTGTGCTCAAATCCTGCTTGCTTGATTTCCATTGGACCACCGGGGGAACAGGATGCTGGACCAGACGGGCCATGGGCCTGATCCAGAGGTCTCTTCTTCCGTCGTCTTGTGTTCTTCGCCCAAACTTCAGAGGGAACAAGAAGCCTCTCTCTTGAAGGAGTGCTCAGATATGAAGACAAATATATAAGTAAAGGACCTGTCCACATGATATTAATCCCCGTGATGACACTATGCAACAGAATGAAACAATACCCTCCTCTTTCTCTCTCCCTCCCCCGCAAAAACCCCACAAGATAAACTGTGGCAGAAGATATAGAAGCATGATTAGTCGCACCAACAGGGTAAAGAAAAGCTTTTATCCGTGGGCTGTTAGGCTGCTGAATGAAAAGATAACAACAGGGCAACTGACTTTCGGGTTTGGTGGGTGTGCGTCAGTAAACAGGGGAATTCAGACTAAGTGGGGGGGTACTCATGTAATCTCACTGTATACAAGTTGTAGAAGTGACAATAAATGAAATATACTCAGAGTCGCAAAGTGATTTCATGCTCTTTATTCAGCTCATAGTGGTGAGGAGGAATGAATGAATGTCCCCTCAAAGTATCTGCTTTATATACATTATCTACACAATGGGCTGCACATGATTGGTTAATTCCGGAATTCTACTGTAAGCCAATCAGGTTGTGGATTCACTTCTATCTGGAGCATGATTGGGTGGTTCCTGCTAACCAATCATACTGCTGCATTGTTCTAGGACCAATCAGACTGCTGCATTCTGAATCCTATTGTTCTAGGACCAATCAGACTGCTGCCTTTTGGAGCCTATTGAACTCAGTACATAACAATAAAGTATAAAGTATAAGTAATTTGTTGTTGTTGTTGTTGTTGTTCAGTAATATTGATGAAGATGAACCAGTGGTCCTGATAAGAGGCCTGTTCACACCACACATTTAAAGAGCTGTGATATCCCTGCACTGCTGGGGTTGGGCTAGATGACCCTTAGGGGTCCCTCGCAACAAGTGACAATAAAGCATTTCAGAGTATTTCAACAAAAACTTTTTTTTAAGAAAGAAATGGAGGGAGGCAGGCTCAGATACCCTCCCTTTTGCGGCTTCTACCTAGACCCTTCCTGACTTTTATGGACTTGCCTTCCACCCAAAACTCCCACGCCGCTTTCCTGGCGTGCATTATTTTTTCCCTGCAGGGGGCTCCAGCCTCACACTTTACTAGAGATGCTTTGGCATTGTCCCCGTCCCCGTCCCCCGCTTTCCAGCGACCCCTCTCTCCTTGCTTTGCACTTTCCATCCTGGGTAAGGAGGGGGGTCACTCCTTGCACCTGCCACTTTGCACTTACCAGAAGAGGCTGGGCCAGCTGAATGGTTTTGAAATGTGGGGGGGTGGGTGGGGAGGGTGAAGACAAGAAGTGGGGTCCTCCTCTTGTTTTTTCCCCCTGCCTCTGTGGGACCTCTTCACTCCCTTTCTTTAACCTTTCCCGCCCCTCGTTCGGCACAAGCCGCAGTGGCGTAGTGTGGGTTGTCAGCACCCGGGGCAAGGCAAGCAATTTGCGCCCCCTAACCCGTGGATTTGCGCCCCCTAACCCTAACCCCCAGATGTTGCGCCCGGTGTGGCCGGCCCCCCCTGCACCCCCCACGCTACGCCATTGACAAGCCGAACATCCCATTCCTAACAACAACAACAACAACAATTTATTATTTATACCCCGACCATCTGGCTGGGAACTCTGACAATCATCGCTCTGCCAGGGAAGAATCTCCTAACAACTCTTTGGACCTTTAACCAGTGGCGTAGCGTGGGGGGTGAAGGGGGGGCCGGCCGCACCGGGCGCAACATCTGGGGGTTAGGGTTAGGGGGCGCAAATCCACGGGTTAGGGGGCGCAAATCCACGGGTTAGGGGGTGCAAATTACTTGCCTTGCCCCGGGTGCTGACAACCCACGCTACGCCACTGCCTTTAACAAAAATTTGTACTGTATGAATGTGATCTGAGCCAACGAGGCAGTTCAGGCAGCTCGCCAGAGTTTCAGAGAGGAGTTTAGGAGACAAGAGATAAAATCTAGAAAGGCTAGAAAAGCTCAAAAGTTTTGTCTGAGCAACCTTTCTCTCTCGTTCTTGTGCGAGATACAATCCGTGTTCCCCAAACTTGGGTCGCCAGCTGTTTTTTTTAGACTACAACTCCCATCATCCCTAGCTAGCAGGACCTGTGGTCAGGGATGGTGGGAATTGTAGTCCAAAAAGCAGCTGGAGACCCACGTTTGGGAAACACCCATTTAAAACATGCCCTCCCAGAAATAATCGTGGGAACCGCAGTTTTCTAACTGTTAACTGTTCATGGGATTCTTTTTTGGTGCTTTAAACGTCCTGCTTATTATTATTTTATCATATTGCATCGGGATGCTTCTTTACAAAGACACACAAAAGTCTCAAAGCCACTTGACATCAAAATGAAACACGAGCAAGTAAAAAGTAAAATTAACTAGAAGCCTTTTTAAAAATAATAATAGAAGAACAGGCAACGCAATGCAACGCGCTCCTTTACGAGCAAACTTGCTGGAGAGAGAGAGCGGGGGTAGAATTGGGGGGGGGGGAATTCAGCAGTCTAAAGGTTAACGCGAGAGAGTCGTCCTTCCTAGAGAGGCGCCTCAGAAGAAAGAGGAAGGCCCACTTCCTGCCTGCGCCTCCCCCCCCCTCCTGCCACCATTCCCCGGGCAAAAGAGCATTTGGTGAGTGCAAAAGGGCCTCTCCGGGAAGGGGCGATTCCCCAGGGAGGAAAGAGCAGGGGACGGCATTGCATTGTTGCAATTGCATTGCCCTGTTGCAGTTGCATTGCATGGTTGCAATGCAGTGAATTGCATTGTTGCAGTGCATTGCATTGCATTACAGCGTTGCAATACGTTGCATTGTTGCACTGCGCTGCAATGCATTGCAGAGGAGTGGGCTTTGGTCGGGTCCCGTGGGGAGAGAAGCCCAAGGCAGGCAGAAGGAGGCAGACAGGGATCTCCTGCTCCATCCCTCATTTTTCAGTCCCTACAAAGGGAGACGCGGGTGGGGGGGGGCACCTCCAAGCTGTCACTATTGGGGGCGGGGATTCAAACGCATACCGGATCTATTGTTCTTGTTTAGTCGTGTCTGACTCTTGGTGACTCCCTGGACCAGAGCACGCCAGGCACTCCTGTCTTCCACTGTTTGGTCAAACTCATGCTGGTCGCTTTGAGAACACTGTCCAACCATCTCGTCCTCTGTCGCCCCCTTCTCCTTGTGCCCTCCATCTTTCCCAACATCAGGGTCTTTTCCAGGGAGTCTTCTCTTCTCATGAGGTGGCCAAAGTATTGGAGCCTCAGCTTCAGGATCTGCCCTTCCAGTGAGCACTCAGGGCTGATTTCCTTCAGAATGGAGAGGTTGGATCTTCTTGCAGTCCATGGGACTCTCAAGAGTCTCCAGCACCATAATTCAAATCATCAATTCTTTGGCGATCAGCCTTCTTTATGGTCCAGCTCTCACTTCCTACCGGATCTATAGGTTTGCACAACTGTTGCCAAAGGCCCACTATTAATATAAATCAGGGGTCAGCAGGGGGCTGGTCCACTGTCCCTCAGACCTTGTGGGGCTGGACTATATTTTGGAAAAAAATGAACAAATTTCTATGCCCCTCAAATAACCCAGAGATGCATTTTAAATAAAAGGACACATTCTACTCATGTAAAAACACGCTGGTTCACGGACCGTCCGCGGACCGGATTGAGAAGGTGATTGGGCCGGATCTGGCCCCTGGCCTTTAGTTTGCCTACCCATGATATAAATTAAAAGCCAGACTTTTTGGACCCTCTCCAGACGGTCTCCTTTGTTGAGCCTTGATATGCTTTGCGGAAAGCTTTCACAGTGCTTAAAGCAATTCCCCCCACTTCATTTTGCTTGCAGAGCTCAAACCTCATCATGTTGTTATTATTTTTATTATTAGTTATGAATTTTGTATACCACCCGTTTCCTGAAAATCGCAGGGCGGTTCACAACATAAAAATGCAAAACGAGAACACAAAAGACAGAGAATAACCCACAACCCTCCTCCCGCAAACACAGTTACAAACTGCAAAAAGGAAAAAATAAAAATGTAATAAATCCGCCCCCCCCCAAGGCGACGGAATGCTTGAATCCGCATTTAATTGAGCAAACCTCTGTTTCCTGCTGTGTAAATTTGAAAAGAGGAAGCCATCACACTGTATATTTAAAGCAGTCGGATGCCACTTTAAGAAGTCAGGCCTCCCCTCCCCACAAAGCACCTTGTGAACTGTAGTTTTTTAAAGGTGCTGAGAGTTATTCAGAGACACCCACCCACCCCTTCCCCTCACAGAGCTACAATTCTCAGAGTGGCTTAGCAATCGCCACTCACGCATGCGCAGATGCGCAAAATGACGTCAGGCGCATGCACAGAAGCGGTGAATCGCGACCTGCGCAGACTTGGGTTGCGTTCTTTTCAGGTTGCGAATGGGACTCTGGAGCGGATCCTGTTCGCAACCAGAGGTACCACTGTAATAATAAAAAGCCAAAGGACGTTTTTCAGCCTCCAGCTGCAGCCAAGAGGAAATGAATAAGATATTTATGGAGGAGTTTGAGGCCAGGGAAAACAAGAGAAGGAGCTACAGTGGTGCCCCGCAAGACGAACGCCTCGCAAGATGAAAAACCCGCTAGACGAAAGGGTTTTCTGTTTTGGAGGTGCTTCGTAAAACGAATTCCCCTATGGTGTTGCTTCGCAAGACGAAAAAAATCTTGCATCCCCCCGCGGGGTTTTTCCGCTTTTTCCGCCCTTTTCTTAAGCCGCTAAGCCGTTTATCAGCTGTTCCGCTGATAAGCCGCTTAACAGCTGATCGCTGGAAGCCGCTTGACAGCTGTATCGCTAATCCGCTAAGCTGTCAATGGGCTTGCTTCGCAAGACGAAAAAAACGCTATACGAAGAGCCTCACGGAACGGATTAATTTCGTCTTGCGAGGCACCACTGTACTTTGTGGGTGGGCCAGTTCTTGATTTTAGAAATGCGATCAAAGATTGCATCGCCAACACTGTAGCGACCTAGAGGCAAAACCACCGCATGTGGGTGCATAACCTATTTACTTATTACCCTGCATTCTCGCTAAGGTGCCAGGGTGGGTTACAGCATTACAAACAGTATTTTTAATTCCCCCCCCCCCAACAGCTCTTCAATCTCTGGTTTCTCACTGAGCCTTAACATCTGTCTGTTTTTCCTGCAGGCAGAAGCCCCAGTTGGTAGCTAGCTGGAATCGTCCGCACCTGCTTGTGAAAATACCTTTGCTCCACGCAGAAGAACTCCATCCCTTTGCAAGCCTCCGAGCCGGACAGCTCTTGGCTTTAACAAGAGAGAAATTGGCGGGAGAATATCTTTACGGCGATCTCGGAAGCCGCCTTGGTGTACAGAGCGAAGATGGAGGAGCGAACCGCAGCTGGCCCTGACGCTGTTGAGGTTGGGAGCCGTGGGACGTACGGGGAAAAGTCTGTCCCAGAGATCCCGGGGGTGGACGATGCCAGCTCTGATGACCAACGCCAGCGCTTCAGAGGGTTACTCTACCAGGAGGCCGAGGGACCCCGAGAGGTTTGCAGCCGACTCCACAGTCTCTGCCGTCGGTGGCTGAAGCCAGAAAGGCTCACCAAGGCCCAGATGCTGGACCTGGTGATCCTGGAGCAGTTCCTGGCTGTCCTCCCCCCGGAGATGGAGAACTGGGTCAGGGAGTGCGGAGCGGAGACCAGCTCCCAGGCGGTGGCCCTGGCCGAAGGCTTCCTCCTGAGCCAGGTGGAGGGGAAGAAGCAGGGAGAGGAGAAACAGGTGAGAGAATATTTCCATTTTTTTTATTAACAAAACACATACATATACATTTACACAATACATGTACACAACACACTACCTAGTTTTCCAAACATAAAACGTACCTACATTACTCTATATAATACTTACCTATACTATACATATCAACATACCTAGACACCTGCCCCACACGGACACCCACCAGGTGACTTGACTTCCAGCCGTTCTTGTTACGCTACTTTATTTTTCCAACTGGCTTAAACACTTTTCATTATTTCTTCAATCTCTTCTTTTATCTTAACTTTACTCTCCTTTCGCTCTAATCCTTTTCTGGATTCACTCAGTATCTGTCAGAAATTCTACTTTTTCCACATAAATTTTGATGTATTCCTTAAAGATTGTTGTTGTTGTTTAGTCGTTTAGTCGTGTCCGACTCTTCGTGACCCCCTGGACCAGAGCACGCCAGGCATTCCTGTCTTCCACTGCCTCCCGCAGTTTGGTCAGACTCATGTTTGTAGCTTCGAGAACACTGTCCAACCATCTCCTCCAGCATCAGAATTCAAAAGCATCAATTCTTCGGCGATCAACCTTCTTTATGGTCCAGCTCTCACTTCCATACATCCTTAAAGATAGCCCACTCCTTATTCACTTTTTGTACCCATATCTCCTCTTACCCTCCCTGTTAGTTCGGCAATATGGAAGCATTCCATCATTTTAGATAACCAGTTTGTTTTAGTTGGGACGCTGCTGCTTTTCCAATTTTTGGCAATCAGTAACCTCCCCCAGTGTCACAAAACATTTGCTAAAAGAAAGGCGGCAGAGCAGTCTATCGTCACATCTCTAGGTCTCCAGGGAGTTAATAATAATAATAATAATTTATAATAATTAATTATTTATATCCTGCCTATCTGGTTGGTTTCATTTAAATCAGATTTTTTGGATTTAAATTGGATTTTTTAAATTTAAATCGGATTTTTAAAATAAAATGCTTTTGGAGGAAAATCTTCCTAAAGACAGTTTTCTATTTAAGTTACATTACACTCCAAAGGCTATAAGGAAGTAAGGAAAGACTATCAGGAAATAAGGATTTGTTTTAAGTTTTTCATGTGTGCTAAAACTCCGTTAAAAAAATAAAATTATTTAATCACATCAGTTAACAAGCATGCATACATATGCAATAATGTTATTGTTTTAGTTAAATAAATTGTTTAAATTATTATTAAGGAGATGATGATATTTCTCCTTCTGATAAAGTACAGCAGGAAAGTTGTCCAAATGTAAACAGCCAACCTCACAATAGACTTCATTCATTCCGGAGGTCCGTTCTTAACCTGAAACTGTTCTTAACCTGAAGCACCACTTTAGCTAATGTGGCCTCCTGCTGCCGCCGCACTGCCAGAGCACAATTTCTGTTCTCATCCTGGAGCAAAGTTCTTAACCTGAAGCACTATTTCTGGGTTAGTGGAGTCTGTAACCTGAAGCGTATGTATCCTGAAACGTATGTAACCCAAGGTACCACTGTAATTTCATTATTATCTGCCTATGTATTTCTAATAGTATAACCAAATTAGTAATTTTTGATATAACTGTAAAAGCTACTAGTGATTTAAATCATGATATAAATTGTGATTTAAATCATGATATAAATTGTGATTTAAATCATGATATAAATTGTGATTTAAATCATGATATAAATTGTGATTTAAATCATGATATAAATTGTGATTTAAATCATGATATAAATTGTGATTTAAATCATGATATAAATTGTGATTTAAATCATGATATAAATTGTGATTTAAATCATGATATAAATTGTGATTTAAATCATGATATAAATTGTGATTTAAATCATGATATAAATTGTGATTTAAATCATGATATAAATTGTGATTTAAATCATGATATAAATTGTGATTTAAATCATGATATAAATTGTGATTTAAATCATGATATAAATTGTGATTTAAATGACCCACCTGGTGGCAGGTGGGCCATTCTCTGCTTCCTGTGTTCCTGTTTCAGCCCCACTGAGTGCTGCAGAGTTTTGCAGAGCTGGAAGGAGAAGATGGTGAAAATCCATCCCAGTCCCCTAGTTCTCTTCCCTGCTCCCTGAATCAAATCTTGGTTGCTGTTTCAGGTGCCGCGGTCCCTCCCGCAAGCGGTCGCTGATTCCCTCGAGTCAGAAAAGGACGTTCCTAATGCCTGCAAGAAGTCACTCTGCGTGGGAATCGCGCCAGAGATTCGGACTCAAGATGCGTCGCTGGGTAAGGGAGGGTTTCCCGTCCCTTGAGTATCTGGGTGCTATGACGTTCTCCAGGGAAAAGTCTAGATCTCCCTCTTCCTTTTTGTGGATGCCTGTAATTAATGAGCCGCTGATCTTGCCTGTGGGGGGTGCCTATCCATCTCTGAGCGTGGGTCCCACCACAACTCCCAGAGCTTATTCCTCTCTCAGCCTGAGGGTTGAATTCAGCATGACTCTAAGCTGGGTATGACTGCATGGAACAAGTTATGTTTGCACGACAAGATTAAATCTGTTTGGAGTTTTCTCTTAACTCTCCAGAACAGATTTAGCAGGCTTTGGGGAGAGGGAAGAATCCCACTGCAATAGTAGATCTTGTTCCGTACATACAATGGAGTCGAATCCCATCTTGTCTCCTGTTTTAATTACCGTATTTTTTGCTCTATAGGATGCACCAGATGATAAGACGCACCTAGTTTGGGGGGGGGGGGAGGAAAACAAGAAAAAAATTATTTTGAACCCCAGAAGCCAGAACAGCAAGAGGGATCTGGCTTCTGGGATACCGTGTGGCTGTTCTGGCTTCTGGGGTAACTGCACCAAGCCTCTTCAGGGCAGTGGGATGAAGGCTCCCCCTGCACGAAGCTAAGGCAGAAGCCAGGGCAGGTGCGTCGCTGAAGGGGCGCTGCACAGTTCTCCCTCTCTGCACAGTGCCCCTTCAAGGAAAGCTGGAGAAGGAACAGAAGGAGACCCTTCCGTTCCTCCTCCGGCTTCCAGGCAGGCGCGTGGCTGAAGGCGCGCTGCGCAGCTCTAACTCTCTGCGCAGCGCCATTCACTCCATAAGATGCACTCACATTTCCCCTTACTTTATAGGAGGAAAAAAGTGCGTCCTATGGAGCGAAAAATACGGTATGTACAGTCATACCTTGGGTTACAGACGCTTCACGTTGCGTGTCTTCGGGTTGCGCACCACGCCGAACCTGGAAGTACCAGAACAGGTTACTTCTGGGTTTCGGCAGAAGCACTAAATTGCGCTTTGTGCATGCGCAGAAGTGCCAAATCATGCAGTGCTGTGGGTTGCGAACGTGCCTCCTGCATGGATCACGTTCGCAACCCGAGCATCCACTGTATTGATTCAATGTAATTGTTTTACCACGCATTTCAGTTATGTTTATATTTTAATTTTAACATTATCCTCCTCCTTCTCTCCTCTTCTCTTCTCCCTCCTATCTCTTTTTAAAACTGATCTATGGGGAATCTGAAAGTGGCAAATTAAATGACTTGGTGATCATAATGTTTTGTTGTTGATGATGATCATTTATGTCCCTCTATATCCCAGAATTGCAGCACGCTAGTAAAAAGTATAATTTAAAACATCCTGAAAACAGTTTAAAGCAGTCACAATTATCCTCAGGGCTGCCAAGATTTTAGCCTTCAAATGCCTGAGTAAAGAGAAAGGCTTTTAAATGTCTTAATATGCACAACAACATTATATTGTAAGGTGGCATATATATAGAGAGAGAGAGAGAGAAGTATTTTTGAAAGATTTATATTTTATTAAATTTTCACATAATCCATCTTAGCTACATTACAAATAACCATTTTTGTTTTTTCTTTGACTTTCCATATTGTTCGATAAAGACATTATAATTCAGATCTCTTTACTGCCTTCATAACAATACATTCAGTATAAACCTAGCAAGAAGAAATTCCACTCTTCTAGTCTGGCAGTTAGCGCTGCCGTTTCAACACAGTCCGTTAATTTTATTAACCCATTCATCAGTTGTGGATGTTGTTTCCTCTTATACTTAGGAGTATTATTCCTTTTGTTTGTTATCTGATTCATATCCCACCATTCCCTCCCAAAGGAGTTCAGGTTGGCATTGCGGTTATGAAATCATTGCATTATACTTGTAGCATTTTAGAGAAATATTGTGTGCTGATACCTTTTAGTGCGCTGTTGCCCCTTCAGATTAACCAAGCAATAAAAAAAGTTGGCAGCATGGGCATAACAGCAGCAGTTATCTCCCGCTTGGACTACTGCAATGCGCTCTACGTGGGGCTACCCTTGAAGGTGACCCAGAAGCTGCAACTAATATAGAATGCGACAGCCAGACTGGTGACTGGGAGCGGCTGCCGAGACCATATAACACCAGTCCTGGAAGACCTTCATTGCCTCCCAGTACGTTTCCGAGCACAGTTCAAAGTGTTGGTGCTGACCTTTAGAGCCCTAAACGGCCTTGGCCCAGTATACCTGAAGGAGCGTCTCCACCCCCATCGTCCAGCCCGGACACTGAGATCCAGCGCTGAGGGCCTTCTGGCAGTTCCCTCATTGTGAGAAGTGAGGTTACAGGGAACCAGACAGAGGGCCTTCTTGGTAGTGACGCCTGCCCTGTGTCACGCCCTCCCATCAGATGTGAAGGAAATAAGCAGCTACAGTGGTGCCCCGCAAGACGAACGCCGCGCAAGACGGAAAACCCGCTAGACGAAAGGGTTTTCCGTTTTGGAGGCGCTTCGCTAAACGAATTTCCCTATGGGGTTGCTTCGCAAGACAAAAAAAATCTTGCGAGTTCCCGCGGGTTTTTTCCGCTTCCCCCCCTTTCCTAAGCCGCTAAGCCGCTTATCAGCTTTTCCGCTGATAAGCCGCCTCTCAGCTGATCGCTAAAAGCCGCTAGACCGCTAATAGCGCTAATCCGCTAAGCTGTCAATGGGCTTGCTTCGCAAGACGAAAAAACCGCTAGACGAAGAGAATCGCGGAACGGATTCTTTTTGTCTTGTGAGGCACCACTGTATCTTATCTTTAAAAGACATCTGAAGGCAGCCCTGTTTAGGGAAGTTTTAAATATTTAATGCTTTATTGTTTTTAACGCTCGATTGGAAGCCGCCCAGAGTGGCTGGGGAAACCCAGCCAGATGGGCGGGGTATAAATAATAAATTATTATTATTATTATTATTATTATTATTATTATTATTATTATTATTAGCACTGCTTTTCTAAAAGCAAAAACAATATCTCTTTTCGCCATCTTCTGCAGCAGGCAATGGGGTGTTGTCCCTGACTTTCTCCGAATCATCTCTCATTTGTGACAGAGCAACAGCAGCAGCTTCTGTACGGTCAACTCGGGTAAGGATCGTCAGAAAAACGTGTACACAGGATGGTTGGGGAGCTTCCACGTTCCATAGATTCACAGAAGTATAGAGATGGAAGGGACCACATGAGGGAGTCACACCTAAAGAATCCCTGACAGATGGCCACCTGACCTCCAGTGAAGCAGCCCACCACCTTCTGAGAGGGTCTGTTCCACTTGTCGAGCAGCTCTTACCGTCAGAAAATTATTCCTAATGCTTAGTCTAAGTGCATACAGTTGTACCTGGGCTTTCGAACAGCTTAGTTTTGGCCCCTAAACAAAAATGACTGTTCCGTTTTTGCGAACTAGTTTTGGAAGCCGAACGTCTGATGGGACTTCCCCGGCTTCCGATTGGCTTCAGGAGCTTCCCGCAGCCAATCAGAAGCCGCATTTCGGTTTCTGAATGTTTTGGGAGTCAAACAGGCTTCCGTAACAGATTCTGTTCTACTTCCAAGGTATGACTGTATATTGGGTGCCTGTCATATGGCGATAGAGATGTTAAACCCATCAAACGACACACAACAGAGGCTGCGAGCTCTGCTTATTTTCGTTAGGCAAAGGTTTGGCTCCAAAGGGGTGGTGGGGAAGGGGACGCTCATTTCTTCCAAATCAGAAATCTTGCAGAATCTGTTTGTCAATCTTTCGTTTGTATGCTGCCTTTCCAAAGTTAAAACCATGCTCAAAGCGGCTTACAACATATATTAAAAAAATTACATAACTACGGTGGAACCTTGGTTCTCGAACTTAACCGTTCTGGAACTCCATTCGACATTTGAAAACCAAGGCACGGCTTCTGATTGGCTGCAGGAGCTTCCTGTGCTCAAGCGGAAGCCACGTTGAATGTTCAGCTTCCGAAAAACATTTGCAAACCGGAACACTTACTTCCGGGTTTGCAGCGTTCGGGAGCCGATCTGTTCGGCGCTAAGCCGTTTGAGAACCAAGGTAGCACTGTACAAGCATAACAAAAGTAGTCGTAAACAATAAGTGAAGCATCAAAAAGCTCACAACCAAATTGAACTATTTCCACATAAATAATAATATCCAAAATAAAGGTGTGAGAAATGAACAGTGACAACAGCAACAACCATTCCCACAACAACTGTTCCCTCTAAAAATACCCTAGCCCAAGATATATATGTAAGATATATGTAACTTGAAGGACGTGCCATTTTCTTCCTCATTCAGGGTCCCATGGCCTTTGAGGAAGTGGCCGTGTGTTTCACCGAGGAGGAGTGGGCTCTGCTGGATCCGGGCCAAAGGGCTCTGCACGGGGAAGTGCAACTGGAGAATTACTGGAACGTGGCCTCTCTGGGTAAGGGCCAGACTTTGTTAAGTCCCATCCATTTGTTACAATACAATACAACTTTTAAAAATGCTGTCACAAAATATACAGTGAATCTTGAAAATATGCCTCTCAGGTGTCAAAGGCCAGGTTAAAGAGGTTTGTCTAAAGCATATATACAGTGGTAACTTGGTTCTCGAACTTAATATGTTCCGGGAGTCTGTTCCAACCCCCGAAACCTTTCGGAAACCAAGACGTGGCTTCCGATTGGCTGCAGGAGCTTCCTGCACTCAAGCAGAAGCCACGTCAGACGTCCAGCTTCTGAAAAACATTTGCAAACCAGAACACTTACTTCCGTGTTTGCGGCGTTTGGGAGCCAATTTGTTCGGGAGCCAAGCCATTTGAGTACCAAGGTACCACTGTAATGAAGTTGCCAGACACACTTCTGTGGGGAGGGAGTTCTACAGCTTATAGTCTGCCACCATCACTATCCTGAGCTTCGGGGGGTGGGGATGGGCGCCTTGGAGGTCTGTAGGAAAGGAGGCAGTTTTTCATATATTTGGGGCCTGAATGATTTATGGCTTTAAACACAAGCATGAGTACCTTGAATTGGGCCCGGGAATTAACCCATTGCATGGTACCCAGTGCAGCTTGGAACTGTAAGTAAAGCATTTTAAACTTACTTAGCAGTGTGTGGTCTGTTCATTGCAAAAGGGGTAGGTCAACTTACATGCAGCTGAGATGGGATAAAGAAATGCAGCTGTTTGAAAACATGTGTTATATGAGATTTAAATGGAACCCCAGGCAGTAATTTGGCCGCTGCAGTTTGGACCAGTTGAAGTTTCTAAGTCATCTTCAAGTGCAGCCCCAATCAAATCTGGAAGGCACAGTCTAGGAACTTCTGTTGGATGTGTAGAGCAGTTATAAGTCTTTGGAAAGAATGTGGAAGCAGAACCACACCTGTATGATGTCTCCTCTGCAGCAGCATATTTGGCATGATGGGTGATGAAAAAAAATACTTCCTCCTTGTTCCCCTGCTGTGTCCTCTAACCAAGTTTCTCTCTCTGTATTCCAGAAGGTGATGAGTGGGAGCGTAAGACTGATGAAGGGACACATGGAGAGTCGTCGGAAAGGAACAAGAATCTAGAAATGGAAGAGGAGATTGGAGATCAAGTTGAGCCAGAAAAGCAGGAAGGAAATCAAACAGAGATGTGGATGAACGAATCTGTTACGTGGCAGGGTGACAATTTCCCCGAAATCTTAGTTCAGCAGGGGAAACAGAAAGGGCAAAGAAAAAATGTCTGCCCAGTATGTGGGAAAAGCTTCAATCGCAAGTCAGACCTTAATGTTCATTGGAGAATCCACACAGGAGAGAAGCCATACAAATGTCTGGAGTGTGGAAAGAGTTTCCGGCAGCTAGCAAGCTTCTCGTCACATCAAAGAATTCATACGGGAGAAAGACCGTATAAGTGTTCCGAGTGTGGAAAGGGATTTTACGACAAATCGAGCCTGGTCATCCACCAAAGAATCCACACAGGGGAGAAACCATATCAGTGCTTGGTATGTGGAAAAGGCTTCCATCAAAGCTTCGGCCTGACTTCCCACCAAAGAATCCACACTGGGGAGAAACCGTACGTTTGCTCGGAATGCGGGAAGAGCTTCTACGATAAGCCACACCTTACTAGACACCAAAGAATCCACACGGGGGAGAAACCATATACTTGCACGGAATGTGGAAAGAGCTTCAGCCAAATCACGAGCTTCACTTCCCATCAGAGAATCCACACCGGGGAGAGACCCTTCATGTGCTCGCACTGCGGGAAGAGCTTTTACGACAAATCCAACCTTCTCACACACCAAAGAATCCACACAGGAGAGAGACGATATGAGTGTCAGGAATGTGGGAAGACCTTCAGTCAGAAAAAGAGCCTCACCTCTCATCAAAGCATACACACAGGAGAGAAACCGTATCAGTGCCCAGAGTGCGGGAAGTATTTCAGGCAGCAAACGGACCTTACTTCACACCAGAGAATCCACACTGGGGTGAGACCTTTCCAGTGTCTGGAATGTGGGAAGAGGTTTTACAGAAAAGCGGATCTAAACAGACACCAAAAAGTTCACGCTGGGGTTGGGAGACCCATCATTGCTTGGAGCGTTGAAATGGCTTCAGATGGCGTATCCATCTTATGCCCTCTAGGGGAATTCACAGAGGAAAGCCAGTGTATGGCTTCTGAGATTAAGCAAGAACCCTGTTGCTAGCCCAGCCCTTATTAGCCATCAGAGAACCCACACAGGGAATTAAACTCCTCTACCCCAAATGAATACTTGGGAGTGTTGGGGAGCGTAAAAGAAGCTTTCGGAGAATTGAAAAGGTTGCTGACTTATTTTGTGACATTTCAGTTGGCCCAAAGAAAGGTTTTGCCTTACTGTGGACTTCTCATTTTGTACTTCCATTTTTTGCACTTAAGATTTCTGTAAAAAAAAAAAAAAAGTTTCCATACTATTCTGAACAAACGAATGAAAGCTTCAAGTCTTGCAGGTGCAAGAGTTAACCATGATACAGATTGTGAAACTGGTTTTGGACCATGGTTTCTGTTGGACCAGCTTCTCATATGAGCATGCTTGGAGATCAAGGTCATCTACATAGGCCCACTTGTCAACTCCAAACCTACGCCTGGGGAGGGGCCTTCCTCTGTCGCCACACCCTACCCATGGAGATTTCACAGAACTGTAGAGTTTGAAGGGACCGCGGGGACCACCTAGTCCAGCCCCCTGCAATGCAGGAATGTTTTTGCCCAACCTGGGACTTGAACCCTTGACCCTTAGATTAAGAGTCTCATGCTGTACCAACTGAGCTATCCGAGGGGATTTGTCCCTCCTCTCTGATTCATGGCCTTTCATTGCAGTGTTAAGACCAGCCTTATGTTTAAGCATTAGCCTGATAGCCTTGGGAGACAAGGAATTGTGGGCAGGCAAGTGAAGGAGGCAGTATTCTGTACCCACTCTGAGTTCAGCACAAAAGGCAAGTGGGTTGTCAGAGGAGGGATGGGGTTTTCTGGCACTATTTCCAGCCCAGCATGAGGGTAAGAAAACAATAGTGGCAGGCCAGTAATTTTTGTGAACTTATTTATAAGGCCGGTTTATTTTAGGGAGGTCTTCAGCGTTTGGAGGTTGGATTTGATTGATTGATTTGCCATAATTGATATATAATCTTTGTGGGATATTTTCAGTGTTACTTTCTTCTTTGTCATTTAGATATTGCATGGCCATGATTGCATAAGTAACATACATATTTGGTTTACGCGCCTTGTATTTTCACAAAGCATCTTCAATGCAGCATTTTTTTTAATCTCTCCGATTAGGATGGGGTGGGAGAGGAGGCAAAATGGAAAGCTGTTTGTGAAGTTTGTTTTTGTACCTTTCTGCTTCCTGTTTGGTGCTGCCTTCTCCTTTTTTTGTGTAAATCAATTTATATTGAAAGTTTTCAACATCAAATGCAATAAGAGAATAATAATAATAATAATAATAATAATAATAATAATAATAATAATAATAAATAAATATATTATTTATACGCCGCCCATCTGGCTGGGTTTCCGCAGCCACTCTGGGTGGCTCCCAACAGAATCTTAAAAACATGATAAAACATCAGTAAAAGCTTTCCTAATCAGGGCTGCCTTCAGATGTCTTCTAAAAGTCAGATACAGTGGAACCTTGGTTGTCGAACGCTTCAAAGCTGAACAATTTGGAACCTGAATGCCGACAATCCAGAAGTGAATGCTTTTGTTTTCAAACGATTTCCGGAAGCCATACATCTTCCCAGCCGCTTTTTTCATTTTTTCCCATTGACTTTGCAGCCAATCCATTGATCCCCAGTTTTTGAACTTTATGGAAGTTGAACGATCTTCCAGAATGGATTTAAGTCTGAAAACCGAGGTTCCACTGTAGTTGTTCCTTTTCTTGATATCTGATGGGAGGGTGTTCCACAGGGCGGGCACCACCACCGAGAAGGCCCTCTGCCTGGTTCCCTGTAATCTCACTTCTCTCAGTGAGGGAACTGCCAGAAGGCCCTCGGAGATGGACCTCAGTGTCCAGGCTGAAACTAATATAAAAAAGGGGAAAGAGCAAGAAGAACAAAAGCAAGACAATAAAGATGGAAAAGAAGAAAAAGGGAATATAAAGCCCTCTATTAAAATGATTTCTTCATCCTTATTCCACACAAAGAAGAGTTCTGAACCCTCCCAGCTCTCACAAAGAATCATAAAGTTGGAAGGGACCCTGAGGATAATCTAGTCCAACCCCCTGGAATGCAGGAGTACGCAGCTGTCCTGGATGGGGATCGAACCTGCAACCTTGGTATTATCAGCATCACACTCTAACCAACTGAGCTATCCAGGCTCCCACTATAATTGATACGTAACCTTTGTGGGATATTTTCACTGTTGCTTCCCCCCACCCGCAAATCGCGCTATTTCTGGCTTGTAGATTTTGTTCTCTTCCTTTTGAAATACTTCTCGTTTGTGCTTGCATATGTTGTTGCTTTTAATTGCATATCATCATCATCATCATCATCATTTTCCTTAGCAGCATTGAACTATATATGGAAAGGAAAGGCATAAGCATTGAAAGCAAATCAATAAAGGAAAACTTATGGACACACGAGTTCTTTACTGTGTGAGAAGGGAGTATCTGATGCCCTCAAGGCTCTTTGGGCTTTCTTGGGACACGTGGAATGGTTCAGAGGACGGCCCGCTCCTGAGGGATGTAGGCTCTGCAAGGTAGCGACTGCAACTCCTATTGGCTGCTGGAGCACAGCTGCTCTGTCGAAATGCATTCATCACCAAATGGCTATAGGCGGTCTAGTACTATCGCATCTAACGCGGGGATCCCGGCAGAAGTCGGGGATCGAACCTGAGATCTTCTGCTTGCAGTGCAAATCTCTCTCTTCTCTCTTTGGCAATCACTCGTAGCAAGTAAGATTGTCTTCCATAAACACGGTTTTAATAGTGAGTCCGTAAGTGACTGTGGAGGCCGATTCTGGATCCACACGTCCTTCCACAGTGGGGACATTGGTTTCCGGGCGGGAGTTGATCATGGTGTGGATTTGCCAAGTGTGCCTTCCTCTTAGCACATTTCTCCCTTGCGTCCTGAGTTCAAGTGTCTTCAAAGTCCATGACACCTTTGGTAAAGGCTGTTCTCCAACTGGAGCGCTCACAAGCCAATGTTTCCCAATTGCTAGTGTTTATACAGTGGTGCCCCGCAAGACGAAAAACCCGCTAGACGAAAGGATTTTCTATTTTGGAGGTGCTTCGCAAAACGAATTTCCCTGTGGGCTTGCTTCGCAAGACGAAAACGTCTTGAGAGTTTTTCCGACTTTTTCCCCCTTTCCCCCCTCCTTTTTCTAAGTCGCTAAGCCTTTAATAGCCGCTAAGCCGCTAATAGCGCTAATCCGCTAATAGGATTGCTTCGCAAGACGAAAAAACCGCTAGACAAAGAGACTCGCGGAACGGATTATTTTCGTCTTGCGAGGCACCACTGTACTACATTTTTTAAAGATTTGCCTTGAGAGAGTCTTTAAACCTCTCTTGTTGACCACCAGCATTATGCTTTCCATTTTTAAGTTTGGAATAGAGTAATTGCTTTGGAAGACGATAACCAGGCATCTGCACAAGACGATGCTGTGCTGCAATATCTCCTTAACTCTAATTCCCCTTGCTGAGGTCCCCTCACAAATGCTCTACCCCTGAGCTATGGCCTTTCCTCTTGCGGATCTGTTTTCCTCCAGCTCTGCACCTGCTCCTTGAGCCACTCTGCCCAGGGTGCAGGTGATGCTTCACCTCCTAATTATAGGAATCATAGTGATTTAGTTCTCTTTTTTTCTTGCCCCAAAACTCAAGGGACCGACCCCCCAAGCATCACCTTATTTTTGTTATTCTGCAAATAACCGAAGTCTCAGAATGGAGAGATGCACGAGGCAACTTAATGCAACAAGAAATGCCTACATAAATACCTCCTGAGAAACGCTTTGAGGCAGGCACGGACTCTGCCCGTGTGAAGAGACTGTATCATCCCTCTGCTCTTAATGTCACCGGGGGCTTGGTCCTGCTTCTAATTTGCTGCTTACTATGCTGAGAGCAGCCACAACCGAGGCAATGAGAGCCAGCAGACCCAGAGTGATGATGCTGCTGTTGCTGCTGCTGCTGTTGTTGCTGCGATTTGTAGGCTCTCGGATGCCAAAGGCAAAATGCCCCTTGAATATGGAGAGGGATGTCCCAGATGCGTTGAATTATTACATGCCAGGAGACCACCTCATAAGTGGGGTCATTTCTACAACACATGTTTTCCATGCAGCCGACAGTTTCCGCGAAGCACCCCAAATGGTGCTCTTTGGGTAAGCACTTCTGTGGCAATTGGTTTCATGCTATTATTCTCAACTATGATTTCCCCCACTCCAGGAATCCTTATTTGCCAGGGACAAGTCCTGTTTTCTGGAAGTGTCCGTCCGTGGAGATGCAAAAAACCAATGGATGTCACTTCCATCCTTTGTCTTCCCACCTGCAAGAAGCAAAACAGCTACCCATTAAGTTGCTAACATATTGACGCTGAATCCTTAAAATATGTAGGCTACGTGTTCCCAGTTCTGGATTTCGGAGGTGGGCAGGTGGCCTGATGTGGGTGGGATTGGGCTTCTTTGCAAGGAGCAGGTCCATAACTTGTTGGTTCTCCTGGATCCAACATTGTTACTGACCAGGATGGCAATATTTTACCTCCACTGTCAAGGCAGCATTTCCCTGAATACCAGTTGCTGTGAATCATAGGTGGGCTGTTGCGCTTTTTGATGGATGGGGTTCCGTTTAGAATTCATATAATCCCCGTGTTCAAACATATGCCAGTTTGTTTGCAGACACAACTCAAGGTGTCAGGGATGAAACTAGGCTTTCTTTCACCCGGGTCAAAGACACAGTTTGGCACACACACATGCAACAACAACAACAATAATGGAAACTGTAATGATCAGGCACATACCAGAGAGTAAGTCCAGAGTAAGTCTGGCACATAGCAGAGAGTAAAAATGCGTAAGATTGCAGTATACGACTGCAGAATCTTTACACAGTTACCTGGGAGTAAGCTCCATCAAATTCAGTGGGTAGTAAAGGCTTGCTGTTCAGTGAGTAGTAAAAGCTTGCCATTAAGGCTCTAAAGAATGAAAGAATAAACAAAGTATACGCCACAAGATTGCTGGCTGCCGAACCATTGCAATTAAAGAATTTAAAGTGGATTGGCTACATTTTCCTCCCAAATTACAGGAAGGGATAAATACAAACTGCTTTGTATGTCAGCATCACATTTCTTTCATTGCAAGTATTTTATTTTCAATATAAGGAGGACTCAGCTTTTGTAGCTCATTGTATGCAGCAGTGCTCATTGTGTAAACATATATGTTGTCCTCTACACACCCACCCACCGACAGAGAGAGAACACAAAAGCAAGCTATACTCCAAAGTACTTATTTTGTGAACTTGACATTTAAATTGTTTAACCCTGATAAAAGCTCCTGTTCCCAAAAGGGACAGAAGTTGGTGGTGTTCTACCTCTTAACCACTTTTAATTGACCTCTGAGGTGCTGAGGGAAGGAAAAGCAGAAGGAAGCAGCAAAACTTCCCCTTTTCAACTTTGCTTGTGCCTTTTCCACAATTTCTCTCTCACACACAGTTCCAAAAAATGGGGAAAGGGGAAGGAGGTTCGTTCACTTTTGCCTCTCCAGGTTTTCCTGCTTCCCCTTGCAAATAACCATCCCTCCGGTGCGCAGCAGTTCTCCACTCCATGACTATGATCAGAGCTGGCTAGGCAGGAAACCCAGGCAGGCTGGGAGCCTCAGTGGCGACCCTCTAGAGGCTTCACCCAGGTCCGAAACCCTGGCTAGGACGCCCCCCCCATTAGCTATGGACATGAAAATATTCACGTTAGTGTTGGAAGCCGCTAAACCTCTGCTCCCTCAGCTGCAGCACCAACTACAAAGCAGAGACAGGCCAGTGCTGCTAGAATTGTTTTAACTTTTTAATTTGTGTGCATTTTGTTGTTGCTGCTGTGTGATGGCCTGGGACTTGGACTCGGAACCAGAGGAGTCTCAGTCTGCACCGTATCCTTTGCCTCAGGCATCATTTGAACCAAGTCTGGGGCCTGATCCTGAAGAGTCCCAGTCTGCACAGGTTCCCCTGCAACAAACACCAGCTGGGCCGAGTCGGGTCTGAGCCTGCCCTGGCTCCAGATGTGGGGATTACCTCGTTGCCTTCAGCTGGGCCATCACTTACAGCTGCTCCGCTACCGGTTGGGTCAGGAGAGGCTGAGGCGGCCCCTGGGTCTAGTAACCCACCGACATCTCCCAAGCTGCAGAGACTCAGGTCTGAGAGAAGGAGAGACCTGAGTACTCGCAGGAGGAGTGCTCGCCTTTGGGTGAAACCGGGAGGTGAGACGCCGGGGAATCAGGACTGGCCGCTACCCCGACAAAGATAAAATGCTGTTGGTCCCTGCCCCAGGTTGCGGGAGCAACATTGCTGTATGTTAGATCCTGCCTGAGATCCTGTACCTGTCCTTGCCTGGTTTCCTGCCTTGGCCCTGTCAGACTGACTCCTAGTGGAACCTCCAGATTCTGGTCTGGTCCTGGACCACGTTTCACGGGTTACCCTGCACCCAGCACATGCTGTTTGTTTCAGAGAGGGGAGATGTTTCTGGGAGGAGAGGGGTTCGGAGAAGTAGGGGGTCAATCACAGTGGATTAGGAAAGGGAGGGTAAGGTATGGGAGGTGGGGCAGGCTGGGAAAAGGGCATATGACACCAGCAGTTATTACCATGCCATTTGCCAGCCCTTCCTCTAACTGGGAAATTGTGGTTATCCTATAAGCCAGCCCTCTTCTTGGCTGCTGTTGCTAATTGCCAGGTTGGATCTGAAAAAGGCGTCCTTCATTCATGACTGTGAACTTTTCAGTGTTCAAGTATTCAAATGCTTCTCCTTTTGAGGGTGTTTAGAGCATCCGGGAGTTGTCTGTCAATAATAGCATCCTGGTGGAATTTCCCAAAATTGGGAATGCCTGGGGAAACCCATGTGGGAAGTGTCTGGATTTTCACTTTTTGAAATATGGCAACCCTGGGGGTGTGGAGTTGTTGCTTAACTGGCAAGCAGCTATTTATCTTATAACAAACACACACAAACCAAAATGTGACGAGAATCTGCTGTGATGCTTCATGCTAAAATCTGTAGCAACACTGTGGTGTCCAGAGACTAAGGATTAAGAAGGCAGGGATTTGACATGTTTTCATTGGCTAGAGAATGACTTTATGATACACACTTTGTTGCAGGCAAGCGAGGCTCCTAGCCTACTGGTACCTCTTGTCCTTCCAGATTGCCATCCATGAGATCAACCAGGATCCCAGGATCTTACCCAACATCACCCTGGGCTACAGCATCTATGAGAACTATTTCGATGCAAGGGTGACCTATGACACCATTGTAGATTTGCTCTCTCCTGGGCAGGCAAATGTTCCAAACTACCATTGTGGAAGACAGAGCAAGCAGCTGGTTTTAATTGAAGGGGTTGACTCAGACACTTCCATCCAGATTTCAAGTGTTACGGGAATCTACAAAATCCCCCAGGTATGAAGGCACAACCACAAGTACATGATAGAATAGTACATCTTTTCCAGAAGTTGTTCAAAAAAGGAAGGGCTGTTCTTCCAAGTAGAATAGTCAGTAACCTGAGGCCCTTATTCCAATGAATGGGGATGGAGAGAACTAATGAAATCACCTGCTGAATGCTTTGAAACTCTGCAGAATATGGCTCTCTGTGCCCGCAGTTTTCAGTTAATAAAGAATATCGGAGCTTAGTCCTGAAAATCAATGAAATTCTCCATCTCTTCCCTGTCCTACCAGGTCAGTTATGCTTCTGTTCATCATGCTCTTGACAAAACACAATCTTCTTTCGTCTACCGTGTGACCCTAAATGAAGAACCCCCAAGCTCAGGGATTGTCAGACTACTCCTGCATTTCAAGTGGACTTGGGTCGGGCTCATAGCTCCTGACTCTGACAATGGAAAAAGGTTTCTGAGCACCTTGGCGCCTCTGCTTGCTAAGGGCGGTGTCTGCGTTGCCTTCTCACAAACCATTTCACGAGGCTTCTCTTTTATAGCCGACGCATACATAAAGCTCCGGCAGAAGATTTCACTTTCCATGGACAGGCGAATCAATGTGTTTCTTTACTATGGGGACTCTCAGTCCCCCTCAGAAGCCGCAACTATGCAAAAAATAGTGGGTGAAACCCTGAAACCCATTACTGGAAAAGTTTGGGTCACGATAGCTTTGTCATATATCAGCTCCAGAACATCGCCCAAGAAACTTCAGAACCGACACAATCATGGCTATTTATCTTTATTTATCCAGACGAAAAAAAGGATGAAACATGATGATAATCTACCAGTTGCACCTCATAGAGAAGGCAATCCAGTTTGGCGAAAAGGATATCATTGCTTGTATTCAAAGCATGTGTTATCCTTGAAAGGCCAGAACCAATGCAAAGTGAGAGAGAACCTGGAGGGCTTCCCTCAAGGTGTCCTCGAGAGAAGCCTGTTTCAAGACACCAACAGCATTTACAACACTGTCCGAGCTCTGGCACAGGCCTTAAATGCGGCCTACTCATCAAGATCCACGCAGATGGTGATGGTGGGTGGAAACAGGTGGGAAGGTGGACGACTCCTGCCATCACAGGTATTCTTTTATTCCTCGGCTGATATGTATGGCTATGAATCCTTTGGAAAGTTCCACACTGCAATTGCTACTTGAATTAAATATGCCAACAGGGAAAGGGGCTGTTACTCAGAGGTAGAGGTCACAATTTCAGTCTCTGGGATCACCTGGTGAACCTGTGAGAGACCCTATCTGATTTGCTTTAAAGTTTTTCAAACAATTTTTTTTTTCAAATTTTACAAATTCTTCTAAACAACCATTGGAAGAATCTCCCTTATCTGTTTACAACTAATCCAGAATGCGGCAGCTAGACTGGTGACTGGGGGCAGCCGCCGAGATCACATAACTCCGGTCTTGAAAGACCTACATTGGCTCCCAGTACATTTCTGAGCACAATTCAAAGTGTTGGTGTTGACCTTGAAAGCCCTAAACGGCCTCGGTCCAGTATACCTGAAGGAGCGTCTCCCCCCCCCCCATCATTCAGCCCGGACACCGAGGTCCAGCGCCGAGGGCCTTCTGGCAGTTCCCTCATTGCAAGAAGCAAAGCTACAGGGAACCAGGCAGAGGGCCTTCTTGGTAGTGGTGTCCGCCCTGTGGAATGCCCTCCCTTCAGATGTCAAAGAGATAAACAACTACCTGACATTTAGAAGACACCTGAAGGCAGCCATGTTCAGGGAAGTTTTTAATGTGTGACATTTTTATGTATTCTTAATCTTTGTTGGAAGCCGCCCAGAGTGGCTGGGGAAACCCAGCCAGATGGGCGGGGTATAAATAATAAATTATTATTATTATTATTATTATTATTTCGCACCAAGCCTTTCTTACCTTAGAAAGCTGCTATATTACTTATATTTTACCCATTATATACATCGATAAACTTCCCATTCTCGTCTGCTGGTATACTACAAATCCTGCATACACTTCAACATAGCCGCAATATTTTTACAAATATTCCACATAATATTTCAAAAATTCAAGAATTTCCCCCCTCATTCTCTTCTTTAATTCTCTCAGTTAGTCTAGCCACCTCAGCATATTCCATCATCTTCATAAACCCATCTTCTTTTGTTGGGACTTCTTTTTCCAGTTTATGATCAGAGGCTGTTATTGTGGCTGTCGTAGTATACATAAACAAATCAGACAGCTCCTTCGGAAGCTCTGGTCCAATGATACCTAACAGAAAGGCCTTTCACCTTTCTGCAGGTCCACCACTAGCAGGTACTTGCTTTACTCTTATACATTTTTGCAGTGTCAACGATATTGATCTTCAATCACATTGCGACCATTAAAAAAAAAAAGTGTGGCCACTATGTGTCTAGAAGACATGTATAACAGAGCAGGTTAGAAATAGCCAATTTCTGGTGGGGCTCCGCTATGGGCGCCACGGAAGATCGCCAACAATACCATCTCTCCAGCTCACACGAGGTAATTTTGAGGCTGAGATGGGAGTAATCAGCCTCCCTTTTTCTTTCCGGTGGAAGGGAAGATGCAGTCTCACCCGCGGCTGCCCACAAACCACGGTCGAGTTCGTAAAGAAGGATGGAAAGCCCTCGAGGGAGCTGGGATCTCCTGGACGCCGTCTCTGTGAGCGCTCCAAGTTCCATTTCTTAAGATAAAAGATTGGATTTAAGATTTATGGACGTGCTTCGAGCGAAGAATGGGTATTTAATCTGCTAAGTCAGCCACTGAGATGCTAAGAATGACGGAGTAGAAGAAAGATAACATCAAAGAATAATATCTAAGGTGGTATGTTGAAATGGAACGGAAAGGAGGGGGGATTAAACTTTTTCTTTTCTTATTACGATATTACCTAACAACCCCCCCCCCCAGAAGAACCGTCTATACTACTTATAGCAAGTGAGATTGGAAAATATAAACTGTGTGGAAACAATATTAACTAAAGCTTTTGTTCTATGAAATATTTGGAAGAAGATAAGAGACTTTCTTGTGACGCACTATTTAATCGGGATCCATCATTATGAGACAGACTGTGTTGCAGAGATTAATAGTCATAGGGGGAGGCAAGCTCTGACTTTGTTATTATATTTGCATTTCAAGTTCGATTTGGCAAACCTCCCCTGGAAAGACTAATGTTTGGTGCAACCTGTCTGAGAAAATTAATGAGCAAATGCCTAGATTTTATTTCATCGGAACTGAGAAAAGATGGCGTCTGCCACCCGAGAAGGACTTTTGGATGGATTCAGCATAAACACCAGCGTGTGAGGACACACTGCAAATAAAAGACTTACCAGCTGCAAAAGGAAAAAAAAGGGAGAGTCATACAAAGTTCACACAGTAGTATATTATTGCTCACTTCAGCTCGCCTGTGGAAACAACTCAGAGACTATAAAAAAAGAAGGATAATAACAAGAAGATTTAAAGAAGGGACTATTGACACTCAAGGCAGTAGAAATATGAGATGATTGGACCCCACTGAACTCGAAGCATGGGAACCCCCAACAAAAAAAAGTATAATTTGGCAAAATATTTGGACTTTATGATATGTATTTGTACAATTTGGAATATTTAATGTGATTTGATTGGATTGTTAAAATGGAAAACTTAATAAAAAATATTATTTTTTTAAAAAAAGAAATAGCCAATTTCTGGATTTTCTTTATCATTCTAGCTTCACCCTTTCCTAAGAAATGTCAGGCTTGGGAATACTTCTATGGGCGGAGTTTATTTGGATGAGAACGGGGAGCTGGCAGCTGACTTTGACATTGTGAACTTTGTGATGCTTCCCAATAATTCTCTTCATGAAAGGAAAGTTGGGCACATGGAGAGGTGCGGATCCCGAGACATAAAAGTCACAATTGATCGGAATGCCATTGTGTGGCCTCTTTCGTTTAACGAGGTGGGTTAAGCCGTTCACTTCATTCTGTAACTTATCTCAGGTTCTAATGATTCTTTTTGTATTATCCATAAGACAGTGTCTCAGAAGCTTATTGAAAAATAGAAAATGTTTACTTGGAGTTACAAAGTGACCCTCATAAAATGATCGAACAATGAGCAATGAAAGAGGGTGGAGTAGGCAAGGGAAGGGATATTGGAAAAGCAGAAATAGTCTCTTCTCATGTTGAGTACAGGAGGTCAGGAGACTGAAACCAGCATGCAGAAACACCGAAGAGCTGAACTAACTCTTTGCAGAGGTTATCGTGAAGTGCACTTTTATGCATGTTCATCCTAAATCAAGATCCAAACTACTTCTGACCTTCAGCATTACTGCAGTCTTGTTTCTTTCATTTAAATAGCAGCTCCTGGAGGGCTTGATCATGATTGGGACTGTGGTTTGTGGGGAAGGAGTTTAACCTTTTCATTCCATGTCACACCGCTCATGAACATTATTTCCAATCACCACTCCACTAGAGCTGCTACTTGGCTTGTGAGGGAATCCATTGTTAACTCCAGTGATTTTCCTTAGCTAGAAATCCCCCTAACTCTTGCTGCTCTGTCCTTATGGGTAGACCGTGCCTCATTCCAGATGTACAGAGATCTGTCACCCTGGAGACTTCAAGGTGATCCGGGAAGGAGAGGCGCTTTGCTGCTATGATTGCCTTCCCTGCATAGAAGGAACAATCTCTACCAAGGAAGGCAAGTGATTGCAGGGGAAAGAGAGGCATTCAAGAATGGGACAATGGTTCTATAGGCATTGTTGGAACTTGGAAGAAATGACAGTGGTGGGAACTGATTAGGGTGATGGATGATTCAGCAACCCACCCCAAAGTTATTTATTTGTATCATCATCATCACCAATGCTGATCTTTGTCATTTAAGCAAGATATAAATTGGTCATCCACTTACTGGGTAAGAATATTCATCTGACTAGTCCTAACATTTGTATTCTATGGTAAAATGGCTCTCCCACAATTCAGGAAGGCGACAACCCAGCTCATCTGCTGGGAATTCTATTTCTGGCTTGTGGGAGACCCCAGGCTCAGCCTGTGCCAGGCATGACCTCTCCCACTGATGGCCCGGCCTTCCATACTTCCCTTCCATTTTTCATTTGTAGGTGGCATGAAAATGTTCACTACAAAACATGTATTTTGTGGAATGTAATAGAACTCTTGTGGATATACGAATGATGCTAAAGTTACTCTTCTTCTTTCCAGATGCAGACCACTGTACCAAATGTCCAGAAGATCAGCATCCAAACAATGAGCGAGTTCGATGTGTCCCCAAGATTATAACTTTTCTGTCCCATGGAGAACCTTTAGGGATCATCTTGGCTTCTTTCACACTGTTATTTTCCTTCATGACTTGCCTCGTGTTAGGAATCTTCATTAAATACAAGGAAACTCCCATCATCAAAGCCAACAACAGAGACCTGTCCTACACACTCCTCTTCTCCCTCCTGCTCTCCTTTTTGTCCTCTTTCTTCTTCATTGGTCAGCCAATGAACACAACCTGCCTCCTCCAACAAATGGCCTTCAGCATCATCTTCTCAGTTGCTGTGTCTTCTGTCTTGGCAAAAACCATTACTGTTGTGCTGGCTTTCCTGGCCACAAAGCCAGGGAACAGGGTGAGGAAATGGCTGGGGAAAAGTCTGGCCAACTCTATTGTAATTTCCTGTTCCAGTGTCCAAGTTGTCATCTGCACCACCTGGCTGGGAATATCTCCTCCTTTCCCAGACTATGACATGCACTCCCAGCCTGGAGAGATCATCCTGCAATGCAATGAAGGGTCTGTGGCCATGTTCTATGGTGCCCTTGGCTACATGGGCTTCCTGGCTGCCATCTCCTTCACTGTGGCTTTCCTAGCCAGGAACCTTCCAGGGTCCTTCAATGAGGCCAAGCTGATCACCTTCAGCATGCTGGTCTTCTGCAGTGTTTGGGTGTCCTTTGTGCCCACCTACCTGAGCATCAAGGGGAAATACATGGTAGCTGTGCAGGTCTTCTCTATGTTGGCCTCCAGTGCTGGGCTCCTGGGCTGCATCTTTCTTCCCAAGTGCTACATTATTGTGCTGAGGCCTGATCTGAACACAAAGGAGCACCTGACAACAAAAACAAAAGATGGAATTTGATTCTTAATGCGCTTTTCCCACCAAGGGAATCTGCGTGCAGCACAATACTTATGAGAAGAAGCTATTTCCCTTTCAGGTGTTTATTATGAGCTGCTCTTGTAACTATTTTTTAATCTATCCAAAACCTAACATGTCATTTCCAAAGTGAATGCACAGTCATCCCAGGACGGTCAGAGGCCCTTTTGATTTAATGTCTCACTAAATAGGAACCCTTTTCAGAACTTGATTCAGATATATCCTCTTAATATGCCCAGGTGATCTTTATATCTGTGTCACCCTGACCAATGTTGCATGATCTTATTTTCCACAAATAAATTTGTATATGTAACATATATACCGCATGCAGAGTCTGACATTTTCTTCCTTTTGTGCAGAAGGAAGTGGATTTGGCTCTGTGTAAGTATGCTCAAGGCTGCACAACTGGAATATCCAGTGGAAAGCTGGATATGTTTCAAATTATTTCACTTTTTTGTGACCACTTCTTGTAAATATTCCTCTCCCTGTTTGTGCCTCTGAGTAAAACATAGCAATTCCCTTCCCTGATATATAGGGAAGTTCCACAGGAGGTTTTGCAATTCAGCATTTTAAACCTTAAACTCCCAATGTATTGCCTCTAACCCCTTATTTTTGTTTTTGTAGATCCTCAAAATAATCTGCTTCTAAAGGTATTAGGAAATTGAAGACGAATTCTGAAAACTTAGAGATATTCTATCTTCCATGTTCTTGAGTGGGAAGATGGCCTGAGCTAAAAGGGGCTGCACTCCTCTGGGTGGATGAGGTCCACAGCTTTGGGGTCCAGCAAGATTGTCACTGGAAGCTCAGATTTCACTGCTCACGTTAGTGCTTAAGACCCAGTGAACTAGCATGGGAAAGTGCTAGTGGATAATTAATAATAATAATAATAATAATAATAATAATAATAATAATAATAATAATTTTATTATTTATATCCCACCCATCTGGCTGGGTTGCCCCTGCCACTCTCTGTATACTTTTATCTTTACAAAGTTTACTTCTACGACCAGAAGAACTGTATTGTAGTAGATGAGTTCATGATGTACCAGCTTCTCTTAAACTTGTTGCATCTACTCTGATTTCCACGAGACAATAAACACTCTATACTTTGAACTGAACCGAGTGGCAAATGAGTTTTCTTAAGTAAAAAACTCTGGAAAAGGCTGACCAATAGAAAGCAGGAAAACTCTGATATTCTGCTAGACAGCAAAGCTACCACTAATCCCCCTATCATGGGCATAGGCAGGTGGGCAGGGGGCAGCTGCAGTGACTGGTTGCATAAAAAAACAACTCCTTTTGAAATAAGGCATTGTCTGGACCCATTGTTTAAAACTTTACTTGCAGAACTTTCTTCAAAACAGAACAAAAACATCAAAGATACATCCAAATAATTCCATGCAATACGGTATATTGTGTAAGTCCATTTTCTTAGAAAGAAAAGAAAATTCCACACAGACCTATAAGAAAAATCTCCTTTAGCCTGAGGTTGTTCACCTGGAGAACTTCATTTACATCCATACTCTCACAGCTTGGGAAGAAAGACTGAAGGCAACTCTCTTTCAAAATGGTGATTTGCAATTCAATACCTTTGTCACTTAATCTAAGGTTAAACACTCACATGTTAGCTACCAGAAAACAATAAGAGTCCATTATCATCATGTGCCCCCAAACCACATCCCTGATGCCAGCAGGGATCCCTTCTCCCATCCTTGACATTATTTGTGAAAGAAGCATTATGTTGTAGCTAGTAGAATAGGTTGTGGGGTGTGAGCGATGGGACTGCTTCTTGGGTTTTCAGATGTGCAAGGTAAAGGTAAAGGTACCCCTGCCCGTACGGGCCAGTCTTGACAGACTCTGGGGTTGTGCGCCCATCTCACTTAAGAGGCCAGGGGCCAGCGCTGTCCGAAGACACTTCCGGGTCACGTGGCCAGTGTGACATCGCTGCTCTGGCGAGCCAGAGCTGCACACGGAAACGCCGTTTACCTTCCCGCTAGAAAGCGGTCCCTATTTATCTACTTGCACCCGGAGGTGCTTTCGAACTGCTAGGTTGGCAGGCGCTGGGACCGAGCAGCGGGAGCGCACCCCGCCGCAGGGATTCGAACCGCCGACCTTTCGATCGGCAAGTCCTAGGCGCTGAGGCTTTAACCCACAGCGCCACCTGCGTCCCTTTTCAGATGTGCACATAGGCCCAAAAATGTCCTGAGAAAAATAGCTTGATCCTGGCTTATCTGGTGATGTATTTTAAATAAAGGTCATTCTAGCATCACCTTTTCCCTCTATGACCTTTTTCACAACATGCTGCCACATCAGTGAGATCTTGTGAATCATAGAGTTGGAAGGGACCCCCAGAGTCATCTAGTCTAACCCCCTGCAATGCAGGAATCTCAGCTAACGCACCCAAGACAGATGGCCATCCAAACTCTGCTTAAAAACTTCCAAGGAAGGCAAGTCCACAACCTCCCAAGGGGGACCATTCCACTCTCAAACAGCTCTTACTTTCAGAAAGTTTTGCCTGATTTTTAGTTGAAGTCTCCTTTCCCTTAACCTGAAGCCACTGGTTCGAGTCCTACCCTCTAGAGCATCAGAAAACAGATTGGAATGTTTTCTTCCAGCTCTGCAGCTGCTGCTCAAGCTCCACAGTGATTCCAGAGATGTATATTCCCTGCATAATTATCATAATCATAGTGATTTATTCCTTGGCAAAACTCAAGCAAAGTACCCACTTTTGACACAAAGAACAGACATGAAAGCTTGAAATGCTTGCTGCATATTTAAAGACCTGCTATGCCATCGAGGGCTTTGGATTATCTTCCAGGCAGGCAGGGTTTCTGCCAGTGTGAAAGCGTCATATCATCCCTTTCCTCTCAATGTCACTGGGGTTCAGTCTTGCTGGAGACTCTGAGCTTCATCTAGTTAGTTTCTTGCTAAGTTGAGAGCAGTGACGACAGACAAAATGACAGGAGGCAGACCCAGAGTGAGGCTCTTATTGATGTTGTTGTTGTTGCTGCTGCTGCTGCTTCCCTGTGCAGCTTCTAGGATGCGGAAAGCAAAATGCCCATTGAACTTGGAAAGGGATCGTCCAGATGCAATGAATTATTATGAGCCAGGAGACCACTTCATAAGCGGGGTCATATCTACATTACAGACAGTTCTTCCTGAACACGATTTCCTTATCCCCCCTTGCAATTACATTAAAGGGTAAGCTGTACTTTCTCTTTGCAATTTCAGCATAGCAGATAAGATTGTGATTAATTGGTAGGCATATATACATAGCATATTCTTGAATACTGTTGTGCTTAGCTGTGACTGCCCAGGCCACTAATGCTTATCTGCCAGGGACAAGTCCTGCTTTCTAGAATTTGCCCATTGAAGACACAAAATGCATGTGCATTGCTTCCCTCCTTACTTTTTTCCACTGGGAAAAAACCAAATTGATGGTGAATCGTGAAGATCCAGAGATCATCTGCGTCCCAACCTCTTGACTTGGGAAATGTGAAGATGGCCTGATCTGCACTCCTCTGAAAGGAGCAGGACTATAGCTATTAAATTCTCACAATGTATTTATAAAGTTAACATTTAATCACATTGAATTGAGTCTAGAAATCAGCTGGCAGCCAGTACAGTTCTCCTGCCCTGGGACCTTAGGGTGAATGGTAGGTACTAAATAGGATATCAATAACAATGAGAAGCAGGAATTATATATCTGGTAAAGATCTCTATTTTACATCTCCTCTTCTTTTTTTAAAAAAATAAACAAACAGCTTACAACCTACCAATCCCCTGGAACTAGTGCCCCGTCCTTTTACAAACGTTTGCTCAATATATTTGAGGGTGGTATTCACTCCCTGCTTCCAGCACTTAAGTGCTCAAATATGCTTCTATCTCCCTTTAACTGGCAAGCAGCCGTTCACCTTCCAACAAACTCACAGATGACTGATTGTGTGATGTGGATGTTCTGTTTTGCTTCATTCTTGTGGCTGCAATTTCTTCCAGGACTTAGAAAGCAGGGACTTTTCACTGAATGGAGACTGACATTAGGCTTCATGCTTTGTTGCAGGGTAGTATGGGTGATAGCATACTGGTATCTCCTGTCCTTCATGATCGCCATCCATGAGATTAATCAGGACCCCGGGATCTTGCCCAACATCACCCTGGGCTATGACATCTATGAGAATTATTTCAATGTAAGGATGACCTATGACACCACGCTAGATCTGCTCTCTCCTGGGAGGGCCAATGTCCCAAACTACCACTGTGGAAGACAGAAGAAGCCTTTGGTTTTCATTGAAGGGGTCAACTCTGACACCTCACTCCAGATTTCAACTATGCTGGGAACCTCCAAAATCCCCCAGGTATGAACACACTAGCATGGGCAACATGGAGAGAACAGCAACCTCTCTGAATAGGAAGCAAACGATGAAACTCCCAGAGGAGGCTGTGAAGGTTTTAAGAGAGGATTAAACCAACTCATGAAGGCAAGGGCTATTAATGGCTGCTAGGCATGATGACTGTGATCTACATCCCTAGTTGGAGGCACCAATGCTTCTGGGTGCTGAGTTGCTGGGAATCAGATGAGGGCAGAGTGCATTTGTGCTCATGCTGTGCTTGCTGGTTTCTTACAAGCATCTTGTTGGCCACTGTGAGAACAGGATGTTGGACTAGATGGGCCATTGGCCTGATCCAGGAGGCTCTCCTTACGTTGAAGGATTTGTCCTGCTGGGTGAAGAAGGGTTTCAAAAGAGAGTCACCATCAGAGCCCACTAAGGGAGGGACATGCCTTTTGGAAAGAGAGATGCCTCTCAGATGCTACAACAGGAAGCTCACAAGATGTGTACTGTGAGCTGCTAAGTACTTTATACTTACAAGGGGGAAACAGACTCTTTTTTCAGCCGGCACCTAATAAGAGGACAAGGGTTCAGGGTGAGCTTTGGCACCTCTTTTTCTAGGAAAATAGCAATTTACACAGGGCATGAATCATACTTTGGTGGGACAGAAATGCAGCCTCCAGAAGACACCTCAGCGATGGCTTCACACAAGCCTGTTTTGGTAACTTGCCCTGGGACTTTAACATGGGGGATAAATAAATATTGGGCAAGGAGAAAGATCTAAGGAACAAAACTCATGTGAAACTAAAACTCAAGTGAGCTAAAAATTGACCCCTCCCCTGAACCAAATGGTAAAAGTAGAAAATGCAACATATCTTTACTCTACATAGTCTGAAACATGGGGGAGGGGGAAATGGGACAACATTCAGGGGGGGAAAGATGTTGAAGACATATTAAATTGTTGCCTATAATGAATGAATTGATTTATTTCGGTCACTGACCAGAGTGTATTGTTGCCAAAAGTGTCCTACATCTCCATTCCATAGAAGCACTGCGGAATATGGCTCTCCATGACCTCAATTTCCACTTGACCAAATAAACCCTCTATATCTTCCTTTTCTTCCTAGGTCAGTTATGCCTCTGATCATCATGCCGTTGACAAAACGCAATCTCCTTTGCTCTACAGATTGACCCCAAATGATGAACCCCCAGGCTCAGGGATTACCAGACTACTCCTGCATTTCAAATGGATTTGGATCGGGCTCATAGCTCCTGACTCTGACAATGGAGAAAGGTTTCTGAACACCTTGAAGCTCTCACTCGCTAAGAGCAGTGTTTGTGTTGGCTTTTCACAAACCATTCCACGAAAGATTCTGGTTAAAGCAGATGAGTACACAAAGCTCAAGAATAAGATTTCACTTTCCATGGACAGGAGAATCAACGTGTTTCTTTACTATGGGGACTCTCAGTCCACCTTCGATGCCGCACTTACTCTAGAAATAGTGGGTGAAACCCTGAATCCCATTACTGGGAAAGTTTGGATCACAATAGCTCTCTCATATGTCAGCTCCAACATGTCTGCCAAACTACTTGAGAACAAGCACATTCATGGATATCTATCTTTATTTATCCAGACCCAAAAAAGAGCAAATCAGGATGGAAATCTGCCAGTTTTCTACTCCTATAGTAATGTCCATCCATTTTGGCCTGAAGGCTTTAATTGCTTATATTTAAAGCATGTGTTTTCTGTGAAAGGCCAGAAGCGATGCAGAGTGAAGGAGAACCTTTCAGGTTTCCCTCAAGAAGTCCTTGAAAGGAGCCTGTTTCAGGACACTTACAGCATTTACAACACGGTCCAAGCTCTGGCCCATGCCTTAAATGCTGCGTACTCCTCTAGACCCAAGAGGGTGGTGATGATGGGTCAGAACAGGTTGGAAGATGAAGAAGGCCAACCATCACAGGTATTCATTTTTATTCTCTAATGATCTGGATGGATATTGCTCCATTTTAAATGAAAATCGGTTCTATGACAGATTCAGAGATCCATTTCCTTTAATTAACAGAAATTTACCAAGCATTAAAAAAGGTGAGATAAATAAGGTTATAAAATACTGTAGGTGAAAATGATTCATACAAAACTTATAGACCCTTCAATATCACATTCATATTACATCTCCATTCATATACATCCCTAGGTATACCATCATAATTATTTTCAGCACAATCATCATACTTCACCTTCCTAATTATCGAAGACAAACAAAGCAATCCAAACTTATTGCAAGATAGCCTTCCACTGCATGTAATAAGTTCAATAACTTTTATTTCCAAAGTTTCTCCACAAACGCTTTCTAAGGTCAAGCGTGAAGGAATGACCACCGGGTGTGGAGCACAATTCTGCCCACAGATGGGCCACAGCTGACTGAACATCTTGCCCTCTCTCTAACGTTTTGCTCTCTTAGTGGTCTGTCATGCCCTGTCTGTGACCTTTGTCTCCTTCGTTATACATTGTTCAAGGGGAAAGTGACACGGTGGAAACAGGTGCCAAAATAACTTTGTACCACCCCACGATCTCTTGACTGGAAGATGTGTAAAGGGCACAGTCCAAAATGTATCTGACTGGTTTTGCATATTGTGTTAATAAAAAGAGCCTCTGCAGAGCTAGCTGGCAGCTTGCTTGTGTACAGCTCACCTGCATTATCAACTCCTGTCTCATGTCCTTCACTTCAAAGAGGCTCCCTGGTCAAGGAGATGGTGTTTCTATAGACAATAGCAACACCCCTCCCTTGACCCCCTAGTCTAGTCTTGTGCTCAGGAGGGCACAACTAGGTAAGGTCAGTTTCCCTCACCCGATTCATAGAATCATGGAATTGTAGAGTTGAAAGGGACTCAAAATGTCATCCAATCCCACATGCTGCAATGCAGGAATCTCAAGTAAATCATCCATGACAGATGGCCATCCTACTTCTGCTTAAAAGCCTCCGAGGAAGGAGCGTCCACAATCTCCCGAGGGAGACTGTTCCACTGTCAAACAGCTCTTAATGGAGTACTGAATGGTTTAGTTTCTGTAATATATACAGGGATTTATGATATGCAAAATGAACCATGGAAAGAGAAGAAGGGAAGTCACTGATATCTTAAGGATGCTTTCCCCCAATTCAATCTTTATTATTCTTTTAAAAAACATACATTTATACAACACTCTCTGTTTTTGTTTGTAACAAAAAAGAAAATGATGGCAACTGAAGCGAAGATACTTTGTATACCTCACAATACAAACGACACTACAATTTATGAAAAAATGAAAAAATAAATAAAATAAATAAAAATAAAATAAAGAAGAAGTAAAAGTAGTTGAGGTTTTAAAAAAAGATGTTTAAATGGGTATTTTAAATGGTAAAACAGAACATTTAATAAAAATCATATATATAAATGCTGCAATTTTCTCTGTCATTCTAGTTTCACCGTTTCCTGAGTGATTTTCAGTTCTACAATGCTTCTATGGGTGGAGCATATTTAGATGAGAATGGGGACCTGACAGCTGAATTTGACCTGGTGAACATTGTGATGCTTGCCAATGACTCCCTTCACGTAGGGAAAGTTGGGAGTGTGGAGAGAGAGGGATCCGCAGACGTAAAAGTCACCATTGATCAGGATGCCATCGTGTGGCCCCTTTGGTTTAATAAGGTGGGTTAAACCATCCAGGTTAATTTGCCTACCAGCCAAAAAGAAAAGAGAAAAAAAGAGGATATTAGACTGAAAGGGATATTAGTTTTGCAGCCACCCCCACTTCAATTCCCATGAGCATATTTATGAAAATACGAGTATTTGCCTCCACTTGCATCACTTCACACTGGGTTGCTTTGAATTACATTTGCCAGTTTACTACTCAGTCACTCAGGATAGGAGAGGTTCTGTTGGAGGTTTTCCCAATCTATATTTGTTTAAAATTTAGTAAATTTAGTAAATGAACAATTCAGTAAAGGTAAAGGTAACTCCAGTTCAATACAGTCAATTCAATCCATGGGGTGTGGCACTTATCTCTGCTTTCAGGCTGAGGGAGCCGGCATTTGTCTGTAGACAGCTTTTCTGGATCATGTGGCCAGCATGACTAAAATGCTTCTGGCACAACAGGACACCATGAAGAGTGCTGGAGAACACGGAAATGCTGTTTACCATCCCACCACAGCAGTACCTATTCTCTACTTGTATTGGCATGGAAATCCACTTTCTACTTCCCTGCCTTTGGAGAACTGTCCACTCCACCAAAAACCACTCCACCAGACCTACTCCTTGCCACGGAGAAAGATTCCTATTGGCTCCAGTGTTATTGCATAGATAGACATACCACTAATTCCTGACCATCTTTCTTTATGGGCAGACCATTCCTCATTCCAGGTGTTCTGAGAGCTGTCATATTGGGGATGTCAAGGTCATCCGGGAAGGAGAGCCACTTTGCTGCTATGATTGTGCTCCCTGTGTGAAAGGGACAATCTCTGCTGTGGAAGGCAAGTGAGAGAAGGAATAGGGCAACTTTTGTAGTCCTGTCCAAAACAGTATCATTTCTTAATATTATTCCCCCTTCGCCCCCCCCAAACCTTTACCCAAGGTTGGGGATTCTGTAACCCATCATGTATAGGGGCCCATGCTTTCCGCCTAGGAAGCAGAATATGTTTTCACCAGCTGGATACCCACCCCTTTCTTTTTTTAAAATAATATTTATTAAAATTTTCCAAAATGAAAAGGAAAGATAGAAAGAAAAGACAGATATAGTTTGCGCTTAGTTTCAATAACATCTTTCCCGGACTCCCCCCCTCCCCCTCTTGTATCCCACTTCCCTTAAATTGATTCCACAAATTCTTACCCAAATTTAAAAACCTTATTTATAATTTTAAATAACACATTTGTTCCAAATTAATTTATCTTATTATCCTTAATTAACCATTTCTCCTTATGTTTTATATAATTCCCTAAGATCGACCCCATTTCCCTTCCACGAGTTCCCTTATTTTCAAGCAACAAACAGTAAAAAAGAAAAAAAAGAAAAGGAAGAAATATAAAATTTTACAGCCTTTGGGTTCCAAATCTCTCCCCCCCCTTTTCCCCGGTTCCGATCCCCAGAGTTCATCCAGTTGTCTCCTGCCAGCCTGGTGCATCCACATCTATGTCTCAGCTCCACTTTGCCATCTTTTAATTGTTTTTAATTTCAGAAAGTCCAATCTCAAAGAAACTCTCCCAGATGCTCCACCTTCAAATTTAGTCCAGCTCTCATTCCTCAGGTGGTTTTTTTCTGTTCTGCTGCAGAAACCTTCTAATTCAGAAACTTCTTGTTCTCCACAGAGGCTTTTGTTATTCAGGAACATAACTTGCGTCAAGTCCCTTCCTTTCTTCAATAAATAAATCCATTGTCTCCTTTAGTATAGAAACCTCTGTAGACAAAATAATGCTTCGTTTTTGCAGCTTTCCCAAGAGATAACAAATCCTGTTCAAATTCATAGTATTTTTCCACTTGCAACTACTGTTGCAATGTCCCATCCTCCCTCTAGAGGGAATTTAGTAACTTAATTTCTTTCAAAGTCAGACCCAAAAATCAAATAACTTGTTGCCTTCATTTCCAATAGTTTATGTCCAAATTGTAACAAACCAGCAAAGCCATCGTAACAAAGTTCTCTTTTATTTCCCTGCTTTGACAGCTACTTTGACAGCTGTCAAAGTTTCTGTGTCTCTTCGCCAGCCTCTCATAGCGGTTCGTTCCCGGTTCCAGGGGGGGTTGCAATTTAGTTCCACAAATCAATCTTCTCCTCCAGCACAAAATTGTAATTTCCCTTTGTGAAGTTAAATTTTTTTCCAAATAAGCAAGTTCGTATCTCGTTCTTAGTTGTCACATCCTTGCGTTAAACCGTCTACAACGGGGGGGGGGGGGGCGGACTTCCTTTTTGCACCCCCCCCGCTCGCTCCAAATTCATAGGTCAGATTTGCCTTTTTAAGTCCGATAATTTTACTCACGGGTTCTTTTTAGTCCAAATCAGAAATTTCCAAAGAAGAAGTCGTTGCTCTCCACCGAATGGCATGCGGCTTCGCTGGACAGGGGAAGCAGTGGACTCATAGCACCACACCCCCCCGTCACCCGCTCCAGAGCCTTTAAAAAGGCTCCTTTACGGGTCGGGGGGGTCAAACGGTGCCCGGCGAGTCACCAAGTCCATGGGCATCCCCGCCCATGGTTTTTGAGGGTCCCCGCGTTGCCGGCGCGGCAGAACCCAACCCCTACCCAGCAGACTCCCTCCGGAGCTCGGAGAGAGTCCGCCACTCGGCGATGGCGCCGACCCGGAAGTGAATACCCACCCCTTTCGACCAGCCTTGCCAGAGGATTTCCTGGAAAACTCCAGGTGTGTCTGCTTCTGCTGGTTGAAAGGCTGTAGTTCAGTGGTACAGGATTTGCTTTGCTTGCAAAAGATTGCCGATTTAATCGATAATATGTCAAGGTTGTGCTGGGAATAGCCTCTGCTTGAGACCCTGGGTACTGAAATCACTCATCTTCATTTCAGATGCAAGACTCTGCACCAAATGTCCAGAAGATCAGCACTCAAGCAAGGACCGAGATCAATGTGTTCCCAAGATTATCACTTTCCTGTCCTATGAAGACTATTTGGGGATACTCTTGTCTTTTGTTACCTTGTTATTCTCCTTAATCACATGCTTGGTGTTAGGAATTTTCATTAAATACTCAGGAACTCCCATAGTCAAAGCCAACAACAGGGACCTTTCCTACACCCTCCTTGTATCCCTCTTGCTCTCCTTTTTGTCCCCCTTGCTCTTCATTGGCCAGCCAGGAAAAGCCACCTGTCTTCTCCAACAAATTGCATTTGTCCTCATCTTCTCAGTTGCTGTCTCTTCTTTGCTGGCCAAAACCATTACCGTTGTGCTGGCTTTCCTGGCCACAAAGCCAGGGAACAGGGTGAAGAAATGGCTGGGGAAGAGTCTGGCCAACGCTGTTGTCCTTTCCTGTTCCAGTGTCCAAGTTCTCATCTGCACCATCTGGCTAGGGACCTCTCCCCCATTCCCAGACTATGAAATGCACTCCCAGCCTACAGAGATTATACTGCAATGCAATGAAGGGTCTGTTGCTATGTTTTACGGTGCCCTGGGCTACATGGGCATCCTGGCTGCCATCTGCTTCACAGTGGCTTTCCTGGCCAGGAAGCTTCCCGGGGCCTTCAATGAAGCCAAGCTGATCACTTTTAGCATGCTGGTCTTCTGCAGTGTTTGGGTGTCCTTTGTTCCCACCTACCTGAGCACCAAGGGGAAATACATGGTAGCCGTGCAGGTCTTCTCTATGTTGGCCTCCAGTGCTGGGCTTCTGGGCTGCATCTTCATGCCCAAGTGCTACATTATTGTACTGAGGCCTGATCTGAACACAAAGGAGCACCTGACAACAAAAACAAAAGATGGAATTTGATTTTTAATGCGCTTTTCCCACCAAGGGAATCTGCATGCAGCACAATACTTATGAGAAGAAGCTATTTCCCTTTCAGGTGTTTATTATGAGCTGCTCTTGTAACTATTTTTTAATCTATCCAAAACCTAACATGTCATTTCCAAAGTGAATGCACAGTCATCTCAGGACTGTCAGAGGCCCTTTTGATTTAACCTATCACTAAATGGGAACTCTTTTCAGAACTTGATAAAAAAACACACGCCATCTTAATATGCCCGGGAGATCTTTATATCTGTGTCTCCCTGACATGATCTTATTTTCCACAAATAAATTTGTATATGTAACATATATGCTGCACACAGAGTCTGACATTTTCTTCCTTTTGTGCAGAAGTAAGTGGATTTGGCTCTTTGTAAGTATGGGTTAGGGTTAGGGTTTAAACCTTAAGCTCCCAATGTATTGCTTCTAACCCCTTTTTTGTTTTTGCAGATCCTCAAAATAATCTGCTTCTAAAGGTATTAGGAAACTGAAGACGAATTCTGAAAACTTAGAGATGTTCTATCTTCCATGTTTTTGAGTGGGAAGATGGCCTGAGCTTAAAGGGGCTGCACTTCTCTGGGTGGATGAGGTCCACAGCTTTGGGGTCCAGCAACATTGTCACTGGAAGCTCAGATTTCACTTCTCACGTTAGTGCTTAAGCCCCAGTGAGCTAGCATGGGAAAGTGCTAGTGGATAATAATAATAATAATAATAATAATAATAATAATAATAATTATTATTATTATTATTATTATTATTATTATTATTATTATTATTATTTTATTATTTATATCCCATCCATCTGGCTGGGTTGCCCCTGCCACTCTCTGCATACTTCTATCTTTACAAAGTTTACTTCTACGACCAGAAGAACTGTATTGTAGTAGATGAGTTTGTGATGTACCAGCTTCTCTTAAAGTATTTGCATCTAGTTTGTTTATGCTTTCCACGAGACAATAAACATTCTATACTTTGAACTGAACGGAGGGGCAAATGAGTTTTCTTAAGCAAAAAACTCTGGAAAAGGCTGACCAATAGAAAGCAGGAAAACTCTGATATTCTGCTAGACAGCAAAGCTACCACTCTGCTGAACCAATCCCCCTATCATGGGCATAGCCAGGTGGGTGGGGGCTAGCTGCATAAAGTCTGGTTGCATAAAAAGCCAACTCCTTTTGAAATAAGGCATTGTCTGGACCCATTGTTCCAAACTGTGCTTGCAGAACTTCATTCAAAACAGAACAAAAACATCAAAGATACATCCAAATAATTCAATGCAGTATATTGTGGAAGTCCAGCATAATTTAATCTTCTTAGAAATGAAAGAAAATTCCGAGCAGACCTATAAGAAAAGATCTCCTTTCCTTGCAGCCTCCATTTTTGCTTGAGGCTGTTCACCTGGAGAACTTCATTTACATCCATACTCTCACAGAACCTGGAGAAAAAAGACTCTTTCAAAATGTTGATTTGCAATTCAATACCTTTGTCCCTTGTAAGGGATGCGGGTGGCGCTGTGGGTTAAACCACGGAGCCTAGGACTTGCTGATCAGAAGGTCAGCAGTTCAAATCCCCATGACGGGGTGAGCTCCCATTGCTCGGTCCCTGCTCCTGCCAACCTAGCAGTTTGAAAGCACTTCAAAGTGCAAGTAAATAAATAGGTACCAATCTGGCGGGAAGGTAAATGGTGTTTCCATGCACTGCTCTCGTTCGTCAGAAGCGGCTTAGTCATGCTGGACACATGACCCGGAAGCTGTCCCTCGGCCAATAAAGCGAGATGAGCGCTGCAACCCCAGAGTCAGTCACGACAGGACCTAATGGTCCTGTCCCTTTACCTTTACCTACCTTTGTCACTTATCTAAGGTTAAACACTGACATGTTAGCTACCAGAAAACAATAAGAGTCCATTATCATCCCTTCAAAGCAGTTCATAGGCCCATGTGCCCCCAAACCACATCCCTGATGCCAGCAGGGATCCCTTATCCCATTATTGGTGAAAGAAACATTATGTTGTAGCTAGTAGAATTGGTTGTGGGGTGTGAGTGATGGGACTGCTTCTTGGGTTTTCAGATGTGCACAAAGGCCCAAAAATGTCCTGAAAAAATACAGTGGTGCCTCACAAGACGAAAAGAATCCGTTCTGCGATTCTCTTCGTCTAGCGGTTTTTCGTCTTGCGAAGCAAGCCCATTGACAGCTTAGCGGATTAGCGCTACAGCGGTCTAGCGGCTTCTAGCGATCAGCTGTTAAGCGGCTTATCAGCGGATCAGCTGTTAAGCGGCTTAGGAAAAGGGTAGAAAAGCGGAAAAAACCCGCGGGGACTCGCAAGATTTTTTCGTCTTGCAAAGCAACTCCATAGGGAAATTCGTTTTGCGAAGCGCCCCCAAAACGGAAAACCCTTTCGTCTTGCGAGGCGTTCGTCTTGCGGGGCAACACTGTAGCTTGATCCTGGCTTATCTGGTGATGTATCTTAAATAAAAGTCATTCAAGGATCACTTTCCCCTCTGACCTTTTCCGCAACATGTCGCCACATCAGTGAGATCTTGTGAACATAGAATCATCGAGTTGGCAGGGACCCCAAGGGTCATCTAGTCCAACCCCCTGCAATGCAGGAATCTCAGCTAACGCACCCAAGACAGATGGCCATCCAAACTCTGCTTAAAAACCTCTAAGGAAGGCAAGTCCACAACCTCCCAAGGGGGACCATTCCACTCTCAAACAGTCTTACTGTCAGAAAGTTTTCCTGATTTTTAGTTGCAGTCTCCTTTCCCTTAACTTGAAGCCATTGGTTCGAGTCCTACCCTCTAGAGCATCAGAAAACAGATTGTGATGTTTTCTTCCAGCTCTGCAGCTGCTGCTCAAGCTCCACAGTGATTCCAGAGATGTATATTCCCTGCATAATTATAATCATAGTGATTTTTCCTTGGAAAAACTCAAGCAATGTACCCACTTTGACACAAAGAACAGATATTCCAGAAATGAGAGGTTGAAATGCCTGCTGCATATTTAAAGACCTCATGTGCCATGGAGGGCTTTGACTTATCTTCCAGGCAGGCAGGGATTCTGCCAGTGTGAAAGCGTCATATCATCCCTTTCCTCACAATGTCACTGGGGTCTCAGTTTTGCTAGAGACTTTGGACTTCATATAATTCGCTTCTTGCTACGTTGAGAGCAGTGAGGACAGACGAAATGACAGGAGGCAGACCCAGAGGGATGCTCTTATTGATGTTGCTGCTGCTGCTGCTGCTGCTACCCTGTGCAACCTCTGGAATATGGAAAGGAAAATGCCCATTGAACTTGGAAAGGGAAAGTCCAGGGGCAACGAATTATTACGAGCCAGGAGACCACCTGATAAGCGGGGTCATATCTACATTACAAATAGTTCATCCTGAACACAATTTCCTCACAGCCCCTACATTTTCTTTCATGTGTAAGCTGTACTTTCCCCGTGCAATTTCTGCATAGCAGACAAAAATTGTGATTAATGAGTAGGCATATGCGTAGCACCTTGTTTAATACTATGATGCTCACCTGTGACTGCCCAGGTCTCTAATGCTTATCTGCCAGGGACAAGTCCTGCTTTCTAGAACTTGCACACTGAAGACACAAAATGCATGTGCATTGCTTCCCTTCTTTCTTTTTTCCACTTGAAAAAAACAACTTGAAGGTGAATCATGAAAAGGCAGAGATTAGCAATCTATTAAGTTAACATGTAATCATGTAGAATTGGGTCTAGAAATCAACTGGCAGCCAGTACAGTACACCTGTCCTGCTTCTATCTCCCTTTAACTGGCAAGCAGCCGTTCACCTTCCAACAAACTCACAGATTACTGATTATGTGATGAGGACGCTCTATTTTGCTTCATTCTAGTGGCTGAAATTTCTTACAGGATTAAGAAAGCAGGGACTTGACACTATTCACTGAATGGAGACTGATTGGAGGCTTTATAATTTGTTGCAGGGTAGCAGGTATGGTAGCATACTGGAATCTCCTGTCCTTCATGATCGCCATCCATGAGATTAATCAGGACCCCAGGATCTTACCCAACATCACCCTGGGCTATGACATCCATGAGAATTATTTCGATGCAAGGACGACCTATGAAGCCACGCTAGATCTGCTCTCTCCTGGGAGTGCCAATGTCCCAAACTACCACTGTGGAAGACAGAAGAAGCCCTTGGTTTTCATTGAAGGGGTCAACTCTGACACCTCACTCCAGATTTCAACTATGCTGGGAACCTACAAAATCCCCCAGGTATGTATACACTAGCACTGGCAACATGGAGAGAACAGCCACTTCTTTGAATAGGAAGCAAATTATGAAACTCACTCCCAGAGGAGGCAGTGAAGCTTCGAAGAGAGGATTAAACTAATTCATGAAGGCAAAGGCTATTAATGGCTCCTAGGCATGATGACTGTGATCTACATTCCTAGTTGGAGGCACCAATGCTTCAGGGTGCTGAGTTGCTGGGAATCAGATGAGGGCAGAGTGCATTTGTGCTCATGCTGTGCTTGCTGGTTTCCTACAATCACCTGGCTGGCCACTGTGAGAACAGGATGTTGGACTAGATGGGCCATTGGCCTGATCCAGGAGGTTCTCCTTATGTTGAAGGATTTGTCCTGCTGGGTGAAGAAGGGTTTCACAAAGAAAGTCACCATCAGAGTAGTCTAAAGTGGGATTAAGCCTTTTGCAAGGATAGATGCCTCTCAGAAGCTGCAATAGGAAGTTCAGTACTGGGAGCTGCTTTAGACTTACAAAGGGAGAAGGGGCTTTTCTCTCTCTCCATGCGGCACTTTATAAGTAGACAAAGGAGGTGTTTGTGGTGAGTTCTGGCACCTCTTTGTATAGGAAAATAGCAGTTTACACGGGGCATGAATCATACATCACGGGGTGGGACAGAAATGCAGCCTCCAGAAGACACCTCAGGGGTGGCTTCACACAAGCCTATTTTGGTAACCTGCTGTGATGGAGAATAAATAAATATTTGGCAGAAAAACAAATCTAAGGAATGAAACTCATGTGAAACTAACACACAGGTGATCTAAAAATTGGACCCTCCCCCGAACAAAATAATAACAGTAGAAAATACAACATATCTTTACTCTACATAGTGTGTAACATTGGGCATGGTGACAACATTCAGGAAGAGAATGATGTTGAAGACATATTAAATTGTTGTCTATAATGAATGAATTGATTTATTTCAGTCACTGACCAGAGCGTATCGTTGCCCAAAGTGTCCTACATCTCCTTTACAGAGAAGCACAGCATAATATGACCACAATTTCCAGTTGTCCAAATAAACCCTCTATATCTTCCTTTTCTTCCTAGGTCAGTTATGCTTCTGTTCATCATGCCCTTGACAAAACACAATCTCCTTTGCTCTACCGAATGACCCCAAATGAAGAACCCCCAGGTTCAGGGATTGTCAGGCTACTCCTGCATTTCAGGTGGACTTGGATCGGGCTCATAGCTCCTGACTCTGACAATGGAGAAAGGTTTCTGAGCACCCTGGCACCTGCGCTTGCTAAGGATGGTGTCTGCGTTGCCTTCTCACAAACCTTTTCACGAGACAATCTGTTTATAGAAGAAGGGAACGGAAAGCTCTGGCAGAAGATTTCACTTTCCATGGACAGGCGAATCAATGTGTTTCTTTCCTATGGGGAATCTCAGTCCAGCAATGAAGCTGCAATTGTACTTCACATAGTGGGTGGAATCCTGGAACCCATTACAGGGAAAGTTTGGATCACAATAGCTCTCTCATATGTCAGCTCCAACATGTCTCCCAAAATCCTTAAGAACAAGCACATTCATGGATATTTATCTTTCTTTATCCAGAGCAAAAAAAGATCAAAACACGATGGTAATCTGCCAGTTTATGACACCATTAGTGATTTCGATAAATTTTGGTTTCAACGCTATAATTGCTTCTATTCAAAGCATGTGTTGTCTGTGAAAGGCCAGAAGCGATGCAGAGGGAAGGAGAACTTTTCAGGTTTCCCCGAGGATGTCCTTGAAAGCAGCCTGTTTCAGGACACTTACAGCATTTACAACACTATCCGAGCTCTGGCCCATGCCTTAAATGCTGCGTACTCCTCTAGATCCAAGAGGGTGGTGATGGTGGGACAGAACAGGTTGGAAGATGAAAAAGTCCAGCCATCACAGGTATTCATTTTTATTCCCTAATGATCTGGATAGATATTGTTGCATTTCAAATGAAAACCGGTTCAATGACAGATTCCTAGAACCATTTCCTTTAATTAACAGAAATTTATCAAACATTAAAAAAAGATGAGATAAATAAGGTTATAAAATACTGTAGGTCAAAATGAATGATATAGAATTGATAGACCCTTCAATAGTTACCTTGATCTGCAGGGCTATGGACCGTTAGCAATAATCATGTCACCCTTTCAAAGAGAATACTAAAGATTCCTCAAAAGGATATTCATATTAAATCTCCATTCATATGCATTCCTAGGTATACCATCGTAATTATTTCCATCATAATCATTATATCTCACTTTCCTAATATAAAAGACAAAGCATTCCAAAGTTATAGCAAGATAATTAGCACTGGAATTAGGGCAGCATCTTGACCACGCCCTGCTTACCTGCCCACCTGGAAGCATTAAAGCATTTCCATTCACCCCATTTACAAGTGGGGGATTAGGCCACAGAATACTAAGCTAAGGCACATTATTAGACATGCTCCACACTGTCGGAAGAAGATGTTAGTTCCCTTAGCTACTTTCCTCCCACTGACTCTCATTCAGAGGGGGAACTCCGCCAAACCAAACTTCCTTTTCAATTAGGCTCTCACCCTGTTTGAGGGTCACAAGCCTGCATCACGCAGTGCCTGGCCTGCAAGTCTGCAGCCTGTCTGGTAGCTGCCACAACCACATCCACAGCCATAGCTTGGAGCAAGACTCAGAGAGGAGGTGCCATTCCCTCCCCAACCCCAACACAGAGGCTCTTGGACGGAACCTATTTTTTAGGCTGCTTAGCTGATGGAAGAGCCCATTCTGAAAGACCTCAAGTATATTGGGGAAATGATATACCAACGGTCCTCAACTCCGGTAAAATTGGCAAAAACTTATAAATCAAAATCAAATTCCTGTTGGAGATGCAAGAAAGAAATAGGAACAATGTTTCACATGTGGTGGGAATGCTGACCTATTCAACAATTTTGGAATGAAATATATGAAGAAATCAAAAAGATGTTTAAAATATATTTTAGTAAAAAACCGGAGGCATTCCTTTTAGGTATACAGTGGTACCTCGGGATGCGAAAGGGATCCATTCCGGAGCCCCATTTGCACCCAGAAGCAAACGTAACTAGCGGCGGCACATCTGCGGACCGCGCATCGCTTTTCGCTGCTTCTGCGCATGCGTGTGACGACAATTTGAGTGTCTGCGCAAGCAGCGAAACCCGGAAGTAACACGCTCCGTTACTTCCGAGTTGCAGCGGAGCACAACTCGAATGCACTCAACATGAAGCATATTCAACCCAAGGTATGATTCTAATAACCAAATATATTCCTGTCAATAAAGGAAAGTATTCCTTTATGCAAGAACAGCTGTCAGGATGCTCATAGCAAAAAACTGGAAAGGGGGGGGAAAATCACATCAATAAAAGAATGGGAATTAAACTTTGTGATTTTATAAATTTGGCAAGATTCACAGCATTCTTAAGGGGACAATCGGACCAAAAATTAGCAAAGGAATGGGATTGTGTTAAAGAATATATGAAAAACATTGTTGTGGTGTAAGTATAACGGTATGTAATGAATGAAGCTTTGCAGGGTTAAAGAAGTTGAAAAGCGGTGTGAAATGTGTAAAGATAGGGGTAATTTACATTAGACACAACAATTCAGAAAGATTAAAATGTTTGAGGTCTCAAAACAGAGGAAGGAAGTCAATATGTGTATATGTACGTAAAAATTAGTATGATGGCAGGGGACTTTTTTAGTAAGTGTGATTTTTTTTCTTTTCTGGTTTCTGTTTTGATTTGTTTTTGTTGGTTTGTTCTTTTTTTAGGATTTTATGTTTGTAATTTTTGTTCTAAATTTGCATTGAAAATATATTGGGAACATTAAATAGAAAAACCCTCCATGACTACTATGTGCCTAGATAATATGGGAACCACCTGGGTGGAAATAGCCACCTTTCTTAAATGCTGCCATCTTCTCTGTCATTCTAGTTTCACCGTTTCCTGAGTGATTTTCAGTTCTACAATGCTTCTATGGGTGGAATATATTTAGATGAGAATGGGGACCTGACAGCTGAATTTGACCTGGTGAACATTGTGATGCTTTCCAATGACTCCCTTCATGTAGGGAAAGTTGGGAGTGTGGAGAGAGAGGGATCCGCAGACGTAAAAGTCACCATTGATCAGGATGCCATCGTGTGGCCCCTTTGGTTTAATAAGGTGGGTTAAATCATTCAGATACATTTGACTATGATCCAAAAAGGAAAAAGAAAACAGAGGATATTGGGTTGGAAGGGATTTTAGTTTTGTAGGAAGAGTCATCCCTACTTCAAGTCCCAGGAGCATGTTTATGAAAGTAATATGTTTTGCCTCAACTTCCATCACTTCACACTTGTTTGCCTTGAATTACATTTGCCAATTTATTGCTCAACCACTCAAGTTTGGAGAGGTTCTTTTGGAGGTCTTCACAATCTATTTTTGTGTAAAATTCCCTTAAAATTTTAGTAAAGGTAAGGTTAGACCCCGTCTAATTCAGTCGAATCCAACTAGGGGTTGTGGTGATCATCTCTGCTTTCAGGCTGAGGAAGCCGGCATTGTCTGTAGACAGCTTTTCCAGGTCATGTGGCCAGAATGACTAAACCGCTTTGGTGCAACGGGACACTGGTACACATGCCAGAGGACACAAAAATGCTATTTACCATCCCATAGCAACGGTACCTATTGATCTACTGCAGAGGTGTGCTTTTTATCTGCTAGGTTGGCAGGAACTAGGACAGAGCAGCTGGAGCTCACCCCATGGTGTGGATTCAGACTGCCCACCTTCCCATTGGCAAGCCCAAGAGGCTCAGTGGTTTAGACCACAGCGCCACCTACAGTTTATGATCATCAACAAATATGGCTGCCTGAATGCTCACCCCTATCTGTAGACAACTATGAAGAAGGTAAAAACCACAGGTCCAAGGACCAATCCTTGGGTAATGGGAATCCATTTTCTACTTCTCTGCATTTGGAGAACTGTCCACTCCACCAAAAACCACTCCACCAGACCTACTCCTTGCCACGGGCGGAAGATTCCTATTGGCTCCAGTATTTTTGAATAGATAGACATACCACTAATTCCTGACAATCTTTCTTTATGGGCAGACTGTTCCTCAATCCAGATGTGCTGAGAGCTGTCATATTGGGGATGTCAAGGTCATCCGGGAAGGAGAGCCACTTTGCTGCTATGATTGTGCTCCCTGTGTAAAAGGGACCGTCTCCACTGTGGAAGGCAAGTGAGAGAAGGAATAGGGCAACTTTTGTAATCATGTCCAACAGTATTATTTCTTTATTTTATTCCCCGCCCCATAAAACCTTTACCAAAGGTTGTGGCATCTGCTTTGCATGCAACAGATTGCCGATTCAAGTCATAGTATCTCCCGCTGGGGCTGGGAATGTCCCTTGCTTGAGACCCTGGGTGCTCAAATGACTCATCTTCCTTTCAGATGCAGACCACTGCACCAAATGTCCAGAAGATCAGCACTCAAACAAGGACCGAGATCAATGTGTTCCCAAGATTATCACTTTCCTGTCCTATGAAGACTATTTGGGGATTCTCTTGTCTTCCTTTACCTTGTTATTCTCCTTAATCACATGCCTTGTGTTAGGAATTTTTATTAAATACTCAGGAACTCCCATAGTCAAAGCCAACAACAGGGACCTTTCCTACATTCTCCTTGTATCCCTCCTGCTCTCCTTTTTGTCCTCCTTGCTCTTCATTGGCCAGCCAAGAAAAGCCACCTGTCTTCTCCAACAAATTGCATTTGTCCTCATCTTCTCAGCTGCTGTCTCTTCTTTGTTGGCCAAAACCATTACCGTTGTGCTGGCTTTCCTGGCCACAAAGCCAGGGAACAGGGTGAAGAAATGGCTGGGGAAGACTCTGGCCAATGCTGTTGTCCTTTCCTGTTCCAGTGTCCAAGTTGTCATCTGCACCATCTGGCTGGGAATATCTCCTCCATTCCCAGACTCAGACATGCACTCCCAACCTGCAGAGATTATCCTGCAATGTAATGTAGGGTCTGCTGCCATGTTTTATGGTGCCCTTGGCTACATGGGCTTCCTGGCTGCCATCTGCTTCACAGTGGCTTTCCTGGCCAGGAAGCTTCCCGGGTCCTTCAATGAGGCCAAGCTGATCACCTTCAGCATGCTGGTCTTCTGCAGTGTTTGGGTGTCCTTTGTTCCCACTTACCTGAGCACCAAGGGGAAATACATGGTAGCTGTGCAGGTCTTCTCCATGTTGGCCTCCAGTGCTGGGCTTCTGGGCTGCATCTTCATTCCCAAGTGCTACATTATTGTGCTGAGGCCTGATCAGAACACAAAGGAGCACCTGACAACAAAAACAAAAGATGGAATTTGATTCTTAATGCGCTTTTCCCACCAAGGGAATCTGCGTGCAGCATAATACTTATGAGAAGAAGCTATTTCCCTTTCAGGTGTTTATTATGAGCTGCTCTTGTAACTATTTTTTAATCTATCCAAAACCTAACATGTCATTTCCAAAGTGAATGCACAGTCATCCAAGGACTGTCACAGGCCCTTTTGATTTAATGTATCACTAAATAGGAACCCTTTTCAGAACTTGATTCAGATATATCCTCTTAATATGCCCGGGTGATCTTTATATCTGTGTCACCCTGACCGGTGTTGCATGATCTTATTTTCCACAAATAAATTTGTACATGTAACTTATGTGCCGCACACAGAGTCTGACATTTTCTTCCTTTTGTGCAGAAGTAAATGGATTTGGCACAAGGCTGCACAACTGGAATATCCATCGGAAAGCTGGATATATTTCAAATTATTTCACTTTGTTTTTGTGACCACTTCTTGTAAATATTCCTCTCCTTATTTCTGCCTTGGTGTGAAATGTAGGGACTCCTTTCCCTGATATATAATGTCAGGAATGAGACAGCTCTCAGTGAAGATCATCCACAGGTTGCAGAAAGCAGCCAGGAGCAGAGAAGCTTAGGGCAGTGTTTCCCAAACTTTTTTGGGCAACGGCACACCTGTTTACTGAAAAAAAATCTCACGGCACACCACCATTAAAGCCCCGCCCCGTGACGTCAGCGCGCAGCGTCACGCCGGGAGGGACGCACGAAAGTGAAAGTTTTTTCCCTCCCCCTTGCCGGGGAACCTCCAAGCTTTGGGGGTGGGAGGAGGCAGCAGAGCGAGGGACTGAGGGACGGCGGCAACTGAGGCGGCGGCGGCTGTTGTGGTGGTGGCGGCGATAGCGGGCGGAGGAGGGGGCGGCGGCGGGGCTTGAGGAGCCGTCGCCGGGAGTTGCTGCTGCTGTTGTTGCTGCTGCTGCCCGGACATGCCGGCCTCCTCCTCCTCCGCTGTCTCGCGCTCCTCCCTTTTGCACGCGCTGCCCCGCCGCTCGGCACCACCACCGCGGAGCCGCCCCCGGCTCGACGCGGATCCTCGCCGCCGCCGCCTCTCACCGCCCGACTCGCCCGCCTCCCTCCCACGGCACACCAGCCAATGTCTGACGGCACAGTAGTGTGCCACGGAACACCGGTTGGGAAACACTGGCTTAGGGGTTAATCAGGCAGACCATCAGCTCACTTCATCTCCTCCAGCCCTAGGATTGCAGGTTGCCAAGGGGACGACTGATAGCGTGAGAGTGGGGGAACAGAGCCAACACTTTTTGAAAGAGTGAACAGGCGGGAAAATAGACAGGAAAAGAGGAAGTCGGAGCTGAGCCAATTTGTTCATGCAATCGCTGTATGGGAGGTCTGTTAGACAGGAAGAAAAACAAAGGGCGCAAACAGCGCCGGTTCAGTATATTCTGTGGAAAAGGAAAGGAGAGTTCAGGAAGGGTCATCATGATTAATGACAGTGGTACGTTATAGTCACCGGAGTTATCTGTTTTTGGTTTTTTGCAATAAATCCTCTTTTTAATTATCTTCACGTACCACGTTATCAAGGTGAGAACCTGGACTCCTGATATACAGGGAAGTTCCCCAGGAGGTTTTGCCATTCACCATTTGAAACCTTAAACTTGACACAAATGCCCAGTGTATTGCTTCCAAGCGTTTCTTGTCGGTCCGCAAAATAATCTGCTCCTAAAGGAAATTGAAGACGAATTCTGAAAACTTAGAGATGTTCTATCTTCCATGTTCTTGAGTGGGAAGATGGTCTGAGCTAAAAGGGGCTGCGCTCCTCTGGGTGGATGAGGTCCACAGCTTTGGAGTCCAGCAACATTGTCACTGGAAGCTCAGATTTCATTGTTCACGTTAGTGCTTAAAACCCTGAAATAATTGGGCCCCCAATATCTTGATAGGTCATCTTCATCCCTACAGATACTCCTGAGTGTTATCATTGTTGTCATTTGGAGAAATGGGTGAAATGGCACAAAGTTCTTGGTCCATGTCTTGAGCAGCCCTCCCTCCACATCTGGATGATGGTTAGAGTTAGCTGGATGCCTGGAGCTTGACTCATCTGCCCTCCCTTTCTCTAAGGAACGTGTGCATGAGGTATAAAGCCAAGGTTGGATTCCACAACAATTCCACAGCTAGAGGAACCAGGCAGAGGGCCTTCTCGGTCGTGGCACCTGTCCTTTGGAAAGCCCTCCCATCAGATGTAAAAGAGATAAACAACTACCTAACATTTAGAAGACATCTGAAGGCAGCCCTGTTCAGGGAAGTTTTTAATGTGTGACATTTTAATGTATTTTTCATCTTTGTTGGAAGACGCCCAGAGTGGCTGGGGAAACCCAGCCAGATGGGCTGGGTACAAATAAATTATTATTATTATTATTATTATTGGCAGGAGTGCAAGGTATCAGCAGAAAAGCTGAAGGTTATTTACTGTGTGTTTCAGTGCAGCATAGTGAACTAACATGGGGAAGTACTAGTGGATAATAATAATACTAATTTTAATAATTTTATGATTTATAGCCCACCCATCTGGTTGGGTTGCCCTAGCCACCCTCTGTATACTTCTATCTTTACAAGGATTACTTCTAAGACCAGAAGAACTATATTGTAGTAGATGAGTTCATGATGTAGCTGTGAGATATTCTTGGCAGCCTCCCCAGAAACGTAAGTCTGCCTCAGAGAGAGTAGTCTGCCCAGAGACAGCCTGTTGATTGGTTAACAGTAGGTGTAAGATAAGGATTGGTTGAGCTCAACCAATCAGTGTTATACTGCAACAGAGCTGCTATATCTATATGTCTGCGTTCTGTGAGTCTGTCTGTCTGTGGTGGTTATAGTATGAGGGATTGGTTAATGGCAGTTTGCTGAGAGAGTGTATATGCTGTTAACGCTCTGTATCTGTGTATAGTAATCTATGTGTTTATTACTGTTTACTACAATAAACACTAGTTGTAGCTTTCAAGCCGTTCTTTCCTTCACTGTCCGAAAGGACAGCGTTCAGACTTCAATCGGCTTCCAGCAACATTGCGTACTCTGCAAAGCTCACGCCAGAGGAAGTGTGCGGGCAAAAGATTTATTAGCACACTTTGCTTGCAATAAATCTCTCAAAGTAACAGCATCTCTGAAAGTTTATGCATTTAGTGTGTTTATGCTTGACTTGTGCCATGAGACAAGAAGCACTCTATATTTTGAACTGAACTGAGTGGGAAATGAGTTTCCTTAACCAGGAACTCTGGGGAAGCAGGAAAACTGATACTCTGCTGGAAAGACTGGAGCTAGACCTACTTTGCTGATCACACTGGTCAAAGGATGCTGTAGTGTAGCCTTATTAGACTTTACCGATTGGTGGGCTCTGCATTGCTCCAGGATGGGAGGAAGGAAGTGAAATGACACTGAGGGTTGGTTCAGAGAAAGAGTTCTTTTATTCTGCTCTCTGGATAGCAGAAGGCACTTGCATGGTCAGTCCAAAGCAAGTCCAAAGAAATGAGAGATTACATGCAGTATATATATCCTCCAGGCACCCTCCCCCCTCAGCCACGTCAGCTAGTACACTCAGGTTGACATCACAGATGTTCCTGCTCCGGCACTCTTAACCATAAAAGGGTATTTCTTCCTGTACTTCTGACCATTAAAGATTTTCCTGTTCCTACTCTTATCTTGGAGCAAGAGGTCACCATCTCCAAGAACACCCTCTGGCGCTGTTCGCAGACTAGGTCTGTGCGTCTTTTGAGGTCAGGATAGAAGATAAGGCACAGATGTGCCTTCCCTGTTCTACTGGTACAGTCAAGGCCATCCTTGCCATCACAAAGAAAATTCCAAACAGACGTATAAGAAAAATTTCCTTTGCTTACAGCCTCAATTTAGCCTGAGGCTGTTCACCTGGAGAACTTCATTTACATCCATACTCTCACAGCTTGGGAAAAAAGACAAAAGACAACTCTCTTTCAAAATGCCGATTTGCAATTCAATTCCTTTGTCACTTAATCTAAGGTTATACACTCACATGCTAGCTACCAGAAAACAACAAGTGCCCATTATCATGCCATCAAAGCAGTTCATAGGCCCATGTGCCCCCAAACCACATCCCTGATGCCAACAGGGATCCCTTCTCCCATCCTAGACATTATTCGTGAAAGAAGCATTATGCTGTAGCTAGTAGAATAGGTTGTGGGGTGTGAGCGATGGGACTGCCTCTTGGGTTTTCAGATGTGCACGTAGGCCCAAAAATGTCCTGAAAAAATAGCTTGATCCTGGCTTATCTGGTGATGTATAAAGGTCATTCTAGGCTCACCTTTACCCTCTGTGACCTTTTTCACAACATATTGCCTCATCAGTGAGATCTTGTGAATCATAGAGTTGGAAGGGACCCCAGAGTCATCTAGTCTAACCCCCTGCAATGCAGGAATTTCAGCTAACGCACCCAAGATGGATGGCCATTCAAACTCTGCTTAAAAACCTCCAAGGAAGGAATGTCCACAACCTCTCAAGGGGGACCATTCCACTCTCAAACAGTCTTACTGTCAGAAAGTTTTCCTGATTTTTAGTTGCAGTCTCCCTTCCCTTAACTTGAAGCCACTGGTTCGAGTCCTACCCTCCAGAGCATCAGAAAACAGATTGTGATGTTTTCTTCCAGCTCTGCAGCTGCTGCTCAAGCTCCACATTGATTCCAGAGATGTATATTCCCTGCATAATTATCATAATCATAGTGATTTTTTCCTTGGCAAAACTCAAGCAATGTACACACTTTTGACACAAAGAACAGATATTCCAGAAATGAAAGCTTGAAATGCCTGCTGCATATTTAAAGACCTCTTGTGCCATGGAGGGCTTTGACTTATCTTCCAGGCAGGCAGGGATTCTGCCAGTGTGAAAGCGTCATATCATCCCTTTCCTCGCAATGTCACTGGGGTCTCAGTTTTGCTGGAGACTTTAGACTTCATATAATTCGCTTCTTGCTACGTTGAGAGCAGTGAGGACAGACGAAGTGACAGGAGGCAGACCCAGAGGGATGCTCTTATTGATGTTGCTGCTTCTGCTGCTGCTGCTTCCCTGTGCAACCTCTGGAATATGGAAAGGAAAATGCCCATTGAACTTGGAAAGGGAAAGTCCAGGGGCAACGAATTATTATGAGCCAGGAAACCACCTGATAAGCGGGGTCATATCTACATTACAAATATTTCATCCTGAACACAATTTCCTCACAGCCCCAACATTTTCTTTCATGTGTAAGCTGTACTTTCCCCGTGCAATTTCTGCATAGCAGACAAAAATTGTGATTAATGGGTAGGCATACGTGTAGCACCTTGTTTAATACTATGATGCTCACATGTGATTGTCCAAGCCTGTCATGCTTACTTGCCAGGGACAAGTCCTGCTTTCTAGAACTTGCACACTGAAGACACAAAATACATGTGCATTGCTTCCCTCCTTTCTTTTTTCCACTGGAAAAAAACAACTTGAAGGTGAATCATGAAAAGTCAGAGATTATCTGTGTCCCAAATTCTTGACACCGGAGATGTGGAAATGCCATGATTTCCACTCCCCCTGAAAGGATCAGGACTATAGCTATTAACTTGTAGCAATCTATTAAGTTAACATGTAATCACGTAGAATCGGGTCTAGAAATCAACTGGCAGCCAGTATAGTTCACCTGCCCTGCTTCTATCTCCCTTTGACTGGCAAGCAGCCATTCACCTTCCAACAAACCCACAGATGACTGATTATGTGATGAGGACGCTCTATTTTGCTTCATTCTAGTGGCTGAAATTTCTTACAGGATTAAGAAAGCAGGGACTTGACACTTTTCACTGAATGGAGACTGACATTAGGCTTCATGCTTTGTTGCAGGGTAGCAGGTATGGTAGCATACTGGAATCTCCTGTCCTTCATGATCGCCATCCATGAGATTAATCAGGATCCCGGGATCTCACCCAACATCACCCTGGGCTATGACATCTATGAGAATTATTTTGATGCAAGTATGACCTATGATGCCACGCTAGATCTTCTCTCTCCTGGGAGGGCCAATGTCCCAAACTACCACTGCGGAAGAGAGAAGAAACCCTTGGTTTTCATTGAAGGGGTCAACTCTGACACCTCACTCCAGATTTCAACTATGCTGGGAACCTACAAAATCCCCCAGGTATGAATACACTAGCATTGGAGAGAACAGCCACTTCTTTGAATAGGAAGCAACCTATGAAACTCAATCCCAGAGGAGGCAGTGAAGGTTCAAAGAGTGAATTAAACCAATTCATGAAGGCAAGGGCTATTAATGGCTGCTAGGCATGATGACTGTGATCTACATCCCTAGTTGGAGGCACCAATGCTTCTGGGTGCTGAGTTGCTGGGAATCAGATGAGGGCAGAGTGCATTTGTGCTCATGCTGTGCTTGCTGGTTTCCTAGAAGCAGCTGGTTGGCCACTGTGAGAATAGGATGCTGGACTAGATGGTCCATTGGCCTGATCCAGGAGGTTCTCCTTATGTTGAAGGATTTGTCCTGCTGGGTGAAGAAGGGTTTCACAAAGAAAGTCACCATCAGAGTAGTAGTCTAAAGCCTTTTGCAAGGACAGATGCCTCTCAGAAGCTGCAATAAGAAGTTCAGTACTGTGAGCTGCTTTAGACTTACAAAGGGAGAAGGGGCTTTTCTCTCTCTCCATGCGGCACTTTATAAGTAGACAAAGGAGGTGTTTATGGTGAGTTCTGGCACCTCTTTGTATAGGAAAATAGCCGTTTACACGGGGCATGAATCGTACATCATGGGGTGGGACAGAAATGCAGCCTTCAGAAGACACCTCAGGGATGGCTTCACACAAGCCTATTTTGGTAACCTGCTGTGATGGAGAATAAATAAATATCTGGCAGAAAAACAAATCTAAGGAACGAAACTCATGTGAAACTAACACGCAGGTGATCTAAAAATTGAACCCTCCCCTGAACAAAATAATAACAGCAGAAAACTCTCTATATCTTCCTTTTCTTCCTAGGTCAGTTATGCTTCTGTTCATCATGCCCTTGACAAAACACAATCTCCTTTGCTCTACCAAATGACCCCAAATGAAGAACCCCCAGGCTCAGGGATTATCAAACTACTCCTGCATTTCAGGTGGACTTGGATCGGGCTCCTAGCTCCTGACTCTGACAATGGAGAAAGGTTTTTGAGCACCCTGGCATCTGCGCTTGCTAAGGATGGTGTCTGCCTTGCTTTCTCACAAACCATTTCACGAGAAAATGTGTTTAAACCAGATGAGTACACAAAGCTCATGAAGAAGATTTCACTTTCCATGGACAGGAGAATCCATGTGTTTCTTTACTATGGGGAATCTCAGTCCAGCACTGAAGCTGGAATGGTACTTCACACAGTGGGTGAAACCCTGGAACCCATTACTGGGAAAGTTTGGATCACAATAGCTTTCCCATATGCTAGCTCCAACATGCTTCCCAAATTCCTTCAGTACAAAGACATTAATGGATATTTTTCTTTGTTTATCCAGACGAAAAAGAGATCAAAACACGAGGGTATTCTGCCGGTTTACAGCATCATTAGTGATTTCAATAAATCTTGGTTTCAACGCTATCATTGCTTATATTTAAAGCATGTGTTTTCTGTGAAAGGCCAGAAGCGATGCAAAGTGAAGGAGAACTTTTCAGGTTTCCCTCAGGATGTCCTTGAAAGGAGCGTGTTTCAGGACACTTACAGCATTTACAACACGGTCCGAGCTCTGGCCCATGCCTTAAATGCTGCGTACTCCTCTAGATCCAAGAGGGAGGTGATGGTGGGACAGAACAGGTTGGAAGATGAAAAAGTCCAAGCATCACAGGTATTCATTTTTATTCTCTAATGATCTGGAGAGATATTGTTCCATTTTAAATGAAAATCAGTTCAATGACAGATTCATAGATCCATTTCCTTTAATTAACAGAAATTTACCAAGCATTAAAAAAGAGGAGATAAATAAGGTTATAAAATACTGTAGGTCAAAATGATTGATACAGAATTGATAGACCTTTCAATAGTTACCTTGATCTGCTGGACTATGGACTGCTAGCAATAATCATGTCACCCTTTCAAAGAGAAGACTAAAGATTCCTCAAAAAGAAATGACATTCATATTAAATCTCCATTCATATACATTCCTACGTATACCATCATGATTATTTCAATCATAATCATCATATCTCACTTTCCTAATATCAAAGACAAGAAAGCATTCCAAAGTTATAGCAAGATAGAATTCTACTGCATGTAAGAAGTTCCAAAGTTTCTTCACAAATCCATTACAAGGTGAAGAGGCTCCCTGGTCAAGGAGATGGTGGAGACTGTTCCACTGTTGAACAGCTCTTAGGGCCAGAAAGTTCTTAGTAACGCAAGTCAGATCAGTCCTCTCATGTACGGTCAAATCTTGAAAGAGCATGGTTTTAACATGGACTGCTCTGGTGGTGTGAGAGGGGTGGAGCAAGGAACAGAGACCAAACACCTAGGCCTCCACCCCTGATGGTGGCCAGCCCCCTCCCCACTCCAGCTATGCTTTCCCCTGCCCACCACCACAAGAATTGGGGCAGCATATTGACCACGCCCTGCTTACCTGCCCACCTGAAAGTATTAAATCATTTCCATTCACCCCGTTTACACTTAGGGGATTAGGCCACAGAATACTAAGCTAAGGCACATTATTAGACATGCCCCACACTGTCGGAAGAAGATGTTAGATCCCCTAGCTACTTTCCTCCCACTGACTCTCATTCAGAGGGGGAACTCCGCCAAACCAAACTTTCCTTTCTCACCCTGTTTGAGGGTCACAAGCCTGCCTCATGCAGTTCCAGGCCTGCAAGTCTGCAGCCTGTCTGGTAGCTGCCACAACCACATCCACAGCCATAGCTTGGAGCAGGACTCTGAGAGGAGGTGCCATTCCCTTCCCAACCCCAACACAGAGGCTCTTGGACACAACCTATTTCTCAGGCTGCTCAGCTGAAGGAAAAACCTATTCTGAAAGACCTCAGGTATATTGGGAACTATTATTATTATTATTATTATTATTATTATTATTACTACTACTACTACTACTACTATTTATACTCCGCCCATCTGGCTGGGTTTCTCCAGCCACTCTGGGCGGCTTCCAACAAAGTATTAAAATAAAGTATGTTAAACATTTAAAACTTCCCTAAAGAGGGCTGCCTTCAGATGTCTTCTAAAATTCTGGTAGTTGTTCTTCTCTGGTGGGAAGGCGTTCCACAGGGCAAGTGCCACTACCGAGAAGGCCCTCTGCCTGGTTCCCTGTAACTTGGCTTCTCACAGTGAGGAAACAGCCAGAAGGCCCATGGCACTAGACCTCAGTGTCCGGCCAGAACGATGGGGGTGGAGATACTCCTGCAGATATACAGTGGTACCTCGGGTTAAGTACTTAATTCGTTCTGGAGGTCCGTTCTTAACCTGAAACTGTTCTTAACCTGAAGCACCACTTTAGCTAATGGGGCCTCCTGCTGCCGCTGCGCCGCCCAAGCACGATTTCTGTTCTCATCCTGAAGCAAAGTTCTTAACCAGAAGCACTATTTCTGGATTAGCGGAGTCTGTACCCTGAAGCGAATGTAACCCGAAGCGTATATAACCTGAGGTACCACTGTACTGGAAATAGAAAAGAGCTCCATGGCTACTATGTGCCTAGATAATATCTGAACCACCTGGGTGGAAATAGCCACCTTTCTTAAATGCTGCCATTTTCTCTGTCATTCTAGTTTCACCGTTTACTGAGTGATTTTCAGTTCTACAATGCTTCTATGGGTGGAATATATTTAGATGCGAATGGGGACCTGACAGCTGAATTTGACCTGGTGAACATTGTGATGCTTCCCAATGACTCCCTTCATGTAGGGAAAGTTGGGAGTGTGGAGAGAGAGGGATCCGCAGGCGTAAAAGTCACCATTGATCAGGATGCCATCGTGTGGCCCCTTTGGTTTAATAAGGTGGGTTAAATCATTCAGATACATTTGACTATGATCCAAAAAGGAAAAAGAAAACAGAGGATATTGGGTTGAAAGGGATTTTAGTTTTGTAGGAAGAGTCATCCCTACTTCAAGTCCCAGGAGCATGTTTATGAAAGTAATATGTTTTGCCTCAACTTCCATCACTTCACACTTGTTTGCTTTGAATTACATTTGCCAATTTATTGCTCAACCACTCAAGTTTGGAGAGGTTCTTTTGGAGGTCTTCACAATCTATTTTTGTGTAAAATTCCCTTAAAATTTTAGTAAAGGTAAGGTTAGACCCAGTCTAATTCAGTCGAATCCAACTAGGGGTTGTGGCGCTCATCTTGCTTTCAGGCTCAGGAAGCCGGCATTGTCTGTAGACAGCTTTTCCAGGTCATGTGGCCAGAATGACTAAACCGCTTTGGTGCAACGGGACACCGGGACACGTGCCAGAGGGCACAAAAATGCTATTTACCTTCCCATAGCAACGGTACCTATTGATCTACTGCAGAGGTGTGCTTTTTATCTGCTAGGTTGGCAGGAACTAGGACAGAGCAGCTAGAGCTCACCCCATGGTGTGGATTCAGACTGCCCACCTTCCCATTGGCAAGCCCAAGAGGCTCAGTGGTTTGGACCACAGCGCCACCTACAGTTTATTATCATCACCAAATATGGCTGCCTGAATGCTCACCCCTATCTGTAGACAACTATGAAGAAGGTAAAAACCACAGGTCCAAGGACCAATCCTTGGGCAATGGGAATCCATTTTCTACTTCTCTGCATTTGGAGGACTGTCCACTCCACCAAAAACCACTCCACCAGACCTACTGCTTGCCCGGGCGAAAGATTCCTATTGGCTCCAGTATTTTTGAATAGATAGACATACCACTAATTCCTGACAATCTTTCTTTATGGGCAGACTGTTCCTCAATCCAGATGTGCTGAGAGCTGTCATATTGGGGATGTCAAGGTCATCCGGGAAGGAGAGCCACTTTGCTGCTATGATTGTGCTCCCTGTGTAAAAGGGACAATCTCTGCTGTGGAAGGCAAGTGAGAGAAGGAATAGGGCAACTTTTGTAGTCCTGTCCAACACAGTATTATTTCTTTATTTTATTTCCCCCCCCCCCATAAAACCTTTACCCAAGGTTGTGGCATCTGCTTTTCACGCAACAGATTGCCGATTCAAGTCATAGTATCTCCCGCTGGGGCTGGGAATGTCCCTTGCTTGAGACCCTGGGTGCTCAAATGACTCATCTTCCTTTCAGATGCAGACCACTGCACCAAATGTCCAGAAGATCAGCACTCAAACAAGGATCGAGATCAATGTGTTCCCAAGATTATCACTTTCCTGTCCTATGAAGACTATTTGGGGATTCTCTTGTCTTCCTTTACCTTGGTATTCTCCTTAATCACAGGCTTGGTGTTAGGAATTTTCATTAAATACTCAGAAACTCCCATAGTCAAAGCCAACAACAGAGACCTTTCCTACATCCTCTTTGTATCCCTCTTGCTCTCCTTTTTGTCTTCCTTGCTCTTCATTGGCCAGCCAAGAAAAGCCACCTGTCTTCTCCAACAAATTGCATTTGTCCTCATCTTTTCAGTTGCTGTCTCTTCTTTGCTGGCCAAAACCATTACTGTTGTGCTGGCTTTCCTGGCCACAAAGCCAGGGAACAAAATGAAGAAATGGCTGGGGAGGACTCTGGCCAATGCTGTTGTCCTTTCCTGTTCCAGTGTCCAAGTTGTCATCTGCACCACCTGGCTGGGAATATCTCCCCCATTCCCAGACTCAGATATGAACTCCCAACCTACAGAGATTATCCTGCAATGTAATGTAGGGTCTTCTGCTATGTTTTATGGTGCCTTTGGCTATATGGGCTTCCTGGCTGCCATCTGCTTCACGGTGGCTTTCCTAGCCAGGAAGCTGCCTGGAGCCTTCAATGAAGCCAAGTTGATCACCTTCAGCATGCTGGTCTTCTGCAGTGTTTGGGTGTCCTTTGTGCCCACCTACCTGAGCACCAAGGGGAAATACATGGTAGCCGTGCAGGTCTTCTCTATGTTGGCCTCCAGTGCTGGGCTCCTGGGCTGCATCTTCCTTCCCAAGTGCTACATTATTGTACTGAGACCTGATCTGAACACAAAGGAGCACCTGACAACAAAAACAAAAGATGGAATTTGATTCTTAATGCGCTTTTCCCACCAAGGGAATCTCCGTGCAGCACAATACTTATGAAAAGAAGCTATTTCCCTTTCAGGTGTTTATTATGAGCTACTCTTGTAACTATTTTTTAATCTATCCAAAACCTAACATGTCATTTCCAAAGTGAATGCACAGTCATCCCAGGATGATCAGAAGCCCTTTTGATTTAATGTATCTCTAAATAGGAACCCTTTTCAGAACTTGATTCAGATATATCCTCTTAATATGCCCGGGTGATCTTTATATCTGTGTCACCCTGACCGGTGTTGCATGATCTTATTTTCCACAAATAAATTTGTACCTGTAACTTATGTGCCACACACAGAGTCTGAAATTTTCTTCCTTTTGTGCAGAAGGAAGTGGATTTGGCACAAGGCTGCACAACTGGAATATCAAGTGAAAAGCTGGATATGTTTCAAATTATTTCACTTTGTTTTTGTGACCACTTCTTGTAAATATTCCTCTCCTTATTTCTGCCTCTGTGTGAAACATAGGGATTCCCTTCCCTGATAGATAATGTCAGGAATGAGACAGCTCTCAGTGAAGATCAGCCACAGGTTGCAGAAAGCAGCCAGGAGCAGAGAAGCTTAGGGGTTAATCAGGCAGACCATCAGCTCACTTCATCTCCTCCAGCCCTAGGAATGCAGGATGCCAAGGGGACGACTGATAGCGCGAGAGACGGGGAAACAGAGCCAACACTCTTCGAAAGAGTGAACAGGCGGGAGAATAGACAGGAAAAGAGGAAGTCGGAGCTGAGCCAATTAGTTCGTGCCATTGCTGTATGGGAGGTCTGTTAGACAGGAAGAAAAACAAAGGGCGCAAACAGAGCCGGTTCAGTATATTCTGTAGAAAAAGAAAGGAGAGTTCAGGAAGGGTCCTCATGATTAATGACAGTGGTACGTTACAGCCACCGGAGTTATCTGTTGTTGTTTTTTTGCAATAAATCCTCTTTTTAATTATCTTCGCGTACCGTGTTATCAAGATGAGAACCTGGACTCCTGATATATGGGGAAGTTCCACAGGAGGTTTTGCAATTCACCATTTTAAACCTTAAACTTGACACAAATGCCCAGTGTATCGCTTCCAACCGTTTCTTGTAAGTCCGCAAAATAATCTGCTCCTAAAGGAAATTGAAGACGAATTCTGAAAACTTAGAGATATTCTATCTGCCATGTTCTTGAGTGGGAAGAGCCTGAGCTAAAAGGGGCTGCACTCCTCTGGGTGGAAGAGGTACACAGCTTTGGGGTCCAGCAAGATTATCACTGGAAGCTCAGATTTCACTGCCCACGTTAGTGCTTAAAACTCTTAAATAACTTGGGCCCCCAAAATCTTGATAGGTCATCTTCATCCCTACAGATACTCCTGAGTGTCATGATTGTTGTCATTTGGAGAAATGGGTGAAATGGCACAAAGTTCTTGGTCCATGTCTTGAGCAACCCTCCCTCCACATCTGGATGATGGTTAGAGTTAGCTGGATGCCTGGAGCTTGACTCATCTGCCCTCCCTTTCCGTAGGGAACGTGTGTGTCAGGGGTTCAGAAGGAGAGACACAGGAGGGGGAACAAATGGAGAGTGAGGGGGAGGAGTACGAAGAGGGAGAAGGCAGTGACAGCGGCCAGAGTCATTCCACAAGCCTCTCTAGCGAATCGGAGGACTCACAGAAGGGAGCGCCGATGACCAGAGCGAAGGGGGTTCCAGGAGTCGGGAACAGTGTTCTCGCCACCAGCGGGAGGAGAGGAGTCAGGTTTGGCTACGCCCACATCAGGAAGTGGGGAAACGGTCAGAAGGAAGGTTACCGGGTGGGCGCGCGCGCCAAGTTCAAATGTACAGGCGAGCGGCACAGCAGGGAGTCCTGACAGGGAGCCAGGTCCTAAAGCCCGCCGGATGGAAGGGCGAGACTCAGGGGGGTCAGCGTCAGAGGAATCCAGGAAGGAAGTAGCACCAGAGGGCAGAAGGACCCAGCGAAGGAAAGAGCAGCGCAGGAGGTGGAGCCGGGCTAGAATCTTAAACTGGTGTGGGTTCAGTAGCGAGTCAGAGGGTACTTAGCCGGTCTAGCGTCAAGACGTGGGTCTGCGCGCCCAGAGCTTGGAAATGGAAACTAAACTCCAATAAAGACTTTTGTATATAACATCCACTGGGCGTTGGTCCTCTGTGAGCTGGGACCTAGCGGCAGTACCTGACAGTGTGCATAAGGTATAAAGCCAAGGTTGGATTCCACAGCAATTCCACAGCTACAGGGAACCAGGCAGAGGGCCTTCTCAGTATTGGCACCTGCCCTTTGGAACGCCCTCCCATCAGATGACAAAGAGATAAACAACTACCTAACATTTAGAAGACATCTGAAGGCAGTCCTGTTCAGGGAAGTTTTTAATGTGTGACATTTTAATGTATTTTTCATCTTTGTTGGAAGCCGCCAATAGTGGCTGGGGAAACCCAGCCAGATGGGCGGGGTGCAAATAATAAATTATTATTATTATTATTGGCAGGAGTGCAAGGTATCAGCAGAAAAGCTGAAGGCCACAGAATACTAATCTAAGGCACATTATTAGACATGCCCCACACTGTCAGAAAAAGATGTTAGTTCCTCTAGCTGCTTTCCTCCCACTGACTCTCATTCAGAGGGGGAACTCCACCAAACCAAACTTCCTTTTCAATTAGGATCTCACCCTGGTTGAGGGTCACAAGCCTGCCTCATGCAGTTCCAGGCCTGCAAGTCTGCAGCCTGTCTGGTAGCTGCCACAACCACATCCACAGCCATAGCTTGGAGCAGGACTCTGAGAGGAGGTGCCATTCCCTCCCCAACCCCAACACAGAGGCTCTAGGACGGAACCTATTTCTTGGTCTGCTCAGCTATTGGAAAGAGCCCATTCTGAAAGACCTGAAGTATATTGGGGAAATGATATACCAATGGTCCTTAACACCAGTAAAATTGGGGTAAAATTGGCAAAAGATAAAGATGACCTATCAAAATATTGGGGGCCCAAGTTGTTTCAGGGTTTTAAGCACTAACGTGAACAATGAAATCTGAACTTCCAGTGACAATGTTGCTGGACTCCAAAGCCGTGGACCTCGTCCACCCAGAGGAGCGCAGCCCCTTTTAGCTCAGACCATCTTCCCACTCAAGAACATGGAAGATAGAACATCTCTAAGTTTTCAGAATTCATCTTCAATTTCCTTTAGGAGCAGATTATTTTGCGGACCTTCAAGGAACGGTTGGAAGCAATGCACTGGGCATTTGTGTCAAGTTTAAGGTTTAAAATGGTGAATGGCAAAACCTCCTGGGGAACTTCCCTATATATCAGGAGTCCAGGTTCTCACCTTGATAACGCGGTACACAAAGATAATTAAAGAGGATTTATTGCAAAAAACCAACAACAGATAACTCCGGTGGCTGTAACATACCACTGTCATTAATCATGATGACCCTTCCTGAACTCTCCTTTCTTTTTCTACAGAATATACTGAACCGGCTCTGTTTGCGCCCTTTGTTTTTCTTCCTGTCTAACAGACCTCCCATACAGCGATTGCACGAACTAATTGGCTCAGCTCCGACTTCCTCTTTTCCTGTCTATTTTCCCGCCTGTTCACTCTTTCAAAAAGTGTTGGCTCTGTTCCCCCACTCTCACGCTATCAGTCGTCCCCTTGGCACCCTGCATTCCTAGGGCTGGAGGAGATGAAGCGAGCTGATGGTCTGCCTGATTAACCCCTAAGCTTCTCTGCTCCTGGCTGCTTTCTGCAACCTGTGGCTGATCTTCACTGAGAGCTGTCTCATTCCTGACATTATATATCAGGGAAAGGAGTCCCTACATTTCACACCGAGGCAGAAATAAGGAGAGGAATATTTACAAGAGTTGGTCACAAAAACAAAGTGAGAGTGCTTAAGAAAGACAGAATTTTTTTTATGTATGCTACCACAGCAGCCAGGATCTTGATTGCAAAGCATTAGAAGACACAAGATTTACCCACGCTGGAGGAATGGCAATCGCAGTTGATGGACTACATGGAACTAGCCGAAATGACTGGCAGAATCCGAGACTTGGGAGAAGAAACAATTGAGGAGGACTGGAAAAAGTTTAAGGACTATTTGAAAAAACATTATAAGCTGTATGAATGTTAAAAAATGCACCTTTTTTAGGAGATTCTAGCTTCAGTAAATGTAAGCTAACGAAATGGAAATTAAGATACAAGAAGTCAGAGGTAAAATAATGAAACAACTTTATTGTGTTTAACTTAAAACATACAAGAATTGAGCTACAGTATTTATGAAAATAGGTAACATGATAAAATGGAAGATACAATATGTTCTTGAAACAAGTTAACAAATTGCTGATGATTTACATTACAGAGAATGCAGGATTTGGAGGATGTGGGGAAGTCCTTTAAACTTGATGGAAAAAAGAACAAGGAAATGTGTTATTTTCTTTTATTCCACCTTTCTATCTCTATTCTTTATTCTTTTTTCTGTATTTCTACATTTTATAAACTTAATAAAAAATATTTTAAAAAAAATGAAATAATTTGAAACATATCCAGCTTTCCACTGGATATTCCAGTTGTGCAGCCTTGTGCCAAATCCACTTCCTTCTGCACAAAAGGAAGAAAATTTCAGACTCGGTGTGCGGCACATAAGTTACAGGTACAAATTTATTTGTGGAAAATAAGATCATGCAACACCGGTCAGGGTGACACAGATATAAAGATCACCCAGGCATACTAAGAGGATATATTTGAAGCATGTTCTGAAAAGGATTCCTATTTAGAGATACATTAAATCAAAAGGGCCTCTGACAGTCCTGGGATGACTGTGCATTCACTTTGGAAATGACATGTTAGGTTTTGGATAGATTAAAAAATAGTTACAAGAGCAGCTCATAATAAACACCTGAAAGGGAAATAGCTTCTTTCATAAGTATTGTGCTGCACGCAGATTCCCTTGGTGGGAAAAGTGCATTAAGAATCAAATTCCATCTTTTGTTTTTGTTGTCAGGAACTCCTTTGTGTTCAGATCAGGTCTCAGTACAATAATGTAGCACTTGGGAAGGAAGATGCAGCCCAGGAGCCCAGCACTGGAGGCCAACATAGAGAAGACCTGCACGGCTACCATGTATTTCCCCTTGGTGCTCAGGTAGGTGGGAACAAAGGACACCCAAACACTGCAGAAGACCAGCATGCTGAAGGTGATCAGCTTGGCTTCATTGAAGGCCCCAGGCAGCTTCCTGGCTACGAAAGCTACAGTGAAGCAGATGGCAGCCAGGAAGCCCATGTAGCCAAGGGCACCATAAAACATGGCAGCAGACCCTACATTACATTGCAGGATAATCTCTGCAGGTTGGGAGTGCAAGTCTGAGTCTGGGAATGGGGGAGAGGTCCCCAGCCAGGTGGTGCAGATGACAACTTGGACACTGGAACAGGAAAGGACAACAGCATTGGCCAGAGTCCTCCCCAGCCATTTCTTCACCCTGTTCCCTGGCTTTGTGGCCAGGAAAGCCAGCACAACAGTAATGGTTTTGGCCAGCAAAGAAGAGACAGCAACTGAAAAGATGAGGACAAATGCAATTTGTTGGAGAAGACAGGTGGCTTTTCTTGGCTGGCCAATGAAGAGCAAGGAGGACAAAAAGGAGAGCAAGAGGGATACAAGGAGGGTATAGGAAAGGTCTCTGTTGTTGGCTTTGACTATGGGAGTTCCTGAGTATTTAATTAAAATTCCTAACACCAAGCCTGTGATTAAGGAGAATACCAAGGTAAAGAAAGACAAGAGAAACCCCAAATAGTCTTCATAGGACAGGAAAGTGATAATCTTGGGAACACATTGATCTCGGTCCTTGTTTGAGTGCTGATCTGCTGGACATTTGATGCAGTGGTCTGCATCTGAAAGGAAGATGAGTGACTTCAGTACCCAGGGTCTCAAGCAAGGGACATTGCCAGCCCTGACTTGAATCGGCAATCTGTTGCATGCAAAGCAGATGCCCCAACCTTGGGTAAAGGTTTTCGGGGGGGGGGGGAGATAAAATGATACTGTTTTGGACAAGATTACAAAAGTTGCCCTATTCCTTCTCTCACTTGCCTTCCACAGCAGAGATTGTCCCTTTCACACAGGGAGCACAATCATAGCAGCAAAGTGGCTCTCCTTCCCGGATGACCTTGACATCCCCAATATGACAGCTCTCAGCACATCTGGATTGAGGGACGGTCTGCCCATAAAGAAAGATGGTCAGGAATTAGTGGTATGTCTATCTATGCAATAACACTGGAGCCAATAGGAATCTTTCACCCGTGGCAAGCAGTAGGTCTGGTGGAGTGGTTTTTGGTGGAGTGGACAGTCCTCCAAATGCAGAGAAGTAGAAAATGGATTCCCATTACCCAAGGATTGGTCCTTGGACCTGTGGTTTTTACCTTCTTCATAGTTGTCTACAGATAGGGGTGAGCATTCAGGCAGCCATATTTGATGATGATAATAAACTGTAGGTGGCGCTGTGGTCTAAACCACTGAGCCTCTTGGGCTTGCCAATGGGAAGGTGGGCAGTCTGAATCCACACCATGGGGTGAGCTCTAGCTGCTCTGTCCTAGTTCCTGCCAACCTAGCAGATAAAAAGCACACCTCTGCAGTAGATCAATAGGTACCGTTGCTATGGGAAGGTAAATAGCATTTTTGTGCCCTCTGGCACGTGTCCCAGTGTCCCGTTGCACCAAAGCGGTTTAGTCATTCTGGCCACATGACCTGGAAAAGCTGTCTACAGACAATGCTGGCTTCCTCAGCCTGAAAGCAGAGATGATCACCACAACCCCTAGTTGGATTCGACTGAATTAGACTGGGTCTAACCTTACCTTTACTAAAAATTTAAGGGAATTTTACACAAAAATAGATTGTGAAGACCTCCAAAAGAACCTCTCCAAATTTGAGTGGTTGAGCAATAAATTGGCAAATGTAATTCAAAGCAAACAAGTGCGAAGTGATGGAAGTTGAGGCAAAACATATTACTTTCATAAACATGCTCCTGGGACTTGAAGTAGGGATGACTCTTCCTACAAAACCAAAATCCCTTTCAACCCAATATCCTCTGTTTTCTTTTTCCTTTTTGGATCATAGTCAAATGTATCTGAATGATTTAACCCACCTTATTAAACCAAAGGGGCCACACGATGGCATCCTGATCAATGGTGACTTTTACGCCTGCGGATCCCTCTCTCTCCACACTCCCAACTTTCCCTACGTGAAGGGAGTCATTGGCAAGCATCACAATGTTCAACAGGTCAAATTCAGCTGTCAGGTCCCCATTCTCATCTAAATATATTCCACCCATAGAAGCATTGTAGAACTGAAAATCACTCAGGAAACGGTGAAACTGGAATGACAGAGAAGATGGCAGCATTTAAGAAAGGAACCAATTCCACCCAGGTGGTTCACTTATTATCTAGGCACATAGTAGCCATGGAGCGCTTTTCTATTTCCAGTACAGTGGTACCTCAAGTTACATACGCTTCAGGTTACATTCGCTTCAGGGTACAGACTCCGCTAATCCAGAAATAGTGCTTCTGGTTAAGAACTTTGCTTCTGGATGAGAACAGAAATCATGCTCCGGCGATGTGGCAGTAGCAGGAGGCCCCATTAGCTAAAGTGGTGCTTCAGGTTAAGAACAGTTTCAGGTTAAGAACAGACCTCCAGAACGAATTAAGTAGTTAACCCGAGGTACCACTGTATATCTGCAGGAGTATCTCCACCCCCATCTTTCTGCCTGGACACTGAGGTCTAGTGCCAAGGGCCTTCTGGTGGTTCCCTCGCTGTGAGAAGCCAAGTTACAGGGAACCATGCAGAGGGCCTTCTCAGTAGTGGCACTTGCCCTGTGGAAGGCCCTCCCACCAGATGTCAAAGAGAAGAACAACTACCAGAATTTTAGAAGACATCTGAAGGCAGCCCTCTTTAGGGAAGTTTTTAATGTTTAACAGACTACTGTATTTTAATACTTTGTTGGAAGCCGCCCAGAGTGGCTGGAGAAACCCAGCCAGATGGGCGGAGTATAAATCGTAGTAGTAGTAGTAGTAGTAGTAATAATAATAATAATAATAATAGTTCCCAATATACCTGAGGTCTTTCAGAATAGGTTTTTCCTTCAGCTGAGCAGCCTGAGAAATAGGTTGTGTCCAAGAGCCTCTGTGTCAGGGTTGGGGAGGGAATGGCACCTCCTCTCAGAGTCCTGCTCCAAGCTATGGCTGTGGATGTGGTTGTGGCAGCTACCAGACAGGCTGCAGACTTGCAGGCCTGGAACTGCATGAGGCAGGCTTGTGACCCTCAACCAGGGTGAGAGCCTAATTGAAAGGGAAGTTTGGTTTGGTGGAGTTCCCCCTCTGAATGAGAGTCAGTGGGAGGAAAGCAGCTAGAGGAACTAACATCTTCTTCTGACAGTGTGGGGCATGTCTAATAATGTGCCTTAGATTAGTATTCTGTGGCCTAATCCCCCAAGTGTAAACGGGGTGAATGGAAATGATTTAATACTTTCAGGTGGGCAGGTAGCAGGGCGTGGTCAAGATGCTGCCCCTATTCTCGTGGTGATAAGCAGGGGAAAGCATCGCTGGAGTGGGGAGGGGGCTGGCCACCATCAGGAGTGGAGGCCTAGGTGTTTGGTCTCTGTTCCTTGTTCCAGCCCTCTCACACCACCAGAGGTTACTAGTAGCAGATCTACTGAGCCCTCTGGTCTGGTGCTGCTACTGCTGAATGTCAGATCAGTCCATGTTAAAACCATGCTCTTTCAAGATTTGATCGTACATGAGATGACTGATCTGACTTGTGTTACTAAGAACTTTCTGGCCCTAAGAGCTGTTGAACAGTGGAACAGTCTCCACCATCTCCTTGACCAGGGAGCCTCTTCACCTTGTAATGGATTTGTGAAGAAACTTTGGAACTTCTTACATGCAGTAGAATTCTATCTTGCTATAACTTTGGAATGCTTTGCTTGTCTTTGATATTAGGAAAGTGAGATATGATGATTATGATTGAAATAATCATGATGGTATACGTAGGAATGTATATGAATGGAGATTTAATATGAATGTCATTTCTTTTTGAGGAATCTTTAGTCTTCTCTTTGAAAGGGTGACATGATTATTGCTAACAGTCCATAGCCCTGCAGATCAAGGTAACTATTGAAAGGTCTATCAATTCTGTATCAATCATTTTGACCTACAGTATTTTATAACCTTATTTATCTCCTCTTTTTTAATGCTTGGTAAATTTCTGTTAATTAAAGGAAATTGATCTATGAATCTGTCATTGAACTGATTTTCATTTAAAATGGAACAATATCTCTCCAGATCATTAGAGAATAAAAATGAATACCTGTGATGCTTGGTCTTTTTCATCTTCCAACCTGTTCTGTCCCACCATCACCACCCTCTTGGATCTAGAGGAGTACGCAGCATTTAAGGCATGGGCGAGAGCTCGGACCGTATTGTAAATGCTGTAAGTGTCCTGAAACACGCTCCTTTCAAGGACATCCTGAGGGAAACCTGAAAAGTTCTCCTTCACTTTGCATCGCTTCTGGCCTTTCACAGAAAACACATGTTTTGAATATAAGCAATGATAGCGTTGAAACCAAAATTTATCGAAATCACTAATGGTGTCATAAACTGGCAGATTACCATCGTGTTTTGATCTTTTTTTGCTCTGGATAAAGAAAGATAAATATCCGTGAATGTGCTTGTTCTTAAGGATTTTGGGAGACATGTTGGAGCTGACATATGAGAGAGCTATGGTGATCCAAACTTTCCCTGTAATGGGTTCCAGGTTTCCACCCACTATGTGAAGTAAAACTGCAGCTACAATGGTGGACTGAGATTCCCCATAGGAAAGAAACACATTGATTCGCCTGTCCATGGAAAGTGAAATCTTCTGCCAGAGCTTTGCGTTCCATTCTGCTATAAACAGATTGTCTCGTGAAAAGGTTTGTGAGAAGGCAACGCAGACACCATCCTTAGCAAGCGCAGGTGCCAGGGTGCTCAGAAACCTTTCTCCATTGTCAGAGTCAGGAGCTATGAGCCCGATCCAAGTCCACCTGAAATGCAGGAGTAGCCTGACAATCCCTGAGCCTGGGGGTTCTTCATTTGGGGTCATTCGGTAGAGCAAAGGAGATTGTGTTTTGTCAAGGGCATGATGAACAGAAGCATAACTGACCTAGGAAGAAAAGGAAGATATAGAGGGTTTATTTGGTCAACTGGAAATTGTGGTCATATTATGCTGTGCTTCTCTGTAAAGGAGATGTAGGACACTTTTGGCAACAATACACTCTGGTCAGTGACTGAAATAAATCAATTCATTCATTATAGACAACAATTTAATATGTCTTCAACATCGTCCTCTTCCTGAATGTTGTCACCATGCCCAATGTTACAGACTATGTAGAGTAAAGATATGTTGTATTTTCTACTGTTATTATTTTGCTTGGGTGAGGGTTCAATTTTTAATCACCTGCGTGTTAGTTTCACATGAGTTTCGTTCCTTAGATTTGTTTTTCTGCCAGATATTTATTTATTCTCCATCACAGCAGGTTACCAAAATAGGCTTGTGTGAAGCCATCCCTGAGGTGTCTTCTGGAGGCTGCATTTCTGTCCCACCAAAGTATGATTCATGCCCCGTGTAAACTGCTATTTTCCTATACAAAGAGGTGCTGGAACTCACCATAAGCAGCTCCCTTGTCCACTTATAATGTGCCGGATGGAGAGAGAAAAAAGCCCCTTCTCCCTTTGTAAGTCTAAAGCAGCTCACAGTACTGAACTTCTTATTGCAGCTTCTGAGAGGCATCTGTCCTTGCAAAAGGCTTAATCCCACTTTGGACTACTCTGATGGTGACTTTCTTTGTGAAACCCTTCTTCACCCAGCAGGTCAAATCCTTCAACGTAAGGAGAACCTCCTGGATCGGGCCAATGGCCCATCTACTCCAACATCCTGTTCTCACAGTGGCCACCCAGCTGCTTCTAGGAAACCAGCGAGCACAGCATGAGCACAAATGCACTCTGCCCTCATCTGATTCCCAGCAACTCAGCACCCAGAAGCATTGGTGCCTCCAACTAGGAAGGTAGATCACAGTCATCATGCCTAGCAGCCATTAATAGCCCTTGCCTTCATGAATTAGTTTAATCCTCTCTTAAAACCTTCACTGCCTCCTCTGGGAGTGAGTTTCATAATTTGCTTCCTATTCAAAGAAGTGGCTGTTCTCTCCATGTTGCCAATGCTAGTGTGTTCATACCTGGGGGATTTTGTAGGTTCCCAGCATAGTTGAAATCTGGAGTGAGGTGTCAGAGTTGACCCCTTCAATGAAAACCAAGGGCTTCTTCTCTCTTCCGCAGTGGTAGTTTGGGACATTGGCCCTCCCAGGAGAGAGCAGATCTAGCGTGGCGTCATAGGTCGTCCTTGTATTGAAATAATTCTCATAGATATCATAGCCCAGGGTGATGTTGGGTAAGATCCTGGGATCCTGATTAATCTCATGGATGGCGATCATGAAGGACAGGAGATTCCAGTATGCTACCATACCTGCTACCCTGCAACAAAGCGTGAAGCCTCCAGTCAGTCTCCATTCAGTGAAAAGTGTCAAGTCCCTGCTTTCTTAATCCTATAAGAAATTGCAGCCACAATAATGAAGCAACATAGAGCGTCCTCATCGCATAATCTGTCATCTGTGGGTTTGTTGGAAGGTGAACGGCTGCTTGCCAGTCAAAGGGAGATAAAAGCAGGGCAGGTGAACTATACTGGCTGCCAGTTGATTTCTAGACCCAATTCTACGTGATTACATGTTAACATAATAAATAGATTGCTAATCTCTGCCTTTTCATGATTCACCTTCAAGTTGTTTTTTTCAAGTGGAAAAAGTAAGGAGGGAAGCAATGTACATGCATTTTGTGTCTTCAGTGGGCAAGTTCTAGAAAGCAGGACTTGTCCCTGGCAAATAAGCATGACAGGCGTGGACAATCACAGTTGAGCATCATAGTATTAAACAAGGTGCTACATGTATGCCTACCCATTAATCACAATTTTTGTCTGCTATGCAGAAATTGCACGGGGAAAGTACAGCTTACACATGAAAGAAAATGTAGGGGCTGTGAGGAAATTGTGTTCAGGATGAAATATTTGTAATGTAGATATGACCCCGCTTATCAGGTGGTCTCCTGGCTCATAATAATTCGTTGCCCCTGGACTTTCCCTTTCCAAGTTCAATGGGCATTTTCCTTTCCATATTCCAGAGGTTGCACAGGGAAGCAGCAGCAGCAGCAGCAACAACATCAATAAGAGCATCCCTCTGGGTCTGCCTCCTGTCATTTCGTCTGTCCTCACTGCTCTCAATGTAGCAAGAAGCGAATTATATGAAGTCCAAAGTCTCCAGCAAAACTGAGACCCCAGTGACATTGCGAGGAAAGGGATGATATGACGCTTTCACACTGGCAGAATCCCTGCCTGCCTGGAAGATAAGTCAAAGCCCTCCATGGCACAAGAGGTCTTTAAATATGCAGCAGGCATTTCAACCTCTCATTTCTGGAATATCTGTTCTTTGTGTCAAAAGTGGGTACATTACTTGAGTTTTTCCAAGGAAAAAATCACTATGATTATGATAATTATGCAGGGAATATACATCTCTGGAATCACTGTGGAGCTTGAGCAGCAGCTGCAGAGCTGGAAGAAAACATCACAATCTGTTTTCTGATGCTCTGGAGGGTAGGACTCGAACCAGTGGCTTCAAGTTAAGGGAAAGAGACTCCAACTAAAAATCAGGAAAAACTTTCTGACAGTAAGACTGAGAGTGGAATGGTCCCCCTTGGGAGGTTGTGGACTTGCCTTCCTTGGAAGTTTTTAAGCAGAGTTTGGATGGCCATCTGTCTTGGGTGCATTAGCTGAGATTCCTGCATTGCAGGGGGTTAGACTAGATGACACTGGGGGTCCCTTCCAACTCTATGATTCACAAGATCTCACTGATGAGGCAATATGTTGTGAAAAAGGTCATAGAGGGAAAAGGTGATCCTAGAATGACCATTATTTAAGATACATCACTAGCTAAGCCAGGATCAAGCTATTTTTTCAGGACATTTTTGCGCCTATGTGTACATCTGAAAACCCAAGAGGCAGTCCCATCGCTCACACCCCACAACCTATTCTACTAGCTACAACATAATGCTTCTTTCACGAATAATGTCTAGGATGGGAGAAGGGATCCCTGTTGGCATCAGGGATGTGGTTGGGGGGCACATGGGCCTATGAACTGCTTTGATGGCATGATAATGGACTCATATTGTTTTCTGGTAGCTAACATGTGAGTGTTTAACCTTAGATTAAGTGACAAAGGTATTGAATTGCAAGTCGCCATTTTGAAAGAGAGTTGCCTTTAGTCTTTTTTCCCAAGCTGTGAGAGTATGGATGTAAATGAAGTTCTCCAGGTGAACAGCCTCAGGCTAAATGGAGGCTGTAAGGAAAGGAGATTTTTCTTATAGGTCTGTTTGGATTTATCTTTTCTTCCTAAGAAAATGGACTTGCACAATATTCGATATTGCATGGAATTATTTGTGTGTATCTTTGATGTTTTTGTTCTGTTTTGAAGAAAGTTCTGCAAGTAAAGTTTTGAGCAATGGGTCCAGACAATGCCTTATTTCAAAAGGAGTCGGTTTTTTATGCAACCAGTCACTGCAGCTGGCCCCTGCCCACCTGGCTATGCCCATGATGAAGGGACTAGTCCAGTGGAGTGGTAGCTTTGCTTGAGTTTCCGTCTTTAAAAACAAATAGGGTGGAGGAAGAGATGAATTTCCACACAAAAGAGAGAACTTGGTCTCTGGATGTATATGAGCAAAGATTTTAGTTAGAAAACCCTCTTTCAGGCTGGCGCCCCCAAAATTTAAGGGCAGTGGAACTCTCAGGAAGGCTGCTTCTGCTGATCTTTGTAGAACATTTGTAGACGTCAGTGGGCCAATAACCTGCTAGACTTTTGCCCACCATCTGTTGTTTATACTACCGAAGGAATGGGTTTCCCAAACCCAAAACTGACTGTGCAGGCAGTTTGAAACTGCACCAAAATACCTATTTTTCCTTAGTTAAAATGCTTTAACTTGAGCTCTTGAACCGAAACCCAGCTGTATGAACAAGTGCTCAGAGCCCTCTCCTTTATCAGTTTGTGATGGCAAGGATGGCATTGACTGTACCAGTAGAACAGGGAAGGCACATCTGTGCCTTATCTTCTATCCTGACCACAAAAGACGCACAGACCTAGTCTGCGAACAGCGCCAGAGGGTGTTCTTGCTCCAAGATAAGAGTAGGAACAGGAAAGTCCTTTTATGGTCAGAAGTACAGGAAGGAATACCCTTTTATGGTTAAGAGTGCTGGAGCAGGAACATCTGTGATGTCAACCTGCGTGTACTAGCTGACGTGGCTGAGGGGGGAGGGTGCCTGGAGGATAAATATACTGCATGTAATCTCTCATTTCTTTGGACTGACCATGCAATTGCCTTCTGCTATCCAGAGTGCAGAATAAAAGAACTCTTTCTCTGAACCAACCCTCAGTGTCATTTCACTTCCTTCCTCCCATCCTGGAGCAATGCAGAGCCCACCAATCGGTAAAGTCTAATAAGGCTACACTACAGCACCCTTTGACCAGTGTGATCAGCAAAGTAGGTCTAGCTCCAGTCTTTCCAGCAGAATATCAGAGTTTTCCTGCTTCCCCAGAGTTCCTGGTTAAGGAAACTCATTTCCCACTCAGTTCAGTTCAAAATATAGAGTGCTTATTGTCTCATGGCACAAGTCAAGCATAAACACACTAAACGCATAAACTTTCAGAGATGCTGTTACTTTGAGAGATTTATTGCAAGCAAAGTGTGCTAATAAATCTTTTGCCCACACACTTCCTCTGGCGTGAGCTTTGCAGAGTACGCAATGTTGCTGGAAGCCAATTGAAGTCTGAACGCTGTACTTTCGGACAGTGAAGGAAAGAACGGCTTGAAAGCTACAACTAGTGTTTATTGTAGTAAACAGTAATAAACACATAGATTACTATACACAGATACAGAGCGTTAACAGCATATACACTCTCTCAGCAAACTGCCATTAACCAATCCCTCATACTATAACCACCACAGACAGACAGACTCACAGAACGCAGACATATAGATATAGCAGCTCTGTTGCAGTATAACACTGATTGGTTGAGCTCAACCAATCCTTATCTTACACCTACTGTTAACCAATCAACAGGCTGTCTCTGGGCAGACTACTCTCTCTGAGGCAGACTTACGTTTCTGGGGAGGCTGCCAAGAATATCTCACAGCTACATCATGAACTCATCTACTACAATATAGTTCTTCTGGTCTTAGAAGTAATCCTTGTAAAGATAGAAGTATACAGAGGGTGGCTAGGGCAACCCAACCAGATGGGTGGGCTATAACAGTGTTTCCCAACCGGTGTTCCGCGGCACACTAGTGTGCCGCGAGCCGTTGCCTGGTGTGCCGTGGGAGGGAGGCGGGCGAGTCCGGCGGCGAGAGGCGGGGCGGCGGCGGCGAGCACACGCGGGGCGGCGAGCGAGCTCCCTCCCAAATCCCATCGCCGCTCGGCGCTGGTGTTGGCAAGTCTTGCGCACCGGGGGATCTCCCCCCGGGAGCGCAAGGCTTGCGGGCGGCAGCTGGCAGGGCGGAGCACGGGGCGCCCTTCGGAGGGCTCCGCGTGCTTCGGGCAACAGGCTGCTGCCCCAAGCCTCGCGCGCCCAGCGGGAGCTCCTGCCGGGCGCGCAAGGCTTGCAGACACTCGCCCGAAGCACGGGGAGCCCTCCAGAGGGCTCCCCGTGCTTTGGGCAACAGGCTGCCGCCCCAAGCCTTGCGCGCCTGGCGGGAGCTCCTGCCAGGCGTGCAAGGCTTGCAGACACTCGCCCGAAGCACGGGGAGCCCTCCGGAGGGCTCCCTGTGCTTCGGGCAACAGGCTGCCGCCGCAAGCCTTGCGCGCCTGGCGGGAGCTCCTGCCGGGCGCGCAAGGCTTGCAGACACTCGCCCGAAGCACGGGGCACCCTCCGGAGGGCTCCGCGTGCTTCGGGCAACAGGCTGCCGCCCCAAGCCTTGCGCGCCTGGCGGGAGCTCCTGCCAGGCGTGCAAGGCTTGCAGACACTCGCCCGAAGCACGGGGAGCCCTCTGGAGGGCTCCCTGTGCTTCGGGCAACAGGCTGCCGCCCCAAGCCTTGCGCGCCTGGCAGGAGCTCCTGCCGGGCGCGCAAGGCTTGCAGACACTCGCCCAAAGCACGGGGAGCCCTCCGGAGGCCTCCGTGTGCTTCGGGCAACAGATGCCACCCCAAGCCTCGCGCGCCTGGCGGTAGCTCCTGCTGGGCGCGCAAGGCTTGCAGACACTCGCCCGAAGCACGGGGAGCCCTCCGGAGGGCTCCCTGTGCTTCGGGCAACAGGCTGCCGCCCCAAGCCTTGCGCACCTGGCAGGAGCTCCTGCCGGGCGCGCAAGGCTTGCAGACACTCGCCCGAAGCACGGGGAGCCCTCCGGAGGGCTCCCTGTGCTTCGGGCAACAGGCTGCCGCCCCAAGCCTTGCGCGCCTGGCGGGAGCTCCTGCCAGGCGTGCAAGGCTTGCAGACACTCGCCCGAAGCACGGGGAGCCCTCCGGAGGGCTCCCTGTGCTTCTGGCAACAGGCTGCCGCCCCAAGCCTTGCGCGCCTGGCGGGAGCTCCTGCCGGGCGTGCAAGGCTTGCAGACACTCGCCCGAAGCACGGGGAGCCCTCCGGAGGGCTCCCTGTGCTTCGGGCAACAGGCTGCCGCCACAAGCCTTGCGCGCCTGGCGGGAGCTCCTGCCGGGCGCGCAAGGCTTGCAGACACTCGCCCGAAGCACGGGGCACCCTCCGGAGGGCTCCGCGTGCTTCGGGCAACAGGCTGCCGCCCCAAGCCTTGCGCGCCTGGCGGGAGCTCCGCCAGGCGTGCAAGGCTTGCAGACACTCGCCCGAAGCACGGGGAGCCCTCCGGAGGGCTCCCTGTGCTTCGGGCAACAGGCTGCCGCCCCAAGCCTTGCGCGCCTGGCGGGAGCTCCTGCCGGGCGCGCAAGGCTTGCAGACACTCGCCCGAAGCACGGGGAGCCCTCCGGAGGCCTCCGTGTGCTTCGGGCAACAGATGCCACGCCAAGCCTCGCGCGCCTGGCGGTAGCTCCTGCCGGGCCTGCAAGGCTTGCAGACACTCGCCCGAAGCACGGGGAGCCCTCCGGAGGGCTCCCCGTGCTTCGGGCAACAGGCTGCCGCCCCAAGCCTTGCGCGCCTGGCAGGAGCTCCTGCCGGGCGCGCAAGGCTTGCAGACACTCGCCCGAAGCACGGGGAGCCCTCCGGAGGGCTCCCTGTGCTTCGGGCAACAGGCTGCCGCCGCAACCCTTGCGCGCCTGGCGGGAGCTCCTGCCGGGCGCGCAAGGCTTGCAGACACTCGCCCGAAGCACGGGGAGCCCTCCGGAGGGCTCCCCGTGCTTCGGGCAACAGGCTGCCGCCCCAAGCCTTGCGCGCTGGGCGGGAGCTCCTGCCGGGCGCGCAAGGCTTGCGGACAGCTTCCTGAAGCCTGGAGAGCGAGAGGGGTCGGTACGCACCGATGCCTCTTGCTCTCCAGGCTTCAGAGAAAGCCTGCATTCGCCCCATAGGACGCACACACATTTCCCCTTTATTTTTGGAGGGGGAAAAGTGCGTCCTATGGGGCGAAAAATACGGTACTTTCTTTGTGTTTATTTGATGCCTATTAAAGAGAGTTACTTTATATATAGTCAATATAGGCACAATTAATTTTTTAAACATTTTCTAATGGTGGTGTGCCTCGAGATTTTTTTCATGAAACAAGTGTGCCTTTGCCCAAAAAAGGTTGGGAAACACTGGGCTATAAATAGTAAGAGCTGTTTGACAGTGGAATTTGCTGCCAAGGAGTGTAGTGGAGACTCCTTCTTTGGAGGTCTTTAAGCAGAGGCTTGACAACCATACGTCAGGAGTGCTCTGATGGTGTTTCCTGCTTGGCAGGGGGTTGGACTCGGTGGCCCTTAGGGTCCCTTCCAACTCTATGATTCACAAGATCTCACTGATGTGGCAACATGTTGTGAAAAAGGTCATAGAGGGAAAAGGTGATCCTAGAATGACCTTTATACATCAAGCTATTTTTTCAGGACATTTTTGCGCCTATGTGCACATTTGAAAACCCAAGAGCATAATAATAATTTATTATTTGTACCCCGCCCATCTGGCTGGGTTTCCCCAGCCACTCTGGGCGGCTTCCAACAAAGATGAAAAATACATTAAAATGTCACACATTAAAAACTTCCCTGAACAGGGCTGCCTTCAGATGTCTTCTAAATGTTAGGTAGTTGTTTATCTCTTTGACATCTGATGGGAGGGTGTTCCAAAGGGCAGGTGCCACTACCGAGAAGGCCCTCTGCCTGCTTCCCTGTAGCTGTGGAATTGCTGTGGAATCCAACCTTGGCTTTATACCTCATGCACACGTTCCTTAGAGAAAGGGAGGTCAGATGAGTCAAGCTCCAGGCATCCAGCTAACTCTAACCATCATCCAGATGTGGAGGGAGGGCTGCTCAAGACATGGACCAAGAACTTTGTGCCATTTCTGTGCGAAAATCGATCTTGGAACTTGATCGATTAGCCGTGACCGCTGATTGCTTTACGATCGCCAATCAGCCGTTTACAGCGTCCAGCACACTTCTTTGAGCTGCGCAATAAATCCTGCTGTCTCTTCAGTCACGGCTGTAGGAGAGTAGAACACAGCGGTGGAAAACTGTCGCTTAGCCTCATGTAACACAACAAACACTTGTGTCCATAAACAGTTATTTATTAGGGCATTTCAGCAATATAATCCTGGGCTTCTTTCACCCATGGCAAAAACATGTCCGTCTCTCACAGAGACACAGAGCGAAGTGGTAGCTCCTCCTCCCTTCGAAAGCTGATGTCAGCAGGTGACGCACTCACTCAGAACACTTAACCAGTTAAGTTCTGAACTCTCACACCCCCCCTTGCGTCCCTGTCTGACACCTGTGGAACATCTTCAGTAACACCTTGTGAGATCAATCCCCTCCCCAATGCCTTGCGCCCTCCCTTGGCGTACCTGTTAGGCATCTGTGGAATCACCTCACAACTCTCAGAATCGCACTGTGCGAAACTTACCCATGCACCTGTGGCCTGGTACCTCTCAGGTGGAATACCCTTGGTTGTGCGACTGGATCGCCTAGGCACAAACTCAGGAGTTTCCTCTGGCTCACCGTCACCAGCAGGTGTGTCCTCTGCATCACGGGATTCCCCCTCTGACTTAACGCGTCTTCGAATCCTCTCCATTACACTCACAGGGGAACTAGGCTCACTCTTGGGCCCTCTCTTAACAACTTGTGGAGACGCCCCATCCCGCTCCTGACCCTGGTCAGTGACCTGGTCGTCATCAGCAGACTCAGCCTCTCCTTCCTCCTCATCTGAACTGTCTTCTGGATCAGAGAGACATTCTGAGAGAACATCACGCTTGGCAGCAATCATTGGCCTTTCATCCTGCTCAAAGAATTCAGCGTGTTTACTGATCAGCACTTTACTCTGATCACCTGACGTGTAAGCAAATCTCCATGCGCATGCAGCTGGTTCATACCCACAGAAGATCATTTTCTGGAACTTGGATCCATCTGGCCCTCGCAAAGCCTCAGGCACCGGCACAGATGCAGGTGATCCAAACTTGCGCAGAAAATGAATCTGGGGTTTCCTGCCATGCAACAAAGAAAACGGTGTGTCACCTACCAGTGAATTGTAGGTCCTATTCCAGGTGAAGCCCGTGTATTTGGTTGCCTCCAGCCAAAACTTAGGAGGTAACCCAGACTCTGTCAGCATCACCTGTGCAGCCTTGACCAGAGCTTCACTCCTAAGCTCTGCTACCCCCCCCCCCCGCTGGGGAGAAGTAACTGTGTGACATATCCCTTTCTTGTGAAAGAACTTCTGCAAAGCAGAACCAGTGAACATAGCGTTTCTGTCACTATTGACTGCTTGCACCCTGGTGGTGAACCTTAGTTCCACCTCCTCAATCCAGCTTCTGATCAGCTGTGCTGCTTCCTCCCTGGATCTGAGACCAAAACTCCAGGAATTCTGCGAAAAATCATCCTGCAACGTTAGCAGAAACCTGGCCCCTCCCAGACTCTGTTCCTTGACAGGACCGAACAGATCTATGTGTACCAGCTCAAAGGGTTTAGTGGTTACCCTTTCCACCTTTGGGTAACTGCATCCTTTTACCTTTGTCTGTCTGCAAGTGTCACAATTAATGGCACTTCCACAATTTTTAATCTTGCAACCTTTGGCAACCTCAGGCAGGATCTGCAAGTCTTCCACCGACCCATGAATTGTTCTCTGATGCCATACGCAAGCACATGTGACATGAGCGGGAATTATAGTACGCTGATTGGGAACTGTAGCACGCAACGCTTGTGCTTTCTCAACCTTCCCCTCACCCCCAAGAGACGTTTTAAGAATGAAAAGATCATTCTGCCCCTTCTCAACCTCGGCAAGTATCCTCCCTCCCTTGGAGACTGTACAGACAGCATTTTCAAAACAAACTTTAACAAATAAGGCACAGACAAAAGACAGTGAGGCATCTCTGGGATGGTGCACACTTCGATCTGCTCCTGCAAAACAGAAAGGAACAATGTAGCACAGTTAGTGACATTTCTTTTTTGTCCATCTGCAAATAAAACAGTTTGTCCCGTCGAAACGGCTTTGCAATTCTACATCTTGACTGCAGGTGTCTCAGGAACCATGTTGCGGTTAGCTGCTGAGTCTATTACAAAGCTCAGCTCAGTCTTTCTCACACAGCTGTTCTCAAACAAAGCCATGCTTGCAGAAAGCTGATAAGGCTCCTCTTCGCGCTTGGCACGTCCACTTCCCCGCCTGCCCGCCTGGCCAGGCTTGTTGCCATGGAAACCCGGCTGGTTCCCATGGGAAGTGTCCTTGGCAACATCCTGCCGCGCCTGTGTGCTCCGGTGGGGGCAACTGCCACGCAGATGTTGAACTCCAGTGGAAAAACACTGCCCGGGGCTCCTCCCAGCTGGCCTGGCCTTCCTCCTTCCGGAACGGCGCCTCCCACCAGCCTGGCCCCCTCTGAAGCTGCGCTTCGCTTCAGCACTAGTGGAAAGTTCTTTAAACTTGCCTTTGGAACTCTTCGCCCCCCCGATCTGCTCACCAGCACTCCTTGAGGCTGATTCAGGAACAGGGGCTACTTGTCCAGCGTTTCCAGGGCTCTGGCCTCCCGCTGAAGCTTCACACAAACTTCTCAGCAGATCCCAGGCAGCCCACGCTGATTTTACACCCTCCAAGTGGGGTCTCAGCGATGCGTGTACGCATGCCTTGAGCATATCCAGCTCTTGTTGCATTCTCTGCTGGCTATCTTCAGGCAACGCAGCCTCACAGCCTGCAACGTCAGCTCCAGCCGCATCCCGGCTGAGGGGTGGTAGTGGCTGCCTCTGGCTTGCTTCCCAAAGCCCATGGACCAGGAACCAACCTCTTATTCTTTTGCTCCAGGTTGCCCAACTTTTTAAAGTTAGGGTTTCCACCGGTATATCCTGGCACTCCGCCATCTTCTCCCGTTCTCCCAGGGGCCCCTTAGCTGTACTTACTCCGTACCAGCTGCTTCGGCTCTTCCTTTCGTGGAGAAACGATTCCAGCTGCTCTTAGCTCTAAGGTCTGTCTCTCAGCAGCTTCCTTGCCTCTCAGAAGCAGGCAAAAACCTCATTCTGCCTTCCGACATCAGGCGAGACTCACTGAAAGCAGCCTCCGACCTCCGGCCAGCTTCCGTTCCTCAGATCGCTGACTTCAAAGGCATTCCGGCAGCCCCCAGCGACAGCTTTACGAGCGATTTATGACGTCACCCATAACCTGTCCGAAAATCGATCTTGGAACTTGATCGATTAGCCGTGACCGCTGATTGCTTTACAATCGCCAATCAGCCGTTTACAGCATCCAGCACACTTCTTTGAGCTGCGCAATAAATCCTGCTGTCTCTTCAGTCACGGCTGTAGCAGAGTAGAACACAGCGGTGGAAAACTGTCGCTTAGCCTCATGTAACACAACAAATACTTGTGTCCATAAACAGTTATTTATTAGGGCATTTCAGCAATATAATCCTGGGCTTCTTTCACCCATGGCAAAAACATGTCCGTCTCTCACAGAGACACAGAGCGAAGTGGTAGCTCCTCCTCCCTTCGAAAGCTGATGTCAGCAGGTGACGCACTCACTCAGAACACTTAACCAGTTAAGTTCTGAACTCTCACAATTTCACCCATTTCTCCAAATGACAACAATCATAACACTCAGGAGTATCTGTAGGGATGAAGATGACCTATCAAGATATTGGGGGCACAAGTTGTTTCAGGGTTTTAAGCACTAACGTGGGCAGTGAAATCTGAGCTTCCAGTGACAATGTTGCTGGACTCCAAAGCTGTGGACCTCGTCCACCCAGAGGAGTGCAGCCCCTTTTAGCTCAGGCCATCTTCCCACTCAAGAACATGGCAGATAGAACATCTCTAAGTTTTCAGAATTCGTCTTCAATTTCCTTTAGGAGCAGATTATTTTGCGGACCTACAAGAAACGGTTGGAAGCAATACACTGGGCATTTGTGTCAAGTTTAAGGTTTAAAATGGTGAATGGCAAAACCTCCTGGGGAACTTCCCTATATATCAGGTTCTCATCTTGATAACACGGTATGCGAAGATAATTAAAAAGAGGATTTACTGCAAAAAACAACAACAGATAACACCGGTGGTTGTAACGAACCTCTGTCATTAATCATGATGACCCTTCCTGAACTCTCCTTTCTTTTTCTACAGAATATACTGAACTGGCTCTGTTTGCGCCCTTTGTTTTTCTTCCTGTCTAACAGACCTCCCATACAGCGATGGCACGAACTAATTGGCTCAGCTCCGACTTCCTCTTTTCCTGTCTATTCTCCCGCCTGTTCACTCTTTCAAAAAGTGTTGGCTCTGTTCCCCCTCTCTTGCACTATCAGTCGTCCCCTTGGCAACCTGCAATCCTAGGGCTGGAGGAGATGAAGTGAGCTGATGGTCTGCCAGATTAACCCCTAAGCTTCTCTGCTCCTGGCTGCTTTCTGCAACCTGTGGCTGATCTTCACTGAGAGCTGTCTCATTCCTGACATTATCTATCAGGGAAGGGAATCCCTATGTTTCGCACAGAGGCAGAAGTAAGGAGAGGAATATTTACAAGAAGTGGTCACAAAAACAAAGTGAAATAATTTGAAACATATCCAGCTTTCCACTGGATATTGCCGTTGTGCAACTTTGCGCCAAATCCACTTCCTTCTGCACAAAAGGAAGAAAATGTCAGACTCTGTGTGAGGCACATAAGTTACATATACAAATTTATTTGTGGAAAATAAGATCATGCAACAGAGGCCAGGGTGAAACAGATATAAAGATGACCCGGGCATATTAAGAGGATATATTTGAATCAAGGTCTGAAAAGGGGTTCCTATTTAGTGATACGTTAAATCACGGGTCTCAAACACAAGGCCTGTGGGCCGAATTCGGCCCGCCAGACCTCATCATGTGGCGCGTGTATCCGCCGCCGGCCGCCAGCCTGCATGTTTTATTCTCGCTTTTTTTTTTTACACAAGAAAGCCGCCTCTTCAGCGCATGCGCGGCAGCCTACAAGCCAGAGAATGTCTGCCCTCTAGAGGCGCCGGCCGTTCTACACAGGAAACCTCCACTTTACATGCATTCAGGAAACCTCCACTTGTTTTTATATTGAGTGCATGCCATCCTGTGATGTGACAGATCCAACGGCTGCCTGAACCCTTCTCTCCTGTACTGTAAGTCCTACAGATACAACCGGCCCTTTGAGGGTGACCAAACCGCTGATGTGGCCCCCAATGAATTTGAGTTTAACACCCCTGCGTTAAATTAAAAGGGCCTCTGACAGTCCTGGGATGACTGTGCATTCACTTTGGAAATGACATGTTAGGTTTTGGATAGATTAAAAAATAGTTACAAGAGCAGCTCATAATAAACACCTGAAAGGGAAATAGCTTCTTCTCATAAGTATTGTGCTGCACGCAGATTCCCTTGGTGGGAAAAGCGCATTAAGAATCAAATTCCATCTTTTGTTTTTGTTGTCAGGTGCTCCTTTGTGTTCAGACCAGGCCTCAGTACAATAATGTAGCACTTGGGGAGAAAGATGCAGCCCAGAAGCCCAGCACTGGAGGCCAACATAGAGAAGACCTGCACGGCCACCATGTATTTCCCCTTGGTGCTCAGGTAGGTGGGCACAAAGGACACCCAAACACTGCAGAAGACCAGCATGCTGAAGGTGATGAGCTTGGCCTCATTGAAGGCCCCAGGCAGCTTCCTGGCTAGGAAAGCCACCATGAAGCAGATGGCAGCCAGGAAGCCCATGTAGCCAAGGGCACCATAAAACATGGCAGCAGACCCTACATTACATTGCAGGATAATCTCTGAAAGTTGGGAGTGCAAGTCTGAGTCTGGGAATGGGGGAGAGGTCCCCAGCCAGGTGGTGCAGATGACAACTTGGACACTGGAACAGGAAAGGACAACAGCGTTGACCAGAGTCTTCCCCAGCCATTTCTTCACCCTGTTCCCTGGCTTTGTGGCCAGAAAAGCCAGCACAACAGTAATGGTTTTGGCCAGCAAAGAAGAGACAGCAACTGAAAAGATGAGGACAAATGCAATTTGTTGGAGAAGACAGGTGGCTTTTCTTGGCTGGCCAATGAAGAGCAAGGAGGACAAAAAGGAGAGCAAGAGGGATACAAGGAGGGTGTAGGAAAGGTCTTTGTTGTTGGCTTTGACTATGGGAGTTTCTGAGTATTTAATGAAAATTCCTAACACCAAGCCTGTGATTAAGGAGAATAACAAGGTAAAGAAAGACAAGAGAATCCCCAAATAGTCTTCATAGGACAGGAAAGTGATAATCTTGGGAACACATTGATCTCGGTGCTTGTTTGAGTGCTGATCTTCTGGACATTTGATGCAGCGGTTTGCATCTGAAAGGAAGATGAGTGACTTCAGTACCCAGGGTCTCAAGCAAGGAACATTCCCAGTACAACCTTGGCATATTATGGCTTAAATCGGCAATCTTTTGCATGCAAAGCAGATATCCCAACCTTGGGTAAAGGTTTTATGGGGGGGGGGAAATAAAATAAAGAAATAATACTGTTTTGGAGAAGATTACAAAAGTTGCCCTATTCCTTCTCTCACTTGCCTTCCACAGTGGAGACGGTCCCTTTTACACAGGGAGCACAATCATAGCAGCAAAGTGGCTCTCCTTCCCAGATGACCTTGACATCCCCAATATGACAGCTCTCAGCACATCTGGATTGAGGGACGGTCTGCCCATAAAGAAAGACGGTCAGGAATTAGTGGTATTGTGGGATGTAAAGCTGCAGTCAAGTGCAACATTCCGATAGAGGACTAACGGCCTCCAGGTTCTAACCGGTTGCTGTGACAAGCAGTTTGTCGGTTGCTGGTAGTTTTCAAAGATAACTGCTGAGTTGCAGTCACCTCAGGACCCACTTCCCTCTAGTATAGTTCATTTGCTTGTTATGTAACCTAAGCCTGCCTTCAGGTACACTTCTGTAAACCTGAATGAATCTGAGAGTAAAATGGTTTTATATTACATGAATCAGATTCGTGTGTGTATTCCTATAGAGGGATTCTAAGGGATTTTTAACCAGGAAGGCATAATTATTAGTAGAACTCAGACAAGTCAGCAACAAGCTGATCACTGCATAAACTTATAAAGGGGATTGTTTAACTCTGCTAAAGTAAACCTTCCCACAGGTATGTCTATCTATGCAATAATACTGGAGCCAATACTCCCAGCTCCTGTCACCTAGCAGTTTGAAAGCATACTAGTTCAAGTAGATAAATAGATACTGCTGCTGTGGGAAGATAAACAGCATTTCCGTAAGCTCTGGTGTCCTATTGCGCCAGAAGCGGTTTAGTCATTCTGTCCAAAAGAGCCAGAAAATCTGTCTACAGACAAATGCCAGCTCCCTTGGCCTGAAAGCAGAGATGAGTGCCACATCCCATAGTTGGATTTGACTGGATTGCAATGGATTGCACTTTACATTTACTAAATTGTTCAGGAAATTTTAAACAAAATAGATTGTGAACACCTCCAACAGAACCTCTCCAAAATTGAGTGAGTAATAATAATAATAATAATAATAATAATAATAATAATAATAATAATAATAATTCTTCATTATTTATACCCCACCCATCTGGCCGGGTTTCCCCAGCCACACTGGCAATAAAATATTAAAAAAAACAATAGGCTATCTGTAGTCGGATTAAGCAATAAATGGGGAAATGTAATTCAAAGCAAATTAGTGTGAAGTGATGCAAGTTGAGGCAAAAAATATTACTTTCATCAACATGCTCCTGGGAGTTAAAGTGGCGGTGACTGTTCCTACAAAACTAAAAGCCCCTTTCAATCCAATATCCTCTGTTTTCTTTTTCTTTTTGCACCATAGTCAAATGTATCTGAATGATTTAACCCACCTTATTAAACCAAAGGGGCCACACGATGGCATCCTGATCAATGGTGACTTTTACGCCTGCGGATCCCTCTCTCTCCACACTCCCAACTTTCCCCACGTGAAGGGACTTATTGGCAAGCGTCACAATGTTCACCACGTCAAATTCAGCTGTCAGGTCCCCATTCTCATCTAAATATATTCCACCCATAGAAGCATTGTAGAACTGAAAATCACTCAGGAAACGGTGAAACTGGAATGACAGAGAAGATCGCAGCATTTAAGAAAGGTGGCTGTTTCAGCCCAGGTGGTTCACATATCATCTAGGAACCTAGTGGCCATGAAGGGTTTTTCTATTTAATGTTCCCAATATACTTCTTTTTTAAAAAAAAATATTTTCAATGCAAAGTTACAACAAAAATTACAAACATAAAATCCTAAAAAAGGAACAAACCAACAAAAACAGATCAAAACAAACAGAAACCAGAAAAGAAAAAACCCACACCTACCAAAAAAATCCCCTGCCATCATACTAATTTTTACGTACATATGCACATATTGACTTCCTTCCTCTGTTTTGAGACCTCAAAAATTTTAATCTTTCTGAATTGTTGTGTCTAATGTAAATTACCCCTATCTTTACACCTTTCGCACTGCTTTCACCCTGCGAAGCTTCATTTGTTACATACCGATATACTTACTCCAGAACAATGTTTTTTTCATATATTCTTTAACACAATCCCATTCCTTTGCTAATTTTTGGTCTGATTGTCCCCTTAAGAATGCTGTGAAGCTTGCCAAATTTATAAAATCACAAAGTTTAATTTGCCATTGTTTTATTGATGGGATTTTCCCCCTTTCCAGTTTTTTGCTATGAGCATCCTGGCAGCTGTTGCTGCATAAAGGAATACTTTCCTTTGACTGCCGGGAACATCTTTTGTAATTATACCTAAAAGGAATGCCTCCTGTTTTTTACTAAAAGATATTTTAAAGATCTTTTTGGTTTCTTCATACCACATGTGAAACATTGTTCCTATTTCTTTCTAGCATCTCCAACAGGTATTTGATTTTGATTTATAAATTTTTGCCAATTTTACCGGAGTTAAGTACCGTTGGTATATCATTTTCCCAATATACTCGAGGTCTTTCAGAATGGGCTCTTTCATCAGTTGAGTAGCCTAAGAAATAGGTTCCTTTCAAGATTTGACTGAACATGAGTGGCTTGCATTACCAAGAACTTTCTGACGCTAAGAGCTGTTTGACAGAGGAACAGTCTCCCTCAGGAGGTCGTGAACTCTCCTTCATTGTAGGTTTTTCAAGAGAGATGGATGGCCGTCTGGCAAGAATGATTTACTCGAGATTCCTGCATTGCGGTATGTGGGACTAGATGACTTTCAGGGTCCCTTCCAATTCTACAATTCCATGATTCTATTATTCAGGTGAGGGGGCCTGACCTTCCCTAGCTCTGCCCATGTGAGTTTATGATACTGCGCCAGGCTAGACTAGGGGGTCAAGGCAGGTGTGTTGCTCTTGTCTATAGAGACACCATCTCCTAGACCAGGGAACCATTTGGTCTTGGAATGGGTTTGTGGAGAAACTTTGAAAATACACTTTATTGAACTTCTTACTTAAAGTATAATGCTATCTTGCTATTATGATGGCATACCTAGGAATGTATATGAATGGAGATGCAATATGAATGTCATTTCCTTTTAAGGAATCTTTGGTCTTCTCTTTGAAAGGGTCACATGATCATTGCTAGCAGTCCATAGTCTTGCAGATCAAGGTAACTATTGAATGGTCTATTAATTCTGTATCAATCATTTGACTCAGGTAGGTATCTGCATTGGTCTGACGCAGTAGAAATATATTTTTAAAATAAAAAAATTGTCCAGTAGCACTTTAGAGACCAACTAAGTTTTTTCTTGGTATGAGCTATGTGTGCTTTAATCATTTTGATGTACAGTATTTTATAATCTGTGTTGGTCTGACGCAGTAGATATATATATATAATTTTTTTAAACAATTCTCCAGTAGCACCTTAGAGACCAACTAAGTTTGTTCTTGGTAGGAATGAGCTTTGTGCGCATGCACACTTCTTCAGATACCGTGTGCATGCACACAAAGCGCATACCAAGAACAAACCTAGTTGGTCTCTAAGGTACTACTGGACAATTCATTTATTTTTTTAAATCATTTTGATGTACAGTATTTTATAACCTCATTTATCTCATTTTTTGAATGCTTGGTTAATGTCTGTCAATTAAAGGTAATGGACCAACAAATCTGTCATTGAACCGGTCGTTATTTAAAATGGAACAAAATCCATCCAGATTATTAGAGAAGGAAAATGAATACCTGTGATGCTTGGCCTTTTTCATCTTCCAACCTGTTCTGACCCGCCATCATCACCCTCTTGGATCTAGAGGAGTACGCAGCATTTAAGGCATGGGCCAGAGCTTGGACCGTGTTGTAAATGCTGTAGGTGTCCTGAAACAGGCTCCTTTCAAGGATGTCCTGACGGAAACCTGAAAAGTTCTCCTTCACTCTGCATTGCTTCTGGCCTTTCACAGAAAACACATGCTTTGAATATAAGCAATTATAGCCCCGAGGCCAAAATGGATGGTAATTACTGTAGGCGGAGGAAACTGGCAGATTACCATCATGTTTTGATCTTTTTTTGGTCTGCATAAAGAAAGATAGATATCCATGAATGTGCTTGTTCTCAAGTATTTTGGGAGACATGTTGGAGCTGGCATATGAGAGAGCTATGGTGATCCAAACTTTCCCAGTAATGGGTTCCAGGGTTTCACTCACTATTTCTATTGTATTTGCGGCTTCTGAGGGGGACTGAGAGTCCCCATAGTAAAGAAACACATTGATTCTCCTGTCCATGGAAAGTGAAATCTTCTTCATGAGATTTGTGTATTCATCTCCTTTATACAGAATGTCTCGAGGAATGGTTTGTGAGAAAGCAAGGCAGACACCGCCCTTAGCAAGCACAGGCGCCAGGGTGCTCAGAAACCTTTCTCCATTGTCAGAGTCAGGAGCTATGAGCCCGATCCAAGTCCACCTGAAATGCAGGAGTAGCCTGACAATCCCTGAGCCTGGGGGTTCTTCATTTGGGGTCATTCGGTAGAGCAAAGGAGATTGCGTTTTGTCAAGGGCATGATGAACAGAAGCATAACTGACCTAGGAAGTACAGGAAGATATAGAGGGTTTTCTTGGTCAACTGGAAATTGTGGTGTGGTGTCATGATTCCTCCACGACTCTTTAAGAAAACATGGAGCAACATTGCTAGATTTAGACCCTAGATCTTATCTGCTGTCCTTTTAAAGTTGCACAATTAGAACAGCAACAACCCACATTCATAAGAACAAGTAAAGAAAAACAGCAGAATTTATTTTAAGAGAGATGGCTTCTGTCGGTGTCATCAAAAGAGGGGTGGGAAACAGAGGGGCAGTTGTGTTACAGGGAGCCTCTGAAAATCTTGCGAGGCAGTTCCTCTTCCGGTGATGAGGAAAACCCCACCTCCAGTGGGGAAGAGGTGGAAGGACCAGAGGATGCTGGTGGGAGCCTCAGCACCACTGCTGGCAAAGCCGGCCAGGAGGGAAGCAGGCCCCCTCCATTGCCCACCCTGTGCAGAAGTCTAAAGCGCAAAGAGGGGAGGAAGAGGCTGAGCGTAACGAGGCTTTTATGCTGGAGGAGGTGCAGGAAACTCCCGGATTCTGCTAGCGATTGAGGCAGACATGAACTTTGGGGTTCTGCACTGTAAAGAGTTTGCATCTAAAGAAAACCTGTAAAAGACAGATCAGAGTCCTGCCTGGTTACTCGTGAGCAGCCACCCTTGCCATCTGACAGTTGGGGCTGTTCTGGGATTAAGAGGTTTTAGGGCAATACTCAACCAGTGACTAGTGGTGTGGGAATGTGTCCCATTTTTCCTATCCTGTTTTCCAGATTTAAAATTCCCACCCATCTCACAAGCTGTTTGCTCTTGAGAGGAAACATTCCTTTTCCATATAGGCCAGGGGTTCCCAAAATGATGCCCTCCAGATGATATTCACCTCCAACTCCCGTGAGCCAATGGGAGCACATGGGTGCTGGGAGTTGTAGTGCAGCAATACCTGGAGGGCACCACATGGGCTACTGCTGATATAGGTAGAGAAGCTACTTAAGCCAGTGATTTCCAGAGAATGAGTCAGAGATTTGGGTGATTGGGTCAGAGCAGAGGGACTTCATATGTCCAGAAAGCTGTTCTATAGTGGAACAGACATCTTTGGGAGGTGATGGACTCTCTTTCATTGGAGGTTTTTAAGCAGGGGTTGGATGGTCTTCTGTCATGGATGCTTTGGTTGAGATTCCTGCATTGCAGGGGGCTGGGCTAGATGACCCCTGGGGTCCCTTCCACACTGGCAGAGAAAGGGGGGCAGTGGGGGTGGACTGCCTCCCCCACCCGGAAGCGTGGGGCAACGGGACCACCAAAGTCCACCCAACCATATTTACAGCACCTAAGAGACTCTGCTGCCGCCGTCGCTGCTCTTGCAGCGACCAGCAATTCCTGGGGGGAGAAGGCGGTCCTCCAAGCCAGACGTTTCCTAGCTTATGCCTTGCCCACCCACTGCCACCCGCACACCTTCAAGGACCAGGGAGGAGTCCGAGGCTGCTCTACCTGAATGCACCTGGATGCAAAGCAGGCATTCACTGAGCAAGGGGAGGGACAGAAGGTGCCTAGACAGAGGCCCCTAGGAAAGTTAGGAAAATAAAGATTTAAGTACTTATGCTCACAAGATTAAGTAAATAAACCAGAAAATAACATTTGCAAGTGTATCTTATTTTTGCTTCTTTTAATAATCTCAATGAGGGGGGGGGGGACAAAAACATGTCCGCACCGGGTCCTATCTGACCTTGCTACGCCACTGATTGAGTATTAGCTCACTTGAGTGTTAGTTTCACATGAGTTTTGTTTTTCTGCCCAATATTTATTTATCCTCCATCTTAAAGTCCCAGAGCAGGTTACAAAAATAGGCTCGTGTAAAGCCATCCCTGAGATGGCTTCTAGAGGCTGCATTTCTGAACCACCAAGATACGATTCATGCCCCGTGTAAATTGCTGTTTTCCTATTCATTTGTTTTTTTAAAAAGAGGTGCTGGAACTCAGCATGAACACCTTTCTTTTCCTCTTAGAAGGTGCCGGCTGGGAAAAAAAGCCTGTTTCCCCTTTGTAAGTGTAAAGTACTTAGCAGCTCCTGTGAACCTCCTGTTGTAGCTTCTGTGATGTGTTTGTATTTCCGAAAGGTTTATTCCCCCCTTAGACTGCTCTGATGGTGACTCTCTTTGTGAAACCCTTCTTCACCCAGCAGGACAAATCCTTCAACATAAGGAGAACCTCCTGGATCAGGCCAACAGCTCATCTAGCCCAGCATCCCGTTCAGACAGTGGCCGGCCAGGTGATTGTAGGAAACCAGCAAGCACAGCATAAGCACAAAAGCACTCATGCCTCATCATAGCTGTCAACTTTACCCTTTTCTTGTGAGGAATCCTATTCGGAATAAGGGAATTTCCCTTAAAAAAAGGAAAAAGTTGACAGCTATGTGCCTCATATGATTCTCAGCAAATGTATTCATACCTGGGGGATTTTGTAGGTTCCCAGCATATTTGAAATCTGGAGTGAGGTGTCAGAGTTGACCCCTTCAATGAAAACAAAGGGCTTCTTCTCTCTTCCGCAGTGGTAGTTTGGGACATTGGCCCTTCCAGGAGAGAGAAGATCTAGTGTGGCGTCATAGGTCATCCTTGCATTGAAATAATTCTCATAGATGTCATAGCCCAGGGTGATATTGGGTAAGATCCTGGGGTCCTGATTAATCTCATGGGTGGCGATCATGAAGGACAGGAGATACCAGTATGGTACCATATCTGCTGCCCTGCAACAAAACATGAAGCCTAATGTCAGTCTCCGTTCAGTGAAAAGTGTCAAGTCCCTGCTTTCCTAACCCTATAAGAAATTGCAGCCACAATAATGAAGCAAAACAGAACATCCACATCGCATAATCAGTCATTTGTGAGTTTGTTGGAAGGTGAACGGCTGCTTGCCAGTCAAAGGGAGATAGAAGCATATTTGAGGACTTAAGTACTGGAAGCAGGGAGTGAATACAACTCTCAAATATATTGAGCAAAAGTTTGTAAAAGGACGGAGCACTAGTTCAAGAGGAGTGGTAAGTTATAAGAGTTTGTTTCCTTATTTTTAAAAAAGGAAGAGGAGATGTAAAATAGAGATCTTTACAAGTCATATACCGTATTTTTCGCTCTATAAGATGCACCAGACCACAAGACGCACCTATTTTTTGGAGGAGGAAAATAAGAAAAAAAACATTCTGAATCTCAGAAGCCAGAACAGCAAGAGGGATCACTGCGCAGTGAAAGCAGCAATCCCTCTTGCTGTTCTGGCTTCTGGGATAGCTGTGCAGCCTGCATTCGCTCCATAAGACGCACACACATTTCCCCTTACTTTTTAGGAGGGAAAAAGTGAGTCTTATAGAGCAAAAAATACGGTAATTTCTGCTTCTAATTGTTATTGCTGTTCCTATCCTATTCAGCACCCTCCTTTCACGCTAAGGTCCCAGGGCAGGTGAACTGTACGGGCTGCCAGCTGATTTCTAGACTCAATTCAACATGATTATATGTTAACTTTATAAATACATTGCGACAATTTAATAGCTATAGTCCTGCTCCTGTCAGAGGAGTGCAGATCAGGCCATCTTTACATGTCCCAAGTTAAGAAGTTGGGATGCAGATGATCTCTGGGTCTTCATGATTCACCATCAATTTGTTTCTTTCCAATGGAAAAAGAAAGGAGGGAAGCAATGCACATGCATTTTGTGTCTTCAGTGTGCAAGATCTAGAAAGCACAACTTATCCCTGGCATATAAGCATTACAGGCTTAGACAATCACAGCTGAGCATAAGACTATTAAACAAGGTTCAATGTAGATGCCTACCCATTAATCACAATTTTGTCTGCTGTGCAGAAATTGCATGGGGGAAATGCAGCATACCTTATAATGTGAATGAAAGGGGGGGCAAGGAAATGGTGTCCAATATGAACAATTTGTAATGTAGATATGACCCCGCTTATGAGGTGGTCTCCTGGCTCGTAATAATTCATTGCATCTGGACTGTCCCTTCTCAAGTTCAATGGACATTTTGCTTTCCGCATCCTAGAAGCTGCACAGGGAAGCAGCAGCAGCAGCAGCAACATCAATAAGAGCCTCACTCTGGGTCTGCCTCCTGTCATTACGTCTGTTGTCACTGCTCTCAACTTAGCAAGAAACTGAGAGTCTCCAGGAAGACTGAAGCCCCAGAGAAAATGTGAGGAAAGGGATGATACGAAGCTTTCACACTGGCAGAATCCCTGCCTGCCTGGAAGATATGTCAAAGTCCTCCATGGCACACGAGGTCTTTAAATATGCAGCAAGCATTTCAAGCTCTGATTTCTGAAATATCTGTTCTTTGTGTCAAAAGTGGGTACATTGCTTGAGTTTTGCCAAGGAATAAATCACTATGATTATGATAATTATGCAGGGAATATATATCTCTGGAATCACTGTGGAGCTTGAGCAGCAGCTGCAGAGCTGGAAGAAAACATCACAATCTGTTTTCTGGTGCTCTAGAGGGTAGGACTCGAATCAATGGCTTCAAGTTAAAAGAAAGGAGACTCTAACTAAACTTCAGGAAAAAGTTTCTGACAACAAGAGCTGTTTGAAAGTGGAATGGTCCCCCTTGGGAGGTTGTGGGCTTTCCTTCCTTGGCATAGCTGTCAACTTACAGATTTGAAAATAAGGGACCAGCAGCCTTGAAATTAAGGGACTAGCTTGCATTAACTAGCCACACACAAGGAAGGCAAGCTCCACCCCCCCCAGTCTTTCTTAGACTTCTTATTGGGTGAGCAACGCAGCCAAGCAACACAGTTGGAGCCTCCCTCCTCCCTGGCTGGCAGGGAGGGCGGGAGAGGAGCTGCTTCCTTTGAAATTTAATGGACATCATTTAAGGGACATTTAAGGGACATCCATCAATAAGGGACAGCAGCGGGACATGGCGCTGGAATAAGGGACTGTCCCTTCAAATAAGGGACACTTGACAGCTATGTTCCTTGGAGGTTTTTAAGCAGAGTTTGAATGGCCATCTGTCATGAATGCATTAGTTGATATTCCTGCACTGCACGGGGTTAGACTGGATGCCCCTTGGGGTCCCTGCCAACTCTGCGCTTCCATAATGCTATGATTCTATGTTCACAATATCTCACTGATGTGGTGAAATGTGATCCTAGAATGACAATCATTTAAAATACATCACCAGATAAGCCGGGCTCAAACTATTCTTTCAGGACCTGTTGGGGAACATTTGTTGCCTGGCGGACAACATATCAAAAAACAACCATAGAAGCCCCCTGTGCCAGTCAAATATTTTATTTCAAAGTATTTGTAACTCTCCCCATCACCTCAAATCCTCTCCTGAGTCATATGTTGGGCCTCGTCACTCCATAGCTTTTTTACATTTGAATATTTCAATTTATATCCGCAAGTTGCTGGTTTTTTGTATTGCCTTTCTGTTCACAGATCCCTACAATGGAAAGGAATGTACAAAGAATCAGATGGCATCTTTACTTTTTGTCGTCAGGTGCTCCTTTGTATTCAGATCAGGCCTGAGTAAAATAATGTAGCACTTGGGAATGAAGATGCAGCCCAGAAGCCCAGCACTGGAAGCCAACATAGAGAAGACCTGCACGGCTACCATGTATTTCCCCTTGGTGCTCAGGTAGGTGGGCACAAAGGACACCCAAACACTGCAGAAGACCAGCATGCTTAAAGTGATCAGCTTGGCCTCATTGAAGGCCCCAGGCAGCTTCCTGGCTAGGAAAGCCACCGTGAAGCAGATGGCAGCCAGGAAACCCATGTAGCCAAGGGCACCATAAAACATGGCAGCAGACCCTACATTACATTGCAGGATAATCTCTGCAGGTTGGGAGTGCATGTCAGTGTCTGGGAATGGGGGAGAGGTACTCAGCCAGGTGGTGCAGATGAGAGCTTGGACACTGGAGCAGGAAAGGACAACAGCGTTGGCCAGAGTCTTGCCCAGCCATTTCTTCACCCTGTTCCCTGGCTTTGTGGCCAGGAAAGCCAGCACAACGGTAATGGTTTTGGCCAGCAAAGAAGAGACAGCAACTGAAAAGATGAGGACAAATGCAATTTGTTGGAGAAGACAGGTGGCTTTTCTTGGCTGGCCAATGAAGAGCAAGGAGGACAAAAAGGAGAGCAAGAGGGATACAAGGAGGGTGTAGGAAAGGTCCCTGTTGTTGGCTTTGACTATGGGAGTTTAATCATCTTCAGGTGGGAATTCCCACAAGGACTATCTTTTACGTTTAGGGGGAAGAAGGTGAAAATTAAAACAGCTGAGGACAAAGACAAATTTCTGAATACCTACGGAGAGGACCTTCAGAAAGGGATTGAAAGACCCTCAAGGGCTGGACCACAGTCTGCATCTACACCTACACCGGCGGGGTCTGTAGACCAGGATAAAAAGACACCACCACCAGAACAATAACAGATTTGACCAGGATGTCTCTGCAACTTCTAAGTTGGAACATAAATGGCGCTAACATCCCGGAGAAAAGGAGAAGGATATTTCATATTTTGAAAAAAGAACAATTGGACGTTATTTGTTTGCAAGAAACACACGTGACTAGGCTACACAGAAAAGTGTTAATAAACAAAAGATTAGGCCAAGAATTTATCTCTTCGGATCGAGTAAAGAAAAGAGGCGTGGTGATGTATGCAAAAGAGAGCCTGTCACCAAAATTTTTATTCAAGGATGAACATGGACGAATTCTGGCAATTGAAATTCAGACCCAAGGTGAAAAGTTTTTATTATTAGGAATTTACGCGCCAAATGAGGGAAAATCGGAATTTTACAAGAAACTGCATGAGATTATGCTGGACTATCTGGACTATGATAACATCATGATGATGGGAGATATGAATGGAGTGGTATTAACCAACATGCTACAACAGCAGCAAGGATACTCATCGCCAAATGCTGGAAAACTCAAGATTTGCCCACACTGGAAGAATGGCAGATGCAACTGATGGACTATATGGAACTGGCGGAGATGACTGGCAGAATCCGAGACCTGGGAGAAGAACTGGTGGAGGAGGACTGGAAGAAGTTCAAGGACTATCTACAAAAATATTGTAAATTGTATGAATGTTAAGAAAGATGTAAGATTAGTAATAGTAGGGCTTCAACAAATTAGTTATAAGGAATACAAATTTAAATGCAATTGAAAGAAAAGACAAAATTTGGATAAATAATATGTTATAATTAAGTTTCTAAAAGAGTGATTTTAAATTCTAAAATTTGAGATTTAATATTGGAAAATTATGTTATATGAAGTGAAACAAGTTATTAATTTGCTAGTAAAATCTATGAGTTTAGAATGCAGGAACAAGAGATGTGAGGAAGTCCAAAGATGAGAATGAAATGTGGATATTGGAAAATACTATGTTATTATGTTTTTTATTGTTTAAACAAAAATTTAATAAATATCATTTTTTTAAAAAAAATATTAAACCAAATTTAAAATTTTTGTGGGGGGTACCCATGTGTCAGGGAACTGCCATCCAAAGAACCGGAGGTGCAAAGGCTCATTGAGGTTGAGAGAGAAGTAGCAGCGGAAGAGGGAACCAGTAGAGGGCGAGCAAGAACTCCAAGGGAAAGTGAGTCGGAGGGATGGCTCAGAGACGCTTCCAGCGAAAACAGTGGGGAGGTCTCAGGACCTCCTATAGGGACACCCACTCCTCGCCGGAAACTGTCACGCCGAGAGTCCAGAAGACGTGTTTCCGTTAAAGAGCTTTTATGTTGGAAACGATTCCGAAAGCAACCACTTTCGGATTCTACTAGCAATTGACGCAGCCATGCTGGAGGGGCTCCGTCACAGGCAGAGGTTTGAAAACCTGATCAAACTCTGAGGGACTTGCATTTTACGCACAAGCAGCTCATCATCCCATCACAGCAATCCGAAAGTCTCCGAAAGCCAGCTTGTGCAGGGAGAAGGCATCATGAGCAACCCAGCCGGAACCGGAGGAGCAGGAGCAGCTGGAGGGGGTCCAAGCCTGGAAGAAAGGTACAGGGGGTTGGAGATCCAGCTGGCGCTGCAAACGGCGAGGCTTGAGGAGAGGAGGGCTCAGGATGCAGAAAAGGGAAAGGAGAAAACCACCCCGCTCGCCAGAAAGGTGCCAGGATTGGTGCAGAAATTCGGGGGGGATCCCAGGAACTATCATGCCTTTAGAACAGAGATGCAATACGCTCTCAACCTGCAGTTTGATGACTTCCCCGACGAGGAATCGCGAGTGGCTTTTGTAATTGGCCATCTCGAATCGGGGGCGAAGGACTGGGTTAGACCCCTGATGGCAGCGAATAATGAGATCCTAAAGGACACGAGGAAGTTTTTTCGTGCCATGGACCTGATGTTTTCCAGCGACATTGAGCAGGGGGTGGTGCGAAGGCAGTTAATGGCTTGCCAGCAGGGAAGCCGATCTGTCCGTGAGTACTGGACTGAGTTTACTATGCTGATTCATAAATTGGGGTGGGACCTATCGGCGGAACCCATCCAGATGCTTTTCGAAGAGGGGCTTTCTTCGGCCGTCAAAGATGAACTTTCCCGGGGGCCCAGGGCGGAGTCTATGGATCAGCTGACCAAATCTGCGCTGTCCATAGGAGCGCGCCAGGAGGCGAGGGCTTTGGAAAAGCGGGAAGGGAAAGGAGACCGTTGGAGGGAGCTCCGCATTCCAGACATTCCAGAGCCACCTTTCCCGCCGGCAGAGCCGATGGAAGTTGGAACAGCGCGGGCGCGCGCAGTTTCAAATCCCAGTGAAGGGCGGAAGAAGGAGGGAAAGAGCGCCAAGAGATGTTATCTCTGCCAACAGCCAGGGCACTTTGCCAGAGTCTGCCCACAAAGAAAGGAATGGCAAGGGATGGCAGGAGCTGTTGGGGAAAAGGAAGAGGAAAGCAAGGAGCAAGTAAAAGCCAACGCCTGGCTGCCACCGTCGGGGCACAGCAGCCAGGCCAAAGAGCAGTGAAAGTGCCCACGCCGGAACCTCCCAGACCTGCTTTAGTGATAGAGGTGTTACTAGAACTGCCAAACGGACACCCACTAAAGATCAAGGCGCTTTTGGATTCAGGCAGCTCCTGTAATTTCATGAGTAAGGAGTTTGCAGCTGAGCACCAGATACAGACCATCCCTTTAAGTAACCCCTTGCAGGTGACTACGATTGACGGCAGAGAGCTGTTGGGGGGAGAAGTTAGCCAACAGACTGTCCCGATGATAATGAGGGTGGCAAGGCACACCGAACGGATAGCGTTTAATGTGGCCACCTTGGGAGGAGCTCCCATCATTTTGGGGATGAGCTGGCTGGCGCTACACGATCCGCTAGTGGGCTGGCATCAGAGGGTGGTCTCCTTTGGGTCAGCGCATTGCCTAGAACACTGCAAGGAGGGGAAGGTTCCGGGAGGAGCCAGAGTCACCCTAGCCGGGATGGAAGTAATGGACAAAGGGAAGGTGCCCCCGCAATACGCAGATCTGAGCAACGTATTCAGCGAAAGGGAAGCAGACAAACTGCCACCGCATAGACCCTTTGACTGTCAAATCAACCTACTCCCTGGGGCCCAACTCCCAGTGGGCAAGCTGTACGCCATGTCAGACAGGGAGATGCAGGAGCTGAGGGAGTTCATTGACAAAAACCTGAAGCGAGGTTTCATCAGAGAGTCCCGAGCGGTGGGGGGCAGCCCAGTGTTTTTTGTGGACAAAAAAAACACAGATAAGCCGAGACTTGTGTGTGACTTTAGGGCCCTGAATGCAGTGTCGGAACCCCTGGCTTTCCCTATGCCCCGAATTGATGACATTTTGACCAGGGTAAGGAAGGGAAAGATTTTTACAAAGCTGGACCTGCGGGGGGCGTACAATCTGATACGCATAAGGAAGGGGGATGAATGGAAGACCACCATGTTCACCCCTTTGGGAGCCTTTGAATACCTCGTTATGCCCTTCGTTCTACAAGGAGGCTCCGCGTGCTTTCAAGCTTTTATTAACCACGTTCTGGGACCTTTGCTCTACAAGAATTGTGTGGCCTTTTTAGACGACGTGTTGGTGTATTCGGAAGATGAGGAGCAGCATGTGAGGGACGTTCGAGAAGTGTTGGGCAGGCTGCAAGCCAACCAGCTGTGGGTGAAACTGGAGAAGTGCCAGTTTCATACCAAGGAGGTGGAATTCCTGGGGTACCGCTTGTCAGACAAGGGATTGGCCATGGATCCAGGCAAGGTCCAAGCGGTACTGGAATGGAAGACACCGAAGACCAAGAAGGATGTGCAAAGATTCTTGGGGTTTGGGAACTTTTATCGGAAGTTCATCAAGAACTTTGCCCACTTGACGGCGCCCATCACCGACTGCCTCAGCAGCAAGAAGAAATTTGTTTGGACGGCAGAGGCGGAGCGAGCATTTGAAGAACTGAAAAGGGCTTTTGCCTCGGAAGAACAACTTCTGCATGTGGATTTACGAAAACCCATGAGAGTGGAAACCGATGCATCCGACCGGGCGGTAGGGGCGGTACTTCTTCAACCGGGGAGGAGTACGTCGGAGTGGAGACCGTGTGCCTTCTTCTCGCGGAAGCTGAATAAATCCGAGAGGAACTACACGGTGTATGACAGGGAACTACTTGCCATTCACGAAGCGTTCCGGAGGTGGAGACATTTATTAATTGGGGCACAACACAAGGTGCAAGTGTGCACCGACCACAAGAATTTAGAGTATTGGAGAACAGCTCGAGTGCTCAACCAACGACAAGTGAGATGGGCACAGGAATTCTCCAAATTCCACTTTGAAATTTGTTATGTGCCAGGCCCAGAAAACGTCAGGGCGGACGCGCTCTCACGCAAACCAGAGTATTGGGAAGGGGAGGGGGCGATCGAAGAGAGACATGTCATCCCTGAGGACCGCTGGGTGTGTGGGGCGGCGCTGGTGGGGCAACGAGAACTGGTAGAGGAAACGGAAAATGATGAATATGCCCAGGATAAGCTCAGAGGTCTCAGGGGGGAGGGCGAGAGCCCCGGAGGTTTTGAGGAAAGAAATGGGGCATTGTATTACAAAGGGGCACTGTATATACCCGAAGGTGAATTGAGGGGGAGAGTACTCAAGCAGTTGCACGATTGCCCCATGGCGGGACATTTTGGGCAACACAAGACCATGTGGTTGGTTACCAGGGAATTTTGGTGGCCCAAGGTGAGGGAAGATGTAAGGGAGTATGTAAGAGGGTGTGACCAATGTCAGCGAGCCAAAGGGGAAAGAAGGGCGCCGGCAGGGTTATTAGAACCATTACCCACACCAGAACGGCCTTGGGAAGCGGTATCAATAGATTTTATGACGGATCTGCCGAAGTCCAAGGGGAAAACAGCCATCATGGTAGTAGTAGACCTGTTAACTAAGATGTGCCACTTTGTAGCATGCTCACATGCAGTCACAGCGGAAGAAACAGCGAAGTTGTTTGTAGAACACATCTTTAGGTTGCACGGGGCTCCCTTGAGGGTGATCTCAGACCGCGGCAAACAATTTACTTCCAGGTTCTGGAGGAAGCTCATGAGCTTGCTGCACGTGGAAGTCAATTTTTCAACTGCCCGGCACCCTGAAACCAACAGGCAGGCGGAAAGAGCAAATGGCATTCTTCAACAATATCTGAGGTGTTATGTCAATGACAGAGAGAACGATTGGGTCGAAAAGTTGGCGCTGGCAGAATTTGCCTACAATAATGCGGAGAATGTGTCCACAGGGATGAGCCCCTTTTTGGCTAATTACGGGTGTCACCCCAGGGCATTTCCAGGGGAAGGAGGGGAGAGATGGAGCGTCCCAGCGGCTGAACATTTTGTAGAAGAGATGGAAGCGATCCATCATCAGCTCCAGCTCAACTTAGAAAGGGCCAAGGCACAATATAAGAAGCAGGCAGACAAGAACAGAAGGGAAGGTGAAACCATAAGGGTGGGGGATCAAGTGTGGCTGTCAACCCAAGGGTTGCCGTTCAAAGGGGGTTGTAAGAAATTGAGGCCCAGAAGATTGGGACCCTTTGAGGTCATTCAGCAGGTCAACCCGGTGGCTTTCAAACTCCGGTTACCCAACCACATGAAATTGCACCCAGTGTTCCACAGGTCGTTACTGTCACCATACAGGGGGGGACGTGAAGGAGAGCACGTCAGGGGACCAGCCTTGGAAGAGAGGGAACGCCGCAACCATGTAGCGGAAATCCTCGATTCCAGGTGGAAGGGAAATCAGGTGGAGTATTTGGTGGCGTGGGAAGGGGAACCGGAGTCAGAAAACACCTGGGTGATTGCAGAGGAAGTCAATGACGAGGTTTTAACAGAAACGTTCCACCAAAGATTCCCGAGGAAACCTCAGCCGGTAGCAAGGTTTAGGAGGGAGTATTTCGGCACCACCGACGAGGAAGAGGAACTGGAAGGGTTCGCGGAGTCGGAGTTGGAAGAGGGAGTGGACTCCGATGACGAAGAGTACCGAGAGACCAGGGACAGCAACAAGTGGAGGGAAGTGTTCGAGACTTCGGAAGATGAGGGAGGTTCTTTCAGGGGTTTTACCTCCTCACCGCCCGTAGGGGAGGAGACGGGAGGGGGTGAAGGGGGCCCTGGAGGGGAGGTGGATGTCAGGGAACTGCCATCCAAAGAACCGGAGGTGCAAAGGCTCATTGAGGTTGAGAGAGAAGTAGCAGCGGAAGAGGGAACCAGTAGAGGGCGAGCAAGAACTCCAAGGGAAAGTGAGTCGGAGGGATGGCTCAGAGACGCTTCCAGCGAAAACAGTGGGGAGGTCTCAGGACCTCCTATAGGGACACCCACTCCTCGCCGGAAACTGTCACGCCGAGAGTCCAGAAGACGTGTTTCCGTTAAAGAGCTTTTATGTTGGAAACGATTCCGAAAGCAACCACTTTCGGATTCTACTAGCGATTGACGCAGCCATGCTGGAGGGGCTCCGTCACAGGCAGAGGTTTGAAAACCTGATCAAACTCTGAGGGACTTGCATTTTACGCACAAGCAGCTCATCATCCCATCACACCATGCTTTGAGTTAGGTAGGAGTCCAATCATCTTTTTATTTCTGCTACTTTGGTGTTCACATTCCTATCTTCTCATCTCCTTGTCATTGTCCTTTTTTTCTTAATAACCTCCGAGTTGTCTCCACAAGTGAGTTGAAAGAAACAGCCTTGTTTATATTCCTGTGTGAACTTTGTAATGCTCTCCCATAATTCATCTCACATAGATCCAAGATTCCAAGAGTCCTGCTGAAGCAGCAGTCGCCATTTTAGCCAGTTCCAATGAAATACAGTCTCGGCGGCCGCTCTTTAATTTCCCCAGACCCTTTGCACCTTATATCAGTCTTTCCAGAAGGGTTATTGCCCTTTCAGATTTACGATCCAAATCTGAGAGCAGAACAGTGGCTCACTGTAAGTCTTGCAACCGGGTCTGCCTCTTAATGGCGGATCGCTTTTATAACTACGCAACAAGAAAGCCTCCCTTCTTTCCAGATCTTTCACAGAGTAACACCTTTTATTAACATTTTTTTGTTTCCATACAGTTTGTTTTTCAATCTCACTTGGTATCAGACATTGTGACGGTTCTTCAAGGGGGGGGGGGGGAGTTGTTAGGTAAATCTTATTGAAAAAGAAGAAAGTCCCATTGTGGACAAAATGGACTGTTTCAGGAAGTGGCAGAAAGATATTTCTAGATTTGTCTGGCAGGGCAAAAAGCCCAGAATAAAATTTAAAATTCTAACAGATGCAAAGGAAAGGGGGGGATTTGCCCTGCCAGATTTTAAACTTTATTATGAATCAGCAGCATTCTGGTGGTTGAAAGACTGGCTGCTTCTTGTGAATACAGACATTTTGGATTTAGAAGGTTTTAACAATGTATTTGGGTGGCATGCATATTTGTGGTAAGACAAGGTTAAAGCACACAAAGCGTTTAAAAACCACATTGTCAGGAAAGCATTGTTTAATGTCTGGATAAGATATAAAGACTTATTGGAAAATAAAACTCCAAGGTGGTTGTCGCCAATGGAAGCAAAGGCTGTGAAAAGACTCAATATGGAGGCCAAATGGCCAAAGTATTGGGAAATATTGGAACAAGAAGGAGATAAATTGAAATTACAGAGCTTTGAGAAATTAAAAGATAAAGTGCGAGACTGGCTTCATTATCATCAGATAATGGAGGCTTATAAATTGGACAGAAAAATTGGCTTCAAAATTGGAAACAGAATTGTTACAACCAAAAACTAAGACTTTGTCAAAGATGTATAACTTGCTGTTGAAATGGAATACTCAAGATGAAACGGTTAAATCAGCTATGATTAAGTGGGCACAAGATATTGGTCATAACATTATGTTTGCTGACTGGGAACAGTTGTGGACCACCGGCATGAAATTTACGGCATGTAATGCCTTAAGAGAGAATATTATGAAAATGATATATAGGTGGTACATGACCCCAGTCAAGCTTGCAAAAATCTATCATTTGCCCGATAATAAATGTTGGAAATGTAAAGAAATTGAAGGAACATTCTTTCACCTTTGGTGGACGTGCCCAAGGATTAAGGCTTTCTGGGAAAAGATTTATAATGCATTGAAAAAGGTATTTAAGTATACCTTCCTGAAGAAACCAGAGGCCTTTCTCCTGGGCATGCTCGGCCAATTGGTGTCAAAGAAGGATAGAACTTTCTTTATGTATGCAACTACAGCGGCAAGAATACTCATCGCGAAGTATTGGAAGACACAAGATCTACCCACTCTGGAAGAATGGCAGATGAAGGTGATAGACTACATGGGACTGGCAGAAATGACCGGCAGAATCCGAGACCAGGGGAAAGAGTCGATGGAAGAAGATTGGAAGAAATTTAAGGACTATTTACAGAAATATTGCAAAATTATTTTTTTTTATTATTAATATTTTTATTAGTTTTTACACATATTAATAACAATACAAAACAAACACAAACATCAAAAACAGACAACAAAAATTGACTTCCCCATGCCTTCCCTTCGCCACATCCTTATTTTACCATTTTTTCGAGCAACTCATCGATCAGTCTTTGATTAAGTCCCTTTTGGATTTCCTTAAAATTTAAGATTTACAGCTGTAGTTCTTTGTTTCCTACCCCTTAACATCTTATCAGTCCACAATTTTGCAATAATTTTTTAGATATACTTTAAATTTCCCCCAGTCCTCCTCCACTGTCTCTTTCCTCTGGTCACGGATTCTGCCGGTCATCTCTGCCAAGAAATATTGCAAAATTAAGGAACAATAGAATGTTGTTGGACAGAAACTAAGAGACTTCTGCTGTAATGCTTATGAGAACATGGGGAAAAGGTTAAAAATTAAGTAAATGACTAATGGTGAGGATTTGCTAAACTAACAATTAGAATTGGAATACAAAAAGGGGAGGTATGAGGAGGCCTGGAAAATAAGTTAAATGAAAATAAGGATTGGAATTTTATCTGTTTTTAATTGTTTTTAGTTTTGTATTTTTGTTATTTTGTTATTTTGTTTTTTGTACAATTTTTAGAAAAGTTAATAAATATTTAAAAAAAGAAGAAGAAGAAAGTCCCCCCCCCTTTCCGCTCTGTTTAACATACTGTCATGGCTGTGCTTGCTTGATGTAATCCTTTGTTCATTCCGTCCCATCGCTCAATCTTCTCAGTGGTAGATTTATTTAGCAGATAATACACTCCTGACCTTGCTCGAATCATGTGCATTTACTTCTCCAATTTTCCCCCCTCTTAAATAACACAACTAGTTTCGCTCCTGAAAGTAGCGTCCGGGAGTTCCAGAGCTCGCACAAGGGCTTTCCGCCCAGTGTCCCCACCCCCTCCATCTTTCGAACTCAGGGGTGATTTATGGACAACCGCGGGCGAGTACAGCATCTTCCCACCCCCTGGGAAGACGAGGGAGACTGATATACTCCCCATAATCAGCCTCTAATTACCTCGTGCGAGCCGGATAGATGGTATTCTTCCAAGGGGCCCCTAGCGCGCGCCCCCCCCGGGTGCTGGTAGTTTTCAAAGATATCTGCTGAGTTGCAGTCACCTCAGGACCAACTTCCCTCTAGTATAGTTCATTTGCTTGTTATGTAACCTAAGCCTGCCTTCAGGTACACTTCTGTAAACCTGAATGAATCTGAGAGTAAAATGGTTTTATATTACATGAATCAGATTCATGTGTGTATTCCTATAGAGGGATTCTAAGGGATTTTTAACCAGGAAGGCATAATTATTAGTAGAACTCAGACAAGTCAGCAACAAGCTGATCGCTGCATAAACTTATAATGGGCATTGTTTAACTCTGCTAAAGTAAACCTTCCCACAGGTATGTCTATCTATGCAATAATACTGGAGCCAATACTCCCAGCTCCTGTCACCTAGCAGTTTGAAAGCATACTGGTTCAAGTAGATAAATAGATACTGCTGCTGTGGGAAGGTAAACAGCATTTCCGTACACTCTGGTGTCCTATTGCGCCAGAAGCGGTTTAGTCATTCTGGCCAAATGAGCCAGAAAATCTGTCTACAGACAAATGCCAGCTCCCTTGGCCTGAAAGCAGAGATGAGTGCCACATCCCATAGTTGGATTTGACTGGATTGCAATGGATTGAACTTTACATTTACTAAATTGTTCAGGGAATTTTAAACAAAAATAGATTGTGAAGACCTCCAACCGAACCTCTCCAAAATTGAGTGAACCTTGAGTGATTAATAATAATACTGATTGTGCACCGACCCCTCTCACTCTCTAGACTTCGTGCAGCTCTCTGCAAGGCACGGGAGCCCTGCGCTGGGCTCCTGTGGCTTGCGGACAGTTGCCTGCATGCCGAACGTTAGGCGCGCTCGACTCAGCGCGCCCAGACTCCGTGCAGCTCTCCGCAAGGCACGGGAGCCCGGCACTGGGCTCCCGCGCCTGCGGAGAGTTGCCTGCATGCTGAAGCCTGGGCACGCTAAACTCAGCGCGCCAAGACTTCACGCAGCTCTCTGTAAGGCGTGGGAGTCCGGCAGCGGGCTCCCACGGCTTGCGGAGAGTTGCCTGTTCTGGGGGCTGGGGTCGGGGGAAGCTCGGGCTTCCCCTGCCCCAGCCCCACGCCTGGTGGGGAAATATATTTTTTTCTTTTATTTCCCCCCCCCCAAAAAAATCTCTAGGTGCGCCTTATGGGATGGTGCGTCGTATAGGGTGAAAAATACAGTACTTCTTTTTTTAAAAAAATTATTTTCAATGCAAAGTTACAACAAAAATTACAAACATAAATTCCTTAAAAAAAGAACAAACCAACAAAAACAAATCAAAACAAACAGAAACCAAAAAGGGGGAAAAATCACACCTACCAAAAAAATTTCCTGCCATCATACTAAGCTTTACATACATATACTCAGATTGACTTCCTTCCTCTGTTTTGAGACCTCAAACATTTTAATCTTTCTGAATTGTTGTGTCTAATGTAAATTACCCCTATCTTTACACCTTTCGCACCGCTTTTAATCCTGCAAAGCTTCATTCGTTACATACCGATATACTTACTCCAGAACAATGAAAAAGACAAAAACTCAATACTATTACGAATTTGGAAGTGGAAGGAAAGAATATACAGAACCCAGTGGAGATTAGGAAGTGCTTTCAGAGGTATTTCAAACAACTTTATACACAGGAGAAGCAGAAAGAAATGGACATTGATCGATTTTTGAAAATAAATGGACTACACAAAATCTCTCAGGAAAAACAGCTAATGTTGAATTACAAAATAACGGATCAGGAGGTAGAAGGGGCCATTCAGAACATGCAATTAGGTAAATCTCCAGGACCAGATGGTTTGACTCCAAGATATTACAGATCTTTGATAGAATGGTTAATACAAACATTGAAGGAAGTCTGCAATGAAATACTGGAAGGGAGAAAGGCACCAGAGTTGTGGAAGGAAGCTTACATTACACTTATACCAAAAACGGAGACTGAAAAGACACAGCTCAAGAACTACCGCCCTATATCGCTGCTTAACGTGGATTACAAAATTTTTGCAGATATTTTGGCTAAAAGATTTAAAAAGGTGTTAGTAGAAGAAATCCATAAAGACCAAGCGGGCTTTCTCCCGGGCAGACATTTGTCTGACAACATGAGGAATATAATTAATAGTCTAGAAAAACTACAAGTGAATATCAATACTAAGGCAGTCTTGATATTTGTGGATGCAGAGAAAGCCTTTGACAACATTTCTTGGAGTTTTATGAAGAAGAATCTACAGAGGATGGGGGTAGGTCAAGGTTTTGAAAATGGTATAGGTGCAATTTATTCAGAACAAAAGCCGAAATTAATTGTGAACAATGTAGTGACAGAAGAGTTTAAGATTGAGAAAGGGACACGACAAGGTTGCCCAATTTCTCCATTGCTCTTTATATCGGTCCTCAAGGTTTTGTTAAATATGATTAGAAAGGACCAAGAGGTCAAAGGTATACAAGTGGGAGCTAAACAGTATAAATTGAAAGCATTTGCTGATGACTTAGTATTGACTTTACAGGAGCCAGAATCTAGTACTAAAAGGGTACTGGAACTGATTCAAGAATTCGGACAGGTAGCAGGTTTTAAGTTGAATAAGATGAAAACTAAGGTTTTAGAGAAAAACTTAACTGTGAATGAGAGACAGAAGTTTCAGGAGGAGACAGGACTAACATTGGTTAAGAAAGTGAAATATTTAGGGGTTAACATGACTGCCAAAAAATGTGAATTTATTTAAGGATAATTATGAAAAATGTTGGATTGAAGTGAAAAAGGATTTAGAAGTATGGACAAATTTGAAGTTATCATTGTTAGGCCGAATTGCTGTGATAAGAATGAATGTGTTGCCAAGGATGTTGTTTTTGTTTCAAACATTGCAAATTTTGGATAAGATGGATTGTTTCAAGAAGTGGCAGAAAGATAATTCCAGATTTGTTTGGCAGGGCAAGAAGCCTCGAATAAAATTTAAGATATTAACTGATGCCAAAGAAAGAGGTGGATTTGCCCTGCCAGACCTTAAACTTTATTATGAATCAGCTGCTTTTTGCTGGCTGAGAGAATGGCTGCTTCTTGAAAACACTGAAGTGTTGGATCTAGAAGGCTTTAATAATGCATTTGGCTGGCATGCATATTTGTGGTACGATAATGCGTTTAAAAATCATATTGTTAGAAAAGCATTGTTTAAATGTTTGGATAAGATATAAGGATTTGTTAGAAAAGAAACCCCCAAGATGGTTGTCACCAATGGAAGCGAAGGCACAGAAAAAACTCAATATGGAGGCCAAATGGCCAAAATATTGGGAAATTCTGGAACAAGATGGAGACAGAATAAAATTGCAGAGCTTTGAAAAATTGAAAAACAAAGAGCGAGATTGGCTCCATTATTACCAAATAATGGAGGCATACAATTTGGACAAAAAAATTGGCTTTCCAGGTGGAAAAATCAAAATTGGAAACAGAATTGTTAGACCCAAAAATCAAGAATTTGTCAAGAATGTATAACTTGCTGTTGAAATGGAACACTCAGGATGAAACGGTGAAATCAGCTATGATTAAATGGGCACAAGATGTTGGACATAACATAATGATGGCTGACTGGGAACAGTTATGGACCACAGGTATGAAATTCACGGCATGTAATGCCCTAAGAGAAAATTTAATGAAAATGATTTATAGGTGGTACATGACACGAGTCAAGCTTGAAAAAATTTACCATTTGCTCGACAGCAAATGTTGGAAATGTAATGAGACTGAAGGTACATTCTTTCACCTTTGGTGGACATGCCCAAGGATTAAGACATTCTGGGAGATGATTTATAACGAAATGAAAAAGGTATTTAAATATACCTTCCTGAAGAAACTAGAGGCCTTTCTCCTTGGCATGGTCGGCCAATTGGTGTTAAAGAAGGACAGAACTTTTTTTATGTATGCAACAACAGCAGCAAGAATACTCATCGCGAAGTATAGAATACTCATCGCGAAGAAATACTGTAAAATTATTGAATGTTAGAAGAATGTTGGAATGAGGTTATATGGCTTTAGTAGAAATGTTATAAGGAATTAAGTATACATAGATTAATAGAATATTAAAAGAAAAAATAAAGTTAGAATGTGTTAAGATAATCATAGGATAGAAAACAGAGGAAGATGGAAAGGAATTGCTGAAACGATTAACAGAAGTGGAATACAAAAAGGGAGGTGCGAGGAGGTCGTTGAAATAAGTGAATGAAAGATAAGATATTGAAATTGTTTGATGTGTTTTAAATTGTTTTTCTTTGTTTTTGTTTTGTTTTGTTAGTTTAATGTGTTAGTGTTATGTAGTGTTTTTGTATTTTATTTTTTAATTATTTTTATTGAGTTCTTTCTCATAAGGGAAAAAAAAGAGTTACAAAAAGAAAAAAATACAAAAGAAGTACACACCCAACAACAAACACAACAACAAAAGAAGAACAAAAGAAACAAAAAGCGCACCCACCCGTCACCAACAGTGATTGACTTCCCTTCAGAACGGCCTGAGTTGTAGTCCCGCGTTATCTTCCTGCGGGATGTTTCTTGTCTCCTTTGTTTACACCTCTCAAGCTTTATATATCGCCTACTGTAATTTTAATGTTTCCTAAATTTGTTTCCATATATGTGAGAAATTTACTCCAGTCATTAATAAATTTTACATTTTTCTGCTGCCTGATCTTCTGTGTCATCCTTGCTAGCTCTATATACTCAAATAACTTGGATTGCCAATCTCTAATAGTTGGAATATTAGGGGTTTTCCAGTTCTGCGCTAGCAGTATCCTGGCCGCTACCGTTGCGTATTGGAACATAGTTTGATCCTCCTGCCTAATCTCCTTCCCAACCATCCCTAAAAGAAAAGCTTCAGGTTTTTTTGGGAAGGTGTATCTCAAAAATTTTTTTAGTTCGTCATAAATAAGTCCCCAAAACCCTTTTACTTTTTCACAGGTCCACCACATATGGTGGAAGTCTCCTTCTTTTGCCTTGCATTTCCAGCAGGTTTTATCCCCCGTCTTGTACATATTTCCTAGTTTCACAGGGGTAAGGTACCACCTGTACATCATTTTTTGTAAGTTCTCTCGGAGGTCAACACATGCTGTAAATTTCATGTCCTTATTCCAGAGCTTCTCCCATCTGTCAAAGTCCAGATTGTAGCCAAGATCTATGGCCCATTTGATCATTGCCTCCTTTACCTCCTCATCCTTCGTGTCCCAATCCAATAATTGATTATACATTTTAGATAGGAGTTTGGAGTTTCCTTCTATTATTTCCACCTGAAATCTGGACTTTTTCTCGCTCATCCCTGTTTTTTTATGCTCATTCCATAGGGAGTTGATTTGGTAAAATTGCAACCAAGTTGTTAATTTATCCTTCAGTTCTTCGTAGGGTCTGAGCTTCCACCCTTTATCTGATTTTACTAATAGATCCTCATAGGTCCATCTTTGCCCTTCCATGTTAGGTTTTTTGGTTGCCAAGATGTCAACTGGTGATAGCCACCATGGGGTGTCTTTTTCTAGAAGTTTCTTATTTCTGTTCCATACCTCAAGTAGCACACCTCTGATTATATGGTTGGAGAATCCTTTATGGGTCTTCTCCTTATCTTGCCATAGGTACGCGTGCCAGCCGGATCTGGCATCAAACCCCTCCAAGTCCAATAAATCTACATTTTTCAAAACAATCCAGTCCTTGATCCAACACAGAGACGCGGCTTCATAATATAATTTCAGATTAGGAACGGCAAACCCTCCCCTGTCGCTGCGGTCTGTAAGTACTTTAAATTTAATTCTTGCTCTCTTGCCCTGCCAAATAAATCTGGACAGGGTTCTCTGCCAGTCTTTGAATGATGTCATACCTCTTATCACCGGAATGTTCTGAAATAGGAACAGCAACCTTGGGAGAATACTCATTTTAACTGCGGCCATTCTGCCCGACCAAGACAGTCTTAGCCTCCCCCAGGTGTCCATGTCTTTTTTGATCTCTTTCCAGGTCCTTGTATCTTCTACTAAGTTTATATTTTTTGTGGAGATCCAAATGCCCAAATATTTCACCTTTTTCACCACCTTAATTCCCGTTTTCGACTCTAACAGATTTCTTTGCTCTTCAGTTATATTCTTTGTCAGCATTTTGGTTTTAACTTTGTTTAGTCTGAAGCCGGACAGATTTCCAAACTCCTCAAGCATCTCTATAACTTTGCCGATGCTAACTATTGGATCTCCTAGCGATATCACCAAATCGTCGGCATAGGCTTTTAGTTTATATTCTTTGTCCCCTAGTCTGATTCCCTTAATTTCGGAGGTTTCCCTGATCTTATTTGTAATCACTTCCAATACCGTAATAAATAGGAGGGGGGATAGGGGGCACCCCTGTCTTGTGCCTTTCGAGATCTCAAATGAGCTAGTTAAGTTATTATTAATGATCAATTTGGCCCTTTGTTCTGCATATATCGCCTTTATACCTTCTAGAAAGGGCCCCTCTATACCAACCTTCTCCAAGCCTTTTAATAGGAACCTCCATGACACATTGTCAAAAGCCTTTTCGGCATCAATAAACATTAGGGCTGCTGAGATATCGATCTTAAGATCCAGGTACTCAATAATATTTATTTTGTGTCTTACGTTGTCCTTTAAATACCTGTTAGGAAGAAATCCCACTTGATCTTTGTGGATAGATTTCGATAGATATTTCTTAAGCCTATTTGCCATTATTCCTGCGAATATTTTATAGTCATTATTGAGTAGTGATATCGGCCTATAGTTTCTTATGTCCAGTTTATCAAGTTCTGATTTGGGGATTAACGTGATGTGCGCCTCTTTCCAAGAGTCAGGCACCGGGCCTCCTTGCAAAATATTATTCATTACTTTACAAAGGATCGGGGCCAGATGTTCTTCTAACTCTTTATAGTATTTTTGGGATAATCCATCAGGACCTGGTGCTTTCCCTGGTTTCATCCTCTTAATTATTTCCTTGATCTCATCAACCGTTATAAGTTTGTTTAAGTAAGTTTTCTCCTCATCCGTCAGCTGTTCTCTTCTGCTCCTTTCCAAGTACTTATCTATTTCTTCCGTGTCTTCCTTTTCCTTTTTATACAACTTTTCATAAAATTGGAGGAACCTTTCCTCTATTTTGCCGGGGTCCTCAAGTATTTGTTCTTCAAATTTAATTTTATTAATCACATTCTGTTTTTTCCTTTTTCTAAGTTGCCACGCCAGTAACCGTCCCGTCTTGTTCGCAGATTCAAAATACTTTTGCTTCATTGACCTAATTCTCCATTCTACCTCTTGACTTATTAATATCGAGTATTGCGTCTGCAGCGTTTTAGAAATTTGCTTGGTCCTTTCATCTCTAGGGTTTGCTATTAGTTTTTTCTCACATTCCCCCAAATGTTTGACTATTTCTTCCTTCTTTGATTCTCTTAATTTCTTTCTATAAGTATTTTGCTGAATAAAAAATCCTCTTAGGACTGCCTTACTGGCGTCCCACACAACATTAATTTTAGTTCCTTTATTCAAGTTCATATCAAAATACTCTTTAAGAGTAGTCTTAGCCTTTTCAATTATCTCCTCCTTTTCAAGTAAGTATTCATTCAATCTCCATCTGTATGGTCCTGATGATTTGCATTTTATTTCCAACGCTATTGGGTTGTGGTCAGAAAGGGTTCTAGGTTGTATTTCACATTTCATTGTTCTTGTTGATAACTCGTTTGAAACCCATATCTGATCGATTCTACCCCAACTCTGATGGGGTTCTGAGAAGTACGTAAATTGTTTCGTTGCTGGGTTTTTATACCTCCAGATGTCAATTAAGTCCAGATGTGATGGCCTGGGATTCCGATTCAGAGGATGAACCAGAGGAATCCCAGCCTGCACAGGAGTCCCCGCCTCCAGGGCCGGCTGAACTGGGGCAAGGCCTAGATGCTGAAGAGCCTGCACCTGTGACAGAGCATCAGGAGCTGGCCCCAGGTGAAGCCCTTCTGGCCCCAGAGGGGCTTGATGACTCAGTGGCCACAGGTGAGCCTCCTCCAGGGCCCAGTAACCCTTCGGCCTCTCCTGATCTGCAGAGGCTTAGGGCAGAGAGGCGAAGGGAACTGGTTGCCCCCAGGAGGAGTGCTCGCCTTAAGGCCAGAGGAGGCGGGGCTCCTGGGGGCCGGGACCGCCCCCGGCCTTAGAAGAGGATAAAAGCCCAGTCAGCCTGGCCCCAGGTTGCGGGAGCAACGTCGTTGTTGGCTTCGGACTATCCGGTGTTCCTGATCCCTGCTCGGCCTCCTGTTCCTGACTATCCGGTGCTCCTGTTCCCTGCCCAGCCTCCTGTTCCAGCGTTCCTGTTCCCCGCCCGGCTCTCCGCCTTGGACCTCGCCCCTCTTCGTGTGGACTCTGCTTACACCCACGGTACCTACCCCCGGGACCAGCACAGTTTGCTCCCGCCACACCCGCACTCCCCCTTCGTTGGGGTGTGTTCGGGAAGAGCCAGAGGCCATGGCTGACCAGGCGGCTGCGCTGGAGGCTTTGGCCCAGGAGAACCAGGCCTTGACTCACACCGTGCAGCAGCTCAGCGACGCGGTGACGGCAGTTCAGCAGCGCTTGGAAGCCCTACCGGCTCCTGGGGCCGACGCCCCGGCTCCTGGCAAGTACCCAGTGGCTTTGCCCGAGAAATTTGATGGGGCCCCGGCCAGCTTTCCCATGCTCCTCACCCAAGCCAAGCTGTATATTCAGGGGCGAGCCCGGAACTTCCCTGACGACCGCACCAAGGTGCACTTTTTGATTAGTTTGTTAAAGGACCAGGCGGCCAAGTGGGCGTTGCCGCTACTCAGGCAAGACTCCCCCTTGCTGGCAGACTATACGGGGTTTTGCAATCTTCTGGAGGCCGCGTTCGGCAACCCCCTGAAAGGGAGTCAAGCCAACCGGGCGATTCGGCGGTTGAAACAGGGCAAGTCCACGGTAGCCGCATATACCACGGAGTTTCGGCTGTTGGCACAGGATTTGACCTGGAATGACTCGGCACTGCGGGACCAGTATCTTTAAGGGTTTTCGGACGAGATACTGGACCAGCTGGCCACGATGGAACGCCCCACCACGCTAGACACTCTCATTCAACGGAGTCTACAGATACACGACCGGCTGGAGGATCGTCGCCAGGCCCGGGGCCGACGACACCTCCAGTTCTTGGCACCAGTTTCTTCCGGCAGCCCCTCGGTCACAACTAAGTTATCGGAGGAGCCTATGCGGCTTGGGGCAGTGCGGCCACACCTTTCCCCCGTAGAGAAGGAGCGGCGTCGGGAGGGGAATCTATGTCTCTACTGTGGCGGAAGTGGACACTACGCTCGGTCCTGCCCTGAGAAACGCCAGCCGCAGGGAAACCGCCAACCCCCAGTAGCTGATGGCCCTAGCTACCGGGGGTCCCAAACAGCGCAGAATGGGCCCACACCAATAGACTTGCAACATCTTATGGTTCCGGTATGTTTATACCCTCCAGGTGGGCCCTGGATTCTTACCCATGCTTTGGTGGATTCAGGAGCAACCCGTTCTTATATGGACGCTGCTTTTGCTGCCCATCATCAGGAGCCACTTCGGAACAAGCCAGAACCGGTCCAGGTGGAAGCAATTGACGGACGGCTTCTACGTTCGGGAGCCGTTACTCAGGAGACCCAGCCCCTGGTCCTGTGTCTCCAGCAGCACCGGGAGTTGCGAACTTTGGACATTGCCTCTATGCCCCGGTTCCCCCTCGTGCTCGGGATGGACTGGTTGGAAGCTCACAACGTTCAGATTGACTGGGTCAAACGGACTGTGCACTTCCCAGACCCATGTTCCCATGCTCAATCCGAGACACTGGCGGCCGCGCCCACGGAGCAGGCAGCACCCACGCTCCCAGCCGTGTACCAGGAATACCAGGACGTGTTTGAGGAACGGGGGGCGGACCAGTTGCCGCCGCATCGGCCTTTTGACTGCGGCATAGACCTCCAACCCGGAGCGCCTTTACCAGTGAGTCGCTTATATTCTCTAACAGAGCCAGAGCGCGAGGCTTTGCAGGACTTCTTGCGCAAGAACCTGGAGCGTGGGTTCATTAGGCCTTCAACCTCGCCTACCGCGGCACCAGTGCTTTTTGTTAAGAAGAAATGTGGGGAACTCCGCCCTTGCCATGATTACCGAGCCCTGAACAAAATTACCATCCCAGACCGGTACCCCTTGCCCCTTATTTCGGAGTTGCTGGAGCGGGTGCAAGGGGCACAGGTGTTCAAGCTGGACCTCCGGGGGGCCTACAACTTGATTCGGATCCGAGCCGGGGATGAGTGGAAGACAGCGTTTGGGACCAGGTACGGGCAGTTCGAATACTTGGTTATGCCCTTCGGTTTGTGCAACGCGCCTGCTGTGTTCCAACGCTACATCAACCACGTGTTCCAGGATTTGTTAGACAAGTACGTGGTGGTGTACTTGGATGACATACTGGTTTACTCCCGTGACCCGGCTCGCCATGAGGGACATGTCCGGACCGTGCTGCAGCGCTTGCGTGAGCACCGTTTGTACGCAAAGCTCAGCAAGTGCGAGTTCCATCAGCAGACTGTGGACTTCCTTGGTCACCGGCTCTCTCCAGATGGGGTGCAGATGGACCCTGGGAAGGTGGCAGCGGTTCGAGAATGGGCGGCACCCCGGAACCGCAAGGACCTACAGCGTTTCCTGGGGTTCGCCAACTACTACCGGACCTTCATCGCAGATTATGCTCATCGCACCACCCCGTTGACCCAGCTACTGCGCCCAAAGACGCCGTTTTCCTGGGACGAGGAGGCAGAGGAGGCGTTTCAGGGGTTGAAGGCCTGTTTCCAGAGGGCGCCGATCTTACAACATCCTGACCCCTCTCGACCCTTTGTGGTGGAGACCGACGCCTCCAGTACGGCTCTCGGTGCCGTCTTGTCTCAACAGAATGGACCTGAAGCGCCACTCTTACCCTGTGCCTTCTATTCCCGCCAGCTCCTACCAGCGGAGCGTAACTATACTGTGTGGGAGCGGGAACTACTGGCCATCAAGGTGGCCTTTGAGGTCTGGCGCCACCATCTTGAGGGGGCACGACATCCGGTGGAGGTGAGAACCGACCACCGGAACCTGGAGTACCTCCAGACCACCCGCAAGCTGAACCAAAGACAGATCCGGTGGGCGTTGTTCTTTTCCCGGTTCCAGTTCCGGATCCGCTATATCCCTAGCTCTCAGAACCAGAAGGCGGATGCCCTGTCCCGGAAACCTGAAGACAACGCAGACACGGTACAGCAAGCAGAACCCACCACGATCCTACCTCCAGCTGCATTCCTGGCCACCCAGGAGGCGGAGCCACTGCAGGCTCGGGTGCGGGAACAGCAGCGGACCGACGCTTGGGCCCAGGAACGACTCCGGGAGCTGGCTGGAGGGTCCAGCCCACAGTATCCGGGGCTGGTCCTGCATCAGGGCCTTCTGCTGCACCACGGCCGTCTGTACATCCCGCCAGGGCCATTGCGGCTGGAGGTTCTCCGGATGGCCCATGATGCCCCAGCAGCGGGGCACTTTGGACGGTATCGGACCACCCATCTGGTCAGTCGTGAGTTTTGGTGGCCCCGCCTGAAGGCTGACGTGGCTCGCTACGTTGCTGGTTGTGATGTCTGCCGGCGCGCCAAGGGCCCTACCGGGCGACCCCCCGGCCTACTTCAGCCATTGCCAGTTCCACCGCGCCCTTGGCACACGGTTTCGTTGGACTTTGTAGTGGACTTACCCCCGTCTCGTGGCTGTACCTGCCTACTAGTTTTCTCCGACCATTTCACCAAGATGGTGCACTGCACCCCCTGCCCATCTGTACCCACAGCCAAGGAAACCGCTCAGCTGTACCTTCAGCATGTCTTCCGCCTGCATGGCCTACCTGAGCGCGTGGTGTCCGACCGGGGTGTTCAGTTCACATCCCGGTTCTGGCGAGCATTACACCAGACCCTCGGGACAGAGGTCTGCCTCTCGTCAGCCTACCACCCACAGACCGATGGCCAGACGGAACGGACGAACGCGGTGCTGGAGCAGTACCTCCAGTGTTACTGCAGCTACCAGCAGGATGACTGGGTCGACCACCTGGCATTGGTGGAGTTCGCCTACAACAACGCGGTGAATGCGTCCACCCAGCAGACCCCGTTCCAGGCCAGTTACGGTTATCATCCACGGCTGTTCCCAGATGTGCTGCCGGCATCCGCGGTCCCGGCGGTGACGGAGTGGCTTCAAGAGCTCCAGTCCCAGCAACAGCTTTTGGTGGAGCAACTGTACCAGGCCAAGGAAGCGTACAAAGCCCAGGCCGACCGCCACGTGGGGCCGGAACTTCGCGTCGGTGACCTGGTTTGGCTCTCCACTCGCCACCTCCACCCCTCTCGACCTTCGCGGAAGTTGGACGCCCGCTTCACCGGCCCGTTCCCTATCGTGGACCAAGTCTCTCCTGTGGCATTCCGCCTCCGGTTACCCGCAACCCTGAAGGTTCACCCAGTCTTCCACAGGTCCCTTCTGAGTCCGGTGGCCCCACCCAACGAGTTCCACCCGAACCGTCCCCGACCGCAGCCAGTGTTGGTTCAGGGAGAGCCTGAGTACGAGGTGGAATGCATTCTGGACTCCCGATACCGCAGGGGAAAGCTGCAGTATCTCATTGACTGGAAGGGGTATGGACCGGAGGACCGTTCCTGGGAACCAGCGGCCAACGTCCACGCACCTGCCTGCCTCCGAGAGTTCCATGCGACGTACCCCGGCAAGCCGGGTCCGGACCCTCGGTTGAGGGGGGGGCCTGGGAGGGGGGATGGTGTGATGGCCTGGGATTCCGATTCAGAGGATGAACCAGAGGAATCCCAGCCTGCACAGGAGTCCCCGCCTCCAGGGCCGGCTGAACTGGGGCAAGGCCTAGATGCTGAAGAGCCTGCACCTGTGACAGAGCATCAGGAGCTGGCCCCAGGTGAAGCCCTTCTGGCCCCAGAGGGGCTTGATGACTCAGTGGCCACAGGTGAGCCTCCTCCAGGGCCCAGTAACCCTTTGGCCTCTCCTGATCTGCAGAGGCTTAGGGCAGAGAGGCGAAGGGAACTGGTTGCCCCCAGGAGGAGTGCTCGCCTTAAGGTCAGAGGAGGCGGGGCTCCTGGGGGCCGGGACCGCCCCCGGCCTTAGAAGAGGATAAAAGCCCAGTCAGCCTGGCCCCAGGTTGCGGGAGCAACGTCGTTGTTGGCTTCGGACTATCCGGTGTTCCTGATCCCTGCTCGGCCTCCTGTTCCTGACTATCCGGTGCTCCTGTTCCCTGCCCAGCCTCCTGTTCCAGCGTTCCTGTTCCCCGCCCGGCTCTCCGCCTTGGACCTCGCCCCTCTTCGTGTGGACTCTGCTTACACCCACGGTACCTACCCCCGGGACCAGCACACCAGATTTTCTTGGAGATTATTAAATGATTTAGGGAGTTTCCCTTGGTTCGATTTCTTCTTTTTCCCATTTCTGTCTAATTCTGGAGATGGTACTCCATTCAAGTCTCCAAGCAGAATTAATTTGTGGTTTTCTAGTTCTAGTAACATTTGCTCCAGTTTTTTAAAGAACTCTGCTTTCTTTGTATTGGGTGCATAGACAGTTACCACATTAAATTTTTCCCCTTGGTGGTTAATTTGAACTCCCAGAATTCTGCCTTCAGCGTCTTTACAAATCAATACTGGTTCCCATTTCTCTTTAACGTAAATTACTAACCCTCTTTTTTTTTCTACATCCGAATTAATAAACTCTATTCCCAGCCTTCTATTCATCAATATATGTTTGTGTTTTTTGGCTACGTGTGTTTCTTGCCAGCAGATCACATCATAATTTTTATTCCTCACAATTTTTCTAATTTATTCCTTTTTGATTTTTCATTCAAACCATTTACAGTCCAGGTCAAAAAGTTCAAAGACATTCCTTACGATGTAATCTCTTTGTTCAGTCAAACTTTTCAAATTTATATTTTGGGGCTTCCGCTCCCAGTGTATTCTTCCTCTTCTGTCTCCTCCCCTCCAACCGCACCCTCTTCTTCTTCAGTTTCTTCTTCCCCAGTTTCTCCTTCCTCCTGTATCCCCTTCTTATCTTTCTTTCTTTTTCTCTCGTTTCTAGATCCCTCTCTGTCTCTTATCCTCTCTTCCCCCTTACCAAGCTCTTTCTCATACCTTCTCAGAAATTTTTCCACCTCTTGGATATCTGTCAGTTTGAATCTTTTGTCTTTAAAAAAGAAGGTGATCCCCTCGGGGAACTCCCATCTATATTGTATGCTATTTCTTCTCAAAACACCAGCTATCTGTCTATATCTTTCCCTTTTACGCAAAAGCCTGACCGGGATCACTTTAAAGATAATAATTGGTTTATCATCAATTATTAGTTTTTTATGATAGCTGGTTTTTAGTATTAAGTTCCTCGTCTCAATTGAGTTTAGGATTACTTGACCCCAAGGGTTTCTTCATCCTATTTTGTAAGGGTCTCATTCTTATTCTATAGATATTCTCCACCGTATGCGCCACCTCTTCCTTTTCCAATTCCAACCACTTAGCCACTTAGTGGTAAGTGGATGTAGTGTTTTTGTATTGTATTGTATCGTATTTTTCTTTTTTTTGTAGTGTTTAAATTGTTGGAAAAGTAATAAATAATATTTTAAAAAATAACAGAACAATGTTTTTTCGTATCTTCTTTAACACAATCCCATTCCTTTGCTAATTTTTGGTCCGATTGTCCCCTTAGGAATGCTGTGAATCTTGCCAAATTCATATAAGCACAATGTTTAATTTGCTAATCTTTTATTGATGGGATTCCACCCCCCTTTCCTGTTTTTTGCTATGACCATCCTGGGAGCTGTTGCTGCATAAAGGAATACTTTCCTTTGATTGCCGGGAATATCTTTTGTAATTATACCTAAAAGGAATGCCTCCCATTTTTTACTAAAATATATTTTAAACATCTTTTTGATTTCTTCATATATTTCATTCCAAAATAGGTCGGCATTCCCGCCACATGTGAAACATTGTTCCTATTTCTTTCTTGCATCTCCAACAGGTATTTGATTTTGATTTATAAATTTTTGCCAATTTTACTGGAGTTAATTACCATTGGTATATCATTTCCCCAATATACTTGAGGTCTTTCAGAATGGGCTCTTCCAAGCTATGGCTGCGTGCGGCTGCGGTTGTGGCAGCTACCAGACAGGCTGCAGACTTGCAGGCCTGGAACTGCATGAGGCAGGCTTGTGACCCTCAACCAGGGCGAGAGGCTGGTTGAAAGGGAAATTAGGTTTGGTGGAGTTCCCCGTTTGAGTGAGAGGCAGTGGGAGGAAAGTAGCTGGGGATCTAACATTTTCTTTTGACAGTGTGGGACATGTCTAATAATGTGCCTTCGCTTAGTTTTCTGTGGCCTAATCCCCCAACTGTAAACGGGGTGAATGGAAATGATTTAATGCTTCCAGGTGGGCAGGTAGCAGGGCGTGGTCAGGATGCTGCCCTAATTCCAGTGGTGGTGGGCAGGGGAAAGCATCGCTGGAGTGGGGAGTGGGCTGGCCACCATCAGGGGTGGAGGGCGAGATGTTTGGTCTCTCTTCCTTGTTCCAGCCCTCTCACACCACCAGAGGTTACTAGTAGCAGATCTACAAAGACATCTGCTCTGGTGCTGCTACTGCTGAATGTGAGATCAGTCCACGTTAAAAACATGCTGTTTCATGATTTGATTGCACATGAGTGGACTGATTTGTCTTGCATTGACAAGAACTTTCTGATGCTAAGAACTGTTTGACAGAGGAACAGTCTCCCTCGGAGGTTGTGGACTCTCCTTCATTGGAGGTTTGTCAACAGAGGTTGGATGGCCATCTGTCAAGAATGATTTACTCGAGATTCCTGCATTGCAGTATGTGGGACTAGATGACTTTCCGGGTTCCTTCTAATTCTACAATTCCTTGATTCCATAATTTGGGTGAACAAACTGGGTGTGCCTGACCTTACCTAGCTCTGCCCACCTGAAGGCAGGTGTGTTGCTCTTCTCTATAGAGACACCATCTCCTAGACCAGGGAACCATTTGGTCTTGGAATGGGTGTGTGGAGAAACTTTGGAAATACACTTTATTGAACTTCTGACTTGCAGTATAATTCTATCTTGCTATTATGATGGCATACCTAGGAATGTATATGAATGGAGATGCAATATGAATCTCATTTCCTTTTAAAGAATCTTTGGTCTTCTCTTTGAAAGGGTCACATGATCATTGCTAGCAGTCCATAGTCTTGCAGATCAAGGTAACTATTGAAGGGTCTATTAATTCTGTACCGAATCATATTGACTCAGGTACGTAGCCGTGCTGTTCTGACACAGTAGAAATATATTTTTAAAATATTTTAAAAATGTCCAGTAGCACCTTAGAGGCCAACTAAGTTTTTCTTGGTATGAGCTTTGTCTGCTTTAATCATTTTGATGAACAGTATTTTATAACCTCATTTATCTCCTTTTTAAATGCTTGGTTAATTTCTGTTAATTAAAGGAAATGGACCTACAAATCTGTCAATGAACAAATCGTTATTTAAAATGGAACAAAATCCATCCAGATCATTAGAGAAGGAAAATGAATACCTATGATGGTTGGACTTTTTCATCTTCCAACCTGTTCTGACCCATCATCACCACCCACTTGGATCTAGAGAAATACGCAGCATTTAAGGCATGGGCCAGAGCTCGGACCGTGTTGTAAATGCTGTAAGTGTCCTGAAACACGCTCCTTTCAAGGACATCCTGAGGGAAACCTGAAAAGTTCTCCTTCACTTTGCATCGCTTCTGGCCTTTCACAGAAAACACATGCTTTAAATATAAGCAATGATAGCGTTGAAACCAAGATTTATCGAAATCACTAATGATTTCGTCTAGCAGGTTTTCCGTCTTGCGAGGCGTTCGTCTTGTGGGGCAACACTGTAGCTTGATCCTGGCTTATCTGGTGATGTATCTTAAATAAAAGTCATTCAAGGATCTCTTTCCCCTCTGACCTTTTCCGCAACATGTCGCCACATCAGTGAGATCTTGCGAACATAGAATCATCGAGTTGGCAGGGACCCCAAGGGTCATCTAGTCCAACCCCCTGCAATGCAGGAATCTCAGCTAACGCACCCAAGACAGATGCCCATCCAAACTCTGCTTAAAAACCTCCAAGGAAGGCAAGTCCACAACCTCCCAAGGGGGACCATTCCACTCTCAAACAGCTCTTACTTTCAGAAAGTTTTGCCTGATTTTTAGTTGAAGTCTCCTTTCCCTTAACTTGAAGCCCCTGGTTCGAGTCCTACCCTCCAGAGCATCAGAAAACAGATTGTGATGTTTTCTTCCAGCTCTGCAGCTGCTGCTCAAGCTCCACAGTGATTCCAGAGATGTATATTCCCTGCATAATTATCATAATCATAGTGATTTTTTCCTTGGAAAAACTCAAGCAATGTACCCACTTTTGACACAAAGAACAGATATTCCAGAAATGAGAGCTTGAAATATGCCTGCTGCATATTTAAAGACCTCTTGTGCCATGGAGGGCTTTGACTTATCTTCCAGGCAGGCAGGGATTCTGCCAGTGTGAAAGCGTCATATCATCCCTTTCCTCGCAATGTCACTGGGGTCTCAGTTTTGCTGGAGACTTTGGACTTCATTTAATTCGCTTCTTGCTACGTTGAGAGCAGTGAGGACAGACAAAATGACAGGAGGCAGACCCAGAGGGATGCTCTTATTGATGTTGCTGCTGCTGCTGCTGCTGCTACCCTGTGCAACCTCTGGAATATGGAAAGGAAAATGCCCATTGAACTTGGAAAGGGAAAGTCCAGGGGCAACGAATTATTATGAGCCAGGAGACCACCTGATAAGTGGGGTCATATCTACATTACAAATAGTTCGTCCTGAACACAATTTTCTCACAGCCTCTACATTTCCTTTGATGTGTAAGCTGTACTTTCCCCGTGCAATTTCTGCATAGCAGAGAAAAACTGTGATTAATGGGTAGGCATACGTGTAGCACCTTGTTTAATACTATGATGCTCACCTGTGATTGTCCAAGCCTGTCATGCTTATATGCCAGGGACAAGTCCTGCTTTCTAGAACTTGCACACTGAAGACACAAAATATATGTGCATTGCTTCCCTCCTTTCTTTTTTCCACTGGAAAAAAACAACTTGAAGGTGAATCATGAAAAGTCAGAGATTAGCAATCTATTTATTAAGTTAACATGTAATCACGTAGAATTGGGTCTAGAAATCAACTGGCAGCCAGCACAGTACACCTGCCCTGCTTCTATCTCCCTTTAACTGGCAAGCAGCCGTTCACCTTCCAACAAACCCACAGATGACTGATTATGCGATGTGGATGTTCTGTTTTGCTTCATTCTAGTGGCTGCAATTTCTTGCAGGATTAAGAAAGCAGGGACTTGACACTTTTCACTGACTGGAGGCTTTATAATTTGTTGCAGGGTAGCAGGTATGGTAGCATACTGGAATCTCCTGTCCTTCATGATTGCCATCCATGAGATTAATCAGGATCCCGGGATCTCACCCAACATCACCCTGGGCTATGACATCCATGAGAATTATTTCGATGCAAGGATGACCTATGACGCCACGCTAGATCTGCTCTCTCCTGGGAGGGCCAATGTCCCAAACTACCACTGCGGAAGACAGAAGAAGCCCTTGGTTTTCATTGAAGGGGTCAACTCTGACACCTCACTCCAGATTTCAACTATGCTGGGAACCTACAAAATCCCCCAGGTATGAATACACTAGCATGGGCAACATGGAGAGAACAGCCACTTCTTTGAATAGGAAGCAAACTATGAAACTCACTCCCAGAGGAGGCAGTGAAGGTTCTAAGAGTGAATTAAACCAATTCATGAAGGCAAGGGCTATCAATGGATTCTATGCATGATGACTGTGATCCACATCCCTAGTTGGAGGCACCAATGCTTCTGGGTGCTGAGTTGCTGGGAATCAGATGAGGGCAGAGTGCATTTGTGCTCATGCTGTGCTTGCTGGTTTCCTAGAAGCAGCTGGTTGGCCACTGTGAAAACAGGAGTTGGACTAGATGGGCCATTGGCCTGATCCAGGAGGTTCTCCTTATGTTGAAGGATTTGTCCTGCTGGGTGAAGAAGGGTTTCACAAAGAAAGTCACTATCAGAGTAGTCTAAAGTGGGATTAAGCCTTTTGCAAGGACAGATGCCTCTCAGAAGCTGCAATAAGAAGTTCAGGACTGTGAGCTACTTTAGACTTACAAAGGGAGAAGGGGCTTTTCTCTCTCTCCAGCCGGCACTTTATAAGTGGACAAAGGAGGTGTTTATGGTGAGTTCCGGCACCTCTTTGTATAGGAAAATAGCAGTTTACACGGGGCATGAATCATACATCACGGGGTGGGACAGAAATGCAGCCTCCAGAAGACACCTCAGGGATGGCTTCACACAAGCCTATTTTGGTAACCTGCTGTGATGGAGAATAAATAAATATCTGGCAGAAAAACAAATCTAAGGAACGAAACTCATGTGAAACTAACACGCAGGTGATCTAAAAATTGAACCCTCCCCTGAACAAAATAATAACAGTAGAAAACTCTCTATATCTTCCTTTTCTTCCTAGGTCAGTTATGCTTCTGTTCATCATGCCCTTGACAAAACACAATCTCCTTTGCTCTACCGAATGACCCCAAATGAAGAACCCCCAGGCTCAGGGATTATCAAACTACTCCTGCATTTCAGGTGGACTTGGATCGGGCTCATAGCTCCTGACTCTGACAATGGAGAAAGGTTTCTGAGCACCCTGGCACCTGCTCTTGCTAAGGATGGTGTCTGCCTTGCTTTCTCACAAACCATTTCACGAGAAAATCTGTTTAAACCAGATGAGTACACAAAGCTCATGAAGAAGATTTCACTTTCCATGGACAGGAGAATCCATGTGTTTCTTTACTATGGGGAATCTCAGTCCAGCACTGAAGCTGCAATGGTACTTCACACAGTGGGTGAAACCCTGGAACCCATTACTGGGAAAGTTTGGATCACAATAGCTTTCTCATATGCTAGCTCCAACATGCTTCCCAAATTCCTTCAGTACAAACGCATTAATGGATATTTTTCTTTGTTTATCCAGACGAAAAAGAGATCAAAACACGAGGGTATTCTGCCGGTTTACAGCATCATTAGTGATTTCGATAAATCTTGGTTTCAACGCTATCATTGCTTATATTTAAAGCATGTGTTTTCTGTGAAAGGCCAGAAGCGATGCAAAGTGAAGGAGAACTTTTCAGGTTTCCCTCAGGATGTCCTTGAAAGGAGCGTGTTTCAGGACACTTACAGCATTTACAACACGGTCCGAGCTCTGGCCCATGCCTTAAATGCTGCGTACTCCTCTAGATCCAAGAGGGTGGTGATGGTGGGACAGAACAGGTTGGAAGATGAAAAAGTCCAAGCATCACAGGTATTCATTTTTATTCTCTAATGATCTGGAGAGATATTGTTCCATTTTAAATGAAAATCAGTTCAATAACAGATTCATAGATCCATTTCCTTTAATTAACAGAAATTTACCAAGCATTAAAAAAGAGGAGATAAATAAGGTTATAAAATACTGTAGGTCAAAATGAATGATACAGAATTGATAGACCTTTCAATAGTTACCTTGATCTGCTGGACTATGGACTGCTAGCAATAATCATGTCACCCTTTCAAAAAGAAGACTAAAGATTCCTCAAAAAGAAATGACATTCATATTAAATCTCCATTCATATACATTCCTACGTATACCATCATGATTATTTCAATCATAATCATATCTCACTTTCCTAATATCAAAGACAAGCAAAGCATTCCAAAGTTATAGCAAGATAGAATTCTACTGCATGTAAGAAGTTCCAAAGTTTCTTCACAAATCCATTACAAGGCTCCCTTGTAAAGGCTCCCTGGTCAAGGAGATGGTGGAGACTGTTCCACTGTTGAACAGCTCTTAGGGCCAGAAAGTTCTTAGTAACGCAAGTCAGATCAGTCCTCTCATGTACGGTCAAATCTTGAAAGAGCATGGTTTTAACATGGACTGCTCTGGTGGTGTGAGAGGGGTGGAACAAGGAACAGAGACCAAACACCTAGGCCTCCACCCCTGATGGTGGCCAGCCCCCTCCCCACTCCAGCTATGCTTTCCCCTGCCCACCACCACAAGAATTGGGGCAGCATATTGACCACGCCCTGCTTACCTGCCCACCTGAAAGTATTAAATCATTTCCATTCACCCCGTTTACACTTGGGGGATTAGGCCACAGAATACTAAGCTAAGGCACATTATTAGACATGCCCCACACTGTCGGAAGAAGATGTTAGATCCCCTAGCTACTTTCCTCCCACTGACTCTCATTCAGAGGGGGAACTCCGCCAAACCAAACTTTCCTTTCTCACCCTGGTTGAGGGTCACAAGCCTGCCTCATGCAGTTCCAGGCCTGCAAGTCTGTAGCCTGTCTGGTAGCTGCCACAACCACATCCACAGCCATAGCTTGGAGCAGGACTCTGAGAGGAGGTGCCATTCCCTCCCCAACCCCAACACAGAGGCTCTTGGACGCAACCTATTTCTCAGGCTGCTCAGCTGAAGGAAAAACCTATTCTGAAAGACCTCAGGTATATTGGGAACTATTATTATTATTATTATTATTACTACTACTACTACTACTACTACTATTTATACTCCGCCCATCTGGCTGGGTTTCTCCAGCCACTCTGGGCGGCTTCCAACAAAGTATTAAAATAAAGTATGTTAAACATTTAAAACTTCCCTAAAGAGGGCTGCCTTCAGATGTCTTCTAAAATTCTGGTAGTTGTTCTTCTCTGGTGGGAAGGCATTCCACAGGGCAAGTGCCACTACCGAGAAGGCCCTCTGCCTGGTTCCCTGTAACTTGGCTTCTCACAGTGAGGAAACAGCCAGAAGGCCCATGGCACTAGACCTCAGTGTCCGGCCAGAACGATGGGGGTGGAGATACTCCTGCAGATATACAGTGGTACCTCGGGTTAAGTACTTAATTCGTTCTGGAGGTCTGTTCTTAACCTGAAACTGTTCTTAACCTGAAGCACCACTTTAGCTAATGGGGCCTCCTGCTGCCGCTGCGCCGCCCAAGCACGATTTCTGTTCTCATCCTGAAGCAAAGTTCTTAACCAGAAGCACTATTTCTGGATTAGCGGAGTCTGTACCCTGAAGCGAATGTAACCCGAAGCGTATATAACCTGAGGTACCACTGTACTGGAAATAGAAAAGAGCTCCATGGCTACTATGTGCCTAGATAATATGTGAACCACCTGGGTGGAAATAGCCACTGTCACGGCCACCCAGGACGGGTCCCAGCTCACAAGAGACCTCACTCCGTTGCAGTTTATTTACAGGAAAAGTTTATTGAAGATTTCTGCTTCTCGTACAGTTCAGCATCGTGGCCGTACGTCTGTCACGTTAGACCGCTGAAGTCCCCTCTGACTCCTCCCCTCTTCCACACCAACTTAATAGCCTGGCTCTAGACCACCTCTTCCTCTCCTTTCTTTTCCGCAGGGTCTTCCTGCCCCCCTGGGTTCCCTCTCTCCGTGACTCGCCTGAGGCTGAATCCTCTGCCGCCTCTTCCCCCCTCCTTCTGGCTTTAGGGCCGGGCTCCTCCCCTGAGCTCTCTCCACTTCCGCGCGCCTCTACGTTTGAACTTGGCGCGCGTACGTTGCTGCTGACCTTTCTTTCGACCGCTACACCACCCCTTGTTCTGCTCTCCACCCTTTCCGGCTGAACACCTTGCTCCAACCCCCTTTCTCTGTTCTCTCCTAATCCTGCTCCCTCCGAGAGGCTGACGACTCCACCCCCTTTTCTCCGTTCCGGCTGAGACGCCTCTTGCTGCGTCTGTCTTCCACTGGGCTCCTCTCCGCTTCTCCCTTCTCCTCCCTTTTGCTTGATTAAGGTAACCCCCTTTTGAGAATCCTCTGACTCGCTGCTCAGACTCGTGGATTCCCTCAGAATTCCGTCATCTTCTTCCTCATCCTTCTGCCCCTCCTCCCACTCGCTCTCCGTCTCCTCTGTCATCTCCTCCTCTCTCCCAGAAACCCTGACATCCATCCCCCCCTCGAAGCCCCCCCTTCCCCCCTCCCGCTCGCCGGGTGCAGGTTGAGGAAAACGTGGTTCTTCCGGGGTCGGTTCAGGATACAAGTTGTCCACTTCAACGTTCTCCTCTGTCATCTCCGTATATGTGTGTTCGAACTCGGGTTCCCCACCCACAGACCTCACAGTCTCTTCCTCCATCACTGCTTCTCCTGGCGCTGCCTGCCAAGGACCTACCATCCATCTCTGACTCCATGCCTCCCTTGGCTGATCCACCCACCAACAAGGGCCTGTCTCCTCCCCCCCCAGGCTCGGATCCCTGGTCGGGCTTGTTTCGGGCGTATGGCCCTCGGGTGAGGAGAAACCCTCGAACGTGCTGTCTGACAAAGTGGGCGTGAAAAGCCAATCATCAAAATACTCCTCGGGCATGGGCTTGTGCGGAAAAAGTGCATGGAACTCCTCCTTCAACAGGGGTTCGTCCAACGCGTAACCCGGCACCCAGCTATTGGCAGAGGCCGGAGTGCCTTCCCTGGCTAGAAAATATTCAACTCCCTCCTCCCCCCATCTCGAGTCCAGTATCTCTGTGACCTCGTTAAGAGGTTCTGGTCTTGGCGATTCCCCCCCCTCAGGCGCCCTCCTACGTGGCTCTGGGAGTGCTCCTGACTCTTGAAACCTGTGTGGGGTTTTGTAGGGAGTGAGCACCGACCTATGAAAGACCGGGTGCACCCTGGAACCCTCCGGAAGGGCTAGACGAAAAGCCACCGGATTGATCTTAGCCTCAACTTGATATGGCCCTAGCTGCCTGTGTCCTAACTTCTTCTTGGCCAATGACCTGGCCGGCATCGCGTGGGCTGCTAACCACACCCAGTCCCCAATCTGGATGTCCTCTCCCGCCCTCCTGTGCTTATCGACCTGCACCTTATACGCCTGTTTTGCCAGCTCCAAATGTCTCCGCAGCTCCTCGTGCACCTCTTGCAACTCCGCTGCAAACTGGTCGGCATCTTGAGGCCCCCCCCCTCCTGGTGCCGCAAATCTCGGGAAGGTTCTGGGATGACGGCCATTGTTCGCGAAGAAAGGCGTCACCCCGGTGGATGCGTGTTTCGTGTTGTTGTAGGCGAATTCAGCCATCGGCAGATAGTCCACCCACGCCGCAGGTCGCTGGTTGGCGTAGCACCGCAGGTACTGCTGCATGATCGCGTTGACCCTCTCCGCTTGACCGTTGGTTTGTGGATGTCTCGCCGATGTCAGGTTGATTTTGACGTGCAAGATGCCCAGAAGCTTTCGCCAGAAAGTGGAAACAAACTGGCGCCCCCTGTCGGACAAGACGGACTGCGGAAGTCCATGCACTCTGAAGACGTGATCGGTGAAGAGCTTTGCGGTCTGTTCTGCCGTCGCCACCTTGGCACAAGGGATGAAATGCGCCATCTTGGTGAACAAGTCCACCACCACTAACACCGCCGTCTTACCTCTGGAGCTGGGCAGGTCCGTAACAAAGTCCAACGCTACCCTCTCCCACGGTTGCTGCGGTGTCTCCAGCGGTTCTAGCAATCCCGCCTGCTTCTGGTGCACTGGTTTGGACCTCTGGCAGATATCACACCTGGCGACGTAGTCCGCCACCTCTCCTCTCATCTGGGGCCACCAAAAGTCTCTAGCCACCAACTCCATCGTCTTCTCTTTGCCGAAATGGCCTGCACTAGGGGCGTCATGCAATTGTTGCAGAACCTTGGCTCGAAGATCGTCGGTGGGCACGTAAAGGGCACCCTTACGAGTCAAAAGTCCATCTTGCAATTGGAACTCATCGTTGTCTCGCGACCCTCCGCGTAGCTCCTCCATCTTGGACTGTGCAAACTGATCCCTTTGCAACGCGCGTCGCACCGCGTCCAGGTCGACTGCGATGGTAGCGCACGTCCACGCCTGCGGTGCGAAAATGTGCTTTGCTGCGATTGGAGCTGCTTCCTCCAAGTATTGCGGCTTTCGGGACAGCGCGTCTGCAATAACATTGGAGTCTCCTGGGATGTATTCTATTTTGAAGTCGAAATCCGCAAAGAACTCCGCCCAGCGCATGTGTCGCTGGGTCTGTAACTTAGCCGTCCGCCAATACTCTAAGTTCTTGTGATCCGTGCGGACTTGCACCGTGTGCTTGGCTCCTATTAAGAAGTGTCGCCACGCTTTGAAAGCTGCATGAATGGCCAACAACTCCCTGTCCCATATGGTATAATTGCGCTCCGTCTTGCTGAGCTTCCGGGAGTAGAACGCACCCGGTCTCCAGTTGCCTTGTGAATCCTCTTGCAAAAGAACGGCCCCAACCGCTCTGTCTGACGCATCGGTCTCTACCCGCATGGGTCTGCCGGGATTCACGTGGAGCAGCTGCTCTTCGGAGGCGAAAAGACCTTTAAGCGTCCGGAAGGACCGCTCCGCTTTTTCGGTCCAGACGAACTTCTTCTTCTTGGAACTGAGGGTGTCAGTGATAGCCGCCGTCGCGTTCGCAAAACCTTTAATAAACTTGCGGTAAAAATTGGCAAAGCCGATGAACCTCTGGACCTCTTTCCGATTTCGAGGGCTTTTCCAGTCCAACAGCGCTTGAACCTTAGCCCTGTCCATGGCCAGTCCCTCGTCGGACAACTTGTAGCCAAGGAAATCAACCTCTCTGACATCAAACTGGCATTTTTCCAACTTGGCGTACAGCCTGTGGTCCTTCAGCCTCTGCAGGACCTCCCTCACGTCCTTATCGTGATCCTCCGGCGATTCCGAGAAAATCAGGATATCGTCGAGAAAGCAGACACACTTCTTGTAGAGGAGACCTGCTAGCACGTGGTGCATAAATGCTTGAAAAACGTGGCTGCCATTTTGGAGACCGAAAGGCATGACTCTGTATTCGTATGTGCCCAGAGGGGTGAACATGGCGGTCTTCCACTCATCTCCTTTCCGGATGCGGATGAGATTGTAAGCTCCACGTAGGTCCAGCTTGGTGAAAATCTTGCCCCTCCTGACGGTCGCTAAAAGGTCGTCAATCTTGGGCATGGGGAAAGCTTTGGGCTTAGTCAAGCTGTTTATGAACCTGTAATCCACTATAAGCCTTTTTTGGGGCGTGTTTTTCTTCTTCACAAAGAACACAGGGCTGCCACCCGCTGCTTTAGATTCCTGGATGAAACCTCGCTTGAGGTTATGGTCTATGAACTCCCGAAGCTCTTGCATCTCGTCTTCCGACATGGAGTACAGCTTGGCAGCAGGCAGTTGCGCCCCTGGCACTAAATCAATCGCGCAGTCGTAAGGTCTGTGAGGCGGCAACTTGTCAGCTTCCTTCTCACAGAAAACCTCCAAGAAGTCCTGGTACTTGTGAGGCACTGTTTGCACCATACCCAGATGCAACTGCTGCTCGGCTTCTCCTCCCTGATCGGTCTGAAAGCAATGCTGAGCACAATACGATGAACAAAAGGTGATCTGCCGCTGGTACCACGCAACCGCGGGACTGTGCCTCTCCAGCCAACTCATGCCTAACACGATGGGTGTGTCCGATAAGTGGGTGACATTGAAACTAATAAGTTCTCGATGGTTGCCAATCTGCATCATCATGGGAGGGGTTTGCTGCACCACTTGCCCCCCCAGCAACTTCCTGCCGTCTACCGTGACCACGTTTAGAGGCGTCGTTGCAGGCAGGAGCGCCATGTTGTGCTGCTTGACGAACTGCAGTCCCACGAAGTCGGCGTTGCTTCCCGAATCGATCGTTATTGGAACCTCGAGGAGTCTCCCATCAGGCAACTGGAGTGTTGCTGTGAGCAGAACTGCCGGTCTGGGAGGCAAAGGGTCCACGCTCTGCAGTGATGCTGGGGGCTTGTCTACAGATCCGCCTGGCTGAGCCCCAGTAGCTCTGCTTCCAGCCAGGCACTGTCGTTTCCCTGAAGCTGCTCCCCTGGTTGCACCTCTGCTGTTACAGTTGCCAGTGCTGCAGTGTGCTTCTGGAGCCTCTGGGGGCACTCTTTCGCCATATGGTGCGCACTGTCACAGATGTAACACTTCCTGGTTCCTCTAGGAGGCTTCGCTTTGGCTGCACCAGGGACAGGGCTCTGGGATGGCTTCTGAGCCCTAGCACCACCAATCTCCATCGGCTCCTCGCTGTCCTTCCCCATTGGCGAGGGGTGCGCACGGCTGAAATCCCTGTGCACAAAAGGGAGAGTCCTCGCTTGCGCACGCGCTTGGGGCCCGTCCTCCTCGTGCCACGGACGTCCCTCATGTCGAATTCCAATAGCTAAAGCCCGTTGCACCACGTCTTCTAGGGTCTGGGGTCTGTCCCCCCTAGCGATCTCATCCTTGATGGGGGGGCTCAATCCCTCCCAAAAAAGATCTCTGACCGGCTTACTGTCCTTTGGCCAATCTAAGGCGGTGAGCAATGCAAAAAATTTAGAGTGGTATTGGCGCACAGTCGCTTTCCCCTGCCTCAGCCCGTGCATTTGACGGCGCGCAATGTCCACATCCACAGAGGATTGAAAACAAGAATCCATCGCTTTGATGAACGCAGTTGAATTGCGACGGGCCGGTCCATCTTCGCGCCACAGATTGCGTAGCCAAGCCCTGGCCTCCCCATGCAGGTGCGAAACAATGAACCCCACTTTCTCCTCCTCATCTTTAAAATCGTGACGGAGTAAATGCAGTGCATATACGACGTCCGCTCTGAAATTGGGATAGTCTTGCAAGTTGCCATTAAAATGCGGAACCAGGGCACCCCCCCTCCGTCCAAGCGCAATGCCCTCCGCTCTGGAACCTGGGGCCCCCGCCCTGTCCGCGTGTTCCCACCTTGCCTGCAAATCCTGGCACGTCTTCTCCAAGTCGTCATTCTTCTTCTGCGAAGCAATGACTGCCGATGTGAGAGCGGTAACCTGATCCCGCAGTGCAACCAGCTGCTCCTCAGCGCTCATGGCTGCTCCCGTTCGTGAGCTTCGCAAAAAAAATTTTTGCTTTCTGAGAGGGGACTTACTGTCACGGCCACCCAGGACGGGTCCCAGCTCACAAGAGACCTCACTCCGTTGCAGTTTATTTACAGGAAAAGTTTATTGAAGATTTCTGCTTCTCGTACAGTTCAGCATCGTGGCCGTACGTCTGTCACGTTAGACCGCTGAAGTCCCCTCTGACTCCTCCCCTCTTCCACACCAACTTAATAGCCTGGCTCTAGACCACCTCTTCCTCTCCTTTCTTTTCCGCAGGGTCTTCCTGCCCCCCTGGGTTCCCTCTCTCCGTGACTCGCCTGAGGCTGAATCCTCTGCCGCCTCTTCCCCCCTCCTTCTGGCTTTAGGGCCGGGCTCCTCCCCTGAGCTCTCTCCACTTCCGCGCGCCTCTACGTTTGAACTTGGCGCGCGTACGTTGCTGCTGACCTTTCTTTCGACCGCTACACCACCCCTTGTTCTGCTCTCCACCCTTTCCGGCTGAACACCTTGCTCCAACCCCCTTTCTCTGTTCTCTCCTAATCCTGCTCCCTCCGAGAGGCTGACGACTCCACCCCCTTTTCTCCGTTCCGGCTGAGACGCCTCTTGCTGCGTCTGTCTTCCACTGGGCTCCTCTCCGCTTCTCCCTTCTCCTCCCTTTTGCTTGATTAAGGTAACCCCCTTTTGAGAATCCTCTGACTCGCTGCTCAGACTCGTGGATTCCCTCAGAATTCCGTCATCTTCTTCCTCATCCTTCTGCCCCTCCTCCCACTCGCTCTCCGTCTCCTCTGTCATCTCCTCCTCTCTCCCAGAAACCCTGACATCCACCTTTCTTAAATGCTGCCATCTTCTCTGTCATTCTAGTTTCACCGTTTCCTGAGTGATTTTCAGTTCTACAATGCTTCTATGGGTGGAATATATTTAGATGAGAATGGGGACCTGACAGCTGAATTTGACCTGGTGAACATTGTGATGCTTCCCAATGACTCCCTTCACGTAGGGAAAGTTGGGAGTCTGGAGAGAGAGGGATCCGCAGGCGTAAAATTCACCATTGATCAGGATGCCATCGTGTGGCCCCTTTGGTTTAATAAGGTGGGTTAAATCATTCAGATACATTTGATTATGATCCAAAAAGGAAAAAGACAACAGAGGATATTGGGTTGAAAGGGATTTTAGTTTTGTAGGAAGAGTCATCCCTACTTCAACTCCCAGGAGCATGTTTATGAAAGTAATATGTTTTGCCTCAACTTCCATCACTTCACACTTGTTTGCCTTGAATTACATTTGCCAATTTATTGCTCAACCACTCAAGTTTGGAGAGGTTCTTTTGGAGGTCTTCACAATCTATTTTTGTGTAAAATTCCCTTAAAATTTTAGTAAAGGTAAGGTTAGACCCAGTCTAATTCAGTCGAATCCAACTAGGGGTTGTGGTGATCAGCTCTGCTTTCAGGCTGAGGAAGCCGGCATTGTCTGTAGACAGCTTTTCCAGGTCATGTGGCCAGAATGACTAAACCGCTTTGGTGCAACGGGACACCGGGACACGTGCCAGAGGGCACAAAAATGCTATTTACCTTCCCATAGCAACGGTACCTATTGATCTACTGCAGAGGTGTGCTTTTTATCTGCTAGGTTGGCAGGAACTGGGACAGAGCAGCTAGAGCTCACCCCATGGTGTGGATTCAGACTGCCCACCTTCCCATTGGCAAGCCCAAGAGGCTCAGTGGTTTGGACCACAGCGCCACCTACAGTTTATTATCATCATCAAATATGGCTGCCTGAATGCTCACCCCTATCTGTAGACAACTATGAAGAAGGTAAAAACCACAGGTCCAAGGACCAATCCTTGGGCAATGGGAATCCATTTTCTACTTCTCTGCATTTGGAGGACTGTCCACTCCACCAAAAACCACTCCACCAGACCTACTGCTTGCCCGGGCGAAAGATTCCTATTGGCTCCAGTATTTTTGAATAGATAGACATACCACTAATTCCTGACAATCTTTCTTTATGGGCAGACTGTTCCTCAATCCAGATGTGCTGAGAGCTGTCATATTGGGGATGTCAAGGTCATCCGGGAAGGAGAGCCACTTTGCTGCTATGATTGTGCTCCCTGTGTAAAAGGGACAATCTCTGCTGTGGAAGGCAAGTGAGAGAAGGAATAGGGCAACTTTTGTAGTCCTGTCCAACACAGTATTATTTCTTTATTTTATTCCCCCCCCCCCATAAAACCTTTACCCAAGGTTGTGGCATCTGCTTTTCACGCAACAGATTGCCGATTCAAGTCATAGTATCTCCCGCTGGGGCTGGGAATGTCCCTTGCTTGAGACCCTGGGTGCTCAAATGACTCATCTTCCTTTCAGATGCAGACCACTGCACCAAATGTCCAGAAGATCAGCACTCAAACAAGGATCGAGATCAATGTGTTCCCAAGATTATCACTTTCCTGTCCTATGAAGACTATTTGGGGATTCTCTTGTCTTCCTTTACCTTGGTATTCTCCTTAATCACAGGCTTGGTGTTAGGAATTTTCATTAAATACTCAGAAACTCCCATAGTCAAAGCCAACAACAGAGACCTTTCCTACATCCTCTTTGTATCCCTCTTGCTCTCCTTTTTGTCTTCCTTGCTCTTCATTGGCCAGCCAAGAAAAGCCACCTGTCTTCTCCAACAAATTGCATTTGTCCTCATCTTTTCAGTTGCTGTCTCTTCTTTGCTGGCCAAAACCATTACCGTTGTGCTGGCTTTCCTGGCCACAAAGCCAGGGAACAAAATGAAGAAATGGCTGGGGAGGACTCTGGCCAATGCTGTTGTCCTTTCCTGTTCCAGTGTCCAAGTTGTCATCTGCACCACCTGGCTGGGAATATCTCCCCCATTCCCAGACTCAGATATGAACTCCCAACCTACAGAGATTATCCTGCAATGTAATGTAGGGTCTTCTGCTATGTTTTATGGTGCCTTTGGCTATATGGGCTTCCTGGCTGCCATCTGCTTCACGGTGGCTTTCCTAGCCAGGAAGCTGCCTGGAGCCTTCAATGAAGCCAAGTTGATCACCTTCAGCATGCTGGTCTTCTGCAGTGTTTGGGTGTCCTTTGTGCCCACCTACCTGAGCACCAAGGGGAAATACATGGTAGCCGTGCAGGTCTTCTCTATGTTGGCCTCCAGTGCTGGGCTCCTGGGCTGCATCTTCCTTCCCAAGTGCTACATTATTGTACTGAGACCTGATCTGAACACAAAGGAGCACCTGACAACAAAAACAAAAGATGGAATTTGATTCTTAATGCGCTTTTCCCACCAAGGGAATCTCCGTGCAGCACAATACTTATGAAAAGAAGCTATTTCCCTTTCAGGTGTTTATTATGAGCTACTCTTGTAACTATTTTTTAATCTATCCAAAACCTAACATGTCATTTCCAAAGTGAATGCACAGTCATCCCAGGATGATCAGAAGCCCTTTTGATTTAATGTATCTCTAAATAGGAACCCTTTTCAGAACTTGATTCAGATATATCCTCTTAATATGCCCGGGTGATCTTTATATCTGTGTCACCCTGACTGGTGTTGCATGATCTTATTTTCCACAAATAAATTTGTACCTGTAACTTATGTGCCGCACACAGAGTCTGAAATTTTCTTCCTTTTGTGCAGAAGGAAGTGGATTTGGCACAAGGCTGCACAACTGGAATATCCAGTGAAATGCAGAAAGCAGCCAGGAGCAGAGAAGCTTAGGGGTTAATCAGGCAGACCATCAGCTCGCTTCATCTCCTCCAGCCCTAGGAATGCAGGATGCCAAGGGGACGACTGATAGCACGAGAGACGGGGGACAAAGCCAACACTCTTCGAAAGTGTGAACAGGCGGGACCATAGACAGGAAAAGTGGAAGTCGGAGCTGAGCCAATTAGTTCGTGCCATCGCTGTATGGGAGGTCTGTTAGACAGGAAGAAAAACAAAGGGCGCAAACAGAGCCGGTTCAGTATATTCTGTAGAAAAAGAAAGGAGAGTTCAGGAAGGGTCCTCATGATTAATGACAGTGGTACGTTACAGCCACCGGAGTTATCTGTTGTTGTTTTTTTGCAATAAATCCTCTTTTTAATTATCTTCGCGTACTGCGTTATCAAGGTGAGAACCTGGACTCCTGATATATGGGGAGGTTCCACAGGAGGTTTTGCAATTCACCATTTTAAACCTTAAACTTGACACAAATGCCCAGTGTATCGCTTCCAACCATTTCTTGTAAGTCCGCAAAATAATCTGCTCCTAAAGGAAATTGAAGACGAATTCTGAAAACTTAGAGATATTCTATCTGCCATGTTCTTGAGTGGGAAGAGCCTGAGCTAAAAGGGGCTGCACTCCTCTGGGTGGAAGAGGTACACAGCTTTGGGGTCCAGCAAGATTATCACTGGAAGCTCAGATTTCACTGCCCACGTTAGTGCTTAAAACTCTTAAATAACTTGGGCCCCCAAAATCTTGATAGGTCATCTTCATCCCTACAGATACTCCTGAGTGTTATGATTGTTGTCATTTGGAGAAATGGGTGAAATGGCACAAAGTTCTTGGTCCATGTCTTGAGCAACCCTCCCTCCACATCTGGATGATGGTTAGAGTTAGCTGGATGCCTGGAGCTTGACTCATCTGCCCTCCCTTTCCGTAGGGAACGTGTGTGTCAGGGGTTCAGAAGGAGAGACACAGGAGGGGGAACAAATGGAGAGTGAGGGGGAGGAGTACGAAGAGGGAGAAGGCAGTGACAGCGGCCAGAGTCATTCCACAAGCCTCTCTAGCGAATCGGAGGACTCACAGAAGGGAGCGCCGATGACCAGAGCAAAGGGGGTTCCAGGGGGGAAACCCCAGGAGGGAGGGGTCAGCGGGGAGTCCCTGAGCAGTAGCTCGAAATCAGGACCAGCTTCCCCACCAGAGCGCAGTGGAGAGGGGGAGTCCCAGGAGTCGGGAACAGTGTTCTCGCCACCAGCGGGAGGAAAGGAGTCAGGTTTGGCTACGCCCACATCAGGAAGTGGGGAAACGGTCAGAAGGAAGGTTACCGGGTGGGCGCGCGCGCCAAGTTCAAATGTACAGGCGAGCGGCACAGCAGGGAGTCCTGACAGGGAGCCAGGTCCTAAAGCCCGCCAGAAGGAAGGGCGAGACTCAGGGGGGTCAGCGTCAGAGGAATCCAGGAAGGAAGTAGCACCAGAGGGCAGAAGGACACAGCGAAGGAAAGAGCAGCGCAGGAGGTGGAGCCGGGCTAGAATCTTAAACTGGTGTGGGTTCAGTAGCGAGTCAGAGGGTACTTAGCCGGTCTAGCGTCAAGACGTGGGTCTGCGCGCCCAGAGCTTGGAAATGGAAACTAAACTCCAATAAAGACTTTTGTATATAACATCCACTGGGCATTGGTCCTCTGTGAGCTGGGACCTAGCGGCAGTACCTGACAGTGTGCATAAGGTATAAAGCCAAGGTTGGATTCCACAGCAATTCCACAGCTACAGGGAACCAGGCAGAGGGCCTTCTCAGTATTGGCACCTGCCCTTTGGAACGCCCTCCCATCAGATGACAAAGAGATAAACAACTACCTAACATTTAGAAGACATCTGAAGGCAGTCCTGTTCAGGGAAGTTTTTAATGTGTGACATTTTAATGTATTTTTCATCTTTGTTGGAAGCCGCCAAGAGTGGCTGGGGAAACCCAGCCAGATGGGCGGGGTGCAAATAATAAATTATTATTATTATTATTATTGGCAGGAGTGCAAGGTATCAGCAGAAAAGCTGAAGGCCACAGAATACTAATCTAAGGCACATTATTAGACATGCCCCACACTGTCAGAAAAAGATGTTAGTTCCTCTAGCTGCTTTCCTCCCACTGACTCTCATTCAGAGGGGGAACTCCACCAAACCAAACTTCCTTTTCAATTAGGATCTCACCCTGGTTGAGGGTCACAAGCCTGCCTCATGCAGTTCCAGGCCTGCAAGTCTGCAGCCTGTCTGGTAGCTGCCACAACCACATCCACAGCCATAGCTTGGAGCAGGACTCTGAGAGGAGGTGCCATTCCCTCCCCAGCCCTGACACAGAGGCTCTTGGACGGAACCTATTTCTTGGTCTGCTCAGCTATTGGAAAGAGCCCATTCTGAAAGACCTGAAGTATATTGGGGAAATGATATACCAATGGTCCTTAACACCAGTAAAATTGGGGTAAAATTGGCAAAAGATAAAGATGACCTATCAAAATATTGGGGGCCCAAGTTGTTTCAGGGTTTTAAGCACTAACGTGAACAATGAAATCTGAACTTCCAGTGACAATGTTGCTGGACTCCAAAGCCGTGGACCTCGTCCACCCAGAGGAGCGCAGCCCCTTTTAGCTCAGACCATCTTCCCACTCAAGAACATGGAAGATAGAACATCTCTAAGTTTTCAGAATTCATCTTCAATTTCCTTTAGGAGCAGATTATTTTGCGGACCTTCAAGAAACGGTTGGAAGCAATGCACTGGGCATTTGTGTCAAGTTTAAGGTTTAAAATGGTGAATTGCAAAACCTCCTGTGGAACTTCCCTATATATCAGGAGTCCAGGTTCTCACCTTGATAACGTGGTACATGAAGATAATTAAAAAGAGGATTTATTGCAAAAAAACAAAAACAGATAACTCCGGTGACTATAACGTACCACTGTCATTAATCATGATGACCCTTCCTGAACTCTCCTTTCTTTTTCCACAGAATATACTGAACCGGCGCTGTTTGCGCCCTTTGTTTTTCTTCCTGTCTAACAGACCTCCCATACAGCGATTGCATGAACAAATTGGCTCAGCTCCGACTTCCTCTTTTCCTGTCTATTTTCCTGCCTGTTCACTCTTTCAAAAAGTGTTGGCTCTGTTCCCCCACTCTCACGCTATCAGTCGTCCCCTTGGCAACCTGCATTCCTAGGGCTGGAGGAGATGAAGTGAGCTGATGGTCTGCCTGATTAACCCCTAAGCTTCTCTGCTCCTGGCTGCTTTCTGCAACCTGTGGCTGATCTTCACTGAGAGCTGTCTCATTCCTGACATTATATATCAGGGAAAGGAGTCCCTACATTTCACACCGAGGCAGAAATAAGGAGAGGAATATTTACAAGAAGTGGTCACAAAAACAAAGTGAAATAATTTGAAATATATCCAGCTTTCCGATGGATATTCCAGTTGTGCAGCCTTGCGCCAAATCCACTTCCTTCTGCACAAAAGGAAGAAAATGTCAGACTCTGTGTGCGGCACATAAGTTACATGTACAAATTTATTTGTGGAAAATAAGAACACCGGTCAGGGTGACACAGATATAAAGATCACCTGGGCATATTAAGAAGATTTATTTGAAGCATGTTCTGAAAAGGGTTCCTATTTAGTGATACATTAAATCAAAAGGGCCTCTGACCGTCCTGGGATGACTGTGCATTCACTTTGGAAATGACATGTTAGGTTTTGGATAGATTAAAAAATAGTTACAAGAGCAGCTCATAATAAACACCTGAAAGGGAAATAGCTTCTTCTCATAAGTATTGTGCTGCACACAGATTCCCTTGGTGGGAAAAGCGCATTAAGAATCAAATTCCATCTTTTGTTTTTGTTGTCAGGTGCTCCTTTGTGTTCAGATCAGGCCTCAGCACAATAATATAGCACTTGGGAATGAAGATGCAGCCCAGAAGCCCAGCACTGGAGGCCAACATAGAGAAGACCTGCACAGCTACCATGTATTTCCCCTTGGTGCTCAGGTAAGTGGGAACAAAGGACACCCAAACACTGCAGAAGACCAGCATGCTGAAGGTGATCAGCTTGGCTTCATTGAAGGCCCCAGGCAGCTTCCTGGCTAGGAAAGCCACAGTGAAGCAGATGGCAGCCAGGAAGCCCATGTAGCCCAGGGCACCATAAAACATGGCAGAAGACCCTACATTACATTGCAGGATAATCTCTGTAGGCTGCGAGTGCATGTCTGAGTCTGGGAATGGAGGAGATATTCCCAGCCAGGTGGTGCAGATGACAACTTGGACACTGGAACAGGAAAGAACAACAGTGTTGGCCAGAGTCTTCCCCAGCCATTTCTTCACCCTGTTCCCTGGCTTTGTGGCCAGGAAAGCCAGCACAACGGTAATTGTTTAGGCCAGCAAAGAAGAGACAGCAACTGAGAAGATGAGGACAAATGCAATTTGTTGAATAAGACAGGTCGCTTTCCTTGGCTGGCCAATGAAGAGCAAGGAAGACAAAAAGCAGAACAAGAGGGATACAATTAGGATGTAGGAAAGGTCTCTGTTGTTGGCTTTGACTATGGGAGTTCCTGAGTATTTAATGAAAATTCCTAACACCAAGCATGTGATTAAGGAGAATAATAAGGTAAAGAAAGACAAGAGAATCCCCAAATAGTCTTCATAGGACAGGAAAGTGATAATCTTGGGAACACATTGATCTCGGTCCTTGTTTGAGTGCTGATCTTCTGGACATTTGGTGCAGTGGTCTGCATCTGAAAGGAAGAAGAGTCATTTGAGCATCCAGGGTCTCAAGCAAGGGACATTCCCAGCCCCAGCGGGAGATACTATGACTTGAATCAGCAATCTGTTGCATGCAAAGCAGATGCCACAACCTTTGGTAAAGGTTTTATGGGGGGGGGGAATAAATGATACAGTTTTGGACAAGATTACAAAAGTTGCCCTATTCCTTCTCTCACTTGCCTTCCACAGCGGAGACGGTCCCTTTTACACAGGGAGCACAATCATAGCAGCAAAGTGGCTCTCCTTCCCGGATGACCTTGACATCCCCAATATGTCCCCAATATTTCCCCTGCCCACCACCACTGGAATTAGAGCAGCATCTTGACCACGCCCTGCTTACCTGCCCACCTGGAAGCATTAAAGCATTTCCATTCACCCCATTTACAAGTGGGGGATAAGGCCACAGAATACTAATCTAAGGCACATTATTAGACATGCCCCACACTGTCGGAAGAAGATGTTAGTTCCCTTAGCTACTTTTCCCCCACTGCCTCTCATTCAGAGGGGGAACTCCACCAAACCAAACTTTCCATTCAATCTTGCTCTCACCCTGGTTGAGGGTCACAAGCCTGCCTCATGCAGACGGAACCTATTTTTTAGGCTGCTTAGCTGATGGAAGAGCCCATTCTGAAAGACCTCAAGTATATTGGGGAAATGATATACCAATGGTCCTCAACTCCGGTAAAATTGGCAAAAACTTATAAATCAAAATCAAATTCCTGTTGGAGATGCAAGAAAGAAATAGGAACAATGTTTCACATGTGGTGGGAATGCTGACCTATTCAACAATTTTGGAATGAAATATATGAAGAAATCAAAAAGATGTTTAAAATATATTTTAGTAAAAAACCGGAGGCATTCCTTTTAGGTATACAGAGGTACCTCGGGATGCGAAAGGGATCCATTCCGGAGCCCCATTTGCACCCAGAAGCAAACGTAACTAGCGGCGGCACATCTGCGGACCGCGCATCGCTTTTCGCTGCTTCTGCGCATGCGTGTGACGACAATTTGAGTGTCTGCGCAAGCAGCGAAACCCGGAAGTAACACGCTCCGTTACTTCCGAGTTGCAGCGGAGCACAACTCGAATGCACTCAACATGAAGCATATTCAACCCAAGGTATGATTCTAATAACCAAAGATATTCCTGTCAATAAAGGAAAGTATTCCTTTATGCAAGAACAGCTGTCAGGATGCTCATAGCAAAAAACTGGAAAGGGGGGGGGGAAATCACATCAATAAAAGAATGGGAATTAAACTTTGTGATTTTATAAATTTGGCAAGATTCACAGCATTCTTAAGGGGATAATCGGACCAAAAATTAGCAAAGGAATGGGATTGTGTTAAAGAATATATGAAAAACATTGTTGTGGTGTAAGTATAACGGTATGTAATGAATGAAGCTTTGCAGGGTTAAAGAAGTTGAAAAGCGGTGTGAAATGTGTAAAGATAGGGGTAATTTACATTAGACACAACAATTCAGAAAGATTAAAATGTTTGAGGTCTCAAAACAGAGGAAGGAAGTCAATATGTGTATATGTACGTAAAAATTAGTATGATGGCAGGGGACTTTTTTAGTAAGTGTGATTTTTTTTCTTTTCTGGTTTCTGTTTTGATTTGTTTTTGTTGGTTTGTTCTTTTTTTAGGATTTTATGTTTGTAATTTTTGTTCTAAATTTGCATTGAAAATATATTGGGAACATTAAATAGAAAAACCCTCCAGGGCTACTATGTGCCTAGATAATATGTGAACCACCTGGGTAGAAATAGCCACCTTTCTTAAATGCTGCCATCTTCTCTGTCATTCTAGTTTCACCGTTTCCTGAGTGATTTTCAGTTCTACAATGCTTCTATGGGTGGAATATATTTAGATGAGAATGGGGACCTGACAGCTGAATTTGACCTGGTGAACATTGTGATGCTTCCCAACGACTCCCTTCACGTAGGGAAAGTTGGGAGTCTGGAGAGAGAGGGATCCGCAGGCGTAAAATTCACCATTGATCAGGATGCCATCGTGTGGCCCCTTTGGTTTAATAAGGTGGGTTAAATCATTCAGATACATTTGACTATGATCCAAAAAGAAAAAGAAAAAGAAAACAGAGGATATTGGGTTTGGAGAGGTTCTTTTGGAGGTCTTCACAATCTATTTTTGTTTAAAATTCCCTTAAAATTTTAGTAAAGGTAAGGTTAGACCCAGTCTAATTCAGTCGAATCCAACTAGGGGTTGTGGTGATCATCTCTGCTTTCAGGCTGAGGAAGCCGGCATTTGTCTGTAGACAGCTTTTCCAGGTCATGTGGCCAGAATGACTAACCGCTTTGGTGCAACGGGACACCGGGACACGTGCCAGAGCGCACAGAAATGCTATTTACCTTCCCATAGCAACGGTACCTATTGATCTACTGCAGAGGTGTGCTTTTTATCTGCTAGGTTGGCAGGAACTGGGACAGAGCAGCTGGAGCTCACCCCATGGTGTGCATTCAGACTGCCCACCTTCCCATTGGCAAGCCCAAGAGGCTCAGTGGTTTAGACCACAGCGCCACCTACAGTTTATTATCATCATCAAATATGGCTGCCTGAATGCTCACCCCTATCTGTAGACAGCTATGAAGAAGGTAAAAACCACAGGTCCAAGGACCTATCCTTGGGTAATGGGAATCCATTTTCTACTTCTCTGCATTTGGAGAACTGTCCACTCCACCAAAAACCACTCCACCAGACCTACTCCTTGCCACGGGCGAAGGATTCCCATTGGCTCCAGTATTTTTGAATAGATAGACATACCACTAATTCCTGACCATCTTTCTTTATGGGCAGACCGTCCCTCAATCCAGATGTGCTGAGAGCTGTCATATTGGGGATGTCAAGGTCATCCGGGAAGGAGAGCCACTTTGCTGCTATGATTGTGCTCCCTGTGTAAAAGGGACCGTCTCCGCTGTGGAAGGCAAGTGAGAGAAGGAATAGGGCAGCTTTTGTAATCTTGTCCAAAACAGTATCATTTATTCCCCCCCCCCCATAAAACCTTTACCCAAGGTTGAGACATCTGCTTTGCATGCAACAGATTGCCGATTCAAGTCATAGTATCTCCCGCTGGGGCTGGGAATGTCCCTTGCTTGAGACCCTGGGTGCTCAAATGACTCATCTTCCTTTCAGATGCAGAACACTGCACCAAATGTCCAGAAGATCAGCACTCAAACAAGCACCGAGATCAATGTGTTCCCAAGATTATCACTTTCCTGTCCTATGAAGACTATTTGGGGATACTCTTGTCTTTCTTTCCCTTATTATTCTCCTTAATCACAGGCTTGGTGTTAGGAATTTTCATTAAATACTCAGGAACTCCCATAGTCAAAGCCAACAACAGGGACCTTTCCTACACCCTCCTTGTATCCCTCTTGCTCTGCTTTTTGTCTTCCTTGCTCTTCATTGGCCAGCCAAGAAAAGCGACCTGTCTTCTCCAACAAATTGCATTTGTCCTCATCTTCTCAGTTGCTGTCTCTTCATTGCTGGCCAAAACCATTACCGTTGTGCTGGCATTCCTGGCCACAAAGCCAGGGAACAGGGTGAAGAAATGGCTGGGGAAGACTCTGGCCAACACTGTTGTTCTTTCCTGTTCCAGTGTCCAAGTTGTCATCTGCACCACCTGGCTGAGTACCTATCCCCCATTCCCAGACACTGACATGCACTCCCAGCCTACAGAGATTATCCTGCAATGTAATGTAGGGTCTGCTGCTATGTTTTATGGTGCCCTGGGCTACATGGGCTTCCTGGCTGCCATCTGCTTCACTGTGGCTTTCCTAGCCAGGAAGCTGCCTGGGGCCTTCAATGAAGCCAAGCTGATCACCTTCAGCATGCTGGTCTTCTGCAGTGTTTGGGTGTCCTTTGTTCCCACTTACCTGAGCACCAAGGGGAAATACATGGTAGCTGTGCAGGTCTTCTCTATGTTGGCCTCCAGTGCTGGGCTTCTGGGCTGCATCTTCCTTCCCAAGTGCTACATTATTGTACTCAGGCCTGATCTGAACACAAAGGAGCACCTGACAACAAAAACAAAAGATGGAATTTGATTCTTAATTCGCTTTTCCCACCAAGGGAATCTGCGTGCAGCACAATACTTATGAGAAGAAGCGATTTCCCTTTCAGGTGTTTATTATGAGCTGCTCTTGTAACTATTTTTTAATCTATCCAAAACCTAACATGTCATTTCCAAAGTGAATGCACAGTCATCTCAGGACGGTCAGAGGCCCTTTTGATTTAATGTATCACTAAATAGGAACCCTTTTCAGAACATGCTTCAAATAAATCTTCTTAATATGCCCGGGTGATCTTTATATCTGTGTCACCCTGACTGGTGTTGCATGATCTTATTTTCCACAAATAAATTTGTACATGTAACTTATGTGCCGCACACAGAGTCTGACATTTTCTTCCTTTTGTGCAGAAGGAAGTGGATTTGGCACAAGGCTGCACAACTGGAATATCCATCGGAAAGCTGGATATATTTCAAATTATTTCACTTTGTTTTTGTGACCACTTCTTGTAAATATTCCTCTCCTTATTTCTGCCTCGGTGTGAAAGATAGGGATTCTCTTCCCTGATATATAATGCCAGGAATGAGACAGTTCTCAGTGAAGATCAGCCACAGGTTACAGAAAGCAGCCAGGAGCAGAGAAGCTTAGGGGTTAATCAGGCAGACCATCAGCTCACTTCATCTCCTCCAGCCCTAGGATTGCAGGCTGCCAAAGGGACGACTGATAGCGTGAGAGTGGGGGAACAGAGCCAACACTTTTTGAAAGAGTGAACAGGCGGGAAAATAGACAGGAAAAGAGGAAGTCGGAGCTGAGCCAATTAGTTCGTGCAATCGCTGTATGGGAGGTCTGTTAGACAGGAAGAAAAACAAAGGGCGCAAACAGTGCCGGTTCAGTATATTCTGTAGAAAAAGAAAGGAGAGTTCAGGAAGGGTCATCATGATTAATGACAGTGGTACGTTACAGCCACCGGAGTTATCTGTTGTTGTTGTTTTTTTGCAATAAATCCTCTTTTTAATTATCTTCGTGTACCGCGTTATCAAGGTGAGAACCTGGACCCCTGGTATATAGGGAAGTTCCACAGGAGGCTTAGCAATTCACCATTTTAAACCTTAAACTTGACACATATGCCCAGTGTATTGCTTCCCACCATTTCTTGTAGGTCCGCAAAATAATCTGTTCCTAAAGGAAATTGAAGACGAATTTTGAAAACTTAGAGATGTTCTATCTTCCATGTTCTTGAGTGGGAACTAAGATTTTGTATAACTTGCTGTTGAAATGGAATACGCAAGATGAAACGGGTAAATCAGCCATGATTAAGTGGGCACAAGATATTGGTCATAACATTATGTTTGCTGACTGGGAACAGTTGTGGACCACCGGTATGGAATTTACGGCATGTAATGCCTTAAGGGAGAATATAATGAAAATGATATACAGGTGGTACATGACACCAGTCAAGCTTGCAAAAATCTATCACTTGCCCGACAATAAATGTTGGAAATGTAAAGAAACAGAAAGAACATTCTTTCACCTTTGGTGGACGTGCCCAAGGATTAAGGCTTTCTGGGAAATGATCTACAATGAATTGAAAAAGGTATTTGAGTATACCTTTCTGAAGAAACCGGAAGCCTTTCTCCTGGGCATGGTCGGCCAATTGGTGCCAAAGAAGGATAGAACTTTCTTTATGTACGCTACAACAGCAGCAAGAATACTCATCGCAAAGTATTGGAAGACACAAGATCTACCCACTCTGGAAGAATGGCAGATGAAGGTGATAGAATATATGGGACTGGCAGAAATGACTGGCAGAATCCGAGACCAGGGAAAAGAGTCGGAGGAAGAAGATTGGAAGAAATTTAAGGACTATCTAGGGAAATATTGTAAAATTAATGAATGTCAGAATGATGTTGGTTAGAAAGTAAGGGGTTTTCAGTGGTAATGATTAAGATAATTGGGGGGGGAGGTTGAAAATTAAGTGAAAATTAATGGTGAGGATCTGCTGAATTAATAACTTGAATTGGAATACAAAAAGGGGAGGTATGAGGAGGTCTGGGAAATAAGTTATAAGAAAATAAGTGAATGGAATTTTATGTGTTTTTTAATTGTTTTTAGTTTTGTATTTTTGTATTTTGTTATTTCTTTATGTTTGTGTTTTTTTATTATAAAATGTTAATAAATATTTTATAAAAAATAAACAAAAGGGGCTGCAAAATATCCGCAAAATAATCTGTTCCTAAAGGAAATTGAAGACGAATTCTGAAAACTTAGAGATGTTCTATCTTCCATGTTCTTGAGTGGGAAGATGGTCTGAGCTAAAAGGGGCTGCGCTCCTCTGGGTGGACGAGGTCCACAGCTTTGGAGTCCAGCAACATTGTCACTGGAAGCTCAGATTTCATTGTTCACGTTAGTGCTTAAAACGCTGAAACAACTTGGGCCCCCAATATAGGGCATCTTTATCTTTTGCCAATTTTACTGGAGTTAAGGGCCATTGGTATATCATTTCCCCAATATACTTCAGGTCTTTCAGAATGGGCTCTTCCATCAGCTGAGCAGACCAAGAAATAGGTTCCGTCCTAGAGCCTCTGTGTTGGGGTTGGGGAGGGAATGGCACCTCCTCTCAGAGTCCTGCTCCAAGCTATGGCTGCGTGCGGCTGCGGTTGTGGCAGCTACCAGACAGGCTGCAGACTTGCAGGCCTGGAACTGCATGAGGCAGGCTTGTGACCCTCAACCAGGGTGAGAGGCTGGTTGAAAGGGAAATTAGGTTTGGTGGAGTTTCCCCTCTGAATGAGAGTCAGTGGGAGGAAAGCAGCTAGAGGAACTAACATCTTCTTCCGACAGTTTGAGTGAGAGGCAGTGGTAGGAAAGTAGCTAGGGGATCTAACATCTTCTTCCGACAGTGTGGGGCATGTCTAATAATGTGCCTTAGCTTAGTTTTCTGTGGCCTAATCCCCCAACTGTAAACGGGGTGAATGGAAATGCTTTAATGATTCTAGGTAGGCAGGTAGCAGGGCGTGGTCAAGATGCTGCCCCTATTCTCGTGGTGATAAGCATTGGGGAAAGCATTGCTGGAGTGGGGAGGGGGCTGGCCACCATCAGGGGTGGAGGCCTAGGTGTTTGGTCTCTCTTCCTTGTTCCAGCCCTCTCACACCACCAGAGGTTACTAGTAGCAGATCTACAAAGACATCTGCTCTGGTGCTGCTACTGCTGAATGTTACATCAGTCCACGTTAAAAACATGCTGTTTCATGATTTGATTGCACATGAGTGGACTGATTTGTCTTGCATTGCCAAGAACTTTCTGACGCTAAGAGCTGTTTGACAGAGGAACCGTCTCCCTCGGAGGTTGTGGACTCTCCTTCATGGTAGCCGTGCAGGTCTTCTCTATGTTGGCCTCCAGTGCTGGGCTCCTGGGCTGCATCTTCATGGCCAAGTGCTACATTATTTTACTCAGGCCTGATCTGAATACAAAGGAGCATCTGACGACAAAAAGTAAAGATGCCATCTGATTCATAGAATCATAGAGTTGGAATAGACCACAAGGGCCATCGAGTCCAACCCCCTGCCAAGCAGGAAACACCACCAGAGCACTCCTGACGTATGGTTGTCAAGCCTCTGCTTAAAGACCTCCAAAGAAGGAGACTCCACCACACTCCTTGGCAGCAAATTCCACTGTTGAACAGCTCTTACTGTCAGGAAGTTCTTCCTAATGTTTAGGTGGAATCTTCTTTCTTGTAGTTTGGATCCATTGCTCCGTGTCCGCTTCTCTGGAGCAGCAGAAAACAACCTTTCTCCCTCCTCTATATGACATCCTTTTATATATTTGAACATGGCTATTATATCACCCCTTAACCTCCTCTTCTCCAGGCTAAACATACCCTCCTCTGGACACGTTCCAGTTTGTCAGTGTCCTTCTTGAACTGTGGTGCCCAGAACTGGACACAGTACTCCAGGTGAGGTCTGACCAGAGCAGAATACAGTGGCACTATTACTTCCCTTGATCTAGATTCTATACTCCTATTGATGCAGCCCGGAATAGCATTGGCTTTTTTAGCTGCCACGTCATACTGTTGGCTCATGTCAAGTTTGTGGTCAACCAAGACTCCTAGATCCTTTTCACATGTACTGCTCTCAAGCCAGGTGTCACCCATCTTGTATTTGTGCCTCTCATTTTTTTTGCCCAAGTGCAATACTTTACATTTCTCCCTGTTAAATTTCATCTTGTTTGTTTTGGCCCAGTTCTCTAATCTGTCAAGGTCGTTTTGAAGTGTGATCCTGTCCTCTGGGGTGTTAGCCACCCCTCCCAGTTTGGTGTCATCTGCAAATTTGATCAGGATGCCCTTGAGTCCATCATCCAGGTTGTTGATAAAGATGTTGAATAAGACCGGGCCCAAGACAGAACCCTGTGGCACCCCACTAGTCACTCTTCTCCAGGATGAAGAGGAACCATTGATGAGCACCCTTTGGGTTCGGTCAGTCAGCCAGTTACAAATCCACTGAGTGGTAGCATAGTCAAGACCGCATTTTACCAGCTTCTTTACAAGAATATCGTGGGGCACCTTGTCGAATGCCTTGCTGAAATCAAGGTAGGCTACATCCACTGCATTCCCTTCATCTACCAGGCTTGTAATTCTTTTTTTTAAAGATATTTATTAAAATTTCAAAGGTTATACAAAAAAACAATAATAAAAACAAAACACAAACGCAAAAAGTAACAAATATAGAAAAATACAAAACTAAAAACAATTTAAAAACAAGTAAAATTTCATTCACTTATTTTCTTATAACTTGCTTCCCAGACCTCCTCATACCTCCCCTTTTTGTATTCCAGTTCTAATTATTAATTCAGCAAATCCTCACCCTTAGTTTTCATTTAATTTTCAACCTTTCTTTTCTTTTTACTTAATCATTACAGCTGAAAACCACTTAATTTCTAAACCAACATCAGGCTTGTAATTCTGTCAAAAAACGAGATCAGGTTAGTCTGACATGACTTATTTTTCAGAAATCCATGCTGACTATTGGTGATCCCAGCATTCCTTTCTAGGTGCTCACAGACTGTTTGCTTAATGATCTGTTCCAGAATCTTCCCTGGTATTGATGTCAGACTGACTGGGCGGTAATTATTTGGGTCCTCTCTTTTCCCCTTTTTGAAAATAGGGACAACATTTGCCCTCCTCCAGTCTGCCGGGACTTCGCCTGTTCTCCAGGAATTCTCAAAGATGACTGCCAGTGGTTCTGAGATCACATCTGCCAGTTCTTTTAATACTCTTGGATGCAGTTCATCTGGCCCTGGAGACTTGAATACATCTAGACTAGCCAAGTATTCTTGTACTATCTCCTTAGTTATTCTGGGCTGTGTTTCCTCTGCTGAATCATTTGCTCCAAATTCTTCAGGTTGGGCATTGTTTTTTTTATCTTTTTTTTTAAAAAAAAAATATTTATAAATTTTACAACAATTTAAACACTTACAAAAAAACAAAGAAAAAACACTACATTACAATACAAAAACACTACATAAAAATTAGCAAGACAAAACAAAAACAATTTAAAAACACATCAAAAAAGAAAGAAGGGGGGGAAAGAAAAAAAATTCAATATCTTATCTTTCTTTCACATATTTCCACGGTCTCCTCACACCTCCCTTTTTGTATTCCACTTCTATTAATTATTTCAGCAATTCCTTTCCATCTTCCCCTGTTTTCTATCCTATAATTATCTTAACACATTTTAACCTTATTTTTCCTTTAATACTCTATTAATCTATTTATACTTAATTCCTTATAACATTTCTACTAAAGCCATATAACTTCATTCCAACATGCTTCGAACATTCATTAATTTTACAATATTTCTATAAATAGTCTTTAAACTTTTCCCAGTCTTCTTCCACTGACTCTTCTCCCTGGTCTCGGATCTTGCCAGTCTTTCCCGCCAATTCCATATAGTCCATCAACTTCATCTGCCATTATCCAACACTTCAGTGCTTTCAAGAAGCAGCCATTCTCTCAGCCAGCAAAAAGCAGATGATTCACAACAAACTTTGGGGGTCTGGCAGGGCAGGTCCACCTCCTTCTTTGGCATCCGTCAATATCTTAAATTTTACTCGAGGCTTCCTGCCCTGCCAAACAAATCCAGAAACATCCCTCTGCAACCTCCTGAAACAATCCATCCCATCCAAAACTTGCACTGTTTGAAACAAAAGCAATATCCCCGGCAACACAGCAACCCTCATCCCCACCACAACAACTCGGCCCCACAATAACAACTTCAGATTTGTCCATATTTCCCAATCCCCCTTCTCTTCAATCCAACGTCCTTCACAGTTACCCTTAAATAAATTCACATTTTTGGCGGTCATACTGACCCCCAAATACCTCTCTTTCTCAACCGATGTTAGTCCTGTCTCCTCCTGAAACTCTGTCAAGCTTTCCTTTCCCAATTCAGGTAGGGCTCTGGTCCTCAAATTCGTCTGTTTTTCTTTAAATTCCTTCATAACAAATGTCAGCTTATGCTCATCGAGTTGCCTTTGAATGGATGGGACTCTCTCACTCTCCAGTTGTATTGCTTTACATTCAGCAGCAAGGGTTTTCTCCCTGACTTCATCCGCAGTTTGCCGTATCAAAGTAGATTCCTGTATCAATTTCTGGATGGTTTCTGTGTTGGTGTTCACCTTTTGTCCCAGATTATTTAAACTTTCTACAATTAGGTAAAGGTAAAGGTACCCCTGCCCGTACGGGCCAGTCTTGACAGACTCTGGGGTTGTGCGCCCATCTCACTTAAGAGGCCAGGGGCCAGCGCTGTCCAGAGACACTTCCGGGTCACGTGGCCAGCGTGACATCGCTGCTCTGGCGAGCCAGAGCCGCACACGGAAACGCCGTTTACCTTCCCGCTGGTAAGCGGTCCCTATTTATCTACTTGCACCCGGAGGTGCTTTCGAACTGCTAGGTTGGCAGGCGCTGGGACCAAGCAGCGGGAGCGCACCCCGCCACAGGGATTCGAACCGCCGACCTTTCGATCGGCAAGTCCTAGGCGCTGAGGCTTTAACCCACAGCGCCACCTGCGTCCCTTAATTTCTACAATTAAGTCGATTTTAATATTTGCAGCGTCCACTTTCACATTTATCACGTCTCTTTTCTTGTGAAGCTGTTCCAGCGAATTGTTTATTTTCACTAATGCGACCACTAAGGCCTCTTCTGTTGACATTTCGTCTGTTTTTTCCTTTCCATTTGCCATAACACTTAAGAGATTCAAGGTCAATCCCAGAGTCTCCGAATTTTTTATCTTGCAGCTGGAAATTCCCCTAGCCCAGCTCTTATAAAGCAACCAATTTCAGAGACTTCCACTAGGGGGAAACAGTTTCTATTTATAATAGTCAACAATGTCCCCTTTAAACGCAACTCATACAATCCAAAGTTAGTTTCAGTTTTCAGTTACTTTTTACTCCTTTTTAGAAGCAGCCGGAGACAGTAGAAACAATGTATTTCTCTTCTTTTGCTAGCTGTCAAGGAACGTTCTAAGTGCTGTCAATGAACATTCCAAAACGTCAGTCATGCAGGAATCTCAACCAAGCCTTCATGACAGATGGTCATCCAAACTCTGAGTAAAAACCTCCAAGGAAGGAAAGTCCACAACCTTCCAAGCGGGACTATTCAAACAGCTCTTGTTGTCAGAAACTTTTTCCTGAAGTTTAGTTAGAGTCTCCTTTCTTTTAACTTGAAACCATTGATTCAAGTCCTACCCTCTAGAGCACCAGAAAACAGATTGTGATGTTTTCTTCCAGCTCTGCAGCTGCTGCTCAAGCTCCACAGTGATTCCAGAGATGTATATTCCCTGCATAATTATCATAATCATAGTGATTTATTCCTTGGCAAAACTCAAGCAATGTACCCACTTTTGACACAAAGAACAGATATTTCAGAAATCAGAGCTTGAAATATGCCTGCTGCATATTTAAAGACCTCTTGTGCCATCGAGGGCTTTGATTTATCTTCCAGGCAGGCAGGGATTCTGCCAGTGTGAAAGCGTCATATCCTCCCTTTCCTCACATTTTCTCTGGGGCTTCGGTCTTGTTGGAGACTTTGGGCTTCATCTAATTCGCTTCTTGCTAAGTTGAGAGCAGTGACAACAGATGTAATGACAGGAGGCAGACTCAGAGTGATGCTCTTATTCATGCTGTTGCTGCTGCTGCTGCTGCTGCTTCCCTGTGCAGCTTCTAGGATGCGGAAAGCAAAATGCCCATTGAACTTGAGAAGGGACATTCCAGATGCAATGAATTATTACGAGCCAGGAGACCACCTCATAAGCGGGGTCATATCTACATTACGAATTCTGCATATTGGACACCATTTCCTCGCCACCCCTTTCATTTACAGTATAAGGTACGCTGCATTTCCCCCATGCAATTTCTGCACAGCAGACAAAATTGTGATTAATGGGAAGGCATATATACATAGCATATTCTTGAATACGGTTGTGCTTAGCTGTGACTGCCCAGGCCTCTAATGCTTATATGCCAGGGACAAGTCCTGCTTTCTAGAACTTGTCCAGTGAAGACACAAAATGTATGTGCACTGCTTCCCTCCTTACTTTTTTCCACTGAAAAAAACACACAAACAAATTGATGGTGAATCATGAAGATACAGAGATCATCTGCATCCCAACTTCTTGACTTGGGAAATGTGAAGATGGCCTGATCTGCACTCCTCTGAAAGGAGCAGGACTATAGCTATTAAATTGTCACAATCTATCTATCAAGTTAACATACAATCACGTTGAATTGAGTCTCGAAATCAGCTGGCAGCCAGTATAGTTCACCTGCCCTGGGACCTTAGGGTGAAAGGTAGGTACTAAATAGGATAACAATAACAACGAGAAGCAGGAATTATATGACTGGTAAAGATCTCTATATTACATCTCCTCTTCTTTTTTTAAAAAATAAAGAAACAAACTCTTTAAAACCTACCACTCCCCTTGAACTAGTGCCTCACACTTTTACAAACCCTTGCTCAATATATTTGAGAGTTGTATTCACTCCCTGCTTCCAGCGCTCAAGTGCTCAAATATGCTTCTATCTTTCTTTAACTGGCAAGCAGCCGTTCACCTTCCAACAAACTCACAGATGGCTGATTATGCGATGTGGATGTTCTGTTTTCCTTCATTCTTGTGGCTGCAATTTCTTATAGGGTTAAGAAAGCAGGGACTTGACACTTTTCACTGAACGGAGACTGACATTAGGCTTCATGTTTTGTTGCAGGGCAGCAGATTTGGTACCATACTGGTATCGCCTGTCCTTCATGATTGCCATCCATGAGATTAATCAGGACCCCGGGATCTTACCCAACATCACCCTGGGCTATGACATCTATGACAATTATTTCAATGCAAGGATGACCTATGACGCCACGCTAGATCTGCTCTCTCCTGGGAGGGCCAATGTCCCAAACTACCACTGCGGAAGAGAGAAGAAGCCCTTGGTTTTCATTGAAGGGGTCGACTCTGACACCTCACTCCAGATTTCAACTATGCTGGGAACCTACAAAATCCCCCAGGTATGAACACACTAGACTAGACAACATATAGAGAACAGCAACCTCCCTTAACAGGAAACAAACTATGAAACTCACTCCCAGTGGAGGCAGTGAAGGTTTTAAGAGAGGATTAAACCAATTCATGAAAGCAAGGGCTATTAATGGCTGCTAGGCATGATGACTGTGATCTACATCCCTAGTTGGAGGCACCAATGCTTCAGGGTGCTGAGTTGCTGGGAATCAGATGAGGGCAGAGTGCATTTGTGCTCATGCTGTGCTTGCTGGTTTCCTACAATCACCTGGCTGGCCACTGTCTGAACAGGATGCTGGGATAGATGGGCCGTTGGCCTGATCCAGGAGGCTCTTCTTATGTTGAAGGATTTGTCCTGCTGGGTGAAGAAGGGTTTCACAAAGAGAGTCACCATCAGAGCAGTCTAAGGGGTGAATATTGGCTCATGGGAGTTGGAGGTGAATATCATCTGGAGAGCATCACTTTGGGAACCCCTGGCCTATATGGTAAATGAATGTTTCCTCTCAAAGAGCAAACAGCTTTGTGAAATGGGTGGGAATTTTAAAACTGGAAAACAGTATAGGGAAAATGGGGCAGATTCCCACACCACTAGTCACTGGTTGAGTACTGCCCTAAAACTTCTTAATCGCAGAACATCCCCAACAGAAGCCATCTCTCTTAAAACTAATTCTGCTGTTTTTCATTACTTGTTCTTATGAATGTGGGTTGTTGCTGTTCTAACTGTGCAACTTTAAAAGGACAGCAGATAAGATCTAGGGTCTAAATCTAGCAATATTCTAGCAAACGATTGTGTGGTTATGCCTGAATTATTGTCCAAGTCCCATTTCCTCAAGAAGCTGAGCTTCTTGAGTAGGTCTAGGGCCTTTTCATTTCCATATTGTGCCTTTGCTGATGCTGTTGTGTACACCATAAATGTAAAGCACTCAATACAAGAATCCTGGCAACTGTGGTTTACCCTTCAAAGAGCTATAATTACCAACAAACTACAGCTGTCAGGATTCTTTGGGGGACACCATGAGCCTTCGACATGCTCTAAATGTGTTGGGTGCGTGTAATATTTTTTAAAGTAACGGTGCATTTTTGGATTATTTTATTTAAGGTGTCTGTTGTTGCTTCACTTTTCTGTGCAATGCTTACAGATATTTTAAATATATAATGCAGTATAAAAATTAAATAACCAATCCATCAAAACCCACTGCAATGCAGGAATCACAGCTGAGCACATCCTTATATTGGCAGGCGTGTGAAATAGCGCTGTACAGAACGTGGCGGAGGGTGCAACCCTGAGGGAAGGATCCTCCACACGCGGCTGCGATGGCGGAGGCTTGTGACGCCACTCTCGGGGATGGGAATGCGAATCCCCCCCCATGGGGTGTCTTCTTGTAATCTCCCCTCAATGATGGCCCCCAGGGAAGGACACCCCCCGCCCGCTTCCTCCACCACTACACTCAATGACAACATATCTTAACTCAACATAGTGTTAAATATCGGGGGGGGGGGGGTTGGGACATTCAGGGAGAGAATAATGTGGAAGACATATTAAATTGTTGCCTATAATGAATGAATTGATTTATTTCGTTCACTGACCAGAGCGTATTGTTGCCCAAGGTATCCTACATCTCCACTCCATAGAAGCACTGGAAAATATGGCTCTCCCTGACGACAATTTCCAGTTGACCAAGAAAACCCTCTATATCTTCCTTTTCTTCCTAGGTCAGTTATGCTTCTGTTCATTATGCCCTTGACAAAAGGCAATCTCCCTTGCTCTACCGAATGACCCCAAATGAAGAACCCCCAGGCTCAGGGATTATCAGGCTACTCCTGCATTTCAGGTGGACTTGGATCGGGCTCCTAGCTTCTGACTCTGACAATGGAGAAAGGTTTCTGAGCACCCTGGCACCTGCGCTTGCTAAGGATGGTGTCTGTGTTGCCTTCTCACAAACCCTTTCACGATGCAATCTCTTTACACCACAATGGATGATAAAGCTCCGGCAGAAGATTTCCCTTTCCATGGACAGGCGAATCAACGTGTTTCTTTACTATGGGGAATCTCAGTCCCACATTGAAACTATATTTTTACTTCAAATGGTGGGTGGAACCCTGAAACCGATTACTGGGAAAGTTTGGATCACAATAACTCTCTCATATGTCAGCTCCAACATGTCTCCGGAAGAAATTGAGAACAACCACATTCATGGATTTTTATCTTTGCTTATCCAGACCAAAGAAAGAGCAAAACACGATGGTAATCTGCCAGTTTTTTTCGACTATAACAATTTCCATCCATGTTGTCCTGAAGGCTATCATTGCTTATATTCAAAGCATGTGTTGTCTGTGAAAGGCCAGAGGCGATGCAGAGTGAAGGAGAACTTTTCAGGTTTCTCTCAGGATGTCCTTGAAAGGAGCCTGTTTCAGGACACCGACAGCATTTACAACACGGTCCGAGCTCTGGCCCATGCCTTAAATGCTGCGTACTCCTCTAGATCCAAGAGGGTGGTGATGGTGGGACAGAACAGGTTGGAAGATGAAAAAGTCCAAGCATCACAGGTATTTGTTTTTATTCTCTAATGATCTGGATAGATATTGTTCCATTTTAAATGAAAATCGATTTAATGACGGATTCATAGATCCATTTCCTTTAATTAACAGAAATTTACCAATCATTAAAAAAGAGGAGATAAGTAAGGTTATAAAATACTGTAGGTCTAAATGATTGATACAGAATTGATAGGCCCTTCAATAGTTACCTTGATCTGCAGGGCTATGGACTGTTAGCAATAATCATGTCACCCTTTCAAAGAGAAGACTAAAGATTCCTTAAAAAAAATGACATTCATATTAAATCTCCATTCATATACATTCCTACGTATACCACCATGATTATTTCAATCATAATCATCATATCTCACTTTCCTAATATCAAAGATAAGCAAAGCATTCCAAAGTTAAATCAAGATAGAATTCTACTGCATGTAAGAAGTTCCAAAGTTTCTTCACAAATCCATTACAAGGTGAAGAGGCTCCCTGGTCAAGGAGATGGTGGAGACTGTTCCACTGTTGAACAGCTCTTAGGGCCAGAAAGTTCTTAGTAATGCAAGTCAGATCAGTCATCTCATGTACGATCAAATCTTGAAACAGCATGTTTTTAACATGGACTGATCTGACATTCAGCAGTAGCAGCACCCGACCAGAGGGCTCAGTAGATCTGCTACTAGTAACCTCTGGTGGTGTGAGAGGGCTGGAACAAGGAACAGAGACCAAACACCTAGGCCTCCACTCCTGATGGTGGCCAGCCCCCTCCCCACTCCAGCGATGCTTTCCCCTGCTTATCACCACGAGAATAGGGGCAGCATCTTGACCACACCCTGCTACCTGCCTACCTAGAATCATTAAAGCATTTCCATTCACCCCGTTTACAGTTGGGGGATTAGGCCACAGAAAACTAAGCTAAGGCACATTATTAGACATGCCCCACACTGTCGGAAGAAGATGTTAGATCCCCTAGCTACTTTCCTCCCACTGACTCTCATTCAGAGGGGGAACTCTGCCAAACCAAACTTTCCTTTCTCACCCTGTTTGAGGGTCACAAGCCTGCCTCATGCAGTTCCAGGCCTGCAAGTCTGTAGCCTGTCTGGTAGCTGCCACAACCACATCCACAGCCATAGCTTGGAGCAGGACTCTGAGAGGAGGTGCCATTCCCTCCCCAACCCTGACACAGAGGCTCTAGGACAGAACCTATTTCTTGGTCTGCTCAGCTATTGGAAAGAGCCCATTCTGAAAGACCTCAAGTATATTGGGGAAATGATATACCAATGGTCCTTAACTCCAGTAAAATTGGCAAAAATTTACAAATCAAAATCAAATACCTGTTGGAGTTGCAAGAAAGAAATAGGAACAATGTTCCACATGTGGTGGGAATGCCGAACTATTCAACAATTTTGGAATGAAATATATGAAGAAATCAAAAAATATCTTTTAGTAAAAAAACGGGAGGCATTCCTTTTAGGTATAATTAAAAAGATGTTTCCGGCAATCAAAGGAAAGTATTCCTTTATGCAGCAACAGCTCCCAGGATGGTCATAGCAAAAAACTGGAAAGGGGGGTGGGAATCCCATCAATAAAAGATTAGCAAATTAAACATTATGCTTATATGAATTTGGCAAGATTCACAGCATTCCTAAGGGGACAATCGGACCAAAAATTAGCAAAGGAATGGGATTGTGTTAAAGAAGATATGAAAAAACATTGTTCTGGAGATAGTATATCGGTATGTAACAAATGAAGCTTTGCAGGGTTAAAAGCGCTGCGAAAGGTGTAAAGATAGGGGTAATCTACATTAGACACAACAATTCAGAAAGATTAAAATGTTTGAGTTCTCAAAACAGAGGAAGGAAGTCAATATGAGTATAGTGGTGCCCCGCAAGACAAACGCCTCGCAAGACGGAAAACCCGCTAGACGAAAGGGTTTTCCGTTTTGGAGGCACTTCGCAAAACTAATTTCTTTATGGGCTTGCTTTGGAAGACGAAAATATCTTGCGAGTTCCTGCGGGTTTTTCCCCCCTCCCCCCTTTTCCTAAGCCGCTAAGCCGCTTATCAGCTGATCCGCTGATATGCCGCTTAACAGCTGAAGCTCAGGAGAGATATTATCTGCTCCCGGGGCTTTTCTGTATTTGAGTGCCTGAATAAGCCTCCTGATCTCCGCAACCGACACCGGAGGCCACTCATCACCTGCAGCACACTGTATTAGTGGCGATCGCTAAAAGCCACTAAACCGCTAATAGGGCTAATCCGCTAAGCTGTCAATGGGCTTGCTTCACAAGACGAAAAAACCGCTATACGAAGAGCCTCACGGAACGGATTAATTTCGTCTTGCGAGGCACCACTGTATATGTATGTAAAGCTTAGTATGATGGCAGGGGATATTTTTTGGTAGGTGTGATTTTTTTTCCCTTTTTGGTTTCTGTTTGTTTTGATTTGTTTTTGTTGGTTTGTTCTTTTTTTTAAGAATTTATGTTTGTAATTGTTGTTGTAACTTTGCATTGAAAATAAATTTTTTAAAAAAAGAAGTACCGTATTTTTCACCCTATAGGACACACCATCCCATAAGGCGCACCTAGGTTTTTTTTGGGGGGGAATAAAAGAAAAAATATTATTTCCCCACCAGGCGCGGGGCTGGGGCAGGGGAAGCCCGAGCTTCCACCGACCCCAGCCCCCATAAAAGGCAACTCTCCGCAAGCCGTGGGAACCCGGCGCCGGACTCCCGCGCCTTGCGGAGAGCTGCACGAAGTCTTGGCGCGCTGAGTTTAGTGCGCCCAGGCTTCGGCATGCAGGCAACTCTCCGCAAGGCGTGGGAGCCCAGCGCTGGGCTCCCGTGCCTTGTGGAGAGCTGCGCAAAGTCTGGGCACGCTGAGCTTAGCACGCCCAGCCTTCGGCATGCAGCCAACTCTCCACAAGACCCTCTCGCTCTCCAGGCTTCAGCAAAAGTTTGCATTCGCCCCATAGGACGCACACACCTTTCCCCTTCATTTTTGGAGGGGGAAAAGTGCGTCCTATGGGGTGAAAAATACGCTATATTGGGAACATTAAATAGAAAACCCCTCCATGGCTACTATGTGCCTAGATAATATTTGAACCACTTGGGCGGAAATAGCCAACTTTCTTAAATGCTGTGATCTTCTCTCTCATTCTAGTTTCACCATTTCCTGCGTGATTTTCAGTTCTACAATGCTTCTATGGGTGGAGCATATTTAGATGAGAATGGGGACCTGACAGCTGATTTTGACGTGGTGAACATTGTGATGCTTGCCAATAAGTCACTTCACGTAGGGAAAGTTGGGAGTATGGAGAGAGAGGGATCCACAGGCGTAAAAGTCACCATTGATCAGGATGCCATCGTGTGGCCCCTTTGGTTTAATAAGGTGGGTTAAATCATTCAGATACATTTGACTATGATCCAAAAAAGAAAACAGAGGATATTGGGTTGAAAGGGGCTTTTAGTTTTGTAGGAAGAGTCACTCCCACGTCAACTCCCAGGAGCATATTTATGAAAGTAATATTTTTTGCCTCAACCTGCATCACTTCACACTTGTTTGCCTTGAATTACATTTCCCAATTTATTGCTTAATCCGTCTACAGATTGACTACTGTTATTTAATATTTTATTGGCATCCACCCAGTGTGGCTGGGTAAACCCAGATGGGTGGGGTATAAATAATGAATTATTATTATTATTATTATTATTATTATTATTATTATTATCATCTCAATTTTGGAGAGGTTCTGTTGGAGGTCTTCACAATCTATTTTGTTTAAAATTCCCTGAACAATTTAGTAAATGTAAAGTTAAAGCCAGTGCAATCCAGTCAAATCCAACTATGGGATGTGGCACTCATCTCTGCTTTCAGGCCAAGGGAGCTGGCATTTGTCTGTAGACAGATTTTCTGGCTCATTTGGCCAGGATGACTAAACCGCTTTTGGCGCAACAGGACACCAGAGCGTACGGAAATGCCGTTTACCTTCCCACAACAGCAGCAGTATCTATTTATCTACTTGAACTAGTATGCTTTCAAACTGCTAGGTGGCAGGAGCTGGGAGTATTGGCTCCAGTATTATTGCATAGATAGACATACCTGTGGGAAGGTTTACTTTAGCAGAGTTAAAAATCCCTTAGAATCCCTCTATAGGAATACACACACAAATCTGATTCATGTAATATAAAACTATTTTACTCTCAGATTCATTCAGGTTTACAGAAGCGTACCTGAAGGCAGGTTTAGGTTACATAACAGGCAAATGAACTATACCAGAGGGAAGTTGGTCCTAAGGTGACTGCAACTCAGCAGTTATCTTTGAAAACTACCAGCAACCGGGGGGGGCGCTAGGGGCGCCTTGGAAGATGGCCCACAATACCATCTATCCGGCTCGCACGAGGTAATTCGAGGCTGATTATGGGGAGTATATCAGCCTCCCTCGTCTTCCCAGGGGGTGGGAAGATGCTGTACTCGCCTGCGGTTGTCCATAAATCATCCCCGAGTTCGAAAGATGGAGGGGGTGGGGACACTGGGCAGAAAGCCCTTGTGCGAGCTCTGGAACTCCCGGGCGCTACTTTCAGGAGCGAAACTAGTTGTGTTGTTTAAGAGAGAAAAAAATTGGAGAAGTAAATGCACATGCTTCGAGCAAGGTCAGGAGTGTATTATCTGCTAAATAAATCTACCACTGAGAAGATTGAGCGATGGGACGGAATGAACAAAGGATTACATCAAGGAAGCACAGCCATGACGGTATGTTGAACGGAGCGGAAAGGGGGGGGGGACTTTCTTCTTTTTCAATATGATTTACCTAACAACCCCCCCCCCCTTGAAGAACCGTTACAATGTCTGATACCATTTGAGATTGAAAAACAAACTGTGTGGAAACAAAAAAATGTTAATAAAAGGTGTTACTCTGTGAAAGATCTGGAAAGAAGGGAGGCTTTCTTGTTGCATAGTTATAAAAGCAATCCGCCATTAAGAGGCAGACCCCGTTGCAAGACTTTCAGTTTTAGGGGGGGGGTGAGCCACTGTTCTGCTCTTAGATTTGGATCGTAAATCTGAAAAGGCAATAACCCTTCTGTAAAGACTGATATAAGGTGCAAAAGGTCTGGGGAAATTAAAGAGTGGACGCCGAGACTGTATTTCATCGGAACTGGCTAAAATGGCGACTGCTGCTTGAATAGGACTCTTGGAATCTTGGATCTATGTGAGATGAATTACGGGAAAGCATTACAAAGTTCACACAGGAATATAAACAAGGCTGTTTCTTTCAACTCACTTGTGGAGACAACTCAGAGGTTATTAAGAAAAAAAGGACAATGACAAGGAGATGAGAAGATAGGAATGTGAACACCAAAGTAGCAGAAATACAAAGATGATTGGACTCCTACCGAACTCAAAGCATGGGTATCTCCAACAAAAATTTTAAATTTGGTTTAATATTTGGACTTTGTGATATGTATTGATATAATTTGGAATAATTAATATGATATGATATGATATGATTGGCTTGGGAAATGGAAACATAATAAAAATTATTTGCAAAACTACCAGCAACCGACAAACTGCTTGTCACAGCAACCAGTTAGAACATGTAGGCCGTTAGTCCTCTATCGGAATGTTGCACGTGACTTTACATCCCACAAAACCACTAACTCCTGACCATCTTTCTTTATGGGCAGACCGTCCCTCAATCCAGATGTGCTGAGAGCTGTCATATTGGGGATGTCAAGGTCATCCGGGAAGGAGAGCCACTTTGCTGCTATGATTGTGCTCCCTGTGTAAATGGGACCATCTCCACTGTGGAAGGCAAGTGAGAGAAGGAATAGGGCAACTTTTGTAATCTTGTCCAAAACAGTATCATTTTATCCCCCCCCCCCGAAAACCTTTACCCAAGGTTGGGGCATCTGCTTTGCATGCAACAGATTGCCGATTCAAGTCATAGTATCTGCAGGTCAGGGCTGGCAATGTCCCTTGCTGAAACCCTGGGTGCTCAAATGACTCATGTTCCTTTCAGATGCAGACCATTGCACCAAATGTCCGGACGATCAGTACTCAAACAAGGACCGAGATCAATGTGTTCCCAAGATTATCACTTTCCTGTCCTATGAAGAGAATTTGGGGATACTCTTGTCTTTCTTTACCTTGTTATTCTCCTTAATCACATGCTTGGTGTTAGGAATTTTCATTAAATACTCAGAAACTCCCATAGTCAAAGCCAACAACAGGGACCTTTCCTACACCCTCCTTGTATCCCTCCTGCTCTCCTTTTTGTCCTCCTTGCTCTTCATTGGCCGGCCAAGAAAAGCCACCTGTCTTCTCCAACAAATTGCATTTGTCCTCATCTTTTCTGTTGCTGTCTCTTCTTTGTTGGCCAAAACCATTACTGTTGTGCTGGCTTTTCTGGCCACAAAGCCAGGGAACAGGGTGAAGAAATGGCTGGGGAAGACTCTGGCCAATGCTGTTGTCCTTTCCTGTTCCAGTGTCCAAGTTCTCATCTGCACCACCTGGCTGAGTACCTCTCCCCCATTCCCAGACTCAGACATGCACTCCCAACCTGCAGAGATTATCCAGCAATGTAATGTAGGGTCTGCTGCCATGTTTTATGGTGCCCTTGGCTACATGGGCTTCCTGGCTGCCATCTGCTTCGTGGTGGCTTTCCTAGCCAGGAAGCTGCCTGGGGCCTTCAATGAGGCCAAGCTGATCACTTTAAGCATGCTGGTCTTCTGCAGTGTTTGGGTGTCCTTTGTGCCCACCTACCTGAGCACCAAGGGGAAATACATGGTGGCCGTGCAGGTCTTCTCTATGTTGGCCTCCAGTGCTGGGCTTCTGGGCTGCATCTTCATTCCCAAGTGCTACATTATATTACTCAGGCCTGGTCTGAATACAAAGGAGCACCTGACGACAAAAAGTAAAGATGGCATTTGATTCTTTGTACATTCCTTTCCATTGTAGGGATCTGTGAACAGAAAGGCAATAAAAAAACCAGCAACTTGCAGATATAAAATGAAATATTCAAATGTCAAAAAGCTGTGGAGTGACTAGGCAGGAGAGGATTTGAGGTGATGGGGAGAGTTACAAATACTTTGAAATAAAATATTTGACTGGCACAGGGGGCTTCTATGGTTGTTTTTTCATATGTTGTCCGCCAGGCAACAGAAGTTCCCCAACATGTCCTGAAAGAATAGTTTGAGCCCGGCTTATCTGGTGATGTATTTTAAATGATTGTCATTCTAGGATCACATTTCACCACATCAGTTAGATATTTTGAACACATAATCATAGCATTATGGAAGCGCAGAGTTGGCAGGGACCCTAAGGGTCATCTAGCTCAACTCCCTGCAATGCAGGAATATCAACTAACGCATTCATGACAGATGGCCATCCAAACTCTGCTTTAAAACCTCCAAGGAAGAAAAGCCCACAACCTCCCAAGGGGGACCATTCCACTCTCAAACAGCTCTTACTGTCAGAAAGTTTTCCTGATTTTTAGTTGCAGTCTCCATTACTTTAACTTGAAGCCATTGGTTCGAGTCCTACCCTCTAGAGCAAAGAGAAATCAGATTGTGATGTTTTCTTCCAGCTCTGCAGCTGCTGCCCAAGCTCCACAGTGGTTCCAGAGAGGATTATTCCCCACATACCTATCATAATCATAGTGATTTATTCCTTGGCAAAACTCAAGCAATGTACCCACTTTTGACACAGACATTTCAGAAATGAGAACTTGAAATGCTTGCTGCATATTTAAAGACCTCTTGTGCCATCGAGGGCTTTGACTTATCTTCCAGGCAGGCAGGGATTCTGCCAGTGTGAAAACTTCCTATCCTCCCTATCCTCACATTTTCTCTGGGGCTTCGGTCTTGTTGGAGACTTTGGGCTTCATCTAATTCGCTTCTTGCTAAGATGAGAGCAGTGACAACAGATGTAATGACAGGAGGAAGACCCAGAGTGAGGCTCTTATTCATGTTGTTGTTGTTGCTGCTGTTGCTGCTGCTTCCCTGTGCAGCTTCTAGGATGGTGAAAGCAAAATGCCCATTGAACTTGAGAAGGGACAGTCCAGATGCAATGAATTATTACAAGCCAGGAGACCACCTCATAAGCGGGGCCATATCTACATTACAAATTGTTCATATTGGACACCATTTCCTCGCCACCCCTTTCATTTACAGTATAAGGTACGCTGCATTTCCCCCATGCAATTTCTGCACAGCAGATAAAATTGTGATTAATGGGAAGGCATATATACATAGCATATTCTTTAATACGGTTGTGCTTAGTTGTGACTGCCCAGGCCTCTAATGCTTATATGCCAGGGACAAGTTCTGCTTTCTAGAGTTTGCCCATTGAAGACACAAAATGCATGAGCATTGCTTCCCTCCTTACTTTTTTCCACTGGAAAAAACAAACAAATTGATGGTGAATCATGAAGAGCCAGAGATCAGCTGCGTCCCAACTTCTTGACTTGGGAAATGTGAAGATGGCCTGATATGCACTCCTCTGAAAGGAGCAGGACTATAACTATTAAATTGTCACAATCATCTATCAAGTTAACATACAATCATGTTGAATTGAGTCTAGAAATCAGCTGGCAGCCAGTATAGTTCACCTGCCCTGGGACCTTAGGGTGAAAGGTAGGTACTAAATAGGATAACAATAACAACGAGAAGCAGGAATTATATGACTGGTAAAGATCTCTATATTACATCTCCTCTTCTTTTTTAAAAAAATAAAGAAACAAACTCTTTAAAACCTACCACTCCCCTTGAACTAGTGCCTCACACTTTTACAAACCCTTGCTCAATATATTTGAGAGTTGTATTCACTCCCTGCTTCCAGCGCTCAAGTGCTCAAATATGCTTCTATCTTTCTTTAACTGGCAAGCAGCCGTTCACCTTCCAACAAACTCACAGATGGCTGATTATGCGATGTGGATGTTCTGTTTTCCTTCATTCTTGTGGCTGCAATTTCTTATAGGGTTAAGAAAGCAGGGACTTGACACTTTTCACTGAACGGAGACTGACATTAGGCATCATGCTTTGTTGCAGGGCAGCAGGTATGGTAGCATACTGGAATCTCCTGTCCTTCATGATTGCCATCCATGAGATTAATCAGGACCCCGGGATCTTACCCAACATCACCCTGGGCTATGACATCTATGACAATTATTTCAATGCAAGGATGACCTATGACGCCACGCTAGATCTGCTCTCTCCTGGGAGGGCCAATGTCCCAAACTACCACTGTGGAAGACAGAAGAAGCCCTTGGTTTTCATTGAAGGGGTCAACTATGACACCTCACTCCAGATTTCAACTATGCTAAGAACCTACAAAATTCCCCAGGTATGAATACACTAGCATGGGCAACATGGAGAAAACAGCAACCTCTCTAAATAGGAAGCAAACTATGAAACTCACTCCCAGTGGAGGCAGTGAAGGTTTTAAGAGAGGATTAAACCAATTCATGAAGGCAAGGGCTATTAATGGCTGATGACTGTGATCTACATCCCTAGTTGGAGGCACCAATGCTTCTGGGTGCTGGGTGCTGGGAATCACATGAGGGCAGAGTGCATTTGTGCTCATGCTGTGCTTGCTGGTTTCCTACAATCACCTGGCTGGCCACTGTCTGAACAGGATGCTGGGATAGATGGGCCGTTGGCCTGATCCAGGAGGCTCTTCTTATGTTGAAGGATTTGTCCTGCTGGGTGAAGAAGGGTTTCACAAAGAGAGTCACCATCAGAGCAGTCTAAGGGGTGAATATTGGCTCATGGGAGTTGGAGGTGAATATCATCTGGAGGGCATCACTTTGGGAACCCCTGGCCTATATGGTAAATGAATGTTTCCTCTCAAAGAGCAAACAGCTTTGTGAAATGGGTGGGAATTTTACATCTGGAAAACAGGATAGGAAAAATGGGGCAGATTCCCACACCACTAGTCACTGGTTGAGTATTGCCCTAAAACTTCTTAATCCCAGAACTGTCAGATGGCAAGGGTGGTTGCTCACGAGTAACCAGGCAGGACTCCGACCTGTCTTTTACAGGTTTTATTTAGATGCAAACTTTTTACAGTGCAGAACCCCAAAGTTCATGTCTGCCTCAATCGCTAGCAGAATCCGGGAGTGCCTGTTTCCTGGACCTCCTCCAGCATAAAAGCCTCGTTACGCCCAGCCTCTTCCTCCCCTCTTTGCGCTTTAGACTTCTGCACAGGGTGGGCAATGGAGGGGGCCTGCTTCCCTCCTGGCCGGCTTTGCCAGCAGTGGTGCTGAGGCTCCCACCAGCATCCTCTGGTCCTTCCACCTCTTCCCCACTGGAGGTGGGGGTTTTCCTCATCACTGGAAGAGGAACTGCTTCGCAAGATTTTCAGAGGCTCCCTGTAACACAACTGCCCCTCTGTTTCCCACCCCTCTTTTGATGACACCAACAGAAGCCATCTCTCTTAAAATAAATTCTGCTGTTTTTCTTTACTTGTTCTTATGAATGTGGGTTGTTGCTGTTCTAATTGTGCAACTTTAAAAGGACAGCAGATAAGATCTAGGGTCTAAATCTAGCAATGTTGCTCCATGTTTTCTTAAAGAGTTGTGGAGGAATCAGGACATCACACCACAATTTCCAGTTGACCAATAAAACCCTCTATATCTTCCTTTTCTTCCTAGGTCAGTTATGCTTCTGTTCATCATGCCCTTGACAGAACACAATCTCCTTTGCTCTACCGAATGACCCCAAATGAAGAACCCCCAGGCTCAAGGATTGTCAGGCTACTCCTGCATTTCAGGTGGACCTGGATCGGGCTCATAGCTCCTGACTCTGACAATGGAGAAAGGTTTCTGAGCACCCTGGCACCTGTGCTTGCTAAGGGCGGTGTCTGCCTTGCTTTCTCACAAACCATTCCTCGAGACATTCTGTATAAAGGTGATGAATACACAAATCTCATGAAGAAGATTTCACTTTCCATGGACAGGAGAATCAATGTGTTTCTTTACTATGGGGACTCTCAGTCCCCCTCAGAAGCTGCAAATACAATAGAAATAGTGAGTGAAACCCTGGAATCCGTTACTGGGAAAGTTTGGATCACCATAGCTCTCTCATATGTCAGCTCCAACATGTCTCCCAAAATACTTGAGAACAAGCACATTCATGGATATCTATCTTTATTTATCCAGACCAAAAAAAGATCAAAACATGATGGTAATCTGCCAGTTTCCTCCGCCTACAGTAATTTCCATCCATTTTGGCCTCGGGGCTATCATTGCTTATATTCAAAGCATGTGTTTTCTGTGAAAGGCCAGAAGCGATGCAAAGTGAAGGAGAATCTTTCAGGTTTCACTCAGGACATCCTTGAAAGGAGCCTGTTTCAGGACACTGACAGCATTTACAACACGGTCCAAGCTCTGGCCCATGCCTTAAATGCTGCGTACTCCTCTAGATCCAAGAGGGTGATGATGGCGGGTCAGAACAGGTTGGAAGATGAAAAAGGCCAAGCATCACAGGTATTCATTTTCCTTCTCTAATAATCTGGATGGATTTTGTTCCATTTTAAATAACGACCGGTTCAATGACAGATTTGTTGGTCCATTACCTTTAATTGAGAGACATTAACCAAGCATTTAAAAAAGGAGATAAATGAGGTTATAAAATACTGTACATCAAAATGATTTTAAAAAATAAAAGAATTCTCCAGTAGCACCTTAGAGACCAACTAAGTTTGTTCTTGGTATGAGCTTTGTGTGCATGCACATGGTATCTGAAGAAGTGTGCATGCGCACAAAGCTCATTCCTACCAAGAACAAACTTAGTTGGTCTCTAAGGTGCTACTGGAGAATTGTTAAAATTATATATATATATATATATATATATATATATATATATATATATATATATATATATATATCTATCTACTGCGTCAGACCAACACAGATGATAAAATACTGTACATCAAAATGATTAAAGCACACATAGCTCATACCAAAAACAAACTTAGTTGGTCTCTAAAGTGCTACTGGACATTTTATATATATATATATATATATATGCAGGTTTTGGTGTCCTCGGGTGTCTTCCCGTGTAAAAGTTGGGGTGTCTAGGCGACGTTTCGACGAGGTCTCACTCGTCATCTTCAGGCTGGTGCTTTCGGCTTCTTGTTACTGGAACAGAGCAGGATCTCAGTGTTTGATACACAAAGAAGGAACACCACTCAGACCAATAGTCAGCTCCATAGGCTCACCTCTACAAAATCTCGCTAAATTTCTCGCCAAGCAACTTCAGCCCTATGCAGAATCCATCTCTTCACACGTTCCAAACTCCTTCCAGTTCATAGAAACAATAAAGAAGCAAAACCTACATCCTAATGACCTACTTGTGAGCTTCGATGTTGTATCTCTCTTCACACAAGTGCCCATTAATGAAGCCTTGACAGCCATTCAAAACAAATACAATCCCCCCGAATACATCTTGGACCTGACCAACCACTGCCTAACCAACACGTACTTCATCCACAATGGACAAAGATACAAACAGATAGAAGGAGCACCTATGGGATCACCCCTCTCACCGGTCATCGCAAACCTGTACATGGAACACTTTGAAACCAATGCTTTAGACAAGTCAGAACACAAACCCAAACTTTGGCTCAGATATGTTGACGACACCTTTGTAATTTGGCCACACGGGAAGGAAAAACTGGATAGCTTCCTCACACATCTCAACAGCCTACACCCCAAAATACAATTCACTATGGAAATAGAAGCCAACAACCAACTTCCCTTCCTTGACGTCCTAATCTACAAAAAACCTGATGGCTCCCTAGGACACACTATCTACCGGAAAAAAACACACACCAACCGCTACTTACATGCACAATCACACCACCACCCTGCACAAACAAACTCCGTAGCCAAGACTCTCATCTCCAGAACCAAACGCCTGGCTGACAAAGACCACTTGACAACTGAGTTACAGAATCTCTCAAATGTGTTAATTGCCAATGGATACCAGCAAAACAGGGTTACGAAGCTAATCCAAAAAGAAACACCCCCCAAAAACCAAGACACAGAAGAAAACAATGGCATGGCCCTCCTTCCTTATATCAAGGGCACTACAGATAAAATTAGCAAAATCCTCCATAAACACAATATCAAAACAGCCTTTTGCACCAACCAAAAAATAGCCAATATCCTCAGAAACCCCAAGGATAAAATCCAGTTGGAAAACCAAGGGGTCTATGAAATACCCTGCAAAGTCTGCCCAGCCACGTACATTGGACAAACAAACAGACGAATAAATGCACGTATCGCAGAACACAAGAATGCCGTCAAAAAAGAAGAAAAAACTTCCTCTCTTTTCCAACACATGAAAGAAACAGGACACGAAATTAATTTTGCAGATTCCAAATTGCTCTTTAACATGGAACATCACCACAAGAGAATAATCATGGAAGCCATCGAGATAGAGAAACACCCTCACAACATGAACAAGCGTGACGACACATCCCGCTTGCCAGACATCTGGAAATTAGCCCTCCCCACAAAAACTGACACCAGATCCAGAGGCACACAGAACGCTATCACCAATCAACCACACCAGACCCAAACCCAGACCCTCTCCACAGATAAATTACAGACACCATCCAGTAGCCAAACCATGGTGGCACCTCCGGATGCTGCACCCCCCTGCAATCCCTACACAGATCTGGCTGACACAGGCCACAAAACCACAGCTCGCCCCTATACACGAAGCCAAGCCAGAGCACAACTAAGTGCAGTACAGCCATCTTCTCAGAAAAACTCTTCACAAAGTTCAAGAGGTCAAGACACAAAGACTTTAGCAACTAATCCACACCTAATGACCCACCTAAGTGGTACTCAGGATATCACTCAAGAAATCACTCAAGATATCCCTCAAGTAATTAAGGAACAAAAGAAGAAAAGGCACACTAGCCTGGGAACTTCCTCTCTGCCCAGAACATTGGAGGCTATACACCACACCCCCTCAACAGTATTTATAGGAACTCAAACACTGAGATCCTGCTCTGTTCCAGTAACAAGAAGCCGAAAGCACCAGCCTGAAGATGACGAGTGAGACCTCGTCGAAACGTCGCCTAGACACCCCAACTTTTACACGGGAAGACACCCGAGGACACCAAAACCTGCATATATATATATATATATATATGCTTTCGTAGATTTTCACGGGTACAGGAATGCAGGTTTTGGTGTCCTCGGGTGTCTTCCCGTGTAAAAGTTGGGGTGTCTAGGCGACGTTTCGACGAGGTCTCACTCGTCATCTTCAGGCTGGTGCTTTCGGCTTCTTGTTCCAGTAACAAGAAGCCGAAAGCACCAGCCTGAAGATGACGAGTGAGACCTCGTCGAAACGTCGCCTAGACACCCCAACTTTTACACGGGAAGACACCCGAGGACACCAAAACCTGCATATATATATATATATATATATATATATATATATATATATATATTTATAATTTCTACTGCATCAGACCAACGCAGATACCTACCTGAGTCAAAATAATTGATACAGAATTAATAGACCATTCAATAGTTACCTTGATCTGCAAGACTATGGACTGCTAGCAATGATCATGTGACCCTTTCAAAGAGAAGACCAAAGATTCCTTAAAAGGAAATGACATTCATATTGCATCTCCATTCATATACATTCCTAGGTATGCCATCACAATAGCAAGATAGCACTATACTGCAAGTAAGAAGTTCAATAAAGTGTATTTCCAAAGTTTCTCCACAAACCCATTCCAAGACCAAATGGTTCCCTGGTCTAGGAGATGGTGTCTCTATAGACAAGAGCAACACACCTGCCTTCACCCCCTAGTCTAGCCTGGTGCAGGATCATAAACTCAGGTGGGCAGAGCTAGGTAAGGTCAGGCCCCCTCACCTGAATAATAGAATCATGGAATTGTAGAATTGGAAGGGACCCTGAAAGTCATCTAGTCCCACATACCGCAATGCAGGAATCTTGAATAAATCATTCTTGACAGACGGCCATCCATCTCTCTTGAAAAACCTACAATGAAGGAGAGTCCACAACCTCTTGAGGGAGACTGTTCCTCTGTCGAACAGCTCTTAGCGCCAGAAAGTTCTGGATAATGCAAGCCAAATCAGTCCAATCATGTTCAGTCAAATCTTGAAAGGAACCTATTTCTTAGGCTGCTCAACTGATGGAAGAGCCCATTCTGAAAGACCTCGAGTATATTGGGAAAATGATATACCAACGGTACTTAACTCCGGTAAAATTGGCAAAAATTTATAAATCTAAATCAAATACCTGTTGGAGATGCAAGAAAGAAATAGGAACAATGTTTCACATGTGGTATGAAGAAACCAAAAAGATCTTTAAAATATCTTTTAGTAAAAAACAGGAGGCATTCCTTTTAGGTATAATTACAAAAGATGTTCCTGGCAGTCAAAGGAATGTATTCCTTTATGCAACTGCCAGGATGCTCATAGCAAAAAACTGGAAAGGGAGGAAAATCCCATCAATAAAAGAATAGCAAATTAAACATTGTGATTATATGAATTTGGCAAGCTTCACAGCATTCTTAAGGCGACAATCAGACCAAAAATTAGCAAAGGAATGGGATTGTGTTAAAGAATATATGAAAAAAACATTGTTCTGGAGTAAGTATATCGGTATGTAGCGAATGAAGCTTTGCAGGGTTAAAAGCAGTGCGAAAGGTGTAAAGATAGGGGTAATTTACATTAGACACAACAATTCAGAAAGATTAAAATTTTTGAGGTCTCAAACAGAGGAAGGAAGTCAATATGTGCATATGTACGTAAAGATTAGTATGATGGCAGGGGATTTTTTTGTAGGTGTGATTTTTTTCTTTTTTGGTTTCTGTTTGTTTTGATCTGTTTTTGTTGGTTTGTTCCTTTTTTAGGATTTTATGTTTGTAATTTTTGTTGTAACTTTGCATTGAAAATATTTTTTTTAAAAAAGAAGTATATTGGGCACATTAAATAGAAAAACCCTTCATGGCCACTAGGTTCCTAGATGATATGTGAACCACCTGGGCTGAAACAGCCAACTTACTTAAATGCTGCGATCTTCTCTGTCATTCCAGTTCCACCGTTTCCTGAGCGATTTTCAGTTCTACAATGCTTCTATGGGTGGAGTATGTTTAGATGAGAATGGGGACCTGACAGCTGATTTTGACGTGGTGAACATTGTGATGCTTGCCAATGACTCCCTTCACGTAGGGAAAGTTGGCAGTATGGAGAGAGAGGGATCCACAGACGTAAAAGTCACCATTGATCAGGATGCCATCGTGTGGCCCCTTTGGTTTAATAAGGTGGGTTAAATCATTCAGATACATTTGACTTTGGTCCAAAAAGAAACAGAAAACAGAGGATATTGGATTGAAAGGGGCATTTAGTTTTGTAGGAAGAGTCACTCCCACTTCAACTCCCAGGAGCATATTTATGAGAGTAATATTTTTTGCCTCAACTTGCATCACTTCACACTTGTTTGCTTTGAATTACATTTCCCAATTTATTAATCCGTCTACAGATTGACTATTGTTTGTTAATATTTTATTGGCAGCCACCCAGCATGGCTGGGAAAACCCAGATGGGTGGGGTATAAATGATGAATTATTATTATTAGTAGTAGTAGTAGTAATAGTAGTAGTAGTAGTAATCACTCAGGTTTGGAGAGGTTCTGTTGGAGGTCTTCACAATCAATTTTTGTTTAAAATTCCCTGAACAATTTAGTAAATGTAAAGTTCAATCCAGTTCAATCCAGTCAAATCCAACTATGGGGTGTGGCACTCATCTCTGCTTTCAGGCCAAGGGAGCTGGCATTTGTCTGTAGACAGATTTTCTGGCTCATTTGGCCAGACTGACTAAACCGCTTCTGGTGCAACAGGACACCAGAGCGTACGAAATGCCATTTACCTTCCCACAGCAGCAGCAGTATCTACTTGAACTAGTATGCTTTCAAACTGTTAGGTGGCAGATTGGAGGCTGCAGAGTTTAGAAAAAATAAAGGACAAGGTGCGAGATTGGTTTCATTATGCCCAAATTCAAGAGATTTTTAAAAAAGATAAAAAGATTGGTTTCCAGGTGGAAAAATCAAAATTAGAGACAGAATTACTTGAACCTAAGACGAAAGTGCTTTCAAGAATGTATAACCTGCTGCTTAAATGGAACACACAAGATGAGTTAGTTAAATCAGCTATGATAAAATGGGCACAAGATATTGGACACAACATCATGTTTGAAGACTGGGAAAAGTTATGGAACACTGGTATGAAATTCATGGCATGTAATGCCTTGAAAGAAAACATTATGAAAATGATATATAGGTGGTACATAACCCCAGTCAAACTTGCAAAGATCTATCACTTGTCTGATAAAAGGTGTTGGAAATGTAAGGAAGCTGAGGGAACATTTTTTCACCTCTGGTGGACATGCCCGAGGGTAAAGGCATTCTGGGAAATGGTTTATAACGAATTGAAAAAGGTATTTAAGTATACCTTTCATAAGAAACCAGAGGCCTTCCTCCTGGGCATTGTAGGCCAGGGAGTGACAAAGAAGGATAGAACTTTCTTTTTATATGCAACTACAGCAGCAAGAATTCTTCTAGCTAAATATTGGAAGGCACAGGAGCTACCCACGCTGGAAGAGTGGCATACGCAACTGATGGACTATATGGAACTGGCCGAAATGACTGGCAGAATCCGAGACCTGGGAGAAGAGGCAGTGGAAGAGGACTGGAAAAAATTTACAAAGACATTATAAGCTATATGAATGTTGAGAATTTGTTAAGTCTTTAGATAACAAGCTTCAGATGCCAAACTTTGATTTTGCTGAAATTTAAGTTATGATTGTGAAATGACTAAAGGCTAGGGTAAGGTTTCTATCCTTAGGACCGCTGGAAATGTGAACCAATAATAGTTACCCTAAATCCAAAATGCAATTGATGAAAGTATAAAAACACAGGAAACAAGATATTAATTTGCTGTTAACTTTCTTTATTGAAAAAGATGCAGGGGAGGGAGGATGTGGGGAAGTCCAGTGGAATATGAAAAATCGTTTGAAAAGTATGATTTTGTTCTTGTTTAATAATTTTTCTCTCTTTTTTCTGTAAAACCGCTTCGGTTGGACCATTGACGATGTATCTGACCTTGGAAAAAAGCAATAAAAAATATTATTAAAAAAAAAAAACTGTTAGGTGGCAGGAGCTGGGAGTATTGGCTCCAGTATTATTGCATAGATAGACATACCTGTGGGAAGGTTTACTTTAGCAGAGTTAAACAATCCCCTTTATAAGTTTATGCAGCGATCAGCTTGTTGCTGACTTGTCTGAGTTCTACTAATAAATATGCTGTCCTAGTTAAAAATCCCTTAGAATCCCTCTATAGGAATACACACACGAACTTTGCTGCCACATACACCCGGACAACACCATTACTGGCCCCAACAACATCACACATACCATCTCGGGACTATTTAATTGCTCATCTTCTAACATTGTGTATGCCATCAAATGCCAACAGTGTCCTTCAGCTCTCTATATTGGACAAACAGCCAAACCTTACGCCAAAGGATAAACGGACATAAATCTGACATCAGGAATCACAAGACAGAGAAACCAGTAGGAGAACACTTAAATCTCCCAGGACATTCTATACAAGATCTCAAAGTAGCTGTTCTATTACAAAGGAATTTCAGAAATAGACTGGAAAGAGAAGCTGCTGAATTGCAACTTATTACCAAACTTAAAACCATGGAGAGACCTGGTCTGAACAAAGACATTGGATTCTTATCTCATTATACATGACAAAGCCATTTTTCACCTTCTCACCCCTTGCTTTTTCCTGTAAGACCCATTGCAGTCGTTAAGAGTCGTCAACAGGCTCATCACAGCTATCTGCCAATCACCCATTCCCACCACCTTTCTGAGTAATACCCCTACCCACCTTCTCACTATACAGAAGGGTCTGGTGACTTCTGTTTCAGTGTATCTGAAGAAGTGTGCATGCACATGAAAGCTCATACCTAGAACTAACTTAGTTGGTCTTTAAGGTGCTACTGGAAGGAATTTTTTGTTTTGACTATGGCAGACCAACACGGCTACCTATCTGTAACTGGAACACACAAATCTGATTCATGTAATATAAAACCATTTTACTCTCAGATTCATTCAGGTTTACAGAAGTGTACCTGAAGGCAGGCTTAGGTTACATAACAAGCAAATGAACTATACCAGAGGGAAGTTGGTCCTAAGGTGACTGCAACTCAGCAGTTATCTTTCAAAGCTACCAGTAATCAACAAACTGGTTGTCACAGCAACCGGTTAGAACCTGGAGGCCATTAGTCCTGTGTCGGAAGCTTGCACTTGACTGCAGCTTTACATCCTACAATACCACTAACTCCTGACCGTCTTTCTTTATGGGCAGACCGTCCCTCAATCCAGATGTGCTGAGAGCTGTCATATTGGGGATGTCAAGGTCATCCGGGAAGGAGAGCCACTTTGCTGCTATGATTGTGCTCCCTGTGTAAAAGGGACCATCTCCACTGTGGAAGGCAAGTGAGAGAAGGAATAGGGCAACTTTTGTAATCTTGTCCAAAACAGTATCATTTTATTCCCCCCCCCCCCAATAAAACCTTTACCCAAGGTTGGGATATCTGCTTTGCATGCAACAGATTGCCGATTCAAGTCATAGTATCTGCAGGTCAGGGCTGGCAATGTCCCTTGCTTGAGACCCTGGTACTGAAATCACTCATCTTACTTTCAGATGCAGACCACTGCACCAAATGTCCAGACGATCAGTACTCAAACAAGGACCAAGATCAATGTGTTCCCAAGATTATCACTTTCCTGTCCTATGAAGACTATTTGGGGATATTCTTGTCTTTCTTTACCTTATTATTCTCCTTAATCACATGCTTGGTGTTAGGAATTTTCATTAAATACTCAGGAACTCCCATAGTCAAAGCCAACAACAGAGACCTTTCCTACATCCTCCTTGTATCCCTCTTGCTTTCTTTTTTGTTCTCCTTGCTCTTCATCGGCCAGCCAAGAAAAGCCACCTGTCTTCTCCAACAAATTGCATTTGTCTTCATCTTCTCAGTTGCTGTCTCTTCTTTGTTGGCCAAAACCATTACTGTTGTGCTGGCTTTTCTGGCCACAAAGCCAGGGAACAGGGTGAAGAAATGGCTGGGGAAGACTCTGGCCAACGCTGTTGTCCTTTCATGTTCCAGTGTCCAAGTTCTCATCTGCACCACCTGGCTGGGGACCTCTCCCCCATTCCCAGACACTGACAGGCACTCCCAAACTGCAGAGATTATCCTGCAATGTAATGAAGGGTCTTCTGCCATGTTTTATGGTGCCCTTGGCTACATGGGCTTCCTGGCTGCTATCTGCTTCACGGTGGCTTTTCTAGCCAGGAAGCTGCCTGGGTCGTTCAATGAGGCCAAGCTGATCACCTTCAGCATGCTGGTCTTCTGCAGTGTTTGGGTGTCCTTTGTTCCCACCTACCAGAGCACCAAGGGGAAATACATGGTAGCCGTGCAGGTCTTCTCTATGTTGGCCTCCAGTGCTGGGCTTCTGGGCTGCATCTTCCTCCCCAAGTGCTACATTATTGTACTGAGGCCTGGTCTGAACACAAAGGAGCATCTGACGACAAAAAGTAAAGATGCCATCTGAATCTTTGTACATTCTTTTCCATTGTAGGAATCTGTGAGCAGAAAGGCAATAACAAAATCCAGCCACTTGCGGGTCTAAAATGAAATATTCAAATGTCAAAAAACTTTGTCAGGAGAGGATATGAGGTGATGGGGAGAGATACAAATACTCTGAAATAAAATATTTGACTGGCACAGCAGACTTCTATGGTTGTTTTTCCGTATGCAAAGCAAAAGTCCACCAGGCAATAGAAGTTCCCCCACAGGTCCTGAAAGAACAGTTTCATCCTGGCTTATGTGGTGATGTATCTTAAATAGTTGTAATTCTAGGATCACATTTTGCCACATCAGTGGCAGTGTGAACTTTGTCAGGAGAGGATATGAGGTGATGGGGAGAGATACAAATACTCTGAAATAAAATATTCGACTGGCACAGGAGGCTTAAGGTCCCTCCCCCCCATATGCATAACAAAAGTCCATCAGGCAGCAGATGTTCATCATATCAGGCCCCAAAAATTCCTGAAAAAAATAGCTTGATCCTGGCTTATTTGCTGACATATCTTAAATAAATGTCATTCTAGGATCACCTTTCCCCTCTATGACTATTTCTCAGAGCATTTTGCCACATCATTGAGAACTTGGAAGAAAGAATAATAGAATTATGGAAGTGTAAAGTTTGAAGAGGGACCCCAAGGGGCATGTAGTTCAACCCTCTGCAATGCAGGAATCTCAACCAAGCATTCATGACAGATGGTCATCCCAACTCTGAGTAGAAACCTCCAAGGAAGGAAAGTCCACAACCTTCCAAGCGGGACTATTCAAACAGCTCTTGTTGTCAGAAACTTTTTCCTGAAGTTTAGTTAGAGTCTCCTTTCTTTTAACTTGAAGCCATTGATTCAAGTCCTACCCTCCAGAGCATCAGAAAACAGATTGTGATGTTTTCTTCCAGCTCTGCAGCTGCTGCTCAAGCTCCACAGTGATTCCAGAGATGTATATTCCCTGCATAATTATCATAATCATAGTGATTTATTCCTTGGCAAAACTCAAGCAATGTACCCACTTTTGACACAAAGAACAGATATTTCAGAAATCAGAGCTTGAAATGCTTGCTGCATATTTAAAGACCTCATGTGTGCCATCGAGGGCTTTGACTTATCTTCCAGGCAGGCAGGGATTCTGCCAGTGTGAAAGCTTCCTATCCTCCCTTTCCTCACATTTTCTCTGGGGCTTCGGTCTTGTTGGAGACTTTGGGCTTCATCTAATTCGCTTCTTGCTTAGTTGAGAGCAGTGACAACAAATGCAATGACAGGAGGCAGACCCAGAGTGAGGCTCTTATTAATGTTGTTGTTGCTGCTGCTGCTTCCCTATGCAGCTTCTAGGATGCGGAAAGCAAAATGCCCATTGAACTTGGGAAGGGACAGTCCAGATGCTACAAATTATTACAAGCCAGGAGACCACCTCATAAGCAGGGTCATATCTACATTACAGACCGTTCATCCTGAACACGATTTCGTTATCCCCCCTTGCAATTACATTGTAAGGTAAGCTGTACTTTCCCCTTGCAATTTCAGCATAGCAGATAAGATTGTGATTAATGGGTAGGCATATAAATGTAAGGTACCCCTGCCCATACGGGCCAGTCGTGTCCGACTCTAGGGTTGCACGCTCATCTCACTTAAGAGGCCGGGAGCCAGCGCTGTCCGAAGACACTTCCGGGTCACGTGGCCAGTGTGACAAAGCTGCTCTGGCGAGCCAGCAGCAGCGCCACACACGGAAACGCCGTTTACCTTCCCGCTATAAAGCGGTACCTATTTATCTACTTGCACTTAGGGGTGCTTTCGAACTGCTAGGTGGGCAGGAGCTGGGATCGAAAGACGGGAGCTCACCCCGCCGCAGGGATTCAAACCAACGACCATGCGATCTGCAAGTCCTAGGCACTGAGGTTTTACCCACAGCGCCACCCGCGTCCCCTAAGGTACCCCTGCCCCCTGTACTTTCCCCGTGCAATTTCAGCATAGCAGATAAGATAGTGATTAATGGGTAGGCATATATACATAGCATATTCTTGAATACTGTTGTGCTTAGCTGTGATTGCCCAAGCCTCTAATGCTTATCTGCCAGGGACAAGTCCTGCTTTCTAGATCTTGCCCAGTGAAGACACAAAATGTATGTGCATTGCTTCCCTCCTTTCTTTTTTCAACTGAAAAAAACCAAATTGATGGTGAATCATGAAAAGCCAGAGATCATCTGCATCCCAAGTTCTTGACTTGGGAAATGTGAAGATGGCCTGATCCACACTCCTCTGAAAGGAGCAGGACTATAGCTATTAAACTTTCACAATCAATCTATCAAGTCAACATATAATCACATTGGATTGAGTCTAGAAATTAACTGGCAGCCCGTACAGTTCTCCTGCCCTGGGACCTTAGGGTGAAAGGTAGGTACTAAATAGGATAAGAACAGCAATAACAATTAGAAGCAGGAATTATATGACTGGTAAAGATCTCTATTTTACATCTCCTCTTCCTTTTTTAAAAAAATAAGGAAGCAAACTCTTAGAGCCTACCACTCCCCTTGAACTAGTGCTCCGTCCTTTTACAAACTTTTGCTCAATATATTTGAGGGTGGTATTCACTCCCTGCTTCCAGCACTCAAGTGCTCAAATATGCTTCTATCTCCCTTTAACTGGCAAGCAGCCGTTCACCTTCCAACAAACTCACAGATGGCTGATTATGCGATGTGGATGTTCTGTTTTCCTTCATTCTTGTGGCTGCAATTTCTTATAGGGTTAAGAAAGCAGGGACTTGACACTTTTCACTGAACGGAGACTGACATTAGGCTTCATGTTTATTACAGGGAAAGAGGGACAAGAGCATACTGGAATCTCCTGTCCTTCATGATCGCCATCCATGAGATTAACCAGGACCCCAGGATCTTACCCAATATCACCCTGGGCTATGACATCTATGAGAATCATTTCAATGCAAGGATGACCTATGACGCCACGCTAGATCTGCTCTCTCCTGGGAGGGCCAATGTCCCAAACTACCACTGTGGAAGACAGAAGAAGCCCTTGGTTTTCATTGAAGGGGTCAACTATGACACCTCACTCCAGATTTCAACTATCCTAGAAACCTACAAAATCCCCCAGGTATGAATACACTAGCATGGGCAACATGCAGAGAACAGCCATTTCTTTGAATAGGAAGCAAACTATGAAACTCACTCCATCAGGAGGCAGTGAAGGTTCTAAGAGAGGATTAAACCAACTCATGAAGGCAAGGGCTATTGATGAATGCTAGGCATGATGACTGTGATCTACCTTGCTAGTTGGTGGCACCAATGCTTTTGGGTGCCAGTTGCTGGTTTCTTACAAGCATCTTGTTGGCCTCTGTGAGAACATGATATCAGACTAGATGGGCCATTGGCCTGATCCAGGAGGCTCTTCTTATGTTGAAGGATATGTACTGCTGGGTAAAGAATGCTTTCAAAAGAGAATCACCATCAGAGCCGACTAAGGGGGGGAACAAGCATTTTGGATGGAGTGATGCCTCTCAGAACTACAACATGAAGCTCACAAGATGTGTACTGTGAGCTGCTAAGCACTTTATACTTACAAGGGGGAAACAGACTCTTTTTTTCAGCCGGCGCTTTATAAGAGGACAAGGGTTCATGGTGAGTTCTGGCACCTCTTTTTCTAGGAAAATAGCAATTTACACAGGGCAGGAATCATACTTTGGTGGGACAGAAATGCAGCCTCCAGAAGACACCTCAGCGATGGCTTCACACAAGCCTATTTTGGTAACCTGCCAGGGGACTTTAAGATGGAGGAATAATAAATACTGGGCAGAAAAACAAATCTAAGGAACGAAACTCATGTGAAACTAACACTCAATTGAGCTAAAAATTGACCCCTTTCCCCAAACCAAATGTTAAAAGTAGAAAATGCAACACATCTTAACTCTACATAGCCTCAAACATCGGGGGGGGGCATTCTGGGTTGAAATTATGTTGAAGACATGTTATATTGTTGCCTATAATGAATGAATTAATTTATTACGGTCACTGACCAGAGTGTATTGTTTCCTATAAGTGTCCTACATCTCCTTTCCAGAGTAGCACTGGAGAATATTGCTCTCCCTGACCACAATTTCCAGTTGGCCAATAAAACCGTCTATATCTTCCTTTTTCTTCCTAGGTCAGTTATGCTTCTGTTCATCATGCGCTTGACAAAACACAATCTCCTTTGCTCGACCGTATGACCCCAGATGAAGAACCCCCAAGCTCAGGGATTATCAAACTACTCCTGCATTTCAGGTGGACTTGGATCGGGCTCATAGCTGCTGACACTTACAATGGAAAAAGGTTTCTGAACACCTTTGCACCTGTGCTTGCTAAGGGCGGTGTCTGCGTTGCCTTCTCACAAACCATTTTACGGGGCTTCTTTTTTATAGCCAATGCATACAAAAAACTCCGGCAGAAGATTTCACTTTCCATGGACAGGCGAATCAATGTGTTTCTCTACTATGGGGACTTTCAGTCCCCCTCAGAAGCCGCACGTACGCTAGAAATAGTGGGTGAAACCCTGAAACCCATTACTGGGAAAGTTTGGATAACAATAGCTTTCTCATATGTCAGCTGCGGCATGTCTCCGGAAATACTTGAGAACAAACACATTCATGGATATTTATCTTTATTTATCCAGACCAAAAAAAGGTCAAAACATGATGGTAATCTGCCAGTTTCTTTCCCCTATAGTAATTTCCATCCATGCTGGCCTGAAGGCTATCATTGCTTATATTCAAAGCACGTGTTTTCTGTGAAAGGCCAGAGGCGATGCAAAGTGAAGGAGAACTTTTCTGGTTTCCCTCAAGAAGTCCTTGAAAGGAGCCTGTTTCAGGACACCTACAGCATTTACAACACGGTCCGAGCTCTGGCCCATGCCTTAAATGCTGCGTACTCCTCTTGATCCAAGAGGGTGGTGATGGTGGGACAGAACAGGTTGGAAGATGTAAAAGTCCAAGCATCACAGGTATTCATGTTTCTTCTCTAATGCTCTGGATGGATATTGTTCCATTTTAAATAACGTTTCGTTCAATGACAGATTTGTAGGTCCATTTCCTTTAATTAACAGAAATTAAGCAAGAATTAAGCTGGACCATAAAGAAGGCTGATCGCTGAAGAATTGATGCTTTTGAATTATGGTGCTGGAGGAGATTCTTGAGAGTCCCATGGATTGCAAGTAGATCAAACCTATTGTGATGGCCTGGGATTCCGATTCCGAGGCTGAACCAGAGGAATCCCAGCCTGCACAGGAGTCCCCGCCTCCAGGGCCGGCTGAACTGGGGCAAGGCCTGGATTCTGAGGAGCCTGCACCTGTGTCAGATCCTCAGGAGCAGGCACCAGGTGAAACCATTCTGGCCCCAGAGGTGCTTGAGGACTCAGTGTCTACAGGTGAGCCTCCTCCGGGGCCCAGTAACCCTTCGGCCTCTCCTGAACTGCAGAGGCTTAGGGCAGAGAGGCGAAGGGAACTGGTTGCTCCCAGGAGGAGTGCTCGCCTTAAGGCAAGAGGAGGCGGGGCTCCTGGGGGCCGGGGCCGCCCCTGGCCTTAGAAGAAGATAAAGGTCAGTCAGCCCGGTCCCAGGTTGCGGGAGCAACGTCGTTGTTGGCTTCAGACCTTCCAGTGTTCCTGTTCTCTGCCCGGCCTCCTGCTCCTGACCTTCCAGCGTTCCTGTTCCCTGCTCGGCCTCCTGCTCCTGACCTTCCAGCGTTCCTGTTCCCTGCCCGGCCTCCTGCTTCTGACCTTCCAGCGTTCCTGTTCCCATCCGGCTCCTGCTTCTGACCTTCCAGCGTTCCTGTTCCCCGCCCGACTCCCTGTTTCGAACCTCGCCTCTCATCTTGTGAACTCTGACTACGATCACGGTACCTTCCCCCCGGGACCAGCACACCTATCCATTCTGAAGGAAATCAGCCCTGAGTGCTCACTGGAAGGACAGATCGTGAAGCTGAGGCTCCAATACTTTGGCCACCTCATGAGAAGAGAAGACTCCCTGGAAAAGACCCTGGTGTTGGGAAAGATGGAGGGCAGAAGGAGAAGGGGACGGCAGAGGACGAGATGGTTGGACAGTGTTCTCGAATCTACAAACAAACTGCGGGAAGCAGTGGAAGACAGGAGTGCCTGTCATGCTCTGGTCCAGGGGGTCACGAAGAGTCGGACATGACTAAACAACAACAAAGCAAGAATTAAAAAAGGAGATAAATAAGATTATAAAATACTGTAGGTGAAAATTGATTCATATAGAACTGATAGACCCTTCTGTATCACATTCATTTTAAATCTCCATTCATATACTTTCCTAGCTATACCGTCATAATTATTTTCATCAAAATAATCATATCTCACTTTCCTAATTATCAAAGACAAACAAAGCATTCCAAAGTTAAAGCAAGATAGAATTCTACTGCATGTAAGAAGTTCCATCACTTTTATTTCCAAAGTTTCTCCACAAACCCTTTCCAAGGTCAAGAGGCTCCCTGGTCAAGGAGATGGTGTCTCTGTAGGCAATAGCAACTCCCCTGCCTTGATCCCCTAGTCTAGTCTCTTGCAGTATCAAAAATTCAGGTGGGCACCCAGCTCCCTCACCCTCATCCAACCTCTCTTGGAAAACCTCCAATGAAGGAGCGTCCACAACCTACCGAGGGCGACTGTTCCACAGATCCACCGTCAAGCGGCTCTTAGCTTCAAAAAACTCTTGGTTATACAAGCCAAATCAGCACACTCATGTGCAATCAAATCATGGAACAGCATGTTTTTAGTATGGACTGATCTGACATTCAGTAGTAGCAGCACCAGACCAGAGGGCTCAGTAGATCTGCTACTAGTAACCTCTGGTGGTGTGAGAGGGCTGGAACAAGGAACAGAGACCAAACACCTAGGTCTCCACTCCCGATGGTGGCCAATTCCCCCCCCCCCACTCCAACCATGCTCTCCCCTACCCACCTAGCTACTTTCCTCCCACTGCCTCTCATTCAGAGGGGGAACTCCACCAAACCAAAGTTCCCTTTCAACCAGCCTCTCACTCTGATTGAGGGTCACAAGCCTGCCTCATGAAATGCCTGGTCTGCAAGTTTGTAGCCTGACTGGTAGCTGCCACAACTGCAGCCAGACCCACAGCTGCAGCCACCGCTTGGAGCAGGACTCTGAGAGGAGCTGCCGTACCCTCTCCAACCCCAACTCACAGGATCTTGGACGGAACCTATTTCTTAGGCTACTCAGCTGAAGGAAGAGCTCATTTTGAAAGACCTCAAGTATACTGAGAACATTAAATAGAAAAATACTCCATGGCCACTAGGTGCCTAGATTATATGTGAGACAACTGGGCGGAAATAGCCACCTTTCTTAAATGCTGCAATCTTCTCTGTCATTCCAGTTCCACCGTTTCCTGAGTGATTTTCAGTTCTACAATGCTTCTATGGGTGGAATATATTTAGATGAGAATGGGGACCTGACAGCTGAATTTGACCTGGTGAACATTGTGATGCTTCCCAACGACTCCCTTCACGTAGGGAAAGTTGGGAGTGTGGAGAGAGAGGGATCCGCAGGCGTAAAAGTCACCATTGATCAGGATGTCATCGTGTGGCCCCTTTGGTTTAATAAGGTGGGTTAAATCATTCGGATACATTTGATTTTGATCCAAAAAAGAAAAAGAAAACAGAGGATTTTGGATTGAAAGGGATTTTAGTTTTTAGGAAGAGTCATCCCTACTTCAACTCCCAGGAGCATATTTATGAAGGTAATATTTTTTGCCTCAACTTCCATCACTTCACACTTGTTTGCTTTGAATTACATTTCCCAATTTACTGCTCAGTCATTGAGGTTTGGAGAGGTTCTGCTGGAGGTCTTCACAATCTATTTTGGTTTAAGATTCCCTGAACAATTTAGTAAAGGTAAGGTTAAAGCCAGTTTAATCCAGTCAAATCCAACTATGGGGTGTGGTGATCATGTCTGCTTTCAAGCTGAGGAAGCCGGCATTTGTCTGTAGACAGTTTTTTCGGGTCATGTGGCCAGCATGACTAAACTGCTTCTGGTGCAAGTGGACACTGTGACGAGTGCCAGAATGCATGGAAAAGCTGTTTACCTTCCTACACCTATTTATCTACTTGCACAAGTAAGCTTTAGAACTGCAAGGTTGGCAGGAGCTGGGACTGTTGGCTCCACTCTTATTGCATGGATAGAAAGACCGTTAACTCCTGGCCATCTTTCTTTATGGGCAGACCGTTCCTCATTCCAGATGTGCTGAGAGCTGTCATATTGGGGATGTCAAGGTCATCCGGGAAGGAGAGCCACTTTGCTGCTATGATTGTGCTCCCTGTGTAAATGGGACCATCTCCACTGTGGAAGACAAGTGAGAGAAGTACGGCTTTGAAGGAATAGGGAAACTTGTGTGTGTGTGTTTTAAAAATCATTTTTATTTATTTTCCAATAAAAACAGCCAATCAACATATCCGCATCATAATCCAATTAAAAACAAGAAACTAAAAAAAAAAGACCAAATTATAGTCCAAATTGTAATTATTAATTTTACCGGGTTCCCCATAGTCTGGACCTCTGAAGCATATCTCCAAATCTTCAGTCCTGCCTCTTCTCATTGTTTTCATATTTCTGCCTTCTGCTTTTAACACTTTAAAGTTCTCCACCCCTGGCTATGCGATTCTCAGTCATGTCAAAAGTCATATGTCCTTTCATTCATCAAATACAGCTTTATTTGTAAAAATATATTTTTCCCAACTGTCTATTTACCAGCGCATCTTTTCCTGACTTCATTCCAATCTTCCAATCCAGGCTGTTGTCCAAGTTTATCATTTGAAGTTTAACGACGCAGCAACTCCCAAGTTGTTAAATCACTCCAATCCAGGCTGTTGTCCAAACCTTTCTTTTGAGATTTAGTGACGCAGTGTCTTCCACGTTGTTGAGTTGTTACTATAGATTGTTGGGGAGACTGTTTGCAATGTTGCAATGTAAATGAATTGTGTTCCACAGATATAAGTCATTTGGTGATCAATCAGCCTTCTCAGAGACCACACAATCCCCCCCTCCGGGCCCTGGGGGGTGGCTGCTAGACATCCATTCAGCCTTCTCTCTCTCTCATAATGAAAAACTTCTGCAAACAGCTGCACTATGTGTTATCCCAAGTTGTTATTTCAAGATATTACAAAGTCAGCCAGCAAATATTTCCTACTCCCCTCGAAAAAGGGGGGAATTCTCATCTTTCCGTGCTGCATCATATTAACAAACACCATCTTGTTTCTTCTTTTATGTTTATCAAGTCTTTCAAGTCTGAGTAAAGCTGCACAGTTGAATACTTAATTATAAATAGAAGCCCATCTGTACTCCTTTTTTTTTTAAAAAAAAAAAAAAGGTTTCTTAATGAGGCTTGGCATAGAAAACCAATTGTAGATGTTGAGGAGAAAAAAGACATACCAAAACCTCTGTAATCCAAACGCCATGAGAATCTCTTTGAAGCCCGAGCTTAATCACCAGGGACTGTACAGTTCTGCAGGTTTTTTTATTAATCTTCTTCGGTCCAGACTATGTCTTTTTATTGTCCAAATCCAATTATTTTATCACACAGATATTTGCGGCTATGAGAGTGACATCGGAGAATGCCAGCCGTGTCGTGCTCTGGGACCCAGTGTCCTGTCACTTGCACCTTGATGCAAACTGACAATCTCGGACAATCTGTGGGTCTATGATACAGTCCTCCCCCACCCTGGGGAGTCTGCCAGGGCTAATTACCCCCCTATCAGCCCTGAATTACCGGCATGGATGGGATTCGATCATATGGGAGTCAGCCATGTCTCACCGCCGGAAACAGGAAGCGAGGGACAACTTTTGTGATCCTGTCCAACACAATGCTATTTCTTCATTTTATCCCCGCCCCCCCCCCCCATAAAAATGACCTTTACCCAAGGTTGGCATATCTGATGGGTAGGGTATAAATAAATCATAATCAACATCATCATCATCATCGTGTGTAGTGATGACAGACTCCCTGTGGTTTGATTTTGAATTGGGTTTTCTCTTAGAATCTTTAGAAATAGGACATCTGGTTTCTCTGAAAGTTCTCTTCTGGCGCCCCATGTGGGACCCATGCTTTCCTCCTAGGAAACAGTATGTGTTTTCGCCTGCTTGGTGCCCACCCCGTTCCACCAGCTTTGCCAGAGGCTTTTCTGGAAAACTTCAGATGTGTCTGCTTCTGCTGGTTGAAAGGCTGTAGTTCAATAGCACAGGATTTCATTTGCATGCAAAAGATTGCCAATTCAAGTCATAGTAGCTGCGGGTCAGGGCTGGCAATGTCCCTTGCTTGAGACCCTGGGTACTGAAATCACTCATCTTACTTTCAGATGCAAACCGCTGCATCAAATGTCCAGAAGATCAGCACTCAAACAAGGACCGAGATCAATGTGTTCCCAAGATTATCACTTTCCTGTCCTATGAAGACTATTTGGGGATTCTCTTGTCTTTTGTTACCTTGTTATTCTCCTTAATCACATGCTTGGTGTTAGGAATTTTCATTAAATACTCAGGAACTCCCATAGTCAAAGCCAACAACAGAGACCTTTCCTACACCCTCCTTGTATCCCTCTTGCTCTCCTTTTTGTCCTCCTTGCTCTTCATTGGCCAGCCAAGAAAAGCCACCTGTCTTCTCCAACAAATTGCATTTGTCCTCATCTTTTCAGTTGTTGTCTCTTCTTTGTTGGCCAAAACAATTACTGTTACGCTGGCTTTTCTGGCCACAAAGCCAGGGAACAGGGTGAAGAAATGGCTGGGGAAGAGTCTGGCCAACACTGTTGTCCTTTCATGTTCCAGTGTCCAAGTTGTCATCTGCATCACCTGGCTAGGGACCTCTCCCCCATTCCCAGACACTGATATGCACTCCCAACCTGCAGAGATTATCCTGCAATGTAATGTAGGGTCTGCTGCCATGTTTTATGGTGCCCTGAGCTACATGGGCTTCCTGGCTGCTATCTGCTTCATGGTGGCTTTCCTAGCCAGGAAACTTCCCGGAGCCTTCAATGAAGCCAAGCTGATCACCTTCAGCATGCTGGTCTTCTGCAGTGTTTGGGTGTCCTTTGTGCCCACCTACCAGAGCGCCAAAGGGAAATACATGGTAGCCGTGCAGATCTTCTCTATCTTGGCCTCCAGTGCTGGGCTTCTGGGCTGCATCTTCATTCCCAAGTGCTCCATTATTTTACTCAGGCCTGGTTTGAATACAAAGGAGCACCTGACGACTAAAAGCAAAGATGCCATCTGATTCTTTGTACATTCTTTTCCATTGTAGGGATCTGAGCAGAATGGCAATAACAAAATGCAGCAACTTGCAAGTATAAAATGAAATATTCAAATGTCAAAAAGCTGCGGAGTGATGAGGCCCAACATATGAGTCAAGAGAGGAGAGGAGGTGATGGGAAAGTTAGTTTAAATCAGTATTGATTTCAAAAGTTTAATACGTCCTGTACTGACCACCATAAAGTCAGTTTAGTGTTTAGAAGCTAACCTCCTCTTTCTCAAATGACATTTCATTTTGATAATGGTATCACGGCATTCCAGCAGGGTTTGCTCAAACAACCATCACTTTTTATTTCTTAACTATTGATCTTCCTCCCTTCCCAAGCGCAAATGCAGGCAATTTTGCACAGTTGGCAGGAAACCTGCACAGCTTTTTTTAAAAAAAAATATATGAATTTTTCTAGTATTTTCCACACAACAACAACACAAAAGATATCAAAAGATAACGATACACAACATACAAAAATCAACATTCGAAAACCGGAAAAGACAAAACAAAACAAAACATAAAAACAAACAAATCCATAACTTACAAGTTAATATTATAAACACTAAAACAACAACAAAACATTGACTTCCACCAATCCCACAGCACCTCCTTCATCTCTCATTCTGTCTTCCTGTTTTCCTGTTTTCTTTATCCTCTCTATCCTAACATCTAGATAAAAATCCCTCTTTCATGTCCTTTCACTTCACAAGGTTATTCCAGACACAGCCAGATTTCTGCTCTCGAACCTTGACTTTTGAGGTAATCATTTAGGCACTCCCATTCTTTTTTTTACTTCACTTTTTGGTTTTTGTCTTATTATATCTGTCAATTTGACTAATTCTAAGTATTCTGAGAGCTTACATAGGGAATCAGTTACCCACTAGGGGAGAGTAGCTATGTAAACCTGCACAGCTTAAGCCCCACCCAAATGAATGAGCTGTTTTCTTAATAATTACTGATTCAGTGGAGCTAGAACAGCAGAAATTCCTAATAGACTGGGCTGCTTGTAAGCAGAGAGGCAACCAGCTTTCAGGTGGAAGTGCTTATTTCCCAGGAACTCAAATCCAAACAAGGTACTTCATAAATATTTATTCATCCAGTATATCTAATGTAAATATAATTGCTTATATTGCACTAAAACTTAATATCCTAAAAGAGTAAAGAAATCAGGAGTTGAAAAACTACAGAGAAGTGTTCATTTTTTGACTAAACCCTTAAAAATGTGCCCCTTGGAGCTTATTCACAAATAAAATCTGGCTCACAACTCCTTCCACAGTCCAATAATTTCAGGCCTTTCACCTTCGGAGCAGCAAAACATGTACAATGTACTAAAAGGTAAAAGGTGTTTTTTTAACACTATTGACTTTGTAGATTATATAAGGCAGTCTCCAAGGTAAGTCAACTCTATCCTTTGTTGTTGTTTAGTCGTTTAGTCATGTCCGACTCTTTGTGACCCCATAGACCAGAGCAGGCCAGGCACTCCTGTCTTCCACTGCCTCCCACAGTTTCGTCAAACTCATGCTGGTAGCTTTGAGAACATTGTCCAACCATCTCGTCCTCTGTCGTCCCCTTCTCCTTGTGCCCTCCATCTTTCCCAACATCAGGGTCTTTTCCAGGGAGTCTTCTCTTCTCATGAGGTGGCCAAAGTATTGGAGCCTCAGCTTCAGGATCTGTCCTTCCAGTGAGCAATCAGGGTTGATTTCCTTCAGAATGGATAGGTTTGATCTTCTTGCAGTCCATAGGCCTCTCAAGAGACTCCTCCAGCACCATAATTCAAAAGCATCAATTCTTCGGCGATCAGCCTTCTTTATGGTCCAGCTCTCACTTCCATACTCTATCCGAAGACAAGTAAATAATAATCTCTTTCGGTACAAGCAGCTTTTCCACATTCACTACTTCCAAAGTTTGACTAAGAAAGCCACTGATTAGGTTAAATTGGTTCCTTCACATCTTTCCAGCTTTCTTATTCACATGAGCTTGAGCTCGAAGAATGTTAGGGGTTTCCTCCATAACTCTGACAAGCAAGTTATCAATGTAGTCTTCCAGCTCCCGCACCTGCTGATCTTGCTTTGCAATCACATCTTTCTGCTTCAAGACCAGCTGGATCAGCTCGCTGTGTGTCAGCTGACCATAAGCGTAGGAGGGATCTGAAGGATCATATTCCTTTAGGATGGAAGAATGAACAGCTTAAAGTCATTTTGATATCAAGCACTGTTGCAAGGATGGCGTCAAAGGATCAGAAGGAAGGTATAGAAACCTTTGGTTTCAGGGATTACTGGGGAATCCCAGGAATGATGTCAGAGCAAAGAGGTAATCTGTCAAAGCATCTTAAAAGCTACTGAAGATTCACAAAAAACTAGAATTTCAGGATTTGCCAGTAAGTACTTTTATGTAGTACTTTTCTAATGTTATGAGGAGGGTCTTATCTTCACTTTTCCATGTTTATTACTGATGTTGGGAAAGATTGAGGGCACAAGGAGAAGGGGACAACAGAGGACGAGATGCTTGGACAGTGTCCTCAAAGCTACAAACATGAGTCTGACCAAACTGCGGGAGGCAGTGGAGGACAGGAGTGCCTGGCGTGCTCTTGTCCAGGGAGTCACAAAGAGTCGGACACGACTAAACGACTAAACAACAACAACTTTTATGGCATGCAGACAAATGTGCATACAAGGTTTCTGTACACCTGCCTTTCTATTTCTTACACTATTTCTTCCCAGTAATAAACATGGAAAAGTGAAGATAAGACCCTCCTCATAACATGCGAAAAGTACTAAATAAATACAAAGCAGCAGCAGTAGTGTTTGTTTCATTTTTTAAAAAAAGATATTTATTAAAGTTTTTCAAAGAGAAAAAGTTACAAAATAAAAACGAAGAAAAAAGAAGAATACAAAAAATACAAGAATACATAGGGGGGGGAATGCAAAATACAGAGAAAATAAATAGAAAACAGTTAAAAACAAATCAATCTTTTCATATCTTAAATTTCATTTACTTATTTCCCTGACCTCCTCACACCTCCCTTTTTTGTATTCCAGTTCACATGGTTAATTCAGCAAATCCTTACCCTCTTTGTTTTTATCTTAATTTCTATCTCTTAACATATTATAACTTTATATTTTCATCCGTTATCAATCCATTTTTACATATTCTTTTTAACCTTGTTGCTAAAGCCGCTTCATTTCAATCCGACATCATTTTAACATTCATTAATTTTACAATGTTTCTGCAAATAGTCTTTGAATTTCTTCCAATCTTCTTCCACCGACTCTTCTCCCTGGTCTCGGATTCTGACAGTCATTTCCACCAGTTCCATATAATCTATCACTTTCATCTGCCATTCTTCCAAGGTGGGTAGATCTTGTGTCTTCCAATACTTTGCGATGAGTATTCTTGCTGCTGTAGTAGCGTATATAAAGAAAGTTCTATCACCAGTTGATAGAACAACACCAGTTGGCCGACCATGCCCAGGAGAAAGGCCTCTGGTTTCTTCAAGAAGGTATATTTAAATACCTTTTTCATTTCATTATATATCATCTCCCAGAAAGCCTTGATCCTTGGGCACATCCACCAAAGGTGAAAGAATGTACCTTCATTCTCTTTACATTTCCAACACTTATTATCGGGCAAATGATATATTTTTGCAAGCTTGACTGGTGTCATGTACCACCTGTATATCATTTTCATAATATTCTCTCTTAAGGCATTACATGCCGTAAATTTCATACCTGTGGTCCACAACTGCTCCCAGTCAGCAAACATTATGTTATGTCCAGCATCTTGTGCCCATTTAATCATAGCAGATTTAACCGTTTCATCCTGTGTATTCCATTTCAACAGCAAGTTATACATTCTTGATAGTATCTTAGTTTTGGGATCTAACAGTTTTGTTTCCAATTTTGATTTTTCCACCTGAAAGCCATTTTTTTTATCCATATCATAAGCCTCCCTTATTTAATAATAATGAAGCCAGTCTCGCACTTTATCTTTTAGTTTCTCAAAACTCTGCAATTTCAATTTGTCACCTTCTTGTTCCAAAATCTCCCCATATTTTGGCCATTTAGCCTCCATATTGAGCTTTTTCTGAGCCTTCGCTTCCATCAGTGATATCCACCTTGGGGTTTTATTTTCAAGTAAATCTTTGTATCTTGTCCAGACATTAAACAATGCTTTCCTGACAATATGGTTTTTAAATGCTTTGTGAGCTTTAACCTTGTCATACCTCAAATATGCATGCCACCCAAAAACATTATTAAAACCTTCTAAATCCAAAACGTCTGTGTTCTCAAGAAGCAGCCATTCCTTCAGCCAGCAAAATGCTTCTGATTCATAGTAAAGTTTAAGGTCTGGCAGGGCGAATCCACCTCTTTCCTTTACATCAGTTAGTATTTTAAATTTTATTCTGGGCTTCTTGCCCTGCCAGACAAATCTAGAAATATCTCTTTGCCACTTCTTGAAACAGTCCATCTTGTCCAAAATTTGCAATGATTGAAACAGGAATAGCATTCTTGGCAACACATTCATCTTTATAACAGCCATTCGGCCTAACAAGGAAAGCTTCACATTTGACCATATTTCTAAATCCTTTTTCACTTCTGACCAACATTTCTCATAATTATCTTTGAATAAATTTAAATTCTTAGCGGTCATATTAACCCCCAGGTATTTAACTTTCTTAACTAATGTTAAACCTGTCTCCTTCTGAAACCTCTTTTCTCAATAGGTGTTAAATTTTTCTCAAGAACCTTAGTTTTTAACTTGTTCAGCTTATGTTCTGCCACTTGACCAAATTCTTGAATCAGATCCAATACCCTTTTAGTACTAGATTCTGGCTCCTGTAGTGTCAATACTAAGTCATCTGCAAAAGCTTTCAATTTGTACTGTTTAGCTCCGACCTGTCTACCTTTAATCAGATGGTCCCTTCTGATCATATTGTAGTGGTTGTTTCAGTTAAGTGATAATAATTCAGGTTCTGTGCTCAAACACCAAACAGATCATTTGCAATATTAGTTGGAGGCACTAAATCACTAAACCTTGCTTATCTGAAAACAAAAATTCTTTTCAGGCCAAAGTCCTTTGGTGAAGATAGCAAATTTTGAGCCTGAGGAATACATACCCACTCACAGATCTAAACTTGTGTCAGTAAAAGGCCAGTAAATTATTATTATTATTATTGTTATTATTATTATTATTATTATTATTATTATTATTAGAAAATTGATAACCTAGAAAACTTGAACACATTTCTGTCTCCAAACGACTATACCCCTTTGCAGTTTGTCTAATCCCGCCAATAAATTTACAAGCTTCCTAACTCAAGGCACAGACCACCCAATTAGGTTTTAAAATATAGTGTGTCTTAAATTACCTTTAGATCGGCTTCATTTTGGTTATCTAAGATCTTTGATGTTATGTTCTGGTTTTTTGCAGATGATTTGCTTGTTGTAGTATGCATTGGTTTCACAGGATAAAGTCAGAAAGAAGCACACACAATTAGTTCAGGCAATCCTACAGTACTTTGTACCTGAACAATTTTGTGCAGTTCTCCTTTTGGTCTGAAGGGACGCGGGTGGCGCTGTGGGTTAAACCACAGAACCCAGGACTTGCCGATCAGAAGGTCGGTGGTTCGAATCCCCGCAACGGGGTGAGCTCCCTGCTCCTGCCAACCTAGCAGTTCGAAAGCACACAATGTAAGTAGATAAATAGGTACCGTTGCAGCGGGAAGCTGGCCACATGACCTGGAAGCTGTACGCTGGCTCCCTTGGACAATAAAGCAAGATGAGCGCCACAACCCCAGAGTTGGCCACAACTGGACCTAATGGTCAGGGGTCCCTTTACCTTTACTTTTGGTCTTGCATGAAGTACTGCATGCACACACGTTCCTGCTTTGGCTTCTAAAAAGAATAAAGTACATTTTCCTCTTCTACATACCTCTATTAGTGCAAGTTTAGATTTTATATTTACTGTTAAAACAGAAGATTTATTCTGCCCTCCTCTCTACACTTCAAAACTGATTTAGAAGCTCTCAAATGAAAAGTTTTACTTACCTATTTATTTATATCCCTTCAAGGACCTTGAATACATGCTCCCCCCCCCCCCCAATTTTCCTCACTACCACCCTGTGAAGTAGGTTAGACATAGAGATAAGAGACTGGCCCATCACTGAGTGGAATCCTAGTCTGACACTCTTGGTGGTTCAAAACATCTGTTCCTCCCCCCCACCCCATAAAATATGGTTGGTTCCTTGGATATTTGTGTAGTTACCCAGATGTTTAGCAAGTGTAAAAAAATAGAGTTTTCAACAAAGTTTATTGCAAAAGTTTGCCTTCATTTCATTTTTAGTTAAATTACACCCATGGGACACTTCAGAAATCTAGGTAACACAAAACCTGTGCCGCAGTAAATTGCACTGCACTTATGATCACAACTAACACCGCTTTTTTTTAAAAAAAGTTAAGCATTTATCCAACTGCTGCTTTCACTTATTTTGGCAGAACACGAAAACTATATTTAGTATTTTAACAGGACAGTGGGTTTAAAAAATAAAGTAAAATTAGAGGTAAAATATGAAGTGCTGGTTCCAGTTTATGATACCTTTATTGTCATGTCACAACAATGTGAAAATAGAGTCTGATTACTGCCTAAGCAAAACAAACCTTTGCTCAGTTTTATTCCTTCATTGACATTGCTGCAAGAAATAGATACAGATCAACAGGGAAAGATTTTCACCTGTCCATAGGACACAAAATCCCTTACTGCATTAAAAAGGGGAGGGAAGAAGAATCAAAGCCATGCACAGTATAGCACTTGAGCCTTTATCTTTGCTCCCCACCACCCACCCCACCCCGCAATTCCTCTCACCTGAGCTTAGCAGGATAAGTTCCGTCACTCTGCAGATTCTGATTGGGATGTGTTTCAGAGGTTGAAACCCATGCCTGGAGCAGCTTCTTCTTGCCAGAGGGATCCACTTTGGTACCCAAGCCCTCTGCTGTAGCTTACTTCATAGGTTCTGCTCTATTACAGCCAGAAGCATCAGATTGGAAAGAACTAATAGAGTGAGAAGAACTGGGCAGAGGGGAAAGATGAAGAGGCTTAACAGGGAACTCAGGACTATCACCCTGTCTATTTTCTTTTAAGCTGTCAGCATTCTTCTGCTCCAATCCCTTTACATCATGGCTTGCATTTTCTTCTTTTTTTAATAATATTCTTTAAAAGTTTATTTAAATCACTGTTAATTCGCATTCAGAATATCCGACCTACGTTTACAGCCATTGGTTTCATTGAGCTGTTTCAAATTGTTTCCAATGCTGCAGCCTTTGGGCAAACAAACAAATAATATTATTTATGTGTCGCAATGTTGGGGGGTTGGACTAGATGACCCACAGGGGTCCCTTTCTCCCTTTTTTTTTTAAAAAAAAGATCTTTATTAAAAGTTTAATAGTTACAGAAAAAAGAAACAATAAAAAGTTCACAAAACAATGCAGCAAAACAACAAGAAAAGCAAAAACATTTAAAAAACACATCCAATATCTCTATATCTCTACCTTTCATTTACTTGTATCATTGACCTCCTCACACCTCCCTTTTTTGTATTCTTGTTCAATTAGCTATTTCAGCAAATCCTTTCCATCTTTCTTAATTTTTGTTCTATAATTTATCTTAACACAATCTAACCTTAAATTTCCACTTTGACCCATTAACAATCTATCTTTATTTAATTCTTTATAACATTTCTGCTAAAGCCATATAATTTCATTCCACATGGCTTGCATTCTCAAGGGCTAGTGCTGAAGGTGCAACCAGTGGTTTGTTTAGTTCAAATCCATCATCAGGAGCACTTGTCTTCATGAGAAGCAATACAGTCTGCCTCTCTTATTTGCTGTCAGCTCTCCCCCCTCAATGGAGGACCGTAACTCTGAGGAACCATCTCCACTCCTGGACAAATCTCCAGAAACTGCAATCTTTTCAGTTGTTGTTTGTTGTTGTTGTTTAGTCGTTTAGTCGTGTCCGACTCTTCGTGACCGCCTGGACGAGAGCACGCCAGGCACACCTGTCTTCCACTACCTCCCGCAGTTTGGTCAAACTCATGCTGGTAGCTTCTTTTCAGTACCCTGGGGATAATCACTCAGCTGCTCATCATCCAATCCCACTTCTGGAATAACAGAAAGGGTGGTGGGTTTTACATTCAGATCTCCAGGGATCAAATTGCCAGGATCTATCTGATTAGTTAAACCTTCGTTTTGGAGCTTCTCTGAAGGCACAACATGAACATGTTTGGAATCATCAAGGTTTCCTGCTAAGGAGGAAGTAGAGAAAGATGCTGGAGGACTGTTAAAACTTTCAGAGTCCTCTCCCACTTTAGACACGGGAGGATTATCAATATCAAAAAGCTGAAAAGCAGAAGGATCCAATTCAAGAACAGAAGTTGCAGGAACAGGCAGGGGAGACTTAGCAGAGTTTGAAGAATCTTCTATCTGGGATTCTTGTTCCCTTTTAGGAGCAATTGGTTTATTTTCATTCCCAGAAGCAGAAGAAGTAGCTATAAAGCATTCAGTATCTTGCTTGGATTTCTGTCCCCATTTTGTAGTGAACGGATTGTTGTCACTAGCAAACCTATCAGTGTCCCGAGGTTGCTCTTCTGGATCAAATTTAGAGATAAAAGGGTTGTTTTTATTAGAGTGGTAGGAAGGAGAGAAAAGGGAAGCAGAAGGAGGTGCAGAAATAGCAGAAGTGGCTTTGGTTTCATTCTCTGAAGACACACCCAGTCTGTAAAAAGGGACAAAATAAAACCTGCATGTCAGTTGCAGTAGCAATGTAAGACAGGCAGAAACATTTTGAAGACAAGTTTAACAAGGCTGCTGCATGTTACGTGACTAGGAAAGGTGTAGGGTTTTAGCAAATGTTACGAAAATTACAGGGGGGAGCACATCTTTAAAGTTAAATATTCCAAATATTATGCCTGAATGTATCCTTTCAACTTGACAGCTCAGGGAAGTTACCCAGCTTTAAAAATAATATAAAATCATCTCCTTTCCCAGTTTCCTCCATTCCAAAGCTATTTTCCCCTTGAAAAGGGACTCCAGGAAGTTCCCAGAGGTGACAATTGCTGGGCTCATTGTTAGCCAATGGAAGCCAAATCTCATCACCTGACTCGCCTCAGGCTCCAGACATGCAAAGGAACTTCTATTGTACTTTTGGGTGGTGGGTACTTAAGACATGTTTGTCTATGCTAATCTTATACCTGAGTCTTGCCCCGCCATGTCTGCTTATGCTAATCTTGTACCAAGGACTTGTCTGGACATGTTTGCCAAGGTTAACCCCTCCCCTTTGGTGACATGTCAGTGATGTAGCAATGATGCTGTACAAACTGTATTCTGGGATATGGTGGGAAAGTTTTAAAAGTCTTTGTCACCCCATCCTCGGGGTTCAAATTTGCTCTTTGAACCTATTGCGCAATAAACTTTGGTCTACAGCTATTTGCTCTGGTTGGCTGGACTCCTTCCTTTATTCCGCAGGGACCCGCGGGCTCTGCCCGACCAGCTGGGGGACTGAGCAGCCTCACACCTAGATTTTTCCATAACAGCAAACCACCCCCTTCATATTATAATTTACCTTTTAACTGCAGGAAATGCTTATAAAAGAAAACAACACGTTGCCTGAATGAAAGTATTTTGTACATTTTAAAAAGTCTATCAGTAACATCTCTTTTCAACAGAACACCTTTTTAATCCCAATTACATTATAGTATTATCATAGTATTAGTAGCACAGTGAAATATACAAAGCACCAAGCATATGGGAGTTGGGCAGGAAAAAGAGTAGTGCCTCTATGACACACAGCTTCCATGCAAAAGCAACATTTTATCCAAAAGTTGCATTCCACCAAGCCATAAAAATCGCATTTTAGATTGCAAACGTTTTTGGCCCCCCACAGCCAGAAATATTCCTGCTCCAGTTTGTCTATCTCCTCCTTACTGGAACTGGACAAAGTACTGAACCCAGCTAATCCTACACTGACCACAACACTCTGGCGCATTTCCTCCCTCTCCTTCGAAGTTAAAGCATAGCCTTATCCGCATTCCTCCAGAAGTCCTGCCTCCAGAAGTCCTCCCTAAATAAAGAAGGAGCGAAAATCAGGTGCAACGGGTCATATTTAGGAGGCCTCTCTAGGCAGCGCCTGGCACCAGCCCCCTCTCCCTCCCTCCGCGCATGTAGACTGCCCCTGGCAGCGGGAGCTCTGCCAGAGGCCCCCGCTCGCTCGCCCTCCCCTCACCGTGTGCATGTAGGGACAAAAATTAACTAAGCAGCTCCATTAATCAGAGCGACTGACTCACCACCTATCTTGTGACACGGGTCTGATGTTCAGGAACCACCATACCATGTTCTATGAAGAGATGCTTGCAAAACCACAACCTTTTCTTCTGGATCTAGGTTTAAAGCATGCATGTCTGAAACAACCTACAATTAGATTTTCACACTTCTCTTCCACTCTCCCATGCCTAACTATGAGGACCATAAATAGACCAGGCAAACATTAATTCAAGTCAAACGCCAACTCAAAGAGGTATTTGTTGCTCAGGCTGGCTGACTGCCTCCACCCAAACCTTCAAGAGTGGATACTACTTCTCACCCAGAGATACGCCAGTCTTTACACCAAAAGTTGTCCTAAACAGCATGCAAATCATTGCAATGTGGCCACTTCCTATACCTCTTGTCAGAGTTGAAGGAAAATAATCAGACAACCTCGTCAACTGGTTACTACCTCACCAGTAACCAAAGTTATCCAGGCCCCCCCAAACCTGTCTTTAATTATTACCACAGTAGGGGGGAAGGAGCCATGCCTGAAGGATGCGGGAGATTCTTAGTGGGACAGGAGAGCTTGGGGGCGGGGGGCAGGAATTACATCTGGCAACCAATGAATCCCTTTGCTTCAGACAGTACATAGGTAGACAAGTCTAAAAAGCCCAGGACACAAATTTTCACAATCCTCTAGTGGTTATGATGGCTCATTTACCAGAAGTAATGTATTTAGCATTAACTTTGGAAGTGTATACTGTAACTAAGCCTCCTAGAGCAAAATATGTATCAGAAGGCTATTGCTTGCAAGCCTGTCTGAATCATTTGCGGCTTCGAGGTCACAGGCATGCTTGAGCCTTGCTAAACATCTCCTTTTCTTCTGGAGTCCGGATATACTGCTGTATCTGTCTAAAATGGGCTCATCCCCAGTGATAGCAGAATCTTCAAGGCTTAGCTCAGGAATTCGTAGCCTCTTTGCCGGGTTCAAGACGCAGGGTGGGAGCAAAGGTTTCCGCTTGCTGAACTTCTGCTTCTCTCCTGAAAGGGAGGCCTCTTCTACTGTTGCAGCGCTCTCATCGATTAGCTGCAGTGGCGTAGCTGCTGAGTTTTCTAGGTCACGGTCTTCCGTAGTATCCACGATGCAGAAGGCAGCCTGTAGAAGCACACGGCGGTGCCGTAGCAGGTCACTGATGTACTTTGCCACGCTCCGACAGTCCACTTTCAGGACTCGGAAGCTGTACGCCGGCTCCTTCGGCCAATAAAGCGAGACGAGCGCCGCAACCCCAGAGTCGGTCACGACTGGACCTAATGGCCAGGGGTCCCTTTACCTTTACATTATTATTATTATTATTACTACTACTACTATTATTATTAATTGAGTTTATATACCAGGCCTTTCAGGGCAGTTCAAAGAATAGTATCAATCTAACCAGTTGGAAATACCCACAGAATAGTTGATTTTTTTATCATTTACTAAGTATTAAAGTATATCAAATTCTATTCGAAAACCACCGTCACTGCCGGGATGTTAGAAGACATAATAGGACAAACAGTATGGAGAAGAGAGAAAAACAAATTCTTTTTATTTCCCTCAGAATCAAGGTGTCTCCTAGCTTGAAGGCCTACCATACTCTCACATTTGAAAAGTATCATCATAAAAATCAGTCTGAGGATTCTACAATACAGCGTTACATTTCTGAAAAGAGCTACAAAGACTACCAGAGATTTTGGGGGGCTCTGTCTTCAGTTCTGATATACAGAATGCAGCTTTGATTAGGAGGGGAAGGAAACGCTCTCAAAGTACTCAGCTCAAATTACATAGGGCCTGATCCTGTCTTGTCATTGGAAACTGCTGTATTTAAAGACTATTGGTAGGGGTGGGGTGTCACAGTTTGTCCAAAATTGGAGGGAGCCAGGATGTGGGGCTTGCGGTTTTTCCTCTCGCATTTGAAGCATCACCAGCATTTCCATTAGAGTTTGGTGCTAAGAAAACACCTAGCACCACGAACACTTTTCTGGTGGCCTGGCAAGACTTGCCCCACAGCCATTCGCTAAACAAGTGCCTCATAATCGTTCTCTTGCTTTATTATATAAAGCGCAAGATATAATGCATAAGGACCTCTACCTTCAGGACATCCCCTAATGAAAATAAATTTATTGGTATGCCTCTGTGTCTCCCATTTCTATAAACAGAGTTTATTGTATTTAATCGTGACTATGTAAAAGCTTTCCAAAGTTGTGCAAAAGTCAATTCATTAAAATAAGGTGTATGTTCATAGGCCTCTCTAAATTTAAAATATAATGGGGCGCATGTAGATGTGTACATAGAGAATAGCTCGTTTTTAGTTGCCACTGCCCTTATGGTTCGTTTAAAGATATTTTTCTGGGAATATAAGGGACAAACTGTTGGGATACTGCCAGGGAGATATGGCCCATCATGGCCCCCACGCCGCCTCCGGATGATCCATCGATCTCCCGTAGATACAGTATCAGCAATTAGCGACACGAGCTCCAGAAAATAGCTTGTGACATTCCAGAGCTGATGCACGCTCTATCAGCAGAATTTGCACAGCGAAAGATGCACGCAGGAGAGTATTATTTAGAAGTTTATTCAGCTTTGGTCAGAACAAAGAAAAAACATGACTGCCTGCTTCGGTCTGCTCAGGCACAGAGAGAAACAAAAGCATAGACACAACAGAATCATCCTGTGAACAGGAAATACGCAGACTCTGTGACTCACAAAGCCTGCTGCCTTTTAAGGTGGAACGGAAATATCCTAACACAAACTCTAATGTTCATCTTTCACCTTATGAAATAAGCATCATGTGGCAGCAAGTTGTGGGGTGGGACAGTTTATTTGGTTTGCAAAGAGGCCTATGAATTCAAAAGTGGTGGTAACGCCTATCCAAAAAGAATAGCTTGGTCCCAGCTCATCAGACGGCCGTTCTCAAATAAAGGGTCACTTTTCAGGGTCACTGTCCCCCTCCCTGAACTTTGTCAGAAGATGCATTGGCATCAGTGAGATCCTGCAAACATGTTTTCCTTCTGCACCTGTTCCTCCAGCCCCACCAAGATAGTCCTTGACAGGGCAGAGGTGATGCTTCCCCTCACAATTATCAGAATCACAGTGATTTATTCCTCTTTTCCCTGCAAATACCCAAAGGATCAACCAGCCAAACATCACCTTTGAGACCAATAACAGAGACCTCAGAGTGGAGAGCAGCATGAGGCAACTTCAAGCAACAAGTTTGTATTTAAGTCTCTCATGCGTCACTGGGGGCTTTTGTGGCAGGCAGGGACTCTGCCAATGTGGAGGTCCCATATCGCCCCTCTATTTTGAAATGTCACTGGGGTCTTGCTGGAGACTTTGGGCTTCTTCTCATTAGCTCCTTATGAAGTTAAGAGCAGTGACAATAGCGGCCACGACAGCCGTCAGACCCAGAGTGATGCTCTTTCTGCTGTTGCTGTTCCTTCAGCTGCTACCCAGTGCTGCCTCTGGGATGCTGAAGGCAGAATGCCCGTTGAACCTGAGGAGGGACTATCCAGATGCGCTGAACTATTACAAGCCAGGAGACCACATCATAAGTGGGCTCATATCTACAGTGCAATCTATGCTGTCAACGTACAATTTTAGCATGCCACCACAAAATGTGGTTATACGGTAAGCACTTGAAAAGCAATCAGAATAAGGCTGTTAAACTCAGCTATGATTTTGTCCAATGCCCCATCATTCCAGAAACATTTCCTTAACATGTTTGAATATTGTGTACTCCCTCTTTACAGTGCTCAGGTGCCCAAATGTATTGGCCATCTGTCATGGATGCTTTAGTTTCGATTTCTCCACTTTAGGGGGATGGAGTCCTTTCCATCTCTACAATTTGATGATTTTTGTCTGTCTCTGCTTTGGTGGCAAGCAGCTGTTTGCCTTGTAACAAACAGTTATGGCAGATTCTGTGATGGCGATTTGCTTCATGCTTAGATCTGTGCGAAAGCTGTGGTGTCATTCTTTGAGTAAAATCCAGAGGCTGAAGATTAAGATATGATTTCAGTGAATGGAGAAGGACATGAGAATAATACATTGTTTTATGGTAGGACTGATGTCTCCTACTGGTATCTCCTATCCCTGCAGATTGCTGTTCATGAGTTAAATCAGGATCCTGGGATTTTGCCCAATGTCACCCTGGGCTACGACCTTTTTGAGAACTATTTCAATTCAAGAATGACTTACGACGCGATGATAGATCTGCTCTCTCCTGGCAGGGCAAATGTTCCAAACTACAATTGCGGAAGACAGAGCAAGCCCCTGGTTTTCATTGAAGGGCTTGATTCGGACACCTCTGCCCAAATTTCAAGTTCACTGGGAATTTACAAAATCCCCCAGGTATGAAAACAAAAGCATAGGCAGCCTGCAGGAAACCACTGCTTTGTTGGAGAAAATGCCAGGAATCGTTCAGAGAAGTAAGGGCTGCCCTTTCCACCAGAGGAATCACACAGACCCTTGTTCCAGTTAATAGTGCTTAGAGAAGCTCTCCCACCCTTTGTGAAGGGTTTGTCCAGCTGTGAGAAGAAAAGCCCCACAAGGAGAGTTCACCAGAGCACCCTTGTAAGAAGGGAAACAATCCTAGTGGTGCAGCAGTAACATTGCTAGCACATTTGCGAAGCTAAGCAGGGCCCGGTATGGTTTCAAATTGGATGGGAGACCATGGGTTGAGATTTCTGCACTGCATGGGTGTTGGACTAGATGACCCTCGGAGTCCCTTACAATTCTATGTTTCTATAAACAGAACACTCATGAGAACCACACTGCTTAGTAGCTTAGTGGAGAAGTACAAGGGGAAATTGATAGGCATGATAAAAATGCAACCTTTTAGGGGTCTGTCTGGCACCAATAATTTTGGAGCAGATTTTCCAAGAAGAGTTCTTCAGATCCATTAAGGTTATATCTTTACTGCCTTCTTCCAGCTACATCTTTTCCTCTTTCTCCTTTCCTTTTTCCTTCTCTTCTTGATTTGGCAGAAGTAGAGGGATGGCACATTTGCACTTTCCCCTTGCAAAATCACCTATCAGTATTGCGATCCCTGCTTCAGAGCTGCTCCAAATACCCAGAAAAGTGTGGCGCTTTCTCACATTGCCAATGGAGCCCTTTTCCATCATGAGCACCAATTGCTCTGTGAGATATCATCACAGTTCAAAATGGCATATATAAATGTAATGCACCAGGTAGCTTCTCCGCAGTGCTCAGGTGAGAAGCAGAAAGTGAAATGAGTCCACGTGGTGGGACCTTATCCTGAAGGCTGATAAATATAGGGCAGGAAAAGAAATCTATAGAACTGACCTAGTACAGAAGATGTGAAATATCTATTAAACAGCTGCTTAGGAGCACCCGATGCACACAGAGAAATGTGCAGGACATGACTCTTCCTGAACAGAATTCCCAGTTAATTGATAATATCAGTGCTTGGCCTGAAAGCAAAAGAAACTCTTCAATCTCTCCTTTCCTTACTAGGTAAGTTACATTTCCGTTAATCATGCTCTTGGCAAAGCACAGTTCCCTTTCATCTACCGGGTGATCCCAAATGAAGAACCCCCAAGCCAAGGGGTTGTTCGTCTACTTCTGCATTTCAGATGGACATGGATCGGGCTCATTGCTCCTGACACAGACAATGGAGAAAGGTTTCTGAGCACCTTGACCCCCGTTCTCATGAGGAGCAGTGTCTGTGTTGCCTTCTCACAAAAAATGTCACGAGAGGATTTCATTGTGCCCGATTTGCTTGACAAGATCCTGCACAAGATTTTGTTTTCCATGGACAGGAGAATCAATGTATTTCTGTACTATGGGGAGTCTCTGTCTTTGGTAGATGTATTAACAACAATTCACGTGGTGGGTTCAACCCTGACTCCAATTACAGGGAAAATTTGGATCACAATAGCTTTGTCGTACTTCAACTCCAACCTATCTCCCACAATGCTTATGAACAAGCACATCTATGGTTATTTATCATTATTTATCCAGACCCAAAAAACATTGAAGCATGATGATAACCTGCCAGTTATATATCATGGTAATCTCGATATGAATACAATCTGGGAAAATGGATATCATTGCTTATATTCAAAGCATGTGTTATCTGTGAAAGGCCAGAACCGATGCATTGCGAAGGAGAACCTGAAGAGCTACCCTCAAGATGTCCTGGAAAGAAGCCTTTTTCAAGACACTTACAGCATTTACAACACTGTTCGATCTCTGGCACGTGCCTTAAATGCTGCAGACTCATCCAGAGCCAAGTGGATGGTGGGCAGAAAGAGATTGGAAGGTGAAAGAATCCAGTCATCACAGGTATTCCTTTTTATTCCAGTGAAGTGGCGGTATACGGTTCCACTTGAACTGACAATCAGTTCCACTCTGCAATTGTTATTTTACTTATATAACAGGTCCAATCCTTGGGGTCTCCAAGAACAACGTTGTTGTTCAACATCTTTATAATAATAAATAATTTTTTATTTATACCCTGCCCTTCCCAGTTCAGAAAACCGGGCCCAGGGCAGCTAACAACAGATTTAAAACACAATTGATGCAACAAAAAACAGCTTAAAATACAGTATAAAACATGAATAACAATAAATTCCGAATTCAAAAATCAATTTAGGGGGGAAATCCATCTAATAATCATTAGATGATCACCAGGGCTGGCTGGCTAAATTAGTCCTATTTGGGCCAGCAGAGAGACCAGGGGAGAATTAGCTGTGGGATCCCAGAGCGGGTAATCTTCATAGAAAGGGGAGGGGGAGGGAAGGAAGGGGAATAAAAGATCAGGCTAAGTTCAAATTGAACTTTAGAAACGACTTGCATGAAGGAATTGAGGGGGTGCTCATCAAATTTGCTGGTGATACCAAACTTGGAGGGGTAGCTAATGCCACAGAAGTCAGAATCAGAAATCAAAACGAACTTAACAGACTGGAGAACTGGGCCCAAGCTAACAAAATGAATTTCAATAGGGACAAATGTAAGGTTCTGCACTTAGGCAGGAAGAACCAGATGAACAAATATAAAATTGGGGACACGGGGCTTACTAGCAGTAGAGGAATGCTTGAAGAAACTGGGTATGTTTAGCCTGGAAAAGAGGAGACTGAGAGGAGATATGAGAGCCATCTTCAAATATCTTAGAAGAAGGAACAAGCTCGTTTTCTCCTGTTCTGGAGGGTTGGACTCAAACCAATGTCTACAAGTTTTAAGAAAAGAGATTCCTTATGTATAAGGCAGCTTACTATCTTGGAGCCAGTCTCTCAGGTGCTTTCAGAATTAGAGGAGAACTGAGGCAAGATTTTACCTATTCTGAGGTCATATTGACTCCTCTGACTCCTCCTCGGCTGCAACATGTGAGCTTCTACTGGTCCCTATTTATCATAGAAACATAGCATCATAGAATTGTAGTGCTAGAAGGGACCCCTGGGAGTCATCTTCCTACATTCCTCAAGTAAATTGGGGCCACTTAAAAAAACCAAAACTTGTGTGGCCACTATGGTGCTGATAACACCAAGGTTGCATGTTCAATCCCTGTAAGGAACAGCTGCACATACCTGTAATTCAGAGGGCTGGTTCCAGATGATCTTCAGGGTCTCTTCCAGCTCTATGATTCTATGACCCTAAGCCATGTGTAATAATAATAATAATAATAATAATAATAATAATAATAATAATAATATACTGGACCGAGGCCATTTCGGGTTTTAAAAGTCAGCACCAATAGCCATGAATCTTGGGGCATGACTCTATTTTAATCCTTTTTCTATCTACCCTCTGAAGGAGAGTCTCCACTTCCATCGTTCTGCCCGGACACTGAGGTCCAGCGCCGAGGGCCTTCTGGCGGTTCCCCGCTGCAAGAAGCCAAGTAACAGGGAACCAGGCAGAGGGCCTTCTCGGTAGTGGCACCTGCCCTGTGGAGCGCCCTCCCACCAGTTGTCAAAGAGAAAAATAACTACCAAACATTTAGAAGACATCTGAAGGCAGCCCTGTTTAGGGAAGCTTTTAATGTTTAATAGGTTGTTGTATTTTAGTGTTTTGTTCGAAGCCGCCCAGAATGTCTGGGGAAACCCAGCCAGATGGGCGGGGTATGAATGAATGAATGAATGAATGAATGAATAAATAAATAAATAAATAAATATTATTACCCTACCTCTTTTTCTTTCTCTCTCTCTCTCTCTCTCTCTCTCCCGCCTTTTTGTCTGGATCTGTGTTTTTAGCTACATTAACATTTTAGTTTGGATCAAGTGGTATTTGATAATAATCTTTGTATCTCCCTTTAAAATTATAATAAAGTTTATTCAAACAAAAAAGAAAGAAAAGAACCAACTTCAATAAATGCCAGGAGTTTTCTCTTTTTTTAATAAGTTTTTTATTGAAATTTCCACCAAATTTTTTAACAACAAACAAAACATTAACAAACGAAACATAATAAAAAGAAAAACAAGAAAAGAGAAAAACACATATAATTTCGACTCTTAATTTAATGTACCTTACTCTCCTGACTTCCTCGTACCTCCCCTTTCTGTATCCTTATGTCTAATAAATTTATCAACAAATCCTTCCCTTACTTTTAACTTAATTTAAATAACACTCATTCTCTTTTAACTTAATCATTACCGCTATTAACCTCAAATTTTCTCCTCCAGCGTCCATCTAACATTCCTTAACTTTAGAATATTTCTTTAAGTAGTCCTTGAATTTTTTCCAATCTTCTTCCGCCGCTTCTCTTCCCTGGTCTCGGATTCTGCTCGTCATCTCTGCCAAACTCATATAGTCAATCACCTTCATCTGCCATTCTTCCACGGTGGGTAAATTTTCTCTGTCCTTCTAGCTTCACCCTTTCCTGAGAAACGTCAGATTTTATAATGCTTCTGTGGATGGAGTTTATTTGGATGAGAATGGGCAACTGGCAGCTGACTTTGATATTGTGAACTTTGTGATTCTTCCCAATAACTCCCTTCATGAAGGGAAAGTTGGGCGTGTGGAGAAACGGGGATCCCAAGGCGTGCAAGTCACCATCGACCAGGATGCCATTGTGTGGCCTCCTTGGTTTAACAAGGTGGGTTGAGCCATTCAATTAATGTTATTCTTTTGATCATCTGTTAAGTTCTAACAATACGTCTGGTATTGTTGATTAGACCTCAAAAAGAGAGAGCTATCATTGCTTTGAAAATACTCAGGAAAGGTTCTTCCATATTCACTCATTCTCTAAAAAGCATGGCAATTCCACATCAGAGCTCCTCTGTTTTGAGCTACATGTTAAATCATGGGCAGGCAACCATTTTTTCTCCGAAGGGTCACATTCCCTCAGAGGGAAATGAAGGGCAAATCTCTCAGGGAGCTGCAGGCAGGGCTGAGGGTGGAATCGATATTGAAGGTGGGCAGAGCAAAACACGAAAGAATTCTGGATCAACAAATCTGGAATAAAATTTGCCTGGCTTCATTTTTTTTTACCATGGTTACATCAGAGTAGATTTCCCTATGCAGCTCTGTTCAGAAGTAAGCCCACTGGTTTTGATGGCAGCCCTGCACAGTGGTACCTCTGGTTACAAACTTAATTCGTTCCGGAGGTCTGCTCTTAACCTGAAACTGTTCTTAACTAGAGGCGTGCTTTCGCTAATGGGGCCTCTAGCTGCAGCTGCGCCGCCGGCACACGATTTCCGTTCTCATCCTGGAGCAAAGTTCTCAACTCGAGGTAACTCTTCCGGGTTTGGCAGAGTTTGTAACCTGAAGCATTTGTAACCTGATGTGGTTGTAAGTAGAGGTTCTACTGTATAGGGAAGTTTTTAATGTTTAGTGTTTTATTATCATAGAATAGAATCATAGAGTTGGAATGGGCCATCGAGTCCAACCCCCTGCCAAGCAGGAAACACCATCAGAGCACTCCTGACATATGGTTGTCAAGCCTCTGCTTAAAGACCTCCAAAGAAGGAGACTCCACCACACTCCTTGGCAGCAAATTCCACGGTTGAACAGCTCTTACTGTCAGGAAGTTCTTCCTAATGTTTAGGTGGAATCTTCTTTCTTGTAGTTTGGATCCATTGCTCCGTGTCCGCTTCTCTGGAGCAGCAGAAAACAACCTTTCTCCCTCCTCTATATGACATCCTTTTATATATTTGAACATGGCTATCATATCACCCCTTAACCTCCTCTTCTCCAGGCTAAACATGCCCGGCTCCCTTAGTCGTTCCTCATAAGGCATCGCTATCATGTTTTTACATATGCTGGAAGCTGCCTAGAGTGGCTGGGGCAACCCAGTTAGATGGGCAAGGTACAAATAATAAATTATTCTTATTATTAAATAAGTATACAATAGACCAATAAAGGTAATGCTCGTGAAGGAACCTGATCGTAAGTTCTTTGACAGTTAATCTGCTTCAGTTTAGAACACAGGCTGGGTTTCTTTCCTGGAGAGAAACAGGGTCTCGCGGATACCCCTTTGAAGGTCACCCTCTAGCTTTGCAAAAGTGAATGGATTTTTCAGATATCTTCTAATACCTTAAGTTTTACTTAAGGTTCCTAACAGACTTGAAGGAAGTAACAAATACAGAGATGAGGCTGGGATCAAGTAAGATCTGCTCTCACAATGGATCCATGAGGTCAGGAAATTCAGAATACCATGGAGCAGGTTAGGTTGAGAACAGCAAACTGAATGAACCAGTTTGCAGAGAAGTCATTAAACTGCATTTTTATACATATAATTAGCCAAAATCAAGGTCTAAACTGCTTATGATACCACAGTCCTGATGAAAATACCTCACATAATCCCCTTACTTTCCCTTCCTATTACTTCCGGTGACTTTGCATAGATAGAAATAGCCCTCACTATTGATCCTTTGTCTATGAGTAGATGGTGCCTCATTCCAGATGTAGCAAGAACTGTCAGCCTGGTTTTGTCAAGGTGATCCGGGAAGGAGAGCAGCTTTGCTGCTATGATTGCGCTCCCTGCAAGGAAGGGACAATCTCTACCCAAGAAGGTAAGTTTCTCCAGAGGAAAGGGCAGCCTTTAAGGAATGGGTAAATTATATTTAAATATTTTTGGATGAATTAGACCTTTCTGGAGTTCAAAGAAATGGCCTTATGGGTGGACTGGTGGGTGTTTAAGGATCCAGAAATCCCAGCCCCCATAATGTCATTTCTTTGTATCATCTCCATTACCACTACCCCAAGTGTTTTACATGTGACTGCTTGCCATTTTGATGTATCCACTAACCCTTTGCAATTCAATTAACACATTAATCTGCCTTAATACTGGAACAGGCTATTAGTCTGTTTTTCAAATGTAGTTCAAATTTTCACAACAAAACATGTCTTTTGTGGAACGTAACAGAGTAATTGCGCACATATGATGCTGAAGTCATTCTTCTTCTTTTCAGATGCAAAACATTGCACCAAATGTCCAGAAGACCAGCATCCAAACAAGAATCAAGATAAATGTATTCCTAAAATTATCAACTTCCTGGCCTATGAAAAACCCTTGGGAATCATCCTGACTTCCTCTGCCCTATTCTTGTGCTTAACCACCATCTTTGTGTTAGGAGTTTTCATTAAATACAAGGAAACTCCCATAGTCAAAGCCAACAACCGGGACCTCTCCTACATCCTCCTTGTCTCTCTCCTTCTCTCCTATTTAACCTCCTTCCTCTTCATCGGCAGGCCAAGGAAAGAGACCTGCCTCTTTCAACAAATGGCCTTCAGCATCATCTTCTCTGTTGCCATCTCTTCAGTCTTGGCAAAAACCATCACTGTGGTGCTGGCCTTCCTGGCCACAAAGCCGGGGAACAGGGTGAGGAAATGGCTGGGGAAGAGTTTGGCCAACTCTATCGTCATTTCCTGTTCCAGTGTCCAAGTTCTCATCAGCACTATCTGGCTGGGATTCTTTCCCCCATTCCCAGATTCCAACATGAACTCTCAGCCTGGAGAGATTATCCTGCAATGCAATGAAGGGTCTGTGGCCATGTTTTATACTGCCCTTGGCTACATGGGTTTCCTGGCTGCCATCTGCTTCACAGTGGCTTTCCTGGCCAGGAAACTTCCTGGGGCCTTCAATGAAGCCAAGCTGATCACCTTCAGCATGTTGGTCTTCTGCAATGTTTGGGTGTCCTTTGTGCCTACTTACCTGAGCACTAAGGGGAAATACATGGTAGCCGTGCAGGTCTTCTCTATGTTGGTCTCCAGTGCTGGGCTCCTGGGCTGCATCTTCATTCCTAAGTGCTACATTATTATACTCAGGCCTAACTTGAATAGAAAAGATAATCTGACAACAAAACTAAAGATGGCACCTGATTCTTATTAGATTTTTTCCCCATCTTACACACCTGTGTTCAGCAAAGAAGTAATAAAAAAAAGCTATTTCACTTGTGAGTGATTATTATGAGCTGCTATTTTAAATATTTTCTCTTCCCTTTACTAATGTCCCAAAGGCTATAGGTTATGGCCAATGAAGATGAGGCTATAGTGACCATGGAATGCCCACAGGTTCTATTGATTTAATATTTTGTAGGTATCAAATATGCAAAAAAACCCGTGCGGTATGTTGCAGATCTCTCGCTTGCCTAAGCAGACATTCATAGTTGGCCTCTGATAAAGAAGTAAAATGCAAAAATGCAATTCTTTCCAGAAATCAGGGTGTAAAATTGGTGTAAAAAGGGGTGGCCAACTCCCAAGAGACTGCAATCTATTTACAAAATTAAAAACTGACAGTGATCTACCCCTGTTTTGGTGGGTTCAGGTCAAAGTTGTTGACCTTTTTTTAGGGAGGAGGAAAGTAGCGTTTTTAAGGGTTTTGAGGGAGAAAGAGGAATGGCCACTCACCAACAAATCACCGGCAAAACTAAAAGCCTCACTGAGTAAACTCCGTTCTGCATATCCGTAGAGGGTGGGACGAGGGGGCGGGGGCGGATTCCATTTTAGCAACACTAAGGAAAGGGACCCAGCGATCGAACGCAATCTACCAAAAGCTCCCGGGGATCTACCAGTAGATCGCAATCGACCTGTTGGACATCCCTGTTGTTAAGGAAAGCAGTGTACTGTGTGATACAGGTTTATCACAAAGGGGGGAAAGCATCTCTGCTACATGGCCCCTATTGGAAAACCAATGGTATCTGTGAGAGACATGTTTTATGACTTTGCATGTCAACAGTTGTGGCATTCGTACGGAACCCCTGGTTGTCTCACGAACTATTGACCTGTACACCACTAATCCGCTGCCACCAACCAGGTCCTCCCCAGTAAATAATTTAATCTCAGTCAGGTTCTTAAGTTAACAAAGAAGAGTGTAGTTTATTGCAAACACAAATATTGGGCCATTATAAAGAGATTTAGTGGTTCTTAGTTGATCGGTGATGTGGTAGTGCTATATTGTATTATTTATGCAAATTGATTTTCTCTGGAGTTAAAGCTCTGACTGGGACAAACCTTCTTATGCTGAGCTCGTATTTTGCACAATTTGTATACGGTGTTTGTTTGATAATGTGTGGTTTGCTATGCCTAATAAAGGATTGACCTTTTAAAGCAAACACAAATACACTTTAACTGCATTCAAAACATTGTTACCCTTTACCTTCTTAGTCTTATTTTATCTTGTCTCTAACTCTTCTACCTCCCCTCACTAAAGAACCAACTGCACTAACTGTCTCTCTGTTTTCAACTGTCTGCCAACTGCTTTCCCAACTGCCTTTCCCAACCAACCAACCAACTAATTCAACCTTGGGCTAAGCCCTTTTATAAACACATAGGCTCTGCCTCTGGCTTTTCTATTGGTCTACCTATTAACCCTTTCTCTCCCCCTGTACAGACATTTCCAAAAGAACGGGAGAACGCCACAACAGTCTATTGGTATTTAGGTACCAAGTCATTGTTTTGTGTAAGCGTTTGCTAAGGCCCCCCAAAAAAAATTCAAGGAAGGGACCAGAACACCCCCCAAAATCCACAGTGGATGTGTGCACATGCCATGAGACATGCTCACCTTAATTGAGCAGCGCATGTGGCATTCGGGTGACAGGTCAGCAGGTTGGACGACAAATCAAATCAAAACTTTATTAGCAAAGCCAACAGGCCACAGCTATACAAGAGTTAAAAGTGAAAATAGGGATAAAAGGAAGAAAAGAACAAGCAAAAGGAGGTCCGTCAGATGAACAAGTCTGTCACTCAGATGGTGGCCCTCAATTTCGCAGCTCTCTCGATGTACCTCGCGACCTTCTCTGTTATCTGACTATCCGTATCAGATAATAGAAAATACAGTGTAATGTCTGGTGAACGGCCGGGGTTGGAGAGAATGAGTGGAGTAATAATCTCATTCCTTAGGTCTTTGTAAAGGGGGCAAGATAGAAGGACGTGGGACACTGTTTCCGTGTTACCATCTCCACATGGGCAAAGTCATTTTTCAAATGGAGTCTTTTGGTGACGACCTTCGAGTACAGCAGAGGGAAGAACATCCCATCTAGCCAATGTAAAGGCACGTCTGTATTTTGGGATGGTTAGTTTAAACAGATATGAAGCTGGAGAGTCAAAATGAGAAGGGGGAAAGTAGGTATACCATGGGCACAGTTTCTTTAAGATAGTCAGGTTGTTTTGTCGTTCAATGTCTTTCAGGCGCTGGCCTATTAGACTCTTTGCTTTAATGAGGCCCATTGATAGTAGGGACTGTGAATGCAGACCGCATGTAAGGAGTTTTTGATGCACAGTTTTGAACCACTTGCTTTTGTGAGGGTCTTGCATTACTAGAGGCAGTAGACCAGGTGGATTCAGATTAAGACGAAGCCAATAGTTGAATGTTCTCTGCCAGGTCTGAGTTTCTACAGATGGAAGGCAGGCCTCGAGTCGTAATGCTGCGTTTGGAACACAGGAGGGGACACCGAATATCTGCCTTAGAAATTTAGACTGAACAGTTTCAAGACTGGAGCAATGGTTCCCCGTCCAGATTTGTGCCCCGTACAGTAACTGCGCCAGAGGTTTTGCTTGAAAAACTTCAAGGGCTGCTGGGATGTATCTGCCCCCCTTCGTGTAAAAGAAGCGGGACAGCATCTTGATACTTTGAGCTGCTTTTTCTTTGGCACATTTTTGATGGACATCCCAGGACCCGGTCGACTGGAAAACGATACCCAGATATTTGAAGGCTTTAACCTGTTCAATTGTCTGGTTATCCATCCTCCAGCTGTACTGTCTGTGTTTCCTTGCAAAAACCATAATTTTGGTTTTCTGATAGTTTATTGCAAGTTGCTCTCTCCTACAGTATGCTGAAAATTCACCTATGAGCCTATTTAAGCCTATTCTTGTTCGAGATAGGAGTATCGCATCATCAGCGTACAAAAGCACTGATATTGATTTGTCAGCCAGTTTGGGGGCGTGGAAGTCCGGAGATGACAAACAGTTAACCATATCATTGATGTAGATGTTGAATAGAACTGGGGCCAGGATGCAACCTTGCTTGACCCCCTTACTGACAGGAACTGGTCCTATAAGATGGCCATTTAACGAAGTTCTTACATGCAGCACCGTGTCTTTATATAAACAGCTGATCAGAAATAATAGTCTTTTGTCTATACTTGATGTGCTCAATTTATCCCAGAGTCTTACACGTGGAATTGAATCGAAAGCAGCCTTTAGATCGATAAAGGCTGCATATAACACCCCACGGGATTTTTTGGCATATTTGTCAATTAAATAGGCTAGGGTGAAGCAATGGTCTATGGTGGATCTGCCTTGCCTGAAACCCGCTTGCTCTTCCGCTAGAATAGCTTCAGTTTCCAGCCAGCTAGTTAGCTTGATATAAAGATGTTTGGCATATAGTTTGCTGGGTATAGGCAGAAGGCTGATTGGTCTATAACTCGCCGGGTCTGTCATGGGTCCTTTTTTATAGATTGGGATAATTATTGCCTCAGTCCAACCATCTGGGAGTAAACCCGTTGAGTCGATCCAAGAAAATAAAGACGCCAGCAGGGGGGCCCACCAGCCAATGTTGGACTTCAGAAGTTCGGCAGGGATGTAATCATTCCCTGGGGCCTTGTTGTTCTTTAATTGTGCGATTAAATTCTCAACTTCCTTTGCAGTTACTGGTGGCCAATGAGGTAGGTCCTCCAATTGAATCCATAGTTTGTAATGTTGGGCTTCCTGGTCATAGAACAAAGATTGAAAATGGCGCAACCACTCCATTGGTTCCACTGTACAGATGGAATTAGTACGCTCCTGGTCCAGTAGACCAGATATGGTTCGCCAAAAGCAAGTAGTATCTTTCTCGTGCGATGCCTTAACCAAACTGTGCCATGCGGCTCTTTCAGCTTCCAGTTTCTTTCTCCTTAGTAATTGTTTGTAAGACCGTCTCAGATAAATATAAGCATTAAGTAGGAGGGCAGTCCCTGATTTCCTGTATCTCTGGTAGGCTGTTCTCGTTTGTCTCCTTGTTTGCCTGCACTCCAGGTCAAACCAGCTAGCTCCGTCCTTTGCCCTCTTTGTAGCGGAGCTATGTATCACTGTTGTTAAATGGGGTTTCAATCTTTCCAAAAGTAATTTAAAGCGTTCCATAATCACATCTACTGAATTGCCTGATACAATAGCGGAGCGAATAAGCTTTAACTCCACTGACTGAAGAAGGAGGGTTAGATTTTCATTCAGTATTGGGGACCATTTGAGTCTTTTGGGGGCAGGTATATCCAAATTTACAGAAGGTATATATTGTGGCTCGGCAATAGAATAGTCAAAAGGCCGACCTGCAAGCTCTAAAATTAGAGGTAGGTGATCGCTCAGAGTATTGTGGCCCACTTGGAACTTCCTTACAAAGCTGTGAGCAAATCTTGAGATTAAGATATAATCTATAACGCTTCCCCCAGCCTTGGAGAAATGGGTATATTCCCCGGGGCGGTCCCCCTCTATATTGCCGTTTAATATCAGCAGTTCCCTCCGTCTGGCAGCCTGCACTAAGCAGAGACCTGGGAAATTACTTCTACTATCTTTGGACAGTCGTGTCGCACCAATATCCGTCTGTTCTTCAGGGTCCATAAATTGGTTGAAATGAGTGTATAGACTGTTGTCATCTGTTCCTATACGAGCGTTGAAGTCTCCACACACAATAGTCAGGGCAGACGGGTAAGTAGATTCGAGAGGCTCTAAAAACGCCTCTAGCTCAGCCCATGTAGCCTTGACAACGGGGTTTTTTTGGCCTGGGGGAATATAGACATTGACCAGCAAGAGAGTAGTTCTCTTGAAGCTAAGTAGAGCGGCTGTTGCTAAAGAATTGCAGCTGGGTAGGGCTGTTAGAGAATGCGCCAGCTCCGTGGAAATGAAGCAAGCTAGGCCACCACTAGATCTGCCGCCCCTTAGAGATGGAGAGGCAGGCAGGTAGTGGCAGTTATACCCATTAAGAAATATAGGGTCATTCTGCCATGTCTCCTGAAAGAAGATGATGTCAAATTGCTTAAGGTAGCACAAAAATTGTTGATTATTTTTCTTGGCGTGCCAACCCGCGATATTCCAAGACAGCACTTTTAGGCCCCGGGCCCTTCGGGGAGCTGGATCTATGTCACCACCACGTCCAGCGATTCTTTGGTGTCTAAAAAAACACACCCGTTGGCTCTTTTCGAGGATGACTGCTTGGAGAGAGTGTAGTGATCCTCTTTTCTTGGTGATTTGGGGCTAGATTTTGGAGTTGGGGGGGAAGCTAATTCATTCGGAGACAATTTAAGATAGCTGTGCCAGGAGCTTTGAGGTTTCACACCTTGATTTGGTCTTACTTTATTGTACATCACAGGGGGCTCAGATTGTAATTCCACGTCTACACATTTAAAGGTGCCTCCCACTGTCTTCTTATCCACCAGACATTTGGGAGATATGGGCTGCACATAAGGGTCCTTCATTGTCTCACCTTGATCATCCTTTTTTTCTAGTCTGCTTCGAAGTAAATCAAGTCTTTTCAGGATCTCAGTTTGAGCTGGAGAATGCAGTGACCAGAATCGCTTTATCAGCGAGAGTTCTTCCTCCAAAGCGGAGTCCTCACTATCACACGTGAGAGGCCAGACGCCAGTTGGATGTGGGGCTTCCTTTTTTTCATTTGGTACTGTTTGGTGGAGATGATCCTGCTGGAACTTATGCTTTCTATTTCGATGGTTTTGGTGGTTGGTTTTTTCCCTTTTGTGAACTTCCATTCCTATGCTCTTGGGCCCCATCAGAGAGGTTGCAGGTGCTCTATTTTCAAATATTCTTAATAGGACTATTCTTTCTTTTTTGAATAGGTTTTTAGCTCTAAAAATGAAACTGGCCAGATTATGATCTAAAAAAGTAATCAATGCTCGTACCGAGCAATCATCTTGATGTAGATACTCTATAGCGGCTATGTCAGTTGCTTTTACTACCCCCGGTAAAATGCCACTTATAATGGACAAAAAGTGGTCTATACGGTCCAACCCTGCATAAAATCTAGGCGGTTTAGGGTAATTAGCAAAGACAAGCTTTTGTGGGATTAGGACTAAACTCCATTCTCTTTTGGGACACAACATCTGTCGAGCTTGGGAGGAGTGGTTCCCCTCAATAGTTTGGGTCGCCTGCTCACCTCTGTCTACAGATTCTGTGCTGGCCATAAGAGGACTCTGGGGCGGTATAACTGTAGATGGATTAGTTCCTTTGTCCCAGCTCGGTGTTGATTCTTCAAAACTTGATTTAGATTCTTTTATGGGTGTATCTACTTTACGTGTCTCTTTGATGGCACTCGAGTTGGATTTGTTTGTTCCACTTGTAGAAGGGGATGGAAGAAGGTTAAAGAGCTTCTGCCAATATTTTTTACAGGTACGGTGAGTTGTCTTAAGCCGCCTTAGGTTTTTCATATTTTTGCTTTTCTTCATCTTAGGCTCAGCTTTTTTCCTCCGGGGTTTGCTGGGGAGTGGTGGATCCGGGCTGGCTAGGGGATTTGTATTCTGGTCTGAAGCGCTCACATGTTGTTTGAAATTATCCACTAGGGTCAGGAGCAGCCCGTTTGTTATCGCTAAAAATTTTTTAACGTTAAGGAGATCCTTAGAAATCTGGTATATCTGCTCCTGAAGATAATCGCCCCACATTTCTGTTCCGCAGTCATTGGCTTTCAACCAATGGGTTGAAAGATTACCTCCAAGTTCCAGCGGTGACAAATGAGGATTGGCATCAGGTGTGTTGGCTGTATTAGCCTTTGTAGCATTCTCTGCTATGGCAAGTTCTTGGGCCAGATTTGTTGGATGGTTTGTCCTCTTGTTGTTTGTTTGCAAGTCCTTTAGCTGTGTTGACCAATCCAACACTGTGAGTGGCAAAGGCATAGCTACATCTAGGATACTCTCATTCTGAGTTCTCTTGCTCGAGTCTTTTTGAGGAAAGTAGCTGGTAATTTTACTTTGTCTCCTTCGGCGCTCCATCGGGCTCTGTGGTGAATTAGGCAAAATTCCTTGGTCCTTGTATTTTTTCCTGGTGAGGACCATAGTGGGTATATGGGTATATATGGATATATGGTAGGGGGTGCTTGCTTAACGGCGGCTTATCTTTTGTTCTAAGCTGGAGTAAACAATAGCAGAAATGCCGATTTGTGGAAGTTGCCTCCTAAACCTCTCCAACCTCTCCAACTTGTTAGTTTCTCCAGCAATTTACATCGGGGCTTGTGAGGTATCAGTCATTTAAAATGTTAGAAAATATTACTGGTCTTAAGCTTTCATACTGTGCCTTGTTTCGTTTAAAATTCAACTAGGTCTTTCTCCCTCATTCAACAGCCTCACGACGTAACCAGTAAAGTAGCTAGGCAGTATAACAAAGCAGAAAAAAAAACAAAAGTCCCTTGGAATAATTATCGGGTTGAACTTGCCTTGTGTTTCTTGGGGTTATAGCTGCTTCAATTCCTTCCTTTTTTTTTATAGATAAAAAGCTCGGCGTCCTTCCAAAGGAGTAGCTGGCCTCCCCCGTCTGCTAATTACCAGCTTCGTGAAGATAGGGCGGCTTGCTGAGCCTCTTTTGGATAAAAATAGGCCTTTGGCAGTTAATAAAAAAAGAGTGATAGTTTAAAACTGCTAAGCTCGGTTAAAAAAAAGGAAAAAGAGAAAAAAAAAGCTTTAAAAGTGCTGATAAATACTGATAAATCTATATCATCAACGCGGAGCACAAAATAGAGCTACCACTAACGACGCCATCTTAATCACTCCGATTTCGGTTGGACGACATGTGCTCACAGCGAGAGCAGATTGTGCAACGTAAGCTTGATCCTTGTGTATGTTGTGCGGCGTCGCACCCCTTAATTGTGGCGGCAAGGTAGTGCTCTTGAGACCAAGGGAGACAGGCAGGTGGGAAGGCAGGCGGGCGGGTGGGTGGTGGGGGAGAAAATATTGAGGGGACTGACCCCCCAGAAGAAACTTATTAGGGGCAAGGGACCACGGACCCCTACAGTTGGCACCTATGCTAAGTTCCTCTGCTCTGCCTCCATGGTCAGAGACAGACAGCAGGAGGCAAGGGTGGTCTTGGGCTCAGTCCCTGCTTCCCACAGGTGTGGGAACAGAATACTCAACAATGATGATGTTGATGATGATAAATTTTATTTATTTATACCCCGCCCTCCCCGGCCAGAGCTGGGCTCAGGGCAGCTAACACTGGTAAAATTACAATAAAAACATAATGGGGGGGGGGAGGAGGCAATTTAAAATACAGGTTAAAATCCAATTTAAAATGCAGCCTCGGTTTAAAAGTAGCCCATAGAGCAAAAAAAAAGGGGGGGGGCATAAGAGTCAGACTGAGTCCAAACCAAAGGCCAGGCGGAACAGCTCTGTCTTGCAGGACCTGCGGAAAGATGTCAAGTCCCGCAGGGCCCTGGTCTCTTGTGACAGAGTGTTCCACCAAGTCGGGGCCAGTACTGAAAAGGCCCTGGCCCTAGTTGAGACCAATCTAACCACCTTGCAACTTGGGACCTCCAAAATGTTGTCATTTGTGGACCTTAAGGTCCTCCGCGGGGCATACCAGGAGAGGCGGTCCCGTAGGTACTAGGTCAAAACCAGCACCTTAAACCTTAAGCTGCTGGCCAAATCCAGCGGGCTCTTCTTATGTTCTTACATCAGCCCGTATTCCCATCCCCATCGAATAACATCTCACATCTCAGGTTGCAGACGGAGCCGTCTCACCCCTGCAGCTACCCTATCTTGCGATCTCAGCTGCAGATCTTGAGCCACCACTGCTTTCCTGAGGAGACCGATATTGTTCTTGGTGACTCAGTTTCACATTTTAATGATGCTCAGCAGTAAATCAGCCCTGTTGTGTGGTAGGTCACATATACACCCTGAATGAATAGATTGATCCTGGCATATCATACGATGAAGCTTTTTAATGTTTAATTTTTTATCAGGTTTTTGAATACAGCCGTACCTTGGATCTCAAATGCCTTGGCTCCCAAACAAATCAGCTCCCGAATGAGCAAAACCCGGAAGTGAGTGTCCCGGCTTTCAAACAATTTTCGGAAGCCGAACCCCACCTCAGCATAAGACATGCCACAGCATATCTAGCCGCCATGCCCATTCTCTGACCTTTGCCTCCCTTGCAGAAAGCTTTGCTTAAGTTACACTTGGCTGGAGCATGACGAATGAAGCAGACTTTCGAGTATCAGGGGAACATTTGGGGGGAAGCACCTGTCTGACACATGAATTGCTAACACTAGAAATGTGCCTTGCTGGAAACACGTTAAGTTCAGGATGGTTTCTGCTAATAAAAGGAGCCACGGCAGAGCTAGCCGGCAGCTTGCTTGGAGCTTGCTAGCTTGCTTGCTCCTGCACAACTCACATGCAACCAACTCCTGTGTCGTTATTTCTACAACATCCGATGGGGCTTCCGCAGCTTCTGGTTGGCTGCAGGAGTTTCCTGCAGCCAATCAGAAGCCGTGCTTTGGTTTATGAATGTTTTGGAAGTTGAATGGACTTCCGGAACGGATTCCGATTGACTTCTGAGGTACAACTGTGTTCTGGAAGCCGCCCAGAGTGGCTGGGGCAACCCAGTCAGATGGGTAGGGACAAATAATAAAATCACCACCACAACCGCCATCATCTTATGGTGGTTCTCCACTAAAGGTCAGACCAATCTCACCTTTCCCCTCCCTGACCCTTCTCAGAATCTGTGTTTCCACCAACATGTTTCCCTCCAACTTTGCAGCTGCTCCTAGAGCCACACGGAGAATCCATGAAAGTACAGAGCTGTTAATTATAATTAAAAGTAAATAAATCACAGTTATTTGTTACTCTTCTTCTGGTCAAAACTTCACTTGGATACAAATCACAGTAATATCAGAAATGAGGCAGCGTGACGCAACTCCATTTCACGTGCCAGAAATGCCTACTGCACATTGAGACCTTGGGCTGTGATTTGGGGCAGGCAGGGACTCTGCCAGTGGGAAGGTTTCATTCCATTCCTCTCTTGTAATGTCACTGGGGCATGGATAATAAGTCATTGAAATAATGGTGGAAGGTGGATGATTTTGGAAGATTTCCTGGTTAAAGGTCCAGCCTGCCCCCCTCTGACCTATTGCAATATTATATGGGGGAAGTTGGGAGGCGGGATTCCTGCCCCCCAACCAGTTCCACAACTGAACCCACCCAGTAAGTCCAGGAGGCTGCAGAGGTGATACATCCCATGCTAGTTATCAAAATTGTAGTGATTTATTTTCCATCGCCTTGCCAATGCTCAAGGGCATTCCCAAAGATCACAATTTAGAGCAATAACAGAAACATCGGAATCGACAGCAAGGAGGTGAAACTTCTTGCAGCAACAACCCTGCGGCATAAATACCACTGAGAGCCTTGGGTGACAATTAGGAAGGGGTGGGGAGCAGGGGGCTGAGTCAGGTTTGGACCTCCTATGTGGCGCTGTAGCCATGACTAGATTCCCTCTGTGATTCATTGCAGTCTCAGCCTTGCCCGAGGGTCTTGGCTGCTTTTAAGAGCATGGGGAGCAGCCCCAGAGGCAGCAGCTGTGGCAGGTATATCCAGATTGTGCTGATGGTGATACTCTTTCCCCGGACAACCTGTGAGATGCCGGTGGCAAAATGCCCCTTGAATTTCATAAACAACCAGACAGACCCTTTGAATTATTACAGAGCAGCAGACTACATCATTAGTGGGGTTGTATCTGCCACCAATGTCATTCTACTCCCGATCAAGTTCTCCAAGACTCCCTCTACGAGATATTACCCGTAAGTAATTAAGGGGCGTAAGTAATTGCAGGGACGCGGGTGGTGCTGTGGTCTAAACCACTGAGCCTCTTAGGCTTGCTGATGAGAAGGTCTGCAGTTCGAATCCCTGCGATGGGGTGAGCTCCCGTTGCTTGGTCCCTGCTCCTGCCAACCTAGCAGTTCGAAAGCACGTCAAGTGCAAGTAGATAAATAGGTACCGCTCCGGCAGGAAGGTAAATGGCGTTTCCGTGCACTGCTCTGATTCACCAGAAGCAGCTTAGTCATGCTGGCCACATGACCTGGAAGCTGTGCGCCAGCTCCCTTGGCCAATAAAGCGAGATGAGCGCCGCAACCCCAGAGTCATCCACGACTGGACTTAACGGTCAGGGGTACCTTTACCTTTAATTAAGGGGCAGTGGTGGATTTGTTGCAATTCCTGCTGATTCTGATTTCGTATGTCCCAATTGTGCCCCAGTCTCTCTCTTTCTCTGGTCCTATGAACAATATCTCCTCTTTTGGCAGAAAGTTTATTATTATTATTATTATTATTATTATTATTATTATTATTAGGATTTATATATCACCCTATGCCCACAGGTCTCAGGGCGGTTCACAGGTTAAAATCAGAATATACTAAAACCACAAAATACCTATCATAGAATCATAGAATCATATCATATCATAGAATCATAGAGTTGGAAGAGACCACAAGGGCCATCGAGTCCAACCCCCTGCCAAGCAGGAAATACCATCAGAGCACTCCTAAATCAAAATATCATCATCATCATCATCATCGTTACTTTTACTTAAATTTCTATGCCCAGCCTTCGCCTGAAGGTCTCAGGTGGTTCACAGCTTTAAAAAACACCACACAAAAATTAAAAATTGTAAAAATTGCACAGCAAGGGGTTGGAATTTTTCATTTCGCAGAATGCCTTTATTACCTCACAAGACCACCACGTAGGATAAAAGGTGCCTTCTTTCTCTTTACATTTCCAACAGATATTTGTACCTGCCTTATGCAATTTTCCTAACTTACTGGGAGTCAAATACCATCTGTACATCATTTTCATATAGTTTTCTTTCAGTGTACAACACGCCGAGAATTTCAAATCAGTTTTCCATAACCTTTCCGAATCTGAAAGTTGGATATTGCGTCCCAAATCCCTTACTCGGTGTATCATTACAGATTTAACTTGTTCATCCTTTGTATGTCATTCCAAAAGCAATTCATACATTTTCAACAGTATTTTTTATTATTATTTTCTAACAGATCTTTTTCAAATCCTGAGGTCTCATGACTGAAACCCCTCTTTTTATCTGTCTTGAAAATATCATTTAATTGATGAAATTGTCGCCAATCAGTTAATAAATCTCTTATCTCTTCAAAATCCTTCAAACTTTTTCAAAATTTGCTGGCATTCTCTGTATTTTGTATATATTTGTATTTTGATGTTTTGAATGTTGGCTGCAAGCAGCTTTGGGCACAGCTCGTTGTGGGAAAATGACATATAAACATGGCGTTTTTATCAGCCGGAACTTGCTGGAACTCAGTCACGGCTCCTCTCAGGTGGGTGCCATTGCCATTATAAGATAATGAGGTGACTAATTCATGGTGACTAATGACACCTCTTTTTCTAGAAAAATAGAAGTAAACTCAATCGATCAATCAAACTCATATGGCATACAATATATGTCGCTTCACTGACTGGTGTTGTCATTGAATAATAATGATGATGATGATGATATATGATTTATACCCCTCCCAGCTGGCTGGGTTTCCCCTGGTGAACTTTTGAAGTGCTTTTGCCTGTTGCACAGCTTAGCAGAGTATAGCGGAGTACTGCAGCGTTTCTTAGGCAACTCTTGAGATTTCCCAGGCAGGACGACGATCAGGAACAAAGCTGACGACTAGCAACTTGATTCTTGTAGTTTATTATATACAGCAGTAAACATACAAGTCTATCTACAAGTTACTACTTCTTCACTCTCAGCAACTCCTCAACACTAACCAAATCAATACTCACCGACACTAACCATTCTAACAAGCAGTGTCATAAGTCATGCTGCCTATCTGAGGGACCTCAGCCAATCACAGAGCTGTTGCTGGGTCTCCTTATCTCTAGGCAGATTCCTTTCATGCTCTGTCTTCCCAGGCTGTGAAGACACTAATTGCTAACTTGCAAATCTGCATGTAAACAATAGATTCCAACACCGCCAGCCACTCTAGGTGGCTTCCAGCAAAATATTAAAATACAATAATTCATCAAATATTAAAAGCTTCCCTTCCTTCAGATGTCTTCTAAAATTTAGGTAGTTGTTTATTTCCTTGACGTCTGATGGGAGGGTATTCCACAGGGTGGGTGCCACCACCGAGAAGGCCCTCTGCCTGGTTCCGTGTAACTTCACTTCTCGCAGTGAGGGAACTGCCAGAAGTCCCTCGGAGCTGGACCTCAGTGTCCGGGCTGAACGATGGGGGTGGAGACACTCCTTCAGGTATACTGGGCCAAGGCCATTTAGGGCTTTAAAGATCAGCACCAACACTTTGAATTTTGCCCAGAAATGTACTGGGAGCCAATGTAGGTCTTATGTGTTATGTGGTCTCGGCGGCCGCTCCCAGTTACCAGTCTAGCTGCCGCATTCTGGATTAGTTGTAGTTGCCAGGTCACCTTCAAAGGTAGCTCCATGTAGAGTGCATTGCAGTAGTCCAAGTGGGAGATAACTAGAGCATGCACTACTCTGGCAAGACAGTCTGCAGGCAGGTAGGGTCTCAACCTGTGTACCAGATCAGAATTGACCTGCGCCTCCATGGGTAACTGTGAGCCCAGAATGACTCCCAGGCTGCACATCTGGTCCTTCAGGGGCACCGTTATCCTGTTCAGGACCAGGGAGTCCTCCATACCAGCCCACCTCCTGTCCCTCCAAAACAGGATTGTCAGGATTCAACCTCAACCTGTTAGCCACCATCCATCCTCCAACCGCCTCCAGATACTCACACAGGAAATTTACCGCCTTCACTGGTTCCGATTTAAAAGAGAGGTAGAGCTGTGTATCATCCGCACATTGGTGAACACTCAGCCCAACCCTCCTGATGATCTACATATTCTTCTTCATGCTCAGGCTATGAACTAAAACATTAAGTTTGCTGGAGAGCCAGGCTGCTGCTGACCTAGTTGCTGGAGTTTATTGGCCAGTGACGTTACCATGGATGAATGCAGATGTATCATTTTGACATCAGTGTATGATGTTACCAGTGGCGTAGCGTGGGTTGTCAGCACCCGGGGCAAGGCAAGTAATTTGCACCCCCTAACCCGTGGATTTGCACCCCCTAACCCTAACCCCCAGATGTTGCGCCCAGTGCGGCCGGCCCCCCTGCACCCCCCCACGCTACGCCACTGGATGTCACAGAATGAGCTTCAAACCCCAGCAAAGTGAGAGACAGTTAAGAGCCAGGCTGAATGCTGTGGGCATTCATCTACCTGGATGGTCGTTAAACGTGGGACACAAATTTTGTTGCAGGTTATCAAATGTGCAGTTCAGGCAGCTCCTGCCCTTCATATTTGCCACTCAGAGAGTCAGCAGGGATCCTGGGCTCCTGCTCAACGTCACTCTGGGCTACAACATCTACGAAAACTACTTTGATGCAAGGACGACTTATGATGCTACAATAGACCTTCTCTCTACTGGGCAAGCAAACATCCCAAACTACTGCTGCGGAAGGCGGAATAACCTCTTGGCTGTCCTCGAAGGGGCTGACTCTGAAATCTCTGGCCAGATTTCAAATATGTTGAGCATCTACAAAACCCCACAGGTAGGAAATGGGAAGTGTGGCTGGTACACTGATACCTTGGTTCCTGAACAGCTTAGTTGACAAACAAACGCAGCAAAACCGGAAGTAAGTGTTCCGGTTTGAGAACGTTTTTCGGAAGCCGTACTTCCATTTTGGCTGCTGCCATTGTTTCTGGGGCCAATCATCCAATCAGAAGCCACACCTTGGTTTGCAAACGTTTTGGAAGTCGAATGGACTTCCAGAATGGATTGAGCAGATTATGTACTGACATCCTGTATTTCTTTGTATTGCTAAGGTTGCTTTTTTAAAAGGTATAACCACATGTGAAGTAGATGTTAATGCATAGTCTAGGATTTTGATTGCAAAATCACACACACACAATAAATGACAACAGCCATTTCAATAGCTGGCTGTGATATTTTAGGTTTGCAAACACCTCGGCTTTATCCTGAGATTCAAAACCTTCCTTTTCTCCACAGGTCAGCTACGATTTTGTTTCTCCTGCTCTGAAAGACAAATCTCAGCTCCCTTTTGTCTACAGGATGGTCCCAAGCGCTGAGACCAAATACTTGGGCATTGCCAAACTTCTGCAGCATTTTGGGTGGAGGTGGGTTGGCCTCGTCGTTCCAGAAAATGACAACGGAGAGAGGCTCATGAGGACTTTGACAGAAGTGCTGGCGAGGGAAGGGATCTGCGTGGCCTTCTCAGAAAAAATCCCAGCACTCGTTTTGTACAGAAACATTTCCCCCATGATTGCGTTCCTCGTGCAGAGGCAAGTCAACGTCGCCATTTTCTCTGGGGACTCTCAATCTGTTTTCGGTTTAGCTTACGTCATATTCCGGGCTGTGAGGAGCAAGCTGCCCACAGCAGGTAAAGTTTGGATCATGACGGCTTTGCAGGACATCAACCTGAGCGCTCTTTACCGCATGTTTGATATGCAAAACATCCACACTTCATTGGCCTTCCTAATGCAGTTCAAAAAGGGGACGAGGTATGAAAACGTCAAACCGCGGTTCGATAAGAAAGGATTTCGTTGCTTTCATTTGAAGCATGCGTTGACGGCGAGAGGTCAAATGAGATGCGTCGAGAAGAAGGAGAGCATTTATCAGGAGGTCGATGGAGACAGCTTGACCCTGGATAGCTACACGATTTACAGTTTGGTCCAGGCTCTGGTGCTTGCCTTAAGGGCTACATTTGCATCCAGATCCCGGAGGATGGTGAGGGGAGGTGGAAGTGACTTGGTCTTCCAAAGGGTACAGCCATGGCAGGTATTCTTTTCTCCTTCACTGCTAATATTATTGCCAGTTCATTTAATACCTTGAGTCTATGGGAGCCAGTGTGGTGTAGTGGTGAAGAGCGGTAGTCACGTAATCTGGGGAACCGGGTTCGCGTCTCCGCTCCTCCACATGCAGCTGCTGGGTGACCTTGGGCCAGTCACACTTCTCTGAAGTCTCTCAGCCCCACTCACCTCACAGAGTGTTTGTTGTGGGGGAGGAAGGGAAAGGAGAATGTCAGCCACTTTGAGACTCCTTTGGGTAGTGATAAAGCGGGATATCAAATCCAAACTACTGCTCCTCCTCTTCCTCCTCCTCCTCCTGCTCCTCCTCTTCTTCTTCTTCCATTTGTGTTTCTCACAAGTTAGGTTGTCTGCCTTTCTTTAGCATCATTTAGCAGCTATATAGGGTTTTCTATAGGGTTTTCAATGTTTAATGTTTTATGTTTTTGTATATGCTGGAAACTGCGCAGAGTGGCTGGGACAACTCAGACAGATGGGCAGGGTGCAAATAATAAAAATGTTGTTGTTGTTATTGTCAGTTTTCATTTCTTAGTGCAGAAAGTATTGATCTGATGTGTAGTGATCTTTCCTATTCTAATTCCTTCAAGAGGTTTCTGGAAGCTTCTCTGTATGAAAGAAGCTTCGTGATTGTTTGGGTTCTACCTTCAGAGAATCTGAGTATAGCTGGCTTGAACTGGTTTTCTTATCTCTTCCAATTAAGGTCATGTTGACTATAAATATGGGCCAGAAGGAGCCTGGGTCTTACTTTCCCTTTCTGTCTCTCTTCCTCCTGGTGTGATGTTCTGTACATTGTATGCTTAGTGTTAAGGTTTAGTCTTGTTATAAGTTTATAAGTTTTTGTAAGTGCTGCAACCGGATTTTTATGGACTGAGCCAGTCCTGAATGTATTGGATTTGTGACCATTATGCTCATTTCCCTTCAGTAGCAAGTAAAAGCTCTGCTGAATGAAGTACAATTGCCTCTGATCTATTTTTTTGGGAGTTCTGCTACGTGTTTCTTTCCCAGAAGAGGAAGGGCAACAGTTGTTGTTGCTCATGAAACCTCATGAAAACCTCATGAAAATTCTTCAGCAATTTAGTGTGAATTTCTTCTAATCAACACATTTTTTTGTATGCGCTTTTGATTAATGTACACATATTTGGAAGCAAGTGCTCCTAAAACAACATGCTGTATGCTATTTTCATGGATATGACACATTTCCCCCTAATATACAAATGTTCGTGAATGTTGTTTGGTTGGAAGAACCGCATTGCAAAATTGGGCTTAGTGCAGATTTGGAAGGCTGGCTCTGCTCCGGTTCTCTTATTGTTTTGGAACGTGCAAATTTGATAAATTCAGCTTTGATCACAAGGTGAGTGACCAAAGTTCATCCAATGAGCATCATTTCCTCCTTTGTTGTTGTTGTTTAGTCGTTTAGTCGTGTCCGACTCTTCGTGACCCCATGGACCAGAGCACGCCAGGTACTCCTGTCTTCCACTGCCTCCCGCAGTTTGGTCAAACTCATGCTGGTAGCTTCGAGAACACTATCCAACCATCTCATCCTCTGTCGCCCCCTTCTCCTTGTGCCCTCCATCTTTCCCAACATCAGGGTCTTTTCCAGGGAGTCTTCTCTTCTCATGAGGCGGCCAAAGTACTGGAGCCTCAGCTTCACGATCTGTCCTTCCAGTGAGCACTCAGGGCTGATTTCCTTAAGAATGGATACGTTTGATCTTCTTGCAGTCCATGGGACTCTCAAGAGTCTCCTCCAGCACCATAATTCAAAAGCATCAATCCTTCGGCAATCAGCCTTCTTTATGGTCCAGCTCTCACTTCCATACATCACTACTGGGAAAACCATAAAGGTAAAGGTAAAGGTACCCCTGCCCATACGGGCCAGTCTTGACAGATTCTAGGGTTGTGCGCTCATCTCGCTCAAGAGGCCGGGAGCCAGCGCTGTCCGAAGACACTTCCGGGTCACATGGTCAGCGTGACGAAGCTGCTCTGGCAAGCCAGCACCAGCGCAGCACACAGAGACGCCATTTACCTTCCCGCTATAAAGCAGTACCTATTTATCTACTTGCAGTTAGGGGTGCTTTCGAACTGCTAGGTGGGCAGGAGCTGGGACCGAACGACGGGAGCTCACCCCGCCGTGGGGATTCGAACCGCCGACCATACGATCAGCAACTCCTAGGCACTAAGGTTTTACCCACAGCGCCACCCGCGTCCCCTGGGAAAACCATAGCTTTTACTATATGGACCTTTGTTGGCAAAGTGATGTCTCTACTTTTTAAGATGCTGTCTAGGTTTGTCATTGCTTTTCTCCCAAGCAGCAGGCGTCTTTTAATTTTGTGGCTGCTGTCATTTCCTCCTTAGCTGTGGTCATTGGACCTCATAGGGCAGGAGGCAGGGGGGTAAATGACAGGCGTAGTCAAATGAATGTTTCGTCCCCATCCTCTTCCTTGATGAGTTCTACGAATGCAACATTCCAAAGAGGAGGAAGCTGACAGGCAATGCCAGCCATTGGATTGGTTAAAAGTAAGGAGGTGGGCAGGGAGCCTGGCTGAAACTTGGTGGGCTGGAGCCCCATTTGCCCTAACTTACCAGCTTCCATTGCTGTCTGCGGGACTGCGTTCCAAAGCCTGCCCCTTGGATGCTTGGCTGGACCAAAGAGTTCTCGCCAGTACACTCTGCCCTTCTCTGTGTGATGGCAAGGGCCATGGCCGCGCTGGGAGAGTCAGGACAGACAAAAGAAAGCACTCCTTCATGCAACAAATAGTTAGAATCATAGAATCATAGAGTTGGAAGAGACCACAAGGGCCATCGAGTCCAACCCCCTGCCAAGCAGGAAACAGTTAATCTATGGAACTCACTCCCACAGAAGGCAGTGATGGCGACCAATTGGAATGGCTTCAAAAGAAAAATAGACGAATCCACAGAGAAGCCTATCAATGGCTATTAAGCCACAATGACCCTGTTGTTCTCCTAAATACCTGCTGCGGAGAGCATTGCAGGTGCGCTCCGGTCCTGTTTGTGAGGAGAATCAGAGCTTACAGGGTTAAACTGTTATGTACTGAAGTTCTCACCCTGGGCCAGCAGGGGGATACTGTAGATAGTTATGCAAATAAGGGATCGAAAGTGACGTTCAGTGATTGGATAGTTTTAGAAAGTTGTTACAGTGACGTTGTACTGGAGCTCTATATAAGCAGGCTGACTGAACCCTTCAGTTCAGTTCTGTCCCGGCTTGTGAATAAACAAGAGCTGTTTGAAGAATCGCTGTGTTGTCTGATATGTTCGCCACAACTTAACATAAACAGCTCAGAGTAAGCGTCCTGCCCAATGGGGAGTAGTTTCCCTCATCTGAGAATCTGTTCTTTGTGTTCAGTCTCCTTTCGGTTTTGACTGAGATGGGAGACAAGATGCCGTCTCCGGAGTTTCTGATTTATTGCTGCTGTACATAATAAAGCTTCTTAGATTAGTGAAGAAGCTGCGTACAGACTCTCTTTTCCTGCATGCTCAAACACAAAGCACATGGTGTGCCTACACTCTGCTATGGTCCAGAGAAGCTGAGCAGTGGCAGTGGAAGCGTGCCGGACCTCATTACTTCACACTGTTTGTGGGTTTCCGACAGGCTTGGTTTGGCCAATGGGAGAACAGGATGCTGGGCTGTTCATATTCTAGGACAGTGTTTCCCAAACTTGGGTCTCCAGCTGTTGTTGGACTACAACACCCATCATCCCTAGCTCGCAGGACCAGTGGTTATGGATGATGGGCATTGTAGTCCAAAAGCTGCTGGAGACCCAAGTTTGGGAAACGCTGTTCCAGAACATGCTTGCTTATCTATGCTCAGAAATTTGGAGGTCCAACAAGGCAGGTTTGCAATATCCGACTTCCATTTCTAAATGCTGCTGTTTTCTTTGCCATAATAGCTTCACCCTTTCCTGAGAAACTTCCACTTTGACAATACTTCCGTAAACGGGCTGCACTTGGATGAGAACGGACACCTGGCAGCTGCCTTCGATGTTGTGAACGTGTTAGTGCTCCCCAATAAATCAATTGAGAAAGTGAAGGTTGGGAGTGCAGAGAGGCACAACCCCTCAACAATAACGTTTGCTATAGATCCAGATGCCATTGTGTGGCCTGGGTGGTGTAACCAGGTGAGGCCTACTTAATTTTCTTTCTTTTTTTACTAGAAACTCAAAGCCAACAAGTGAAGGGGACAATGACAGACACAATAGTGTCCCTATTTCCCAGGGACAGTCCTGGATTTACAGAAGCCATCCCGGTTTCTGATTTGTTTAAAATTTTAAATTTTAAATTTTAAATTTTTTAAAATAATTTTAAATAATTTTAAATTTTAAATAATTTTAAATTTTAAATAATTTTAAATAATTTTAAATTTTAAATAATTTTAAATTTTAAATAATTTTAAATTTTAAATAATTTTAAATTTTAAATTCACTTTCTCCACCCACTTCCTTCCTTTTATGAACAGACCCCGCCTCATTCAAGGTGCAGCGAAAGCTGTCGCCAGGGATACACCAAGGTAATTCATGAAGGCCAACCCTTTTGCTGCTACAGTTGCTCACGGTGCATGAAAGGGACAATCTCTGCTCTGGAAGGTAAGAGGGCAGACCTTGGAGCAGGCAAAGAAAAGGAATTTATATGTCAGTGCCAGTGTTCCTTAGAAACAGTTTCTACCCCAATGCGATTTTGGTTTTAAACACATTGTAAGGAGTCTGTACGGGAGTATATTGTATTTAATAATGGGGTATCAGAGTTTTTAGGGGCTAACCAGGCTGGGATAGCTGGGATAGCTGGCTTGTTGGTTTTTGAATGTCAGTTTCATTGTTCTGTATGGGACAATGACAATACAGATTATTGTATCGTATCGTATGTACAAACTGATGGGGTCGGGATGCCTCCTTCTGCCTGTTGAAGTGAGGTTGGACGGCTATCTGCCAGAGGTTCTTTAGCTGTGGTTTCTGCATTGCCGGGATGTGACTCAATTGATACCTGCGTCCCTTCCAACTCTACAGTTATGAAGGAATGGGTTTCCCAAACCCCAAAACTGACTGTGCAGGCAGTTTTTAAACTGCACCAAAATCCCCATTTCTCCTTAGCTAAATGCATAAACTTTAGCCGTTGAGCAAATGCAAAACAAGAACACAGCTCTCTCCCTTATCAGTTTGACATCAAGACTGGCCTTGACTTTACCAGTAGAACATACACAGACATATCTTATGTCCTGACCACAAATGACGCAGAGACCCAAGTCTGGGACTAACGTCAGAGCATGTTCTCGGAAGTAGTGACCTCTTGCTCCAAGATAGGAGTAGGAACAGGAATAACCTTTTATGGTCAGGAGTGCAGGAAGGAAATCCCTTTTATGGTTAAGAGTGCCGGAGCAGGAACATATGTGATGTCAACCTGTGTACGTACGCCGACGTGGTTGGGCTCCTAGGGGAGGAGTGAGAGGGTGCCTGGAGGATATATAAACTGCATGAAACCTGTCATTTCTTTGTACTTGCTGTGGACTCACCACGCAGGTGCCTTCTGCTATCCGGAGAGCAGAATAAACTCTTTCTTTGAAACAACCTCGGTGTCATTTTGACTTCCTTCCTCCTGTCCCTGAGCAACGCAGACCCAATCGGTGAACTCCAGTAAGGCTACAGTTATATGAATCTATTATTCTAACTCCTAAAGGTAAAGGTACCCCTGCCCGTACGGGCCAGTCTTGACAGACTCTGGGGTTGTGCGCCCATCTCACTTAAGAGGCCAGGGGCCAGCGCTGTCCGGAGACACTTCCGGGTCACGTGGCCAGCGTGACATCACTGCTCTGGCGAGCCAGAGCCGCACACGGAAACGCCGTTTACCTTCCCGCTGGTAAGCGGTCCCTATTTATCTACTTGCACCCGGAGGTGCTTTCGAACTGCTAGGTTGGCAGGCGCTGGGACCGAGCAGCGGGAGCGCACCCCGCCGCAGGGATTCGAACCGCCGACCTTTCAATCGGCAAGTCCTAGGTGCTGAGGCTTTAACCCACAGCGCCCCTGCGTCTAACTCCTACTGGACACTAAATGGCTCGTCACATCTTTTCACTCCTTCTCCTGTTGCATGTAGGACTTCGTAATATAATAGAATGTAATACAGAACAGAGATAATAGTGATATATGAATGATGCTGAACTCACTGTTTTTCTTTTCAGATGCAGACCACTGCACCAAATGTCCAGAAGATCAGCATCCAAACAAAGATCAAGATCAATGTGTCCCTAAGATTATCACCTTCCTGTCCTATGAAGAGTCTTTGGGGACCCTCCTGACCTCCTTCACCCTGTTCTTGTCCTTAACCACAGGGATTGTGTTAGGAATCTTCATTAAATTCCTAGACACTCCCATAGTCAAAGCAAACAACCGGGACCTCACCTATATCCTTCTTGTCTCCCTCCTGTTTTCCTTTTTGTCCTCCTTCCTGTTCATTGGGCGGCCAAGGAAGATGACCTGCCTTCTCCGACAATCTGCCTTCAGTGTCATCTTCTCAGTTGCCGTCTCTTCCATTTTGGCCAAAACCATCACAGTGGTCTTGGCTTTCCTAGCCACAAAGCCAGGGAACAGGGTGAGGAGATGGCTGGGGAAGAGTCTTGCCAACTCCATTGTCATTTCCTGTTCCACTGTCCAAGTTCTCATCTGCACCATCTGGCTTGGAATGTTTCCACCATTCCCAGATTCCGACATGCACTCCCAGCCTGGAGAGATCACCCTGCAGTGCAATGAAGGGTCTGTTGCCATGTTTTACATTGCCCTTGGCTACATGGGCTTCCTGGCTGCCATCAGCTTCACAGTAGCTTTTTTTGCCAGGAATCTGCCTGGGGCCTTCAATGAAGCCAAGCTGATCACCTTCAGCATGCTGGTCTTCTGCAGTGTTTGGGTTTCCTTTGTGCCCACCTACCTGAGCACAAAGGGGAAATACATGGTGGCTGTGCAGGTCTTCTCCATCTTTGCTTCCAGTGCTGGGCTCCTGGGCTGCATCTTCATGCCCAAATGCTACATTATTGTATTCAGACCTGAACTGAATACAAAAGAGCATCTAATGATGCAAACATCTGACAATAGGAACTAGAAATGGAGACCAGTTCTATCCCCACTGATATCTAGACTAGAACCATAGCTTCTGACAAGGCCAAATCTTTATCTAGGATGGTTCCAAGACGTTATTCCTTTTGTGAAATTAACAAGGCTGTGGTGTAGGGTCTCCTCTGCAGTGGCTCCAGTGTTATGGAATTTCTTCTGCAAGGAGGTCCACTAGAACTCAATGTTCCAGTGAATCTATTAAAACCTGCCTCATACAAAAGCTCCTTCCACACTCCGTGCATTTATATGGTTTCTCCCCTGTGTGGATTCTGCAATGACTATTTAATTCTGATGTGTCTAAATGTGTGTTTTTAAAAATATTTTTATTAAGAATTTAAACAAAACATACTATCTTCAAACATATCATCCTTGATTTCCCCCCACTTCTCCCCATAAAATGACCCACCCTCCCCTCCCCCCCAACTTCCCTCAGCTCCAATCTCTGATTTCTCTACAAATGCATGTTACAGAATTGTATGAATCCTTAATTTATCTGACTGGTTATTGTCAATAAAAAGTTTGTGAGTGCTTATTCAAAACCTGCCAAGGAGTCCGATTCACTTTGTTGTTTCTTGAAGTACTTTGTAAAAGGTTCCCATTCATCTTTAAAGTCACAGTTGTCCTTGCCCCGTACTTTATGTGTCAATTTTGCCAATTCTGCGTAGTCCATCAGTTTCTCTTTGGTCGGGGTTGTGTCTGAGTGTTTTAATATACACCGGACTCATTTTTGTTCTGTTTCTGTCATCTGCACCCTGAAAAGTAGAGGATTTCTTCTGCCCATTCTTTGACTGTTTCCTCTCATGCCTGTCTGGTTTTCTTTGATTTCCAAACATCTTTCCTCCTGCTTCCTTCTTGCCTGTTTCTGACGACATCATCAGATGCTTCATATAATCCGCATTGTTCTTCCTCTCATCTCCTGGAGAGGGTGGACCAGGAGAAGAAAATCTATAATGCTCGGGTCCTGCTTGTGGGTTTCCTAGATGCGTCTGGTTGGCCACTGTGAGATCAGGATGCGGGACTATAAGAGCCATGGGCCTGATCCACCAGGACTCTTCTTATGTTCTTTCATCTGCTCCATCTGAAGCTACACACACACACACACACACACACACACACACACACACACCGCATGCACCCTTCAGCAGCAACCTCCTTTATGAGTTTGCTGCTAAACCGGCTGCTCAACCCTAATGCTGTTTGACTTTGGCCAGCTGGAAAACTAAAATGCATCAGAGAATCTAAAACACCAAAAATAAATGGTTGGATTCGCCCCACATCCCACCCCAGAAATGCCCGCAGAGATATGCTTGAGACATGACTGGAATCAAAAATAGAGTTCTCTTTTATTTTATCCTGTAGAGGGAAATTGAAGCCACACAGAAGGATCTCAAAATGAAAACAAAAAAACAACAACAAAGGAGGTGCTGAGTTTGTAGCGATCCCCTCTTCTTCCTTTTGTTATTCCGGGTTTTGCAGAGCAGGCTGCAGTTCAGACCTTTGGGACTATCAAGGGGTGGAATAAGCAAATTGGGCCACACACTTCTGCTTTTCCCATTTCTAGAAAAAAATTCCTTTACTACTTTCCCTTGGATAACCCTCTCTTGAGCGCTAAATCAGAGCAAACCTCAAGATGGAGAAAACCGAATCAATGTTTGCTCCGACTCAGCGGTAGAAAGTGGCTTTTTCCCAGGGGAAAAGCAGAGATGTGGATGAGCCTTGCATTTGGAGAAATCCTTCTTCCCTCTTCACAGCCACTGCTCTGTCCCAGCTGCTCTGTCCCCCCTC